>NC_081553.1:88275919-88930919 GCF_963082655.1 Stomoxys calcitrans
GTTTATGGGCTGGTGGCATAATTGGACCGCACTTCTGTGAATGGTCAGTGCTACCGTGTGATAATTTCCAACTTTTTTTGCCCAAGAGCTTGACTTGCATGACATGTGGTTTCAACAAGACCGTGCCACATGCCACACAGCAATGAACTTATTGAGAGGCGAGTTCGGTGAATATTTTATTTTGCGTGCAACATATGCATGAGATATTTAAACACTACATTATATGGACCGTACTATCGATGCAAACAAGGATTTCAGGCATTTTTCTGAATTTAATGGCTTTTAAAAAATTTCCCTATATCTCTTAAAAATCACCCTTTAAATTTAAAGTATTTCGTAGGCTCGGTGGTCTAGGGTATTATATAAACGGCTGCGCCCTGCTTTTTTAAATATAGAAAAATCAAGCATAAGATATTGCGGATCCGCCATGGATATTTGACTTGCGAACGATAAGTCCTGTTGGGGTTTTGTTCAACTAGTCTTGAACTTTCACTGTAACCCAAAGACTGACTGATCTAAGGCATTGGTTGGGTTGAAAATAAGGTGCGGATATTAATCCGTCCCATGGTACTATGGACATACACCTAAGCCCGTAATCGGTTTGTTGTGCGCTTTTAATACTAACAAGTAAAAGCGCACTAAGTTCGGCTGGACCGAGTCTTATATCCACCACTATGGATCGCATTTGTCGAGGTCTTTTCCCGGTACCTATTTTGAGGCAAATAAAGGATAAGAGAAAATAATAGCTATGCTATTGGAGCTATATCAAATTATGGTCCGAATCGGATAAGAATTGCGTCCTTTAGGGACTCAAGAAGCAAAATAGGAGATCGGTTTATATGGGAGCTGTATCAGGCTATAGACCCATTTAGGCCATATTTGACACGTATGTTGAATGTCATGGGAGTATTGTTGTACAAAATTTCAGAAAAATCGGATAATATTTGCGCCCTTTAGAGGCACAAGAAGTTAAGATACCAAAACGGTTTAAATGGCAGCTATATCAGGTTATGGGCCGATTTGAAACATATTTGACACAGTTACTGAAAGTCACAACAAAACTCGTCATTCAAAATTTCAGCCACATCGGATAAGAATTGCGCCCTCTAGAGGCTCAAGAAGTTAAGGTCCCAGATCGGTTCATATGGCAGCTATATCAGATTTTATACCGATTTGAACCATATTTGGCACAGTTGCTGAAAGTCACAACAAAACACGTCATTCCAAATTTCAGCCAAATCGAATAAGAATTGCGCCCTCTAGTGGCTCAAGAAATCAATATTAAAAATCGGTTTAAATGGAGCTATATCAGGTTTTGAATACTAAGCACAGTAGTTGGAAGTCATAACGAAACACGTCGTACAAAATTTCAGCGAAATCGGATAATATTTGCTCCCTCTAGAGGCTCAAGAAATCAAGACCCCTAAATGTTTTATATGACAGCTATATCACGTTATGGACCGATTTCGACCATACTTAGCACAGTTGCGGGAAACCATAACATGCAAAATTTCAGCCAAATCGGATGAGAATTGCGCCCTCGAGTGACTAAAGAGTCAATATCCAAAATCGGTTTATATGGCAGCTATATCAAAACATAGACCTAAATGGCCAATTTACAATTCCAACCGACCTACGCTAAGAAAAACTATTTGTGCAAAATTTCAAGCAGCTAGCTTTACTCCTTCGAAAGTTAGCGTGCTTTCGACAGACAAACGGACGGACGGACATTTGCCACACCGATTTTGCATAAGTGAGCTCGTAGTCCTATGTGTCCCGTTATGATACACAAAGTTACACTGACCTCCTTCTTACTTCCTTTCAGTAATAGCCTCGTCCTCTCACGATCCGGATCTCCCCATAAGATTTTCGACATCCTACCAACCGTTTTCGTCGCCTACGCCCTTAACTAAGACTGCGCCGACCCGAAAGGTTTTGGGTGAACCAAGATTATTGACGCCGTTCTCTGGCCTTCATTACCAAATCGTCTGCTTCTCGTTTCTAGTGCGGAGTAACTGGGCAACCGGCATCCAAACTATGCGGATTTTGCCATCCTCAGAGAAGACGTTAATCTCCTTCCTACACTCCAAGCCTGTTCGTAATTTTACCGTCCTAGTTGTTATTGACCTGATGACCAGTTTGATGTCCGTAAAGAAAGGAGGCCACCGTAGCGCTGAGGTTAGCATATCCGCCTATGACGTGAACGCCTGGATTCAAATCCTGGCGAGACCATAAAAATTTTTTTTCGGCTGTGGTTTTCCCCTCCTAAAGCTGCCAATATTTGTGAGGTACTATGCCATATAAAACTTCTCTCCAAAGTGTTGTGGCACTGCGGCACGCCGTTCAGACTCGGCTATAAATAGGAGGCCCCTTATCATTGAGCTTAAACTTGAATCGGACTGCACTTATTGATATGTGAGAAGTTTGCCCCTGTTCCTTTTGTGGAATGTTCATGCGCAAAATTTGCAATTTGCAAAGATGTTCACAATTGACATCCTCACATGAAACAAAACACCACCTCACGCCCACCGCGATCGCCCGGATCTCTGCCTGTAGGACCGTATTTTGGTCAGGCAGTCTAAAAAAGATCTCAATTCTTTGGTTCTCAATGTAGTCCTTCAGGCCCAGTTTGTCCTCTAGCTTTGATCCATCGGTATAGGACGTTCTCCCAGATGGCAATGCCAGAGTTCCGCCAATCCAAGACTGTGCCTCTGGCAGCAGTGTCTCGCACTCGACCTCAAGTGTCATCTCAGGTATCCGATCGGAAACCTCGTCTTATCCATCCGGGGTTCCCATCGTCGCCTCGATTATACGAGTCTACGATGGTATGACCTGCTCCTATTGTCTATCCATTCTCCTATCGCCTTAAGTCTCATAGCCGCAGTGGGTACCGCACACTTAATCTGTATGCCAATGGGTCGGATATATAAAATAGTCTCCAGTTCCCCAGTGGGCGTGGTCCTCATTGCTCCGCCTATGCCAAGACAACATGTTCTCTGAACCTGTTGTATTAACCTTACATTGCACTTTTTCTCCGTCGCAGTCCACCAAACTACTGAGGCATAAGTAAGTATTGGTCTAATCTCGCTGTTGTAGAGCCAGTTGACTACCCTCGGATTCGGGCCCCTTTTCAAGTCTACGGCCTGTGAGCCTTCTGAGTACACTTCTGAATGTGGCACTTCAATTTAAGTTTCCTTTTTTTTTCACTTAACCAACACGCAGGGGATGTCCCCTATATATGCAGTGCATTTCGTTGGCAATTAGGAAGGTTAAGGGTTGGAAGGGGAAAAAGGGAGTAGTGTTTTTTGATATTAGTCTTACATTTCTGAACGTCAATGTCGGTGTGAAAGACATTAGCCGGAAGTCGATTCCACATACCCATGGTTCGGGCGAAAAATGAATTTTCTCGGTAATGCATGATACGGTCGACTGGCTAATTGATTACAAATGGGTGTGAGTTCCTGACAAGACTTGTATTCCTGGTGAACATTCTAACCTCAGGGATAAGAAGACGAATATCCCTGAAACACACGCCATGAAAATAACAATAGAGCAATACAACGCTACCCACATTCCGATGATGTTCAAGGGAAGCAATAGAGTTGGATACCCTACTGTCCCCAATCAACACCAACGCGTAGCTCCAAGGATGATTTTGATGATATGAGAGTTGTATTTCATCCTCGTCCTGATGTAGGTAGTATAGATATTACGTAGTTCAGAACAGGTGAAATATTTCTTGCACCGTTTAAGAAAGCCCAAACACTTGAATGCTTCTTACGACACTTCGAATACGTGTTTTGACCAACGGACATCATATTGTATATATATGCCCAGAACATCAAGAGAATCTGACTGCTCAATATCTATACCGTCGATATAAATCGACGATTGAAGTGGGTCAGTGAATCGCTTGCGAGACAAGAAACAGCACTGCGTCTTCTGTGCGTTAAAGTCTGCTCTGTTCATTCTACCCCACTCGGAAATGGCCAACAAATCCTGGGAGAGTGTCTCATCCATAATGCGGCTCCTGTCCACAATTTCTCGAGGACTGAGCCATAGGCGAATGATATGAATGACACAGACTACTGTCATCGGCAAATGAGTAGACTGGATTCGAAGTCTGACCCAAAAGATCGTCAATGAAAATAATAAAAAGGGAAGGGGAAAGAACAGAGCCTTGTGGCACACCTGCGGTCAATGTATACTCATCTGTTCGGTTCTTTTGAGGAAACGTATTGCGTCAATTCTAAGTTGTAACTAAAAAATTAAAGGTTTATAAAACTTTTAGAACATCTTTTGATGTTCATGTCCCCATTCCAATGTTCTTTTTTCCTTATTTATACACAAGTAAACCCATGAAACAATTTGAAAACTATTTTAGAATTTATAACGAATGATTTTTAACCATATAAAAAAATGCTTCCATTTACACAATCCCACAAAACTTCATAACTGTACAACTGGTCCTGGAAAACAAAATAAATTTAAAATGAAATAAATAGAGCACTATGGAAATCGAGAGAAAACTAAGAATAACCCCTTGAAAAATCTTTAAAAAAAGAATCTGAACAACAACTTGAAACTTGGTGTCATGTCATTCATAGTTCAATATTGCCAAACAGTAAACAATTAACATTGAAAAATAAGATGACAAGTTTTTATTTTCTACATTTGATGATAATCGAATGTAAACACTTGATATTTTCATTTAATCTTTTTTTTTCTTTGAATATGGTTCTTTAAATTAAGATGGCTTTTTATCATATAGAAAACATATCATTTCAGAAAATCTCGCAATAAAAGACATTTTTTGTTTATGTTCACTTACTTTCATCCACGTGCCAGCTCTTGAGACACAAGGAAAATAATCGCCTTTGCAATTCCTATTTGTTGATGTTGTAGAAAGTAAAGAAAACAAAACCATTATAGCATTAATGGGTGCAGTTTGTGACTGACCTAAATTAAATGCTTTGTACGCAGAACCTGCTCCTCCAGGATAAGGAAAACCTGAACGGGCATCTCGAGTTGATCCACAATTTCTTAGGGAATCATTAGACGGGTAAACAAAGGGAACCCTTGAGAAAAAACCATCGTTTAGTAGATATTTGAAAAGACATCCTTTGAATCTGTTCAAGTATTTTTATGAGGAAAAACGAGCATAACTTAAGAAGTTGTTTATGTTTTTCTTGCATACTTAAGTTCATGCTGGCGCAACTGACAACAAAGATATTTCAGTTGTCGTCATGCATTTTTTTTTATATTGGTCCTATTTATTGTATAACCCTTTGGTGATATCCTTTTTTTCAATCAACTTTGAATTTAAGAGTTATGAACAAGGATTTCAATTTAAACTAACTATAACAAATAAAAGCGTGCTAAGTTCGGACGGGCCGAATCCTGGGTATCAACCATCATGGATTCCGCTATAAATGTACGCTTATTAACTGAGTTTGTATTCGAATTATTGTGGTCTCAAGAAGTCGTATTGGGATATTGGAATGTAGGGGGGCCTATATTAGCCGATTCGGATAAAGCTTGGCACTGATGTTGTATCATATCATAAGACAGGTTTCAGGGCCAAAATTTCAGCCAAAATCAGGCTAAAATTTAGGCTTCTAATGGCTGAAAAAATCAAATCCGGGATCGGTTTATATGGGGATATGCTTTTGTCATGGTGCTACTTGGCATGGATGTTGAAAGTCATAACTCAAGTGTTTGTTCCAAATTTCAGCCAATTTAGATGAAAATTGAGGCTTCCAAGGACTCAAGAAATAGAATCCGGGGATCATTTTTATGGAGCCTATATCTGTTTATAAACCGATTCGGATCATACTTGAAACGGATATTAGAATTCATAAGTCTATGTTCCAAATTTAACCAAATCGGATGAAAATTGAGGCTTCTAAGGGCTCAAGAAATCAAATTCGGGCATCGGTTTATATGAGGGCTATATCTCTATATAAACCGATTCAGAAGATACTTGGAACCGATGTTGAAATTCCAAAATCAAGTCTTTGTTCCAAATTTCAGCTAAATGCGATGAAAATTGAGGCTTCTAAGAGCTTAAGAAGTCAAATCCGGGGATCGGTTTGTATGGGGCTATATCCAAATCTGATCCCATTTGCAATTCCCAATGACTTACATCAATTACAAGTATCCGTGCAAAATTTACGCGTTCGACCGCTATCGTGATTTCGACAGACGGAAGGACAGACATGACTAAATCGACTGAGAATGGTGAGACGATCCAGAATATATATATTTTATGGGACCGAAGATCAATATTTCGAAGTGTTACAAATGGAATGACTAGATTAGAATACCCCCATGCTATGGTAGTGGTTAAAAAAATTTTATAAAACACTGATTTTTCTTTAATTGAAATTTCGTGAAGAAATATAAAATATTTAGGATAACGTGACTTATTCATTCAATCCGCAAGATGGTTCGTCTTTTTATACCCGCCACCAAAGGATGGGGGCATATCCATTTTGTCATTCTCTTTGTAACGTATCGAAATATCCATTTCCGACCCTATAAAGTATAGATATTCTTTATCGTCGTAGAAATCCAAGACGATCTAGCCATGTCCGTCCGTCCGTCTGTTGAAATCACTCTACAATCTTGAACAATAGAAATATTAAGCTGAAACTTTGCACAGATTCTTTTTTTTTTTTTTTGTCCATAAGAAGTTTAAGTTGGAAGATAGGCTATATTGGACTATATCTTGATGCAAATTTTGCCAATCAACATTCCACTAAGGAACAGGGGCAAACTTCTCACATATCAATGAGTGCAGTCTGGTTCAAGTTCCGGTTCCGGTTCAAGTTTAAGCTCAACGATAAGGGGCCTCCTTTTTTTAGCCGAATTCGAACGGCTTGCCACAGTGCGACACCTCTTTGGAGAGAAGTTTTATATGGCATAGTACCTCACAAATGTTGCAAGCATTAGGAGGGGAAAACCACCGCTGAAAATTTTTTCTGATGGTCTCGCCGGGATTCGAACCCAGGCGTTCAGCGTCATAGGCGGACATGCTAACCTCTGCGCTACGGCGGCCTCCATATTGTTATAGACCCATATAGACCGATCTGCCGCTTTAAGGTCTTAGGTCCATTAAAGCTACATTTATTGTCCGTTTTATCTGAAATGTTGGGAGAGGATGCCTCTCGGTATCTTTATTTAATTAGGTCCAGATCGGTGCTGATTTGGATATAGCTGTCACATAGACCGATCTCTCAATTTAAGGTCTTGGGCCCATTACAGGCGTATTTATTGTCCGATTTCGCAGAAATTTTATATAAAAAGTTGTGTTAGGCTCCTCGACATTCGTGTTTAATATGATACAGATCGGTCGATATTTAGATATATGTAGCTGCCATGTATACCAAACCCCGGATTTAAGGTTTTAGACCCATAAAAGTTTAATTTATTAACCAATTTTGCTGAAATTAGGCGCAATAAGTTGCGTAAGGTCCCTCGACATTCTTACTGAGCGTGATAAAGATCGGTCTTTATTTCGACATAACTGCCATATAGACACATCTCTCAATTTAAGGTTTTGAGCCCATAATAGGCGTATTTGTTGTTCGATTTCGCAGAGATTTGGTACAGCGAGTTGTGTTAGGCTCTTTGACATACCTATGAAAACCGCATAAAAGCTGAATTTATGAACAAATTTTGCTGAAATGAGTTGCGTTAGGCCCCTTGACATTCGTACCGAGTATGGTCAAGTCCGGGCTATATATATTCATATGCACCTATCTCTCGACTAAGTTCTTGGGACAATAAAAGCAACTTTATTACTCGACTTCGCAGAAATTTGACACAGTTGACTGTGTCAGGCCCCTCGGCATTCGTGTTTAATATGATTCTGATCAGTCTATATTTGGATATAGCTGTCATATACAAATCACCCGATTTAAGTTGTGAGCCCCATAAAAGGTGACATTTTGAAACGATGAATGTGGTTCAATGAGTTGTGTTGGGCCCTTACAAAGACTTCTTGAATATGGTGGAGATCGGACTATATTTAGATATAACTGCCATATAGACCGAACTGTCGAAAAATGGTCTGAAGCCCATAAAAACTCCTTTTATTATCCGATTATCCCAAATATATACCGATCCGTTACAATTTAAAACAGTGGGTTTGTGTTAAGCCTCCCAACATTCGAGATAAATATGGATCGGACCGAAATATGTTTCAGATTGGACCATATTTAGATATAGCTGACATATAGACCGATCTGCCAATTAAGGTTCTGAAGCCTATAAAAGCTTTATTAATTACACGATTTCGTTTAAATTTGATTCAGTGGGTTGGTTTAAGACTCCCCACATCCGATTCAAATATGGTTCAGACCGGACTATATTTATATAAAGCTGCCATATAGACCGATCTGCCGATAAAGGATCTGAAGCCCATAACAGATTTGTTTACTACCCGATTTCAGTACCTATATTTAAATATGGTCTAATCTGAACCATATTTGGGAGGGATGTCGGGAGGCTTAAAAAACACTACCTGTTTAAAATTTCAGCGAAATCGGGTAACACAAAGCTTTTATGGGCTTCAGAACCTTTATCGGCAGATCGGTCTATATGGCAACAATATCCAAGTGTGGTCCGATTTGGCTAAAAGACGTGTCTGTGCCAAATTTCAGCTCAATATCTTAATTTTTTAAGACTGTAGCGGGATTACAACAAACGGACGGACAGACGCACGGGCATCATTAAATCGCCATCGAATTTAACGACGATCTGAAATATATGTACTTGTAGAGTTGGAAATGGAGGTTTCGATGTGTCGCAAAGGGAATGACTAAATGAATATACCCCCTTTCCTATGGCGGTGCGTATAAAATGGGTTGGATTTGTCCGTCTTATTGTTGATGTGTATGATTAGATTTAGCCAAAATTTGCAACTGTGGCTTGCATTAGACTCTCGACATCCGTGCCGAATATGGTTCCGATCGTTCAATTTTTAGACATAGTCTCATATATACCTATCGCCCAATTTGTTGTCTTGGTCCTGTAAATCGCTTGTATTATCGTAAATCGCTGAAGTTTGAATCTGGGAGTAGAATTGGACCCCTTTACACTCGTGGCGTTTAAGATCCAGATCGCACATAACTGATGGCCGAAATAAGGTATTGAGTTTATTGTAGGCTTATATTGTACCCGATTTCGCTAAAATTTAGTATTAAAAGATCGATTTAAATTTTATACAGCTGCATATAGAACATTTTAAATTTTATGGCGACTGAATTACATTCAGTCCGTGGTGGTTGGTTTCCAAAGATCGGAGCGGCAGAACTTTTGTGTTTTTATTTGCCAATATTGTATTAACCATAACTAGTGCTGCTCGCCTCCATATTATTTCTGATTATTTGTAGTTTTGTTTGTTTATACCCACTACCATAGAATGGGGGTATACTAATCTAGTCATTCCGTTTGTAACACCTCGAAATATTTGTCTAAGACTCCATAAAGTATATATATTCTTGATCCTCCCGACATTCTATGTCCATCCGTCCCTCCGTTTGTCGAAATCACGATCGAACGCATAAAGCTACAAATACATATTTTGCCCATGAACATTCCACTAAGGAACAGAGGCAAACTTCTCACATATTAATGAGTGCAGTCCGATTCAAGTTTTAAGCTCAATGATAAGGCACCTCCTGTTATAGACGAGTCCGAACGGCCTTCAGTGTCATAGGCGTACGTG
Organism: Stomoxys calcitrans; assembly: GCF_963082655.1. Lineage (NCBI taxonomy): Eukaryota > Metazoa > Arthropoda > Insecta > Diptera > Muscidae > Stomoxys > Stomoxys calcitrans. The sequence goes on from NC_081553.1 coordinate 88,285,653, forward strand.
CTAAACTCTGCTCTAAGGTGGTCTCCGAACGCGTAAAGCTGGCTGCTTGAAATTAATTTTGCACAGTTTCTTAATATTGATATAGGTCGTTGGGGATTGCAAATGGGCCATATAGCTCCCATATAAACCGATCTCCCGATTTGACTTCTTGGGAAGATGCACTTTTTGTCCGATTTGGTTGAATTTTTGCATTAAGTGTTCTATTATGACTTTCAATAGTACGATCCAAATCGGTCTACAACCTGATATAGCTCCCATGTAAACCGATCCCCCGATTTGACTTCTCGAGCCCTTACAAGCCGCAATTTGTATCCGAATTGGCTGAAATTTTGCAAGTCATGTTCCGTTATGACTTCCTACAACTGTGGCAAGTAAGGTGGGAAAAGGTCTATAACCTGATATAGCACCCTGGAAGACGCAATTTTTGTCCGATTTGGCGGAAATTTTGTATGTGGTGGCTTTCAATAACTGTGCTTAGTACGGTCCAAATCGGTCTGATGTAGCTCTCATATAAACCGATCTCCCGATTTGACTTCTTGAGCCCTTACAAGCCGCAATTTGTGTCCGATTGGGCTGAGTACGGTCCAAATCGGTCTATAACCTAAAAGAGCTCCCATATAAACTGATCTCCCTACTTGAATTTTTATCCGATTTGGCTGAAATTTTACATGTAGTGTTCCGTTTTGACTTCCAACAACTGTGTTAAGTACGGTCCAAATCGGTCTATAAACTGATATAGCTCCCATATAAATCTATCTCCCGATTTGACTTTTTGAGTAATTACAAGCCGCAATATTTGTCCGATTTGACTGAAATTTTGCATGCGGTGTTCTGTTATGACTTCTAACAACTGTGCCAAGTACGGTCCAAATCAGTCGGTAACCTGATATTGCTCCCATATAAACCATTCTCTCGATTATCCTTTTACGGTTTCTTTAGAAGCTTCATTTTTGCTGGTTTGACAGAAGTTTGGAATGTGGAATAAAATAATGCCCTTCAACTAAATTTAGTTTGTATAAATATTTTGCATAATCCATGGTGGTGGGATCCTAATATTCGGCGAGTGCGAACTTAGCGCGCTTTTACTTGTTTTTGTTTTTTTTTTTGTTTTGCATGGAAGCTTCAATTCCCTTATTGTTGGTGTCTTCTCACAATAGAAGTCATCAAATTCCCATTGACAATCTTAATATTATGATTGAAAAGGTCTTCGGATGTTCTTTCTAGACAGTAAAAGAAAACATTTTTGACATGAAAATTCAAATAATGAATATCTTCTGGATAATTACAAGCGAATGATATTAAAACTTTCCATACCCAGGTACTCATCTGCGGAATCTCTTATATGCTGCTGTGCTCCGATAAATCGAAAGGATGAAGTGCATATTTGCGCACAATCTTTAGCTAGTACACCATCTTTACCTGTGCGCTTTAAACTTCTTTGGGCTACACTCACACATTTACCCAATTTATTTTACATTTAGTAATACATACATTGTAATTGTAACAACCTACTTTTATAATCTTGTATTATAGAAACTATTCATTAATCTACCTTTTTTCCAAACAAATACTTTATAAGCATTCAATATTTAATTTCATTGCTCTGTTATTACTTAGGTCGTTTGAAAGAGAGATTAGCGGTTTCGTTTTTGTCAGTGATTTAATGGCACTTAAACATTTCAACTATTTGCGACGGTATTACATGCGCTAAAACTTTAAGCTCAAAGCGATATTAAAAATTTTTGTGTCACTTTTTTGTTATAAAGTGTAATTTTATAAAGGTTAACATTATATAAAATGGAATTACTTTTTTTTTTGAGCAACATTTTCAGGGACATGAATCTCGTATAAAAACCTATGGGGAAACAATCGTATAGGCTAACACAAAAAAAAAATTTTTGTTCACAAGCAAGTTTTTCTACACCCCAAATCGGACTTTTCATAACTTAATGTTTCTTTTTATAATTTGAGGGCAATGACCCGAGTAACAAGATTATATCTATTGTATATAATACTTATTTTAAATAAGATGTCGTATAGGTACTATTTCCACGAATATAGTATTCAAGTCCCAAAGTGAAGTCATACTTTTACCAAATTTGCAAATATGATTCGCACTCTTCGTCAAATATCATTTCTATTAAGTCCCGGTCAGCTTGCATGTCCGTTTGACGGGCTAAATCGGCCCATATTCTTGGTCGCTTGATATCTGGCTCGTACTCTACTTTCCAAGAACTCATTTGATTCGTACATTACTTATCTCGACCTTCATGTGCATATGGGGGGGCTGGTGGTTTCTGAATCAGGCTGCGATGAGCCTTGGTGCGGAAGTTTGATATTATTGGGTTGCCCAAAAAGTAATTGCGGATTTTTTAAAAGAAAGTAAATGGATTTTTGATAAGACTTAGAATGAACTTTAATCAAATATACTTTTTTTGCACTTTTTTTCTAAAGCAAGCTAAAATTAACAGCTGATAACTGACAGAAGAAAGAATGCAATTACAGAGTCACAAGCTGCGAAAAAATTTGTCAACGCCGACTATATGAAAAATCCGCAATTACTTTTTGGGCAACCCAATATAATTGTAGTTCATTCCCAAAAATACTAAACTAAAGTTTAACATTGCCCGGTCTAATTTTCCATTAAGTAGGTATTTGGCAAGTGTGGTGGCCCACTGAGACTTGCAGGCAAATTTGATATCCAATTTGTATTTTACCTATAAATATATTTTATTAAAACTCCATCTTGCCCTGATCCGTCTATAAGACAGGTCGTGTGGTCCGCCTATGACTTGGACCCATACATTGATATAAGCTTCGTACTCTACCCCTTAAGTTCTAAGACGATTTAACAATGCACAGTGGGATAGAATTGAAAAAAAAAATAGTAAAAACCCTAGTAAGGAAAGACAAAAGTTGGGCGGAGCCTATTATATAATACTCTACACAGCCGAGTCTTCGAATTTCTTTTAAAACATAGAACCTATGTTGAAATCTAGTCATACTTTAGTTTTGCATATCTATTGAAATATTGAATAGAACCTTGTAAGAATTCCTTAGGATAGGACCTAAATTGTGGCTACTATAGCCTTAAAGCCTATATAGGATGAACGATATGGGAGCTGTATCTAAATACATTGGAACGTCAAATAAAACACCTCGTGCGAAATTTTGTACAAATCGGTCCAGAATTGTGGCTTCTTCAGCCTTAAAAGGCCATATCATATGAAAGATATATTTGGGAGCTACATCTGAATCTGATCCGATTTCGATGAAATGTATTGGGATGTCAAATAAAACATATTGTGCTTAATTTTGTAAAGATCGGATAAGAATTGTGGTTATTAAAGCCTTTAAAGGCCATATCGGATGGAAAAATAAATATGGGAGCTATATCCAAATCTGAACCGATTTGTATGAAATTTTGCTTGGGTATTTAAACGTCTAATAAAACATCTCACATATTTGGTAAAGATTGGACCAAAATTGTGGCCACTACGGCCTCCATATCGGATGAAAGACATATATAGGAGCTATATTTAAATCTAATCCGATTTTTTTTTTCAAAATCAATAGCGTTTGTTCTTGGACCAAACCCATTTGCACCCTGATTACAAGAATACATGGACAGACGGACGGACAGACAGACAGACAGACATAGCTAAATCGAATCAGGAAGTGATACTTAGCCGATCGGTATTCTTATCGATGAGTCTATCTTGTCTCCTTCTTAGCGTTGCAAACAAGTGCGTAAGTGCACCAGGGTGAAAATCGAACCACAAAGCGTGCTAAGTTCGGCCGGGCCGAATCTCATATACCCTCCATCATGGATCGCATTTGTCGAGTTCTTTTCCCGGAATCTCTTCTTAGGTAAAAAAGGATATAAGAAAAGATTTGCTCTGCTATTAGAGCGATATCAAGATATGGTCCGGTTTGAACCACAAAATGTCAGCCAATTCGAATAAGAATTGTGCCCTTTGGGGACTCAAGAAGTAAAATAGAGAGAACGATTTATATGGGAGCTGTATCAGGCTATAGACCGATTCAGACCATAAAAACACTTATGTTGATGGTCATGAGAGAATCCTTCGTACAAAAATTCATTCAAATCGGATAAGAGTTGCGCCTTCTAGTGGCTCAAGAAGTCAAGACCAAAGATCGGTTTATCTGACAGCTATATCAGGTTATGGAGCGATTTGAACCATACTTGGCACAGTTGTTGGATATCATAACAAAACACGTCGTGCAAAAATTCATTCCAATCGTATAAGAATTTCGCACTTTAGAGGCTCAAGAATTCAAGACCCAAGATCGGCTTATATGGCAGCTATATCAGGTTATGAACCGTACTTGGCGCAGTTGTTGGAAATAATTACGAAACACGTCGTGCAAAATTTCCTTTCAATTGGATAAGAATTGCGCACTCTAGAGGCTCAAGAAGTCAAGACCCAAGATCGGTTTATATGGCAGCTATATCAAAACATGAACCGATTTAAATCATACTTAGCGCAATTGTTGGAAGTGATATCAAAACTCCTCGTGCAAAATTTCAGTCAAATCGGACCAGAATTGCGCCCTCTAGAGGCTCAAGAAGTCAAGACCCAAGATCGGTTTATATGGCAGCTATATCAAAACATGGGCCGTTATGGCCCATTTACAATCCCAACTGACCTACACTAATAAGAAGTATTTGTGCAAAATTTCAAGCGGCTAGCTTTTCTCCTTCGAAAGTTGGCGTGCTTTCGACAGACAGACAGACGGACGGACATGGCTAGATCGACATAAAATGTCACGACGATCAAGAATATATATACTTTATGGGGTCTCAGACAAATAATTCGAGTAGTTACAAACAGAATGACGAAATTTAATATACCCCCATCCTATGGTGGAGGGTATAAAAAAATTAACAGTAAAAGTCGAATATCCCCGAAACTAGTGGAGATATATTATGGCTCAAGCGGACTTTTTTAGGGGTTTTGAATATCGAACCACAAATGAGGATTTGATAGCCCCAACATTTTTCGAAATCTTAAGATGACCAATTCAGGGCCTTGTCAATAGGCGCTAGGACCACATACAGCCTAAATTTTGCACATGATCTCGATATCAACTCTTACCATTTCAAAGAGTTATCTCTATCCGTTCAAAAATTGCATATATTTTAATAGTTTTTATTTTTTAATTCTATCCCACTCTGAGATGTCCGTGCATTCATCTGTCAGTTTTAATCACGTCACAGTCTTTAAAACTTAAGATATTGTAATGTTGGTCAGGCCCATCTTTTTTCCGTACGCAGGTTAAGTTCTTTAACGATCAAAGTCGGACCATACTTGGATTTGCCGATTTTAAGAATTGAAAGAATTAAATTAAACAGTAAGTTGGTTTTGGCCACCGAGTATTGTTAAAAACAGACCTTAGTTGTCATAAGACCGATCTGCCGATTTAGAGTCTGAAGGGCATAAAAAGCGCATTTATTATCCGATTTGACTGAATTTTAGGACAGTGAGTTGCAATGGGCTGACCAATATTTGAACCGAGTATGATCCAAAAGCCACCATAGCGCAGAGATTCGAATGTCTGCCTATGGACTGTGAACGATTGAGTTCGAATACTGGCGACAACATCTGAAAAAAATTTCCAGCGGTGGTTATCCCCTCTAATGCTGGCGACATTTGTGAGGCACTTTGCCATATGAAAAATTCTCTCCTAAAAGGGGAGAAAAGGCGCACTGTGGCTTGCCTTTCGGTCACAACTATGAAAAGAGGTCCCTTATCTTAAAAGTCACCCTTTACTACCTCCAATATTCATTCCAAGTTAGTCAGAATCGGTCCATAACCTAACAAAGCTACCATATAAGCTATTTATCGACGTACATCTTGAACAACTACGAAAACAAAATTCTTATCTGTTTATTATCTATAAATCTATTAAAAAAATCGTGCAAAAAACTTGACAAATGCGACTCATGGTGGAGGATATATAAAATGTTCTAATTTTAATGTTGTACTCTTTCAAAAGTTTTCGAATATTTGAAATCGTATGACATTGACTATTTTGACAAACATTTTCATTTACATGTAAATAAAAAAGTGGCATGTCATAAGACATCCACATCCGTGTAACAGAGCATTTAAAAGTATTTGAAAACTTTTGAAAGAGTACAACATTAAAATAAGAACATTTTATATACCCTCCACCATGAGTCGGATGTAGGATGTTCCATACCACATTGCATACCTATTCAACTCAACGGTGGAGTAAATAGCTCTAGCACCTCTAAAACTCTAAATTCACTCTCACCCACGAGTTCATTCAACTTTTGCCATTAACCAAAACCAAACGCGGTCTTTTTTTTTGCAAATCGCTCTCCCAAGCGATGTAGTTAATCTCCAAAATGTATTCACATTAAGGGTCATATACCCATATTATTGTGTGTATTACAAGGAATTATTTGCAATATGTCTTTGGTACATACATCCATTTAAACATATACATTAATACGACCCTTGTGATAGGGGCACTTGAATGTCATCGTTTTTGGTTTACTCAGCATAGTCGTGGTGATAAAATGCGACACGGCGGGTTGTAATTTAATTCTTGGTTGCTCACAGGCTAAAGGAGCAAAGGAGTCTGCTTGCTATGCGTAACCACAACAAGATCAGCGTTAAGCGATTTTCTTTATATTATTTTTGTTTTTTTATTATCCACCGTCTGTGCGAACTCAATTTCAAAAGCGTTTATATCACATAAAACAACAATAAATATGCGCATCTTGAAATATTATAAACAAGAACAAAAAAGCAGTCTGGAATAATAAGAATAATAATTTTAATGGCAATGAAGATGGTAATGAACGACTGCGACATGCTTCGCAACGATTTAATGGGAAATTTAAATCTGTTTAAAAACTATGGTGATATCAAAACCTATGGAGGGTCGACCTCGAAAGGCTTTAAAGGAGCCAACTGTGTTGCCAATATAATTTGCCACCCATCATTTTAGGATGGAGGGGTACCCCAAAAGTACTACCAAAAAATAAAAGTGGACCGATCGGGACAATATGGGATTCAAGTGAAAGGTACTCAAGAATAGAGTACGAATTTCATAGTAAAAGTTGGGTCCATGTACCTGGGGGGCCGCCCCAGCCCCGTATAGATGAAAAAACGGCAGAACCGATTTTCTCGAAATTTCGCATATTGTGTAGGTTGGGCTGGAAGGAAACATAGGCTGTGTAATTTTTCGGTATCGGAAGGGGAACGGACCCTCCCCTTATGACAAAAACACAACCCCAAATCAAATGTGGACCGATAGGGACAATATAAGTATCAAATGGAGAGTATAATACGAATATGGTATTAAAATTTGAGTCTAAGTACCCACAGGGCCGCCCCAACCCCAAATCTCCCCCAAACAGACATATTGGACGTTCATCTCAATAGGGGGTCACGCCACTGTTCAAAAACGCCATTGGACCCATTATGACTATATGATACTTGGCTGAACCGATTTTCTTCAAATTTTGATAGATTGTGAACGTTTGTCTGGAAGGAAACATAGGCTATATAATTTTTATACCCTCCACCATAGGATGGGGAGTATACTAATTTCGTCATTCTGTTTGTAACTACTCGAAATATTCGTCTGAGACCCCATAAAGTATATATATTCTTGATCGTCGCGACATTTTATGTCGATCTAGCCATGTCCGTCCGTCCGTCTGTCTGTCGAAAGCACGCTAACTTCCGAAGGAGTAAAGCTAAAGCTTTGCACAAATACTTCTTATTAGTGTAGGTCGGTTGGTATTGTTAATGGGCCATATCGGTCCATGTTTTGATATAGCTGCCATATAAACCGATCTTGGGTCTTGACTTCTTGAGTCTCTAGAGTGCGCAATTCTCATCCGATTGGAATGAGTGTCAAGTATGGTTCAAATCGGACCATAACCTGATATAGCTGCCCCATAAACCGATCTTGGGTCTTGACTTCTTGAGCCTCTAGAGGTCGCAATTATTATCCGATTTGCCTGAAATTTTGTACGACGGATCCTCTCATGACTATCAACATGCATGTTTGTTATGGTCTGAATCGGTCTATAGCCTGATACACCTCCCATATAAATCTATCTCTATTTACTTCTTGAGTCCCTTTAGGGCGCAATTCTTATTCGAATTGGCTGACATTTTACACATGTCTCCAACATATAATTTAATTGTGGTCCAAACCGGACCATATCTTGATATCGCTCTAATAGCAGAGCAAATCTTTTCTTTTATCCTTTGTTTTTTGCCTAAGAAGAGATGCCGGGAAAGAAGTCGACAAATACGACCCATGGTGGAGGGTATATAAAATTCGGCTCGGCCGAACTTAGCACGCTTTTATTTGTTTGATATTGGATGGAGGCGGACCCTCCCCCTTACCACAAAAATGCCATCCATATCGATGGGCACAATAAGGGTATCAAATGAAAGGTATTGGAGACCAGAAAACGAATATGGTATTAAAATTTTGGTCTAAGTACCCAGCGGCGCTCCCAACCCCAAAACTTCTTTAAACAGATATATTCGAAGTTCATGTCAACATGGGACTTAAATGAAAAGTATTAGGCAGTAGATTGCAAATATGGTATAAAACATTAGGTGTAAGTAATGCGAGGTCGCCCACCCCCAAATGGGCATATTAGCCAACCATGGCTATATGGGTCTCAAATGAAAGGTATTAGGGAGTAGATTACGAATATGACATTAAAATTTGCGTTCAAGTCTAGGTGGCGCTATTCCTCCTAAAGATACGTCAAATCGGTTATTTGACCCATTATGACAATATGGGACTCAAATGAAAGGTATTTGAGAGTAGAAAACGAATTTGATATCCAATTTTGGAGCCAAGTGTTTTGGGGTACGCGCTAAAGCACCCTTTAAACTGAACTTTATTTCCGTTGGGAATAAATAAAGAATTTGATATCTATTTTCAGCCCTAAAAACACCCTCCAAACGGTTCATATTTACCGGCCATTGAATATGGGGCTCAAATAAAAGGGATTTGGAAGGGCAGCACCAATTTGATATTCATATTTGAGTCGAAATGTCTGAGGTGCCATCCCTCCCCTAATGAGAACATTACCCTAAGGAAGAACATTACCTCCAGGAATCGAGAAGGGACAAATTCTCACACATCAATGAGTGCTTTCCGATTCAAGTTTGAACTCAATGATAGGGGACCTTTTTTTATAGCCGAGTCCCTTTGGGGAAAATTTTTTAAATGAACATGCATGGGATTGTTCCTCGCAAATGTCGCCAACATTAAGAGGGGATAAACACCGCTTTGTCCGATGTTCTCGCCAGGATTCGAATGCGTTCAGCGTCATAGGATACAATGGCACGAATTCGAGATCCGCATTTAGGGCGAAGTGTCCCCACCCTAAAACGATATGAAAGAGTTGAAGAAGGCGCAACGGAGCGGCCCGGTTCGGCTAGTTTATCTATATGGTAAGCCGTAGCGCAGAGGTTAGCATGTCTGCCTATGACGCTGAGCGCCTGGGTTCGAATCCTGGTGAATCCTTCAGAAAAAATTATCAGCGGTGGTTTTCCCCTCCTAATGCTGGCAACATTTGTGAGGTACTATGCCATGTAAAACTTCACTCCAAAGAGGTGTCGCACTGCGGCACACCGTTCGAACTCGTCTATAAAAAGGAGGCCTCTTATCATTGAGATTAAACTTGAATCGGACTGCACTCATTAATATGTGAGAAGTTTGCCCCTGTTCTTTAGTGAAATGTGCATGGACAAAATTTGCATTTGCAAGTATTTCTATGTATTTTTGAATTAAAATCCGTCACTACAATACGAAAAACACATATAAAACCTTACAACCATTTGTAATTTCATTCACAAAAACATTATCTGGTAGCAGTTTTGCTCTTATATTTCTTTCCAAAGAGTTGCCAAAGCATCATATATCCATAGAATTTTATAAGCCTCATAAACATTAAAGTAAATTTGCAATTGTCGAGGAGAAAAACACAGACCTATTTCTATTAGATGCAAGTACAGCCCAAATTTACTGAATATATGGAATTAGTTGAGCTTGAGGTTCTTCTTTTCTGCGTGTTCTATTTTTCTTTCTTCTTTGTTCACATTGCCATTTTAAATTAAAAATAATTAAATTTAAAGCACTAATTAAGTTCTCTACTTTATGTGGATGACATAAACATACTCCAGTATAGCATTCAGACGAGCCCAAAAGCCTAGAGAGATACACTCACAATGTTACTTACGATAGTGATGGTGCCCACATTGCTTCTTTCGGCTCCATAATGTTCTTAAGTTGTTACGATGTTGTGTTGGCAGCAACTTATGTTGTGTTGCCATTCATTAAAAAGGTGTTTGCGAACGTTTGTTGTCTATGACCATGGATGGCGTGAAAGGAAAGCAACAAAGGAATACATTTTCTTAAATATTTTAATATAATGAAGTGGTAGAACGAAGCGGAGAGTTGGAAAGAAAGAGCCTGTAGGTGTGTCTGTCGTAAACCATGCAACACTTCATAGTATTATAACATCGGTAAAGAAATGTATATAAATATTCAGAAAGTCAAAGTCGATTTGAAAATACCCTGCTATATGATATATAAGGAAATTAGTTACAGTCGTAGTTCCCAAAAAATCGTTTGTATGGTAATGTTTGCCCGTTTGTCAGACCCGCTCCGCAGCGTCTTCTTTTACTTTATACTTTACTTTTACTTTAATTGGCTATGACAGAATATTTGTTCTAGCTGAACGTAGAATAGCGTTCCAAGCGCCTCGATCTTCTGGGCTCATTCTAAAATCTCTGACACCAAGTTTCGAGGTGTTTCCCACAACTTGATCTTTCCATCGGGCTTTTGGTCTTCCCGGATTGCGTGTACCACCGTGTGTGCCTTCAAATGACTTCTTTGCTGGAGCTTTTTCATCCATTCTGACAACATGAGCCAGCCAACGTAGCCTTTGTATTTTGATACTTCTTACTATGCTATCGTCGTCATACAGCTCATACAGCTCGTGGTTCATACGTCGCCTATATTCAACGTTAACGCAAACTGGTCCATATATTTTACAAAGAATGTTTCTCTCAATCACTCTAAGAACTGCCTCATCTGCTTTCACAAGTACCCATGCTTCAGAACCACATAACAGCACGGGTAGCATCAGTGTCTTGTATAGTGTAGGTTCCGTCTGTTGAGAGGTGGCCTTGTTTCTAAACTGCTTACTTAGTCCAAAGTAGCATCGGTATGCCAGTATTATTTTTCGCTTAATCTCAAACCTAGTGTCATTCGTTTCGGTTACGGCGGTGCCGAGGTAGATAAAGTTACTGACTGTCTCAAAGTTGAGGTGCCCAACTTTCGCCATTTTCTTTATCTGGTCGGTTGTGCAAGGCTTTTTGGGAGTTGAAACCATCCATTTCGTCTTATCTCCATTTACTGCCAGACCCATTTTCATTGACTCTCTTTCGATTCTTTCAAAGGCTGCAGTTACTACTTCCAGAGACCGACCTATGATATCGATGTCGTCGTCATAGGCTAGTAGCATGTGTTCTCTTGTGATTAGTGTGTCATATCTATTCACATCTGCATCTCGTATAATCTTCTCCAGCAGGATATTAAAGAGATCACATGATAGGCTGTCTGCTTGTCTGAAACCTCGTTTGGTATTAAATGGTTCGGAGAGATTCTTTCCTATGCTTACTGAGGAACGCGTATCAGCAATTGCCATTCTGCAAAGTCTTATTAATTTTGCAGGGATACCAAACTCAGACATGGCTTGAAATGGCTTTGAACGTAAAGGAGTATCGAAGGCGGCCTTGTAGTCATCAAGGTCTTAAATAGTTCTGCGGGTAACCCGTCGGCTCCTACTGCCTTGTTGTTCTTTAGTTGAGTCACTGCTACTTGGACCTCATTCTGACCAGGAGGTAAACATTCTATACCACCATGAGGGATTGGTTCTGCGGTATCCTCTTCGCCGCCAACATCGGACACTAGCAGGTGGGTAAAATGTTCTTTCCATATCCTCAGCATGTTATCTGTGTCAGTTGCCAGATTTCCTTCTTTGTCTCTGCAGGAGGATGTGCCTGCACCAAAGCCATCGGTTTGATGTTTAATTCTTTGGTAGAGTATCCGGACTTCACTTTATATGGAACAAAACTATCCTTTGAATATTTATTTTCGACAATTAAAGAGCTCTTTATGAAATACCAGGCTACGAAAATTGTATAGGCATATCGCTAAACTAACAGTATAACAATATAAGAGCCTTTTTCTGAATCCTATAAGGTTTTTATTGGACTACGAATTCGCTCGGAGGATTTAATGTCACTTAGATTAGGATGTTAAATGAACTCCATTCTTAAAAGACTTTATTTCAGCCTGATATTCTCACGATGTGCGATTTAGGGGTTTTCGGGGGTGAGGTGTTCCCCCAGACACTTGGCCCTGAAAAAAGTATCAGCATCGTGCTCTTCTCTCTAATACCATTTGTTGAAACTCATATTGCCAATGGTTTAAGGAGAGTTTATAGGATGAGGCGTTCTGCAAACAAAATGGGTTAACAAATTCGTTTTTTTAACTCAAACGCCTTTCATTTGAACCACATATTGGCGTAGTCGGCATTTTTTTCCTTTGGAGGGTATTTTGAGGAAGGGGCGGTGGCCTCACATTTGGATATTCGTATTCTACGCCCAAAAACCTTCATTAGAGCCCCATATTGCGACGGTTTGTGAGGTATTTTGGGAAAGGATAGACCCCCAGAAAATTGGTGCCGTAAGTGGGTATCAATTTCGTGCTCTACTCCCCAATACCTTTCATGTGAGCCCCACATTGATATGGTCGGTAAACATGTTGAATGTAGGGGTGTTTTGGAGAGTGGCTTGGTCCCCCATACACTTAGCCCTGAAAATATATCAGCATCGTGCTCTATTCTCATATATCTATATATCATTTATTTGAAGCCCATATTGCCAGTGGCTTCGAAACTGAATATTTAATTCGTTTTCTAATATTATACCCCTTATTGCAAAAGTCACCAAATATGTCCGGTTTGGAATATGGGCCTTAAAAACTATGAATATCGAGCTCCACTGTTTTGAAGACCCAAATTGTCTTGGTGAGCAAATACGTCCTATTTGGGGGTTGTTATGATGGTGGGACGTCCCCAAGGCAGTTCGTCCCGAATGTTGATATCACATTCGTGGTCTACTCCCAAATATCTTTCACTTAAGCCCCATATTTCCATAGTCGGCAAACATTACCGGTTTGGAGAGTGTTTTGGGAGATGGGGCGGCCACCCAGTGACTTGGCCTTGATAATATATATCAGGTTCGTATTCTACTCTAAAATACCTCTTATTTGAGCCCCATATTACAATGGTCAGTAAATACTTTCTTTTGGGTGGTGTTATGGGGTTGGGGTGGTCCCATAGACACTTTTTCCCGAATATTGATATCAGATTCGTGCTTTACTCCCAAAGACCTTTCATTAGAGACCCATATTGTTATGGTCGTAAATTTGTCCTCTTGGGGGAGGTTTTGGGGTACCACATTTGTATATCAGATTCGTATTCTACACTCAAATACCTTTTATTTAAGCCCCACATTGTCATGGTCAGTTAATAAGTTCTATTTGGGGGGTGTATTGAGGAAGGGGTGGACCTTAGAAACTTGGTCCCATATTTGGCTATCAGATTCATATTATTCTCGAAAATACCTTTCATTTGAGTCCCATATTGCTATGGTTAACATCTCCGATTTAGGGGTGTATTAGGGGTTACGGTCGTCTCCCAAACACTTGGTCCGACAATTGAATATCTTGGGTCTTGACTTCTTGAGCATCTAGAGGGCGCAATTCTTAAAATTTGCACGTGATGTTTTGGTATTACTTCCAACAAATGTGCTAAGTATGGTTCAAATCGATTCATAACCTGATATATATACCGATTTAGAATCTTGACTTCTTGAGCAACTAGAGGGCTCAATTCTTATCCGATTTGGCTGAAATTTCGCATGAAGTGTTCTGTTATGACTTCTAATAACTGTGCTAAGTATGGTTTTAATCGGTCGATAACCTGATAAAGCTGTCATATAAACCGATCTGTGATCTTGACTGGTTAAGCCTCTAGAGGCCGCAATTCTTATCCGATTTTGCTGAAATTTTGTACAACGGCTTTTCCCATGACCTTCAACATACATGTTTCTTGAGCCCCTACAAGGAGCAATTCTTATTCGAATGGACTGAAATATTTTTCAATGACATCTACTATGGTCTTCAATATTCAATTCTCTTATGGTCCGAATCGGCATTACAGTTCTTATCCATTATACTTTGATTGTATGAAAAGAGAAACCGCGCAAAGAACCCAACAAATGCGATCCATGGTGGAGAGTATATAAGATTCGATTAGCATGCTCTTACTTGTTATATATAAGATGTATACATTTTTGTTTTCTAGGCTAATCGTTAGCCAGTGTTTCAATTCTATACTCAGAGCTAGGAACTTTGCAAAAGGAGTTACATCCAGAGCGATCTAGTTGTATGTTGACTGGATTTGACAGGACAAGTGACAGGTATTATTAGTAAGAAGCATGTTGAAGTCAAACGCAGAAAAATCGGAATTAAGTTTGCTTAGAGATCCCAAATTTGAATTTCGACTAATCGTTTAGTCGACATTTTGTGTAAAAAAGTCGAAAAGTCGAAATTGACTTTTAATCATTAAAGAGTAAATTAATTGCTTTTGAAGTCGAATAGTCGAAAAGAAAGCTGCACAGAGAAAAAAAAGCTGCGCGGAGATACAAGTTTAGCTTTGCTCATGTTGCTGCTGGGTGAGAATTGTTTCCAATATTTTTGAGATGCATTTGGGTCATTGCTCTTTGGTTTATTCTTGTTGCCATAAATATATTTTTAAGTTGAACAGTTATTAAAACATTTAAACGTTTAAATATCGCATAGTTGAATCGATTTGATGATTTTCGGTGGCAACAGCAACATTTTAGGGTTTACGTCCTTATAAATGTAAGATTCAGCTTAATAGTTGTAGGTTTATGGAAACTGGATTTTGGCACAAATGTATTTTTTATCCATTAAGCCTTTATGTTCAAGGATGGGCTGTATAGGACTATATATTTTAATTGTCACCATAAAGACCGGTCTCCAGATTTTAGACATTCAGCTCCTAAAAGGTATCGAGCTGCCTAATATCACTGTCCCAAATTTCGGCGACATCGGACAATAAATGCCCCTTTTATGGGCCCAGAACCTAAAATCGGAAGATCGGTCTATATGGCAGATTTTTCCAAATCTGAATCCATCTGGGCCAAAATGAAGAATAAATTCGACTGGGCTAACTGCTCACTGTCCCAAATTTCAGCAAAATCGGATAATAAATGTGGCTTTATGGGCCAAAGACCCTAAATCGGCGGATCGGTATATATAGGGGCTGTATCAAGATATAGTCAGATATAGCCCATCTTCGAACTTAACTTGCTTATGGACCAAAAAAGGATCTGTGCAAAGTTTCAGTTAAATATCCCTATTTTTATATATTAGATTTTTACGACGATCATGAATATATATACTTTATAGTGTCGGAAATGGATATTTCGATGTGTTGCAAACGGAATGACAAAGTGAATGTACCCCTATCCTTCGGTGGTGGGTTTGATATAATTTCGGCAAAAACTAGTCTTTTGAATTTTGATACGAAATGTCTAAATTTCATATGAAATTTAATTTTTTAAAACTTTTTGTTCAATATATTTGTGAATATTTTATCTTGATACAAAATATATCACTAAAAATAATTTATTTTTAACAGACTAAACTTGATGAAAAACTCAATACACCTTCCTATCACTATACAATCATGTATAGTGACGAAAAAGAACTGAAAGTGTTCATAAATTGTTGTAAAGGCTTTCGAAAATAATCTAGCAAAAACCAATTCAGAAACACCAACTGGCAAGGACTGGGGACATAACAAAAAACGAACTGCACACTTACACAAAGTGTGAAAGTGGCTGCGTATTTCAGTTTAAGTCATCGTTGCTGTTGTTTTTGCCATGTTTTAGGAGGAAGACAATAAGTGTAAAATTTTCACTTGTTACGACGAAACGCTCTTCAACATTAGCTTCATAAAGTACTCTGATGAAGATGATGAGGAGAACAATGAGGAGGATGGTTGCTGATGAGGATAAGAATGAGGATGACGTTGACAACGGAGGCAAAAGCGACAAGGACAACAAGGACGGGACAGGACAGAAAACAACAAAAGCTAAAAGAAAACTCATAAAAAAAACAAAGAAAAGCAACAAAGAATAGAGGGAATCATTAGACATAAGCATGTTAATATTCCAAAGGATTATGCAAATTAAAGACATGCTCTAACACACGTACCCTGGTGCTTGCAACTTTACCCCTACCACCAGCGCAGTGCCTCCTACGGACAACGTACACCCACACTCTAGCATACACATTCAAGCGACTGTAAAATAAGCTCATCGTCATTGTTGCAAAAGTTGAGACACACACTCCTTCATTCACTCATTCAGTCACTCAGGCCTATATTTATACTGTCAACAATTTCTATTAGACATTAGGGTGGAAACAAAACTAAAAAAACATATATATTTCAATTGTAAAATGCAAATTGATCAAAAAGTAGTAATTGGAGAAAAACGAAAGCCTGATGTAACATCGAGGATTAAAAATTTTCCAAATGAGGCTTTTTTAAACATTTTGAGCAATTATCTTTATTCCGGATAGACATTGCCGTATCTACAAAAAGAATCATGACGATCAAAGAAATATACCTTATAAAGTTTTAAACCAATATTTCCAGGTATTACATGCGGAATGACGAAGTTGGTGTATCCCTCATCTTATTGGTTAATTTTCATATGGCTTATCCTTTACAATGTAAAATTATTTCAAATGCAACCAACCTAATATCCTAATGCACACACTCATACACCGGCATTTTTGTCATAAATTGTTGTCGGTTTTTGTTGTTATTGTTTTAAAGTAAAAGAATGCAAAGACAACATACTTTTAGGCTGTAAACAATGACAACAAGTATGTTCAACTATGTGATGTGATGTCTTTGTTGTCTGTCATGTTTTATGTTTTAACATGACGCAAACACTTAAACCATGGTAGAAAGGGTATTAAAAATGATATCATTTCTCGCGTCCCCCTCCACCTTCTCCATAACGCCCACCCTCGCTTTCGCGTAATCCTGTAATTCTAAATGTAGACAAACCAGACTCCAAAGAGCATTGTAATATAGGCATAATAAGTAGGATTACAAAAACTCTAAGCTCACATTCATTTAAGAAACTGCATAGAATTTTAGAAAATTTATCAAAAGAGAAAAAAGTAAATAAAAAATAAAAAGGAAAAAAATAACAAATGCGGCCTATGGGCTCAAGAGGAAATACCAATTGCGGTAAAGAAGCTCAAAATTAATATCATGAGATTGTTTATGCGAAAGCTATATCTAAACGTGAACCGATTTACCCCATTTCTAATCTCAATGAACCTTCATTAAGGGAAAATAATTATGTAATCTTTTTAACGATAGCTCAACTCTACCATACTCCGACACTAAGATGCAGGTTAGGTAAGGTTAAAAAGATGGTGCAGATATTAATCCGCCCCATGCCGTCATAAACCTACGCCAGTAATCGGCTGGTTGTGCGCTCTAAAAACTATAAAATAACCTCTAAAAAGAAAATTTTAAATTAGGATTTCCGTGCTACATACAAAATCCTTTATTGTTTTCCATACAACTCCCCTAAGTTGGTGCATGTCTTGTATTGTGTCCCCACCTAAGTGCCGGTATCTGTTGGATGCGAAAGCCGGGCATTGACAAAGGAAATGCTCCAACGTCTCATCATCTTTCCCGAATGCCCTACACACTTGCCGCACCGATTTTATATAAGTGTGCTCGTATTCCTATGTGTCCCGTTATGATACCAATAGCTATACTGACCTATTTCTAACTTCCTTTCAGTAATAGCCTCGTCTTCCCACGACCTGGATCCCTTCATAGGATTTTCGCTGTCGTATCGACCGTTTCGCTGTTCCACAATCTTGCATGCGCATTCGTCGCTCACTACCTTAACTCGGACTGCTTCGACCCGAAACGGTTCGGGTTAACCAAGTTTATTGACGGCAGTCCTCCGGCCTTCACCGCCAAAACGTCTGCCCTTTCATTTCCCCCTACTCCGTTATGGCCCAACACCCAAACTATGCGGATTTTGCCATCCTCAGAGAAGGCGTTAATCTACTTCTTACACTCCAAGACTGTTTGTATCCTTACCGTCCTGGTTGTTATTGCCCTTATGGCAATTTTACTGTCGGTAAGGATGTTCACTCAACGTCCTCGCGTTGGCACCACATCACTTCACGCATTCCGTGATCGCCTGGATCTCCGCCTGCAGGACCGTATTATGATCAGGCAGTCTAAAACAGATCTCAGTGCCTGGGTTCTCAATGTATACCCCCAGGCCCACTCTGTCCTCTAGCCTTGATCCATCCGTGTAACATGATCTTCCAGATGTCAATACTAGGGTTCCGTCAATCCAAGACTGTGCCGATGGCAGCAGTGCCTCTCACTCGACTTCAAGGTTCATCTCTGGTATCTGATCAGAAACCTCTTCCCTTCCTTCAACACTAAAATGCAAATACGATAAAAGCATCTCGCAATTCCTGACATAAACTTCGGGACCACTTTTTGACATTAAGTCCGCACAGCAAGCCGTTTGTTGGCTTAGGGGAATGTTTGTAGGGCCATGAAACGGCACCCTTTCCCTCAACCTCACCCAAACTAACCTAAACACGCTGAACTCGTTCGTAAGTTAGAGCGATAGCGATTTCGATTCCGACGTGCAGATCGGACTAAATCGAATGTGAATATCACCGCATTTCTATTACACGCGATATGAGAGGAACTTAGTACAAGAAAGTAATGAGTTCACGTGATCCCATACCCTCACGGACATCCACCTAAGCTAGTTATCGGCTTGTTGAGCATTCTCCCCATATAAACAGAATCCATCAGAAGTCAACGGTAGTATTTTTTCATATCCTACTAAATACTAAATTTCCTATAAACATTCTATTAACAGGGGATACTTCACTCATACGTATCTCGTATCAATGAGTGCAGTCCGAATAAAATTTAAGCTCAATAATAAGGTGCCTCCATTTTAATAGCGAGTCCGAACGGCGTGCCGCATGGCGACACCACTTGGTAGCGAAGACAATTCACAAATGTAGCCAGCCAGAGTTGCGTAGTGTACCAATTTTGACTCTACTCCAACTCCGACCAAGATACCGGAGTCGACCTCGGGCACTTAATGCTATCTTTTATACCCACCACTAAAGACTGGGGGTGATACCCAAACTAGGGAAAATGGGTTTAAAATGAAAAGTATTAGCGAGTAAATTACAAACAAGTAAAAACGTGTTAAGTTTGGCCGTGCCCACCGCCATGGATAAGATAACCCATGGATAATGTAACCTATGGATAAGGTAATCCATGGATAAGGACCTATGGATAAGGTAACCATCCTCTTATATAACAACTTCACTACAATATCCATTGTGATATGAAAATCGGGGCTGGTATGGATCATATTTGATTGAGATCCCGAGAACTCTTATACAAGTCACAGTTTCAGCGAAATCGGGCAACAAATCAGCTTTCTATGGGTTAAAGACCCTAAATTGAAAATCGGTTTATATGGCAGCTAAATCTAAATAAAATATGAGCTGGACCATTTGCTTGTCGGATGAAGGGAGGCTTAATATCGGGCATGAAATGCGATTATAGGCTCAAGATCCTTAATCGGTAAATCTATATGGCAGCTGTATCTAAATATAGTCCGATCTGAACCATATTTGAGTCGGATATCAGGGGGCTTTAATCAACTCACTACTTCAAGTTTCAGCAAAATCGGATAATAATTGCGTCTTTTATGGGCTTAAGACCCTATATCGGCAGATCGTTCTGTAAGGCTATATCTAAAAATAGTCCGATCTGAACCATATTTGGGTCGGATGTCGGTAGATTTTGAACAACTCACGGTTTCTTGTCCCTAAATCGTACCATCTCGTTTCTCGTACCTATCTGAAAGCATGTGCTTTCATCAAAATCGATGCAGATTTGAATATGCAAATTTGTGCTCAAACGTTCCATTAAGAACCAGGGGTAAATTTCTCACATATCAATGAATGCTGTCCGATTCAAGTTTAAGCTCAATGATTAGGGGTCTCCTTTTTATGGCCGAGTCCGAACAGAGTGCTGCAGTGTGGTACCTCTTTGGGATGAAATGTTTACATCGCATATTACCTCACAAATGTCGCCAGCATTAAGAGGGGATAACCACCACTTAAATGTTTTCTGATGTTCTCGCCAGGATTCGAACCTGTTTCAAAAGTGGACATACTCGCCTCTGCGCTACGGTGGGCTCAGATTTTAACATAGGTCCCGTATGAAGATTAAACACGACAGACGAGCTTTGTCGTTAAAGCCCGGAAGCTCGATTTTAATGTTTGGCCGTTGGATTTTTGGGCGAATTTCTTAGATTTACATAACCAATTTGTAGACTGAAAAATTGGCCTACCCTAGTGTACATCCTGAAAATCATATACGGGTTAATTCACCACCTTCTACCGAACATTCTCCTGCAGAAGTAGACAACGCACTGTGTCTTTCAGCTTCTTCCCTCTTCATTTCTCTTATAGGACAGTTTCAAATTAGGCCTAGGCTTCTTTCTGAGATGGCAGACAGGAAAATCTGAAGGGCCACGTCTATCGTTCCTATTACCATGCCTTTAAACTTTGAGCTTTTTACAAACACTTTTGAAGTTGGCATCGTAAGTTCAGTTGTTGTCCACCTAAGGTCATTGGTAAAATTTTTTGTTGTACATTAAGAATGGCCCATCACGAAATCCGCTTTTCTTCGTCAAAAAGCACACCATCATCTGTTTTTATTTGCCATTAAAACATAATTTTTTTGAAGGCTGATGCCATTGGTGAAGGGTCATGCCATTGAAACAAATTTTTATTCGGATGATTATAATCTGATTCAAAAACTCCAATGGGCCCAAAGTATTGGCTAATATCTAATTGAGCGCTTTAAACCCTAATTGATTCTCAATAGAAAAAATTTATTCAAAAGTCTTATATACAAAATTATGGTCTTGGTAAAAGGTCTTAAACATCAATTTCTGTCATATAACAGCATGGCCTTAATAAAAGGTCTTGAACGTCTATTTTCGCTGTATTTATTTTTTGCGTTTGGATGTTCTGTTCAGACTTCTAAAAGGCTATGTCGATTTTCTTGAGATTTTCGTAGATTATATGTGTAACTTGGGTATTCGATATCTGATGCAAACCGGACTCTCTCACATACTTCAATTGTCAATGAAGAATATAACATAAATCCATAAAATTTCTATGTAAATATACTACCCTATTTACAATGCATATCCAGAACGATGGTTTTTTTTTTTTTTTTTGTTGCTTATTGGTTCTTGGTAAAAATTTTAATAAAAGGGAGAAGGATATAATCTCCTACACAAATAATAAATCTTTAAGTAGAAACAATAGCAATATTTGTTCTGTTACTTTTTTTGTAATACATATTTAGTTTGTTTATTATGCCCACCACCATAGGCTAGGTGGTATACTATTTAAGTCATTCCGTTTGTAACACCTCGAGATATTGATCTGCGGTCTCATAAAATATATATATTTTTGATCGTCTAAGTCGATCTAACCGCGTCTGTCCGTCCCTCCAAATACAAATAAATATAAGATACAAAATTTCTCATGAGTATTCCATTAAATAACAGAGGATTCTTTTTTCACCTCACAGAATGCCGCCCGATTAAAGTATTTCATCTAATGGTACTTAGTCTGTTCTTACAAACTAAATCTTAAAAATAAACAACAATTCTAAACTCAGCTATTCTTAACTCAGCTATTTCATCATATGTGGTACATTTGCTACTAACACAAAAGGGTGTTCACATTCATATTGGGGCAGTTCACACACTAAGATATCCTGTATCACTACACAATATCCCGATTTTACATCTTGAGCCCCTGGAAGCCGCAATTCATATCCCATTTGGCTGGAATTTCGCTCATAATGTTTTTTGAAGACTTCCAACAATCGTGCAAATTGCGGTTCAAAACGGTGTATAACCTAAAGTAGCTCCCATTTAAACCGATCTCCCTATTGGACATTTTATGCTCCTAGAAGCCTCAAGTATTGCCCGATATGGATGAAATTTTGCACGGAGTGTTTTTTGTATAACTTCCAGCCCTAATGCAAAGTATGGCCCAACACGGTCTATAAACTAATATGGCTTCCATATAAACCGATCTCACGAATTGACATGTTGAATCTCCAAGAAGACGCCATTTGTTAACCTTAACCTGTGTCATGATTTCCAACGTAAATGGTAAATATTGTTCCAATTTTTCTATAACCTAATATAGCTTCCACATAAGCTTATCTTCTAGGGCCCGATAAACTTAAATTTTAACCTGATTTGGCAGAATTTAGTTACATAAGGTACTCATATGTTCTTTAGCTACATTCGTTTGAGTAAATTTTAAGCAAAACCATGATGGTAGGTTCTCAAGATTCGGCCAGGCCGAGTTTAAGGTGATTTTACTTGTTTTTTAATCTTTCTGTATTTTGAACAAACGAATTGTATTTATTGCAAAAAAATAATAATAAAATCATTTTAATATTTCTTAAGTACTACCAACTTGATATTTTTTAAAGAGTTTTCCATTTGTAATGTATGTGTCTGATATCTAAGATAGTCTTTGGAAAATGGCACATCTATAGACATAGTTTACAGTGTTATTTGCTATAAGAACAACATCGTCCTCAATATTGTTGTACTTTGAAAAAAAATTCATTGTGAAGAAAACTCTACAAATTTAATCATTGAAAAAAGAATATCCCAAAAATGTATACCAACTCTTCCAAAGACAAATCTTAATACTGATGTCTAGTGTTTCAATCGAAAGATTGATCAATACAATAGTTATATAAACAAGCAAAAAGGTATAAGTTCGGCCTGGCCGAACTTTGGATACCCATCACCTCTGGTACATATGTAAACCACCTTTCGTCATAAACCGATGAAAAATGCATAATTTATGCCCCCATAGCAGCTATATCGCTATATGGATATCACTATATATGGATACCCATCACCTCGGGTATATATATATGTAAACCACCTTTCGTCATAAACCGGTAAAAAATGCATAATTTATTCCCTCATAGCAGCTATATCGAAGTATGGTCCGATTTGGACCAAATTCGGCACGGACATTGAGTGGTCTAATAAGTACAAGTCACTGTTAAATTTTGTATAACAAAATATTGGTCTTTTTGGTAGCTATCTTATATATAAAAATCGATTTGTGTTGTTTGTTCCATATAGCCTCAAAAATGGCTGAAACGATTTTGTTGAAACTTTCACTGGTTGTGATGGTTGATTTGGAAGGAAACATAGGCTATAAAATGAGTATCTAATGAAAGGTATTGGAGAGTAGAAAAAATTTGATATTAAAAATTAGGTCCAAGTACCCAGGAGGCCACCCCAACCCCAAACCCATTCAAATAGGCATTTTGGACGATCATGACAATATGCGATTCAAATGAAAGGTATTTGGGAGTATATTACGAATATGACATTAGAATTTGTATAAAAATGCTAAAAAAACGCCTCAAATAGTTTAACTGGCCTATTAAGATAATGGGGGATCAAGTGACATTCGTACGACATTCAAATTTGTGCACAAGTGACAGAAAGCACCACTTCTGCGATCAACCCTCTTTTAAACCCCCCCATACAACAGTTTTATAGACCTATCATCACAATCTGTGGTTCAAATGATAATAAGAGGTTGTGACTGCGAATCTGATGTCTTTATTCAGTTCATATTTCTAGGGGACCACCGCACCCCTAAACAGTCGGTCAATCATAATGACCTTACGAACCCTATGCGACTTCATTAATTTTGGAACAAAAACCAAGGAACAATGTAGGCCGCCATACCCCCAAAATTATGACTTCATTGGCGGAGATGCAAACCTTAGAACCACGGTGGCCACCTCAGGAACAAAAGGGATATATCTCACATGTCAATACGTTTTGTTCGATTAAAGTTTTAGTTCATCGATAAGGGACATTACCCCTTATCGTTGATAAACTTAACTTAAATCGGGAGCGCTCATTGATGTATGAAAAGTTTCCCCCTGCTCGGTTCCTGGGCAAATTCCCCAAAGCCTCTCTACTCCCAAAAGCCTTTCGTTTGAGGCCCCCTTTACTCCCAAATACCGTTGATTTGAGCTCCATATTGCTATATATCCCCAAAATTGGATATTAAATTCGTTTTCTACTCTCAAATACTTTTCATTTGAGTCCCATATTGTCATAATGGGTCAATTAATCTATTCGACGTATTTTTGGGAGGAAAAGAGCCACCTTGACTTGAATGCAAATGTTAATGTCATAAAGGGTGATTTTTTTGAGGTTAGGATTTTCATGCATTAGTATTTGACAGATCACGTGGGATTTCAGACATGGTGTCAAAGAGAAAGATGCTCAGTATGCTTTGACATTTCATCATGAATAGACTTACTAACGAGCAACGCTTGCAAATCATTGAATTTTATTACCAAAATCAGTGTTCGGTTCGAAATGTGTTCATTCACCGTAACGTTGCGTCCAACAGCATCTTTGAAAAAATACGGTCCAATGATTCCACCAGCGTACAAACCACACCAAACAGTGCATTTTTCGGGATGCATGGGCAGTTCTTGAACGGCTTCTGGTTGCTCTTCACTCCAAATGCGGCAATTTTGCTTATTTACGTAGCCATTCAACCAGAAATGAGCCTCATCGCTGAACAAAATTTGTCAAAATTTGAACACATTTCGAACCGAACACTGATTTTGGTAATAAAATTCAATGATTTGCAAGCGTTGCTCGTTAGTAAGTCTATTCATGATGAAATGTCAAAGCATACTGAGCATCTTTCTCTTTGACACCATGTCTGAAATCCCACGTGATCTGTCAAATACTAATGCATGAAAATCCTAACCTCAAAAAAATCACCCTTTATATGTATATGCTTATATGTATATAATCTTATATAACCGGATTTAAGTTTTTTTTTCTCAATGACTCATATCAAGATGGGGTATCTTAATATGAGTCTCTGAACAACAAGAAATCTGTATTTATTACATATCAGTATAAATATATCGACTTTAAATCATCATCCTAAGGCTGATTTTTTGCGATTTAAGCAATGTATCTACAATGTTATACTCTAAAATTCCAATACTTTCCTAAGTCGTTCTTTAATCTCTAAAATTTCAACTCAACTTTATTTCTTAGTGCGTCATTCTTATCTGTGTGTATGCAATACCAAGACCCACAACTACATAAAACAAACAATAAAAAGCACTTAACAGTAGTGTCGCCTTAACTGATCCTAATATCCAGTAAATTCTCTCTCTTTTGTTGTTGTTGTTGCTTCTACTTCACTTGCCAATAAGAATATATCTTAAGGCATGCCCATACACTCACTCTGAAGGCAGCAAGCAAAACAAAAAACCAAACATTTCTTAACTCTTACGTTTCATGAATGAATTGCTTTCTCACTGTGGCTCGTTATCGTTTCTCTTGCAGGTATCTTCGGAGGAAACGCAATACATTAGAACAGTTGACAATTTAATTGCGTCGAGACTGAGTCTGAAAGTGCAATTGCAGGCTGTACACTTTGCTGCTGCTGCAGCTCCGGGTGCCAATGCTGGTAACAGTAATTCACACATGATGAATGCCCTGGGTCCTGCTGGAACAACATATACCGGAGCTGGCGGCTCTGGTACTAGTGCCGCTGGGGGTGCTCTGCTGCTGCGTTGTACGGCACAAATTGCTGATTTGTATCAGGAATATAAAGAAATTGAATTAGGAACACCACAAAGGGATCCAGTACCGGCCAGAGGTAAGTAATGTTATAAAGAAAAAAACCTCACAACAGTTTATGTTCATGTTCTTCAAAGTACAACAATGAGTCTCAATATTTATGTACCGTGCCAGTCGTATGGGAAGTTATAACCGTTTGTAACAGACATTACTTTAGCAAAAACATATGTAATGTTATACAGAAGAAAAATTAAAAGGCCTGTTGAAATAAGGCCTGATTGTAAGTGGGAAATTCTTAGTATTAAACGAAACCTTGATTATGTAGTAAGTTAGTATAGTTTATTACAAAAATATATTCATTTACATAAATACATGATTGTCTTATTTCATCAATAGTCATTAAGTGTTTTAAAATGTATGAATCTCCGCCGATGCCGAAACCCATACTCAAAATAGGTTCTTAATATCACCAACTGATCCATTACTTCTATTACCTATTATCAAGCTATAGGCTGAGCGCTGACCACTGAAAAATCTTTCAATCTACTCTTTTGTATATGAAGTTTAATTCTTCAATCCTTCATGACATAAAACTAAGGCCTTGTTTGAAGCTCCTTATAGTATTACTGCTGGTGGCAATGTGCCTTATATAAACACTTCTGATATACAATATTTTCTAGCAGACATAGAGCATTTTTTGCTAAAAGTATCTCTTCCCCAAAGTGAATTCTCCTGCTGCTATCCTTGTAGGTGTTCTTGTTTATTTCTATTGTATTGCCAATTGCAATGTCTCCAATTTGATACTACATATTGCCATGGCAACAATGGTATTCTTGTTCGGTTTCTCTACAGCCATGTGAGATAGACCTTTTCTAAAGGCTTAATGCTATTTATTACCATGAAAATATTTGTATTTAATAGTTCTACTATGCAGTACACCACCCACACATGTGGGCTTTTGCTGTTATGTGAGAATTCAAGTCCTGACCACTTGAATTACAACAAAACAGTAGGCTTGGGGTTTTATA
Source organism: Stomoxys calcitrans (assembly GCF_963082655.1). Taxonomy (NCBI): domain Eukaryota; kingdom Metazoa; phylum Arthropoda; class Insecta; order Diptera; family Muscidae; genus Stomoxys; species Stomoxys calcitrans. Next base: position 88,312,678 of record NC_081553.1, read on the forward strand.
CAAAAGAAAAATGTTGGAAACAAATAAATCTTGAGTAAATAGGAAGCTCAAAAATAAATTGCAATAAATGTTCACTTTTTGTCATTGAAAAAGAAAGGACTTCTGGGGAATATTGGGGATACATGCACCCTTTGCCATACTACAAATGAATTTCTTCCGAAAGCAAAGCGACGCAGACGCTACGTAATGGAATTTCAAAAAACTAATTTCAACAAACGTATGTTGGGCTTTTGACAAACTTTATAATACGAGGGTTGCTATATAAATGTATGGCCTCGGCAACCTTAAGGGTTGCCATATCCATTGAAAACTTTGACATTCTCCATCATAACCGTACTCAGAATGTGTGGACGTACGAGCATCATTTGTGCTGTTTACAGTAAAAAATGGAATTAAATAGTGAATATTTTCTAGCAACTTTCATTCAACATGGATTATCAGGACAATAGTGAAGTGATGGACTTCAATCCTTGTATGGCAATGAAGCATCATCCTAAAGCCCTGTGAAAAACTAGTTTAATGAATTCAATCTTGGCCAACGCTAACCCAAAGACGAATTCCCTGAAAGTTGTCCAAAAATGGCCATTTCCCAGAGGAAATTTATGCCGTGCGTGAACTTATAATGCAAGATGGTTATGTTACATACCATCATACATTCTATATTGCATGAACATCGGGCCGTAAAAAAGGTTTGTTCTCGGTGGATCCCGCACAAGCTGAAAATTGCATAAAAAAATGCTCGCGTAAATTGCAAAGAAGAGTTGAAACCAGTAAGGAAAGGGTACAGCGGATACAGCCGACTATATAATACCCTACACCACCGAGTCTACCTACTACTTTTACAAAATAAAACCCATGTTTATATGTTGTCAGAATTTAATTTTCTATACTAACTGAATAGGCTCGAAATGGGGCCTGAATCCGAGGATAGTCCACTGGCTCTACAGGAGCCTGATTAGACCAATACTTACTTACGCCTCAGTGGACTGCTATGAAGAAAAAGTGCAACATAAGGACCATACACAGGTTCAGTGAACATGTTGTCTTGGTATAGGCAGAGCGATGAGAACCACGCCCACTAGGGCACTGGAGACTATTCTAGATATTCGAGCCATTGACATACAGATTTAGTGTACAGCAGCCACTGCGACTATGAGACTTAAGGCGATGGGAGAATGGATTGAGGGAGCAGCTCATACCATCGCGATTAGTCGATGCGACGATAAGAAACCTGGAAGTAATGGAAAAGGTTTCCAATCCGATACCTGAGATGAACCTTGAAGTCAAGTGCGAGGGACTGCTGCCATCGGCACAGTCTTGAGTTGACGGAAACCTAGTATTGCCATCTGGAAGATCATGTTACACGGATGGATCAAAGCTAGAGGACATAATGGGCCTGGGGGTCTACATTGAGAACTCAAGGACTGAGATATGTTTTAGACTGCCTGACCATAATACGGTCTTGCAGGCGGAGTTCTGGGCGTTCATGGAATGCGTAAAGTGGAGTGGTGCTAACGCGAGGACGTCGAGTATGAACATCTTGCGATGTATGAAGGAGATTAACGTCTTCTCTGAGGATGGCAAAATCCGCATCGTTTGGGTGCCGGGCCATAACGTAGTAAGGGGAAATGAAAGGGCAGACGATTTGGCGGTAAAGGCCAGAGGACTGGCGTCAATAAACGTTGTTAACCCAAAGCCTTTCGGGTCGACCCAGAGTGGAACAGCGAAACGGTCGGTAGGTTGGCGAAAATCCTATGGGGGGATCTAGATCGTGAGAAGACGAGGCTATTACTGAAAGGAAGTAAGAAGGAGGTCAAAATTTTGTATAGCTCGGGCCAAAATTGTAGATTCTACAGGTTTAAAAACTCATATCAGATAAATGATGTATTGGGTTGCCCAAAAAGTAATTGCGGATTTTTCATATAGTCGGCGTTGACAAATTTTTTCACAGCCCGTGACTCTGTAATTGCATTCTTTCTTCTGTCAGTTATCAGCTGTTACTTTTAGCTTGCTTTAGAAAAAAAGTGTAAAAAAAGTATATTTGATTAAAGTTCATTCTAAGTTTTATTAAAAATGCATTTACTTTCTTTTAAGAAATCCGCAATTACTTTTTGGGCAACCCAATATAAGGGAGCTATATCTCAATCTGATTCGATATTGATGAAATTTTTAAATATATGGGAACTACACATAAATCCGGATTGATGTTCATGATGTTCATGGGGGTCTACATTGAGAACTCAGGGACTGAGATCTATTTTAGACTGCCTGACCATAATACGGTCCTGCAGGCGGAGTTCTGGGCGATCACGGAATGCGTGATGTGATGTGGTGCTAACGCGAGGACGTCGAGTATGAATATCTTGCAATGTATGAAGGAGATTAGGACAACAAATGCCACCTGTACCTTCATTACAAGAATACATAGACAGACAGACGGACATAGCTAAATCGAATCAGGAAGTGATTCTAAGCCGATCGGTGTACTTATCAATGGGTCTAACTCTTCTCCTTCTTAGCTCTGTACCACAGTAGTGGTGTAGGATATAAAATCAAGATCGCGGTGACGCATCATGGATCTTTACGTATGAACCCGAAACATGTGGCGACTGTTCCGCTTCAGCAACGTAGGAGCTCAATTCTGAGTGTTGTATCACACTTTTTTCTCTGAAGTCTTCGGAGAAATTCGAAAATAGGACAGGAGAAAACATATCCATGTTCAATAACCATGTTTGAGAGGTGTCTCAATCGAAGTGGAAAATGTGTTTCGACAATTGGCTTGAGCGCAAGCGAAAGTGTGTAAATCATGCCGAAGGATACTTAGAAAAACAGTAACCCCATTTTGGTGATAAAAATGTGCTTTTTCATGATTAGGCCAGAAGTGTATATATCAGCCCTCTTACCCATGAATGCTGTTTGAACTGTTCAGTCAAGAAGATGTGCGGCACCAATCGCAATTATTTTACACGGAAAATTTATAGCTTCTCAGGTTAGCTACGATGATATTATTTCCTAAGTGGTCTGCGCCTGTTGCTATTGGAGCGATAGATCTAAAGACTAAGAATGAATTCCAAAGATCCACCATCTACGATGTTGTCATCGCAAATTGCAAATTTTGCCCATGAACATTCCACTAAGGAACTGGGGCAAACTTCTCACATATCAATGAGTGCAGTCCGATTCAAGTTTAAGCTCAATGATCTCCTCCTTTTTATAGCCGAGTCCAAACGGCGAGCCGCAGTGCGACACCTCTTTGGAGAGAAATTTGACATGGCATAGTACTTCACAAATGTCGCCAGCGTTAGGAGGGGAAAACCACCGCTGAACATTTTTTCTGATGGCCTCGCCAGAATTCGAACCCAGGCGTTCAGCATCATAGGCGGACATGCTAACCTCTGCGCTACGGTGGCCTTCGATGTTGTCATCAGGCCATTGATTCTTGTCTCTCCGAAACTATGACTAACTGAGTGGCCGAACCAGGCTTCACTAGCCGCCATTCAACTGGTCTGTATAGGCTTTTGAAGAGCACACCTGGCTCGAGCCTTGATTACAAGCAGTGCTGCCTGGTGTTTCTCGCAAAAATTCGTCAAAATTGAGAAAAAAAATTTGTCAAAAATTTTCGAAAAAATCGTCACTCTCTTAAATTATTCAAAATCAATTAAATGGTGCAATTTTCGAAGGATGGAAGGCTACTAGCATGCTTATCAACTCGTATTTCTTCCATACGCAGGTTAAGTTCTTGAATGAGCCAAATCGGACTATATTTGCATATAGACATATAGACCGATCTGCCGATTTAAGGTCATTAGCCAATAAAAGCCACAATTATTATCCGATTTGGTTGAAATTTAAAATAGCCAGTTTTTCTAAGCCTCCCGATATCCAACCCAAAATCAGATCGGACTATATTAAGATATAGCTGCCATATAGACCGATCCCCCGATTAAGGGACTTTAGCCCGTAAAGCCGCAATTATTATCCGATTTCGCTTAAATTTAAGTGGCGAGTTGGTTTAAGCCTTCCGATGCCCGATCCAAATATGGTTCAGATTGGACTATATTTAGATATAGCTGCCATATAGACCGATTTGCCGATTTAAGGTCTTAAGCCCATAGAAGCTGCAATTATTACTCGATTTCGCTGAAATTTGAAATGGTGAGTTGTTCTTAGCCTCCCGACATTCGACCTAAATATTTTTCAGATCAGAGTATATTCAGATATAGCTGCAATATAGACCGATCTGCCGATTAAGAGTCTTAAGCCCATAAAAGCCGCAATTATTACCCGATTTCATTGTAATACAGTGAGTTGCAAAAGTGGATTTGTTACCCGATTTTGCTGAAACTGTGACTTGTTTAAGAGTTATCGGGACCTCAATCAAATATGATCCACACCAGCCACGACTGGCATATCTCAATGGACATGGTGGTCGAGTTATTATAAAACTGGATGTTTAATTTATCCATGGTGGTGGGTATCCGGCCGAACTTAAGTTATCGATCTGCGAGAGTCGAGGGCGGTTTTTATGTCAGAAATATGTTCTCGACGGATTTAATGGCTGCCTGGCTGTCTAAGAAGATATTTATGCCAATCGTCGTAATGACATTATATCTTAGCCCTTCCACCACTTCCTTAATTGCAAGGATCTCTGCTTGATACACACTGCAGTGGTCGGGTAACCTTTTCGATAGGACCAATTCTAGATCTTTGGAGTAAACCCCAAAGCCCACCTGGTCGTTTAGTTTGGAACCATCCGTATAGAAACCTATGTAACTTCTGTTACCAGGGATATTATAGTTCCAATCGGTTCAAACAGGAATAGTGGTACAGGAATTTTTATCAAAAAGCGGCTCAGGTAGGGTGTAATCCACACTGCCTGGAACATGGGATATTGCATCAAGGATAACACAGTGTCCGTAGCCGCCACATGACCAATGATAAAGCTCACTTAACCTCACGGCGGTTGTCGCTGCAATTTGGGTAGCCACAAAGTCCAGAGGCATAAGATGTAGCATTAAATTCAGTGCATAAGATGGTGCCGTCCTCAGTGCGGCTGTGATGCACTAACAAGCCATCCTTTGGATCCGGTTAAGTATTGAGCAGTAGGTGGACTTTTGAAGCGCCATCCACCAGACCACAACACCAAATAGCATTTTAGGTTTGACAACTGCAGTATATACCCAATGCATGACCCGCGGTCTAACCACCCAACTCTTGCAGGTGTATAGGGCAAGAGTGGTCTTTCTTGTTTTTTCCAAAATGTTGGATTTGAAGTTTAATTTCCTGTCAAGAAACCAAGGAGACAGGTTCCACTGTGGGCAACTTGTATCTCCTGCTGAAAAGAACTACTTCTGCACGGATTTATACCGAGACCACTTTCGGTAGCCCACTTTGCCGGGCGAACTTAACACTTTTTTTTTTTGTTTTTAATATTTTTTTAATAAAAACATAAATTTGTAATTTTTTGTATTAGGGATATACTTTTTATTGTATAAATAAACATGCGATAACAAAATATATGGAATTCAGACTTTAATATATTTGGAGGGCTAATAATATTTAAAAGGTTATTAAATTTTAACGGCCGATCTCAAGCTTTTTTCTGTATTTCATTTGACATTTCTCAATTACAGTCTAAAGGGTGATACTATTTTCATTTTCGCTACATTTTTTACTGTCATAGTCACCTCGAAGAGGTGGAAAAATAATAGTCGCCTGGCTCTCAATTTTATTGAGGTCTTGGTGCGACGGATTCTAAGACTCACCAATAAGGAGAGAGATTTTCTTAACTTGTCTCGGGGAAAATAGCTATCCGCGGATGATTCATGTCCCAATGGTACCTCGGATGGTTCATGTCCTAATTCGGCAACAGTTCCGCAGTCAGTCAAAAGATTGGGGTCACCTGATAAAAATGTTATTCCTAAGAAAACTAAGGCGAATAATAGTTTAGTGAATTCAAGTACATTTGTTAATGGCGCTTAGGACAGATAAGTAATAGTGGTTATCGACAAGGGAGAAGAAGAGAGCTGCATACCTAGGAACAAGTGGAGTGGGATAGTCAAAGAAATGTCATCTGCCCTCTCCCACGTCCTTCAGTTTGTGACGATACAGTCTGATATCAGAGTCGATTTGAACTAATAGTTGTCGGAAGTCAACGTTCAATACCCATGTATCGATGCGCCCTAAAAAGATTGGTGAGATCCGGCCGGGCACAATACTGGACTAAGTCAAGAAGGAAGATATTTCTTCTCGACCAATAAGCTCTTCAGACGCTGAATTTATGCTTAGGAAACTAAGGGACTGCAATCCCAATCTTTTTATCACTGACTGAAAGATTGGATGAGGCTGATGGCAATCGGATATATACAGAATACGTATTGAACTCCAGCTACCTCGCAGACCTCAATAAATCTGAAGAAGTTGTATCTTACGGATTCTAAATCGGGGGTTCGGGCACTAATCTAGGGTGCGGGGAATGGGAGACACAGATCCTGTACTCTTGCAAAGAGTAGTCTTAATGTTTATATACCCCTCTCTAAGCACTGACGGTTCAATATTAGCCTTGAAATAATTAATCACAGTAATGGCTAACTTTCCTCTAAATAGCAAACGATTCATAGATGCCACCTTCAAACCGAAATTGGCTGATGACAGCTGCTTCTGCAGGACAGGAGAATCTCATTGTGGGTACTAATGTTAATGCACATCACCAGACGTGAGGTAGTTCAGATTTAATGAAAGGAGTGAGCTACTAAGTTTTTCCAACACATAAATACCAAGTTTATTGAAAATCCATTAAAAAGCTAAATCTCACTGGGAAAACTTAAAATGGCTGTATCTCCTAAACTATGCGTCCAAGAGGGAAATGGGCTTTAATTCGTGACCCCATCAAAAAATTAAAAATTTCATTGAAAATCCATTAAAAATCTAAATTTCACTTGGAAAACTTAAAATGGCTGTATCTCCTAAACTATGCGTCCTAGAGGAAAATGGGGCTTAATTCGTGACCACACTAAAAAATTGAAAATCCATTAAAAATTGAAATTTCACTTGAAAAACTTAAAATGGCTGTATCTCCTAAACTATGCGTCTTCAGGAAAGTCTTAAAGTTAATCCACTCCTTGTCGTTTTTCTGTATATTCGTTAATTGTGCATAATAAATCTATGGATGTCGAGGGGCCAAATACTGTTACAAGGGGTCTCACTGCTTCAAATTTCAGGAAAAAAGGGCTTAAGTTCTAATATTGACTTAACTGATACGAGCGTTGAGATAAAGCAAAGAATAATACTGGCAAACAGATGCTACTTTGTACTAAGTAGTCAGTTTAGAAACAAGGCCACCTCTCGACGGACGAAGATTACACTATACAAGACACCGATACTATCCTGTTGTTATATGGTTCTGAAGCAAAGGTACTTGTGAAAGCAGATGAGGCAGTGCTTGGAGTATTTGAGAGAAAGATTTTTCGTAAAATATATGGACCAGTTTGCGTTAATGGGGAATATAGGTGACGTATGAACCAAGAGCTGTATGACGACGATAGCATAGTTACACGTATCAAAATACAACGGCTGCGTTGGCTAGGTTATGTTGTCTGAATGGATGCAGAAGCTCCAGCAAAAAGTCTTTTGAACGCAAACTCGTTGGTACACGCAAACCGGGAAGACCAAAAGCCCGATAGAAAGATCAAGTGGTGGGAAACACTTCAAAACTTGGTCTCAGAGATTTTAGAATGAGCGAAGAACTTTATTCTACGTTCGGCTAGTGGAACAAATGTTCTGTCATAGCCAATTAAAGTAAGTAAAGTAAGGAACGAGCGTTAAGTGAACTCTTTCAAATTTTGTAAATGTGGGGTATGAAATGCGGCTTTTGTACGTTCAATGCATTCAAAATAGAGTTATGTGGCATACAAATATGGTCAGATCTGGTCCATACTCAGATGTTAGGTGTCCATGCAACGCACTGTAACGGTGAAAATGGGTAGTAAGAGCTCATTTCTGGGCTCAAACACTTAAATCGGGAGATTGCTTTATCCAAACAAGGCACTGTTCCTTGAATAGGAAATTTCGAAATTGAGATTTTTAATCGGGAGGTTGATATAGAGGTTGGTATATGGTATATATATCTAGATATAGACCGTCTTTGAACAACAAACATACGGAGAGATATGTCTAGATCGTCTATGAACAATGACTATCTAGTATTTTGTAGCGTTGAAACTGTATAATTTGATATGTTTCAAATGGCATGTCGCAATGGTCAACTCGTCGGTAGTGGTTATAAAAACCTATGCCGCCAAATATAGTCCTACCAAAACTTACTGTGCTGCATTCCATCGAAATCGGATGAAAAATAGTCCTCTTATGAGCTCAATACTCTATATCGGAAAATTTGTCTATTTGGCAGCTATATCCAAATATGGTCCAATTTGGACAATATTCAAAAATAGCTGGAGGGGTCTAACAGAGCTCAATGTGCCAAATTTCATTGAAATCTGATGAAAAATGCTTCTTTTATAGGCTCAAGACACTATATCGGAAGATCGTTCTGTATGGCAGCTATATCCAAATATTGTCCGATCTGGACCACATTTAATAGGAATTGGTTGGAGTCTACCAGAACTCACTGTGCCAATTTTCATCGAAATCGGGTAATAAATGGATCTTTTATGGCCTTTATACCTTATATCGGGAGATCAGGCGGTCGATCTATACGACAGCTATATCCGAATATGGTCTGATTTGGTCCACACTTTACGGTCGATCTATAGGACAGCTAAATCCAAATATGGTCTGATCTGGTCCACACTTCACAGAAGTGAGTAGGGATCTACCAGAACTCTCCGTGCCATCGAAATAAAATGAAAAATTACCAATTTATTGCCTCAAGATTTTAAGTCTGGAGATCGGTCTATATAGCGGCTATATATAACAAAATCCCGATTTTATGAGATCAGAAGGTCAGGTTTATATACAAAGAATACAAAATTATCAAAAATTGTTTGGAAAATTATTTCAATTACCAAAAATTTGGAAATTTTTTTAAACACTCAAATAAATACCCCAGCTTTGGGTAGTTACCCGGTAGAAACCCATCTCTAACCATTAACGATATATTTTTGTCTCTGAAAAACAGCCCCTGAAACTTCGTTTCCAGTCTGACCTTTGGAATAGCACAGTATGGGAGGTTAAGACCCAAATCGCAGGAAGAGCGTGTCAATACCCATACATCGAAAGGAGTTTCAGACGATGCTCCGCTTCCAACCAAGGTAGTAAACAGACCCAAACAACATGGTCATAAGTTGGTATCCATGGTTGGCGGAAAGTATCTGAGTATTTTGCTAGACCGTAAATTGGTTTTAAATCCAACATTTTGAAAGGGTAAAAATACAACCCTTGCCCTAAACGCCTGAAAGAGGGCCACAGAACATGATACAGCTACAATAACCCTAAAAATTTAAGGTTCATGGACTTGTATATGAATGGTTCGAGACAGAACCACTATGTGGCCTTTATGATATACTATGAATAACTGGTACTGGGCATATCAAGAAAGTTGCCTATAGCTGTGGTGTTCACCAAACATTAAACCAAATTTTTGGAAATCAGTTTTCTGACTTTGAAAACCCCCCTCGATTACCTCTCAACCAGGTGCTGAACAGTTAGTTCTAAAACGAGCTTCCAAGAGTAGGTATTATCTCAGACATTCTAGCGTAATTGAAATCTGTGAGCATGCCCCTTGTGACATGTAAGCTGATTTTTCGAGGTAAGGTTCAAAGGGCAAAGGATGGCAGTTTTAATTGAGGACTGTGTACGGTCCAAGACCCAAATTGGAAAATATGCTGGTAGACTGAAAGTATCAACTCACGACCTTTGTAGAAGTTGTGAAGACGTCGAAAAAAAGGAAGCTAAAGAACATCAGGTGTAAGGGTGCCTCGCAAGGGTAAGTAGAAGGTTGCTTTTGTATTTTAATTAGCGGATGTGAATATTCGCAAGTTGTAAGAAAGGTATATTAAAAGGTATTGGTTTAACGGTAAGTTCTAGAAATCATCTTTATTTTCTTGTCTCTGCACTACAATGTCTACATGTGTCTGATTGCAGACTGCTACTAAAAAGGAACATAAGCTACATCGGAACGACTTTGCTGCCCAAAGGGGCTTGTCAAGGTTCCCTACCTGCAGGTAGATGGCTACAACAGCAACTGTTTTGATAGTTGTTTACGAAAACACTGGCCCCCCTTTGCCCTTTTATATACTTAGTTGTTTAATTTAATCTTTCATTATTCAATATCCGTTGGCTGTTTGTGAATATCTAAAATATACTCTTATGCAGTGCATACACATACATATGTATACAAGTACATTTTTGTGTACACGTATTTAGTCATTATACATGCATTTGTGCACAACAAAAATATTTACGTTTTGTTGATATGCATAAGGGATTATACAAACCATTACACATATCACCTTCATTTACAAACATAATGGCCTATTTGTGTGTTATAATTGCGCGTGTGTGTAATCTGATGGTAGAGAAAATAGTGGGGATGTGGTTAAGCCATAAGACCGTAAATGACAAATGTTGAACAACCTAATCCTTTGAGTAATTTGTAGCACTTAACACACCTTGTGTTGTCAATAATCTTGAAAACCAGCTAATTGGGAGAAAAAAGGGAAATAAGATTTCGAAGTGGAACGGTCAATAAGAAAACATTAAACAAAAGTCAAAGAGAGAGTGAATGTTTAAAACAGTTAAAAAAATCATAAAATAAACAGCATTTCCTAAAATTTCACTTTTTTATTTTTTGGCATTTTTTGAGCAAAGGGGATAGCCTTTCCAAAATTTTGAATTTTTGATGCGAAAAATTTTTTGAACTAAATACACAGTAGTGAAGCTTATGCAAAAAAATGCGGATTAGCGCAATTCCCGACTTTTTCCTTTCAAAAATTTGCCAAAAACCCTATTTTTTGGCAGTCAATATTCAAGGTCATCTTGGGGGTCGAAAACGCTGTAACTCTTTCATTTTTTCGAATTTCGAACATCAAAAAGCATTGCGTGGTTCGCATTTCGGAGAGGAATCATAAAATAAACAGCATTTCTGAAAATTTCACTTTTTTATTTTTTGGCATTTTTTAAGCAAAGGGGATAGCCTTTCCAAAATTTTGAATTTTTGATGCGAACAATTTTTTGAACTAAATACACAGTAGTGAAGCTTATGCAAAAAAATGCGGATTAGCGCAATTCCCGACTTTTTCCTTTGTAAAAATTTGCCAAAACCCCTATTTTTTGGCAGTCAAAATTCAAGGTCATCTTGAGGGTCGAAAACGCTGTAACTCTTTAATTTTTTCGAATTTCGAACATCAAAAAGCATTGCGTGGTTCGCATTTCGGAGAGGAATCATAAAATAAACAGCATTTCCTAAAATTTCACTTTTTTATTTTTTGGCATTTTTTGAGCAAAGGGGATAGCCTTTCCAAAATTTTGAATTTTTGATGCGAACAATTTTTTGAACTAAATACACAGTAGTGAAGCTTATGCAAAAAAATGCGGATTAGCGCAATTCCCGACTTTTTCGTTTGTAAAAATTTGCCAAAACCCCTATTTTTTGGCAGTCAAAATTCAAGGTCATCTTGAGGGTCGAAAACGCTGTAACTCTTTCATTTTTTCGAATTTCGAACATCAAAAAGCATTGCGTGGTTCGCATTTCGGAGAGGAATCATATAATAAACAGTATTTCTGAAAATTTCACTTTTTTATTTTTTGGCATTTTTTGAGCAAAGGGGATGGCCTTTCCAAAATTTTCAATTTTTGATGCGAACAATTTTTTGAACTAAAACACAGTAGTGAAGCTTATGCAAAAAAAAAATGCGGATTAGCGCAATTCCCGACTTTTTCCTTTGAAAAAATTTGCCAAAACCCCTATTTTTTGGCAGTCAATATTCAAGGTCATCTTGAGGGTCGAAAACGCTGTAACTCTTTCATTTTTTCGAATTTCGAACATCAAAAAGCATTGCGTGGTTCGCATTTCGGAGAGGAATCATAAAATAAACAGCATTTCCTAAAATTTCACTTTTTTATTTTTTGGCATTTTTTGAGCAAAGGGGATAGCCTTTCCAAAATTTTGAATTTTTGATGCGAAAAATTTTTTGAACTAAATACACAGTAGTGAAGCTTATGCAAAAAAATGCGGATTAGCGCAATTCCCGACTTTTTCCTTTGAAAAAATTTGCCAAAACCCCTATTTTTTGGCAGTCAATATTCAATGTCATCTTGAGGGTCGAAAACGCTGTAACTCTTTCATTTTTTCGAATTTCGAACATCAAAAAGCATTGCGTGGTTCGCATTTCGGAGAGGAATCATAAAATAAACAGCATTTCCTAAAATTTCACTTTTTTATTTTTTGGCATTTTTTGAGCAAAGGGGATAGCCTTTCCAAAATTTTGAATTTTTGATGCGAAAAATTTTTTGAACTAAATACACAGTAGTGAAGCTTATGCAAAAAAATGCGGATTAGCGCAATTCCCGACTTTTTCCTTTGAAAAAATTTGCCAAAACCCCTATTTTTTGGCAGTCAATATTCAAGGTCATCTTGAGGGTCGAAAACGCTGTAACTCTTTCATCTTGAGGGTCGAAAACGCTGTAACTCTTTCATTTTTTCGAATTTCGAACATCAAAAAGCATTGCGTGGTTCGCATTTCGGAGAGGAATCATAAAATAAACAGCATTTGCTAAAATTTCACTTTTTTATTTTTTGGCATTTTTTGAGCAAAGGGGATAGCCTTTCCAAAATTTTCAATTTTTGATGCGAAAAATTTTTTGAACTAAATACACAGTAGTGAAGCTTATGCAAAAAAATGCGGATTAGCGCAATTCCCGACTTTTTCCTTTGAAAAAATTTGCCAAAACCCCTATTTTTTGACAGTCAATATTCAAGGTCATCTTGAGGGTCGAAAACGCTGTAACTCTTTCATTTTTTCGAATTTCGAACATCAAAAAGCATTGCGTGGTTCGCATTTCGGAGAGGAATCATAAAATAAACAGCATTTCCTAAAATTTCACTTTTTTATTTTTTGGCATTTTTTGAGCAAAGGGGATAGCCTTTCCAAAATTTTGAATTTTTGATGCGAAAATTTTTTTGAACTAAATACACAGTAGTGAAGCTTATGCAAAAAAATGCGGATTAGCGCAATTCTCGACTTTTTCCTTTGTAAAAATTTGCCAAACCCCTATTTTTTGGCAGTCAATATTCAAGGTCATCTTGAGGGTCGAAAACGCTGTAACTCTTTCATTTTTTCGAATTTCGAACATCAAAAAGCATTGCGTGGTTCGCATTTCGGAGAGGAATCATAAAATAAACAGCATTTCCTAAAATTTCACTTTTTTATTTTTTGGCATTTTTTGAGCAAAGGGGATAGCCTTTCCAAAATTTTGAATTTTTGATGCGAAAATTTTTTTGAACTAAATACACAGTAGTGAAGCTTATGCAAAAAAATGCGGATTAGCGCAATTCCCGACTTTTTCCTTAGAAAAAATTTGCCAAAACCCCTATTTTTTGGGCAGTCAATATTCAAGGTCATCTTGAGGGTCGAAAACGCTGTAACTCTTTCATTTTTTCGAATTTCGAACATCAAAAAGCATTGCGTGGTTCGCATTTCGGAGAGGAATCATAAAATAAACAGCATTTCCTAAAATTTCACTTTTTTATTTTTTGGCATTTTTTGAGCAAAGGGGATAGCCTTTCCAAAATTTTGAATTTTTGATGCCAAAAATTTTTTGAACTAAATACACAGTAGTGAAGCTTATGCAAAAAAAATGCGGATTAGCGCAATTCCCGACTTTTTCCTTTGAAAAAATTTGCCAAAACCCCTATTTTTTGGCAGTCAATATTCAAGGTCATCTTGAGGGTCGAAAACGCTGTAACTCTTTCATTTTTTCGAATTTCGAACATCAAAAAGCATTGCGTGGTTCGCATTTCGGAGAGGAATCATAAAATAAACAGCATTTCCTAAAATTTCACTTTTTTATTTTTTGGCATTTTTTGAGCAAAGGGGATAGCCTTTCCAAAATTTTGAATTTTTGATGCGAAAAATTTTTTGAACTAAATACACAGTAGTAAAGCTTATGCAAAAAAAATGCGGATTAGCGCAATTCCCGACTTTTTCCTTTGAAAAAATTTACCAAAACCCCTATTTTTTGGCAGTCAATATTCAAGGTCATCTTGAGGGTCGAAAACGCTGTAACTCTTTCATTTTTTCGAATTTCGATCATCAAAAAGCATTGCGTGGTTCGCATTTCGGAGAGGAATCATAAAATAAACAGCATTTGCTAAAATTTCACTTTTTTATTTTTTGGCATTTTTTGAGCAAAGGGGATAGCCTTTCCAAAATTTTGAATTTTTGATGCGAAAAAATTTTTGAACTAAATACACAGTAGTGAAGCTTATGCAAAAAAAATACGGATTAGCTCAATTCCCGACTTTTTCCTTTGAAAAAATTTGCCAAAACCCCTATTTTTTGGCAGTCAATATTCAAGGTCATCTTGAGGGTCGAAAACGCTGTAACTCTTTCATTTTTTCGAATTTCGAACATCAAAAAGCATTGCGTGGTTCGCATTTCGGAGAGGAATCATAAAATAAACAGCATTTGCTAAAATTTCACTTTTTTATTTTTTGGCATTTTTTGAGCAAAGGGGATAGCCTTTCCAAAATTTTGAATTTTTGATGCGAAAAATTTTTTGAACTAAATACACAGTAGTGAAGCTTATGCAAAAAAATGCGGATTAGCGCAATTCCCGACTTTTTCCTTTGAAAAAATTTGCCAAAACCCCTATTTTTTGGCAGTCAATATTCAAGGTCATCTTGAGGGTCGAAAACGCTGTAACTCTTTCATTTTTTCGAATTTCGAACATCAAAAAGCATTGCGTGGTTCGCATTTTGGAGAGGAATCATAAAATAAACAGCATTTCCTAAAATTTCACTTTTTTATTTTTTGGCATTTTTTGAGCAAAGGGGATAGCCTTTCCAAAATTTTGAATTTTTGATGCGAAAATTTTTTTGAACTAAATACACAGTAGTGAAGCTTATGCAAAAAAATGCGGATTAGCGCAATTCCCGACTTCTTCCTTTGTAAAAATTTGCCAAACCCCTATTTTTTGGCAGTCAATATTCAAGGTCATCTTGAGGGTCGAAAACGCTGTAACTCTTTCATTTTTTCGAATTTCGAACATCAAAAAGCATTGCGTGGTTCGCATTTCGGAGAGGAATCATAAAATAAACAGCATTTCCTAAAATTTCACTTTTTTATTTTTTGGCATTTTTTGAGCAAAGGGGATAGCCTTTCCAAAATTTTCAATTTTTGATGCGAAAAATTTTTTGAACTAAATACACAGTAGTGAAGCTTATGCAAAAAAATGCGGATTAGCGCAATTCCCGACTTTTTCCTTTGAAAAATTTGCCAAAACCCCTATTTTTTGGCAGTCAATATTCAAGGTCATCTTGAGGGTCGAAAATGCTGTAACTCTTTCATTTTTTCGAATTTCGAACATCAAAAAGCATTGCGTGGTTCGCATTTCGGAGAGGAATCATAAAATAAACAGCATTTGCTAAAATTTCACTTTTTTAATTTTTTGGCATTTTTTGAGCAAAGGGGATAGTCTTTCCAAAATTTTGAATTTTTGATGCGAAAAATTTTTTGAACTAAATACACAGTAGTGAAGCTTATGCAAAAAAATGCGGATTAGCGCAATTCCCGACTTTTTCCTTTGAAAAAATTTGCCAAAACCCCTATTTTTTGGCAGTCAATATTCAAGGTCATCTTGAGGGTCGAAAACGCTGTAACTCTTTCATCTTGAGGGTCGAAAATGCTGTAACTCTTTCATTCTTTCGAATTTCGAACATCAAAAAGCATTGCGTGGTTCGCATTTCGGAGAGGAATCATAAAATAAACAGCATTTCCTAAAATTTCACTTTTTTATTTTTTGGCATTTTTTGAGCAAAGGGGATAGCCTTTCCAAAATTTTCAATTTTTGATGCGAAAAATTTTTTGAACTAAATACACAGTAGTGAAGCTTATGCAAAAAAAAATGCGGATTAGCGCAATTCCCGACTTTTTCCTTTGAAAAAATTTGCCAAAACCCCTATTTTTTGGCAGTCAATATTCAAGGTCATCTTGAGGGTCGAAAACGCTGTAACTCTTTCATTTTTTCGAATTTCAAACATCAAAAAGCATTGCGTGGTTCGCATTTCGGAGAGGAATCATAAAATAAACAGCATTTGCTAAAATTTCACTTTTTTAATTTTTTGGCATTTTTTGAGCAAAGGGGATAGTCTTTCCAAAATTTTGAATTTTTGATGCGAAAAATTTTTTGAACTAAATACACAGTAGTGAAGCTTATGCAAAAAAATGCGGATTAGCGCAATTCCCGACTTTTTCCTTTGAAAAAATTTGCCAAAACCCCTATTTTTTGGCAGTCAATATTCAAGGTCATCTTGAGGGTCGAAAACGCTGTAACTCTTTCATCTTGAGGGTCGAAAATGCTGTAACTCTTTCATTTTTTCGAATTTCGAACATCAAAAAGCATTGCGTGGTTCGCATTTCGGAGAGGAATCATAAAATAAACAGCATTTGCTAAAATTTCACTTTTTTATTTTTTGGCATTTTTTGAGCAAAGGGGATAGCCTTTCCAAAATTTTCAATTTTTGATGCGAAAAATTTTTTGAACTAAATACACAGTAGTGAAGCTTATGCAAAAAACTGCGGATTAGCGCAATTCCCGACTTTTTCCTTTGAAAAAATTTGCCAAAACCCCTATTTTTTGACAGTCAATATTCAAGGTCATCTTGAGGGTCGAAAACGCTGTAACTCTTTCATTTTTTCGAATTTCGAACATCAAAAAGCATTGCGTGGTTCGCATTTCGGAGAGGAATCATAAAATAAACAGCATTTCCTAAAATTTCACTTTTTTATTTTTTGGCATTTTTTGAGCAAAGTTTTGAATTTTTGATGCGAAAAATTTTTTGAACTAAATACACAGTAGTGAAGCTTATGCAAAAAACTGCGGATTAGCGCAATTCCCGACTTTTTCCTTTGAAAAAATTTGCCAAAACCCCTATTTTTTGGCAGTCAATATTCAAGGTCATCTTGAGGGTCGAAAACGCTGTAACTCTTTCATCTTGAGGGTCGAAAATGCTGTAACTCTTTCATTTTTTCGAATTTCGAACATCAAAAAGCATTGCGTGGTTCGCATTTCGGAGAGGAATCATAAAATAAACAGCATTTGCTAAAATTTCACTTTTTTATTTTTTGGCATTTTTTGAGCAAAGGGGATAGCCTTTCCAAAATTTTGAATTTTGGATGCGAAAATTTTTTTGAACTAAATACACAGTAGGGAAGCTTATGCAAAAAAATGCGGATTAGCGCAATTCTCGACTTTTTCCTTTGTAAAAATTTGCCAAACCCCTATTTTTTGGCAGTCAATATTCAAGGTCATCTTGAGGGTCGAAAACGCTGTAACTCTTTCATTTTTTCGAATTTCGAACATCAAAAAGCATTGCGTGGTTCGCATTTCGGAGAGGAATCATAAAATAAACAGCATTTCCTAAAATTTCACTTTTTTATTTTTTGGCATTTTTTGAGCAAAGTTTTGAATTTTTGATGCGAAAAATTTTTTGAACTAAATACACAGTAGTAAAGCTTATGCAAAAAAAATGCGGATTAGCGCAATTCCCGACTTTTTCCTTTGAAAAAATTTACCAAAACCCCTATTTTTTGGCAGTCAATATTCAAGGTCATCTTGAGGGTCGAAAACGCTGTAACTCTTTAATTTTTTCGAATTTCGAACATCAAAAAGCATTGCGTGGTTCGCATTTCGGAGAAGAATCATAAAATAAACAGCATTTCCTAAAATGTCACTTTTTTATTTTTTGGCATTTTTTGAGCAAAGGGGATAGCCTTTCCAAAATTTTGAATTTTTGATGCGAAAAATTTTTTGAACTAAATACACAGTAGTGAAGCTTATGCAAAAAAATGCGGATTAGCGCAATTCCCGACTTTTTCCTTTGAAAAAATTTGCCAAAACCCCTATTTTTTGGCAGTCAATATTCAAGGTCATCTTGAGGGTCGAAAACGCTATAACTCTTTCATTTTTTCGAATTTCGAACATCAAAAAGCATTGCGTGGTTCGCATTTCGGAGAGGAATCATAAAATAAACAGCATTTGCTAAAATTTCACTTTTTTATTTTTTGGCATTTTTTGAGCGAAGGGGATAGCCTTTCCAAAATTTTGAATTTTTGATGCGAAAAAATTTTTGAACTAAATACACAGTAGTGAAGCTTATGCAAAAAAAATACGGATTAGCTCAATTCCCGACTTTTTCCTTTGAAAAAATTTGCCAAAACCCCTATTTTTTGGCAGTCAATATTCAAGGTCATCTTGAGGGTCGAAAACGCTGTAACTCTTTCATTTTTTCGAATTTCGAACATCAAAAAGCATTGCGTGGTTCGCATTTCGGAGAGGAATCATAAAATAAACAGCATTTGCTAAAATTTCACTTTTTTATTTTTTGGCATTTTTTGAGCAAAGGGGATAGCCTTTCCAAAATTTTGAATTTTTGATGCGAAAAATTTTTTGAACTAAATACACAGTAGTGAAGCTTATGCAAAAAAATGCGGATTAGCGCAATTCCCGACTTTTTCCTTTGAAAAAATTTGCCAAAAACCCTATTTTTTGGCAGTCAATATTCAAGGTCATCTTGAGGGTCGAAAACGCTGTAACTCTTTCATTTTTTCGAATTTCGAACATCAAAAAGCATTGCGTGGTTCGCATTTCGGAGAGGAATCATAAAATAAACAGCATTTCCTAAAATTTCACTTTTTTATTTTTTGGCATTTTTTGAGCAAAGGGCCTTTCCAAAATTTTGAATTTTTGATGCGAAAATTTTTTTGAACTAAATACACAGTAGTGAAGCTTATGCAAAAAAATGCGGATTAGCGCAATTCCCGACTTTTTCCTTTGAACAAATTTGCCAAAACCCCTATTTTTTGGCAGTCAATATTCAAGGTCATCTTGAGGGTCGAAAACGCTGTAACTCTTTCATTTTTTCGAATTTCGAACATCAAAAAGCATTGCGTGGTTCGCATTTCGGAGAGGAATCATAAAATAAACAGCATTTCCTAAAATTTCACTTTTTTATTTTTTGGCATTTTTTGAGCAAAGGGGATAGCCTTTCCAAAATTTTGAATTTTTGATGCGAAAAATTTTTTGAACTAAATACACAGTAGTGAAGCTTATGCAAAAAAATGCGGATTAGCGCAATTCCCGACTTTTTCCTTTGTAAAAATTTGCCAAACTCCTATTTTTTGGCAGTCAATATTCAAGGTCATCTTGAGGGTCGAAAACGCTGTAACTCTTTCATTTTTTCGAATTTCGAACATCAAAAAGCATTGCGTGGTTCGCATTTCGGAGAGGAATCATAAAATAAACAGCATTTCCTAAAATTTCACTTTTTTATTTTTTGGCATTTTTTGAGCAAAGGGCCTTTCCAAAATTTTGAATTTTTGATGCGAAAATTTTTTTGAACTAAATACACAGTAGTGAAGCTTATGCAAAAAAATGCGGATTAGCGCAATTCCCGACTTTTTCCTTTGAACAAATTTGCCAAAACCCCTATTTTTTGGCAGTCAATATTCAAGGTCATCTTGAGGGTCGAAAACGCTGTAACTCTTTCATTTTTTCGAATTTCGAACATCAAAAAGCATTGCGTGGTTCGCATTTCGGAGAGGAATCATAAAATAAACAGCATTTCCTAAAATTTCACTTTTTTATTTTTTGGCATTTTTTGAGCAAAGGGCCTTTCCAAAATTTTGAATTTTTGATGCGAAAATTTTTTTGAACTAAATACACAGTAGTGAAGCTTATGCAAAAAAATGCGGATTAGCGCAATTCCCGACGTTTTCCTTTGAACAAATTTGCCAAAACCCCTATTTTTTGGCAGTCAATATTCAAGGTCATCTTGAGGGTCGAAAATGCTGTAACTCTTTCATTTTTTCGAATTTCGAACATCAAAAAGCATTGCGTGGTTCGCATTTCGGAGAAGAATCATAAAATAAACAGCATTTCCTAAAATTTCACTTTTTTATTTTTTGGCATTTTTTGAGCAAAGGGGATAGTCTTTCCAAAATTTTGAATTTTTGATGCGAAAAATTTTTTGAACTAAATACACAGTAGTGAAGCTTATGCAAAAAAATGCGGATTAGCGCAATTCCCGACTTTTTCCTTTGAAAAAATTTGCCAAAACCCCTATTTTTTGGCAGTCAATATTCAAGGTCATCTTGAGGGTCGAAAACGCTGTAACTCTTTCATCTTGAGGGTCGAAAATGCTGTAACACTTTCATTTTTTCGAATTTCGAACATCAAAAAGCATTGCGTGGTTCGCATTTCGGAGAGGAATCATAAAATAAACAGCATTTTCTAAAATTTCACTTTTTTATTTTTTGGCATTTTTTGAGCAAAGGGGATAGCCTTTCCAAAATTTTCAATTTTTGATGCGAAAAATTTTTTGAACTAAATACACAGTAGTGAAGCTTATGCAAAAAAAAATGCGGATTAGCGCAATTCCCGACTTTTTCCTTTGAAAAAATTTGCCAAAACCCCTATTTTTTGGCAGTCAATATTCAAGGTCATCTTGAGGGTCGAAAACGCTGTAACTCTTTCATTTTTTCGAATTTCGAACATCAAAAAGCATTGCGTGGTTCGCATTTCGGAGAGGAATCATAAAATAAACAGCATTTGCTAAAATTTCACTTTTTTAATTTTTTGGCATTTTTTGAGCAAAGGGGATAGTCTTTCCAAAATTTTGAATTTTTGATGCGAAAAATTTTTTGAACTAAATACACAGTAGTGAAGCTTATGCAAAAAAATGCGGATTAGCGCAATTCCCGACTTTTTCCTTTGAAAAAATTTGCCAAAACCCCTATTTTTTGGCAGTCAATATTCAAGGTCATCTTGAGGGTCGAAAACGCTGTAACTCTTTCATCTTGAGGGTCGAAAATGCTGTAACTCTTTCATTTTTTCGAATTTCGAACATCAAAAAGCATTGCGTGGTTCGCATTTCGGAGAGGAATCATAAAATAAACAGCATTTGCTAAAATTTCACTTTTTTATTTTTTGGCATTTTTTGAGCAAAGGGGATAGCCTTTCCAAAATTTTGAATTTTTGATGCGAAAAATTTTTTGAACTAAATACACAGTAGTGAAGCTTATGCAAAAAAATGCGGATTAGCGCAATTCCCGACTTTTTCCTTTGAAAAAATTTGCCAAAACCCCTATTTTTTGGCAGTCAATATTCAAGGTCATCTTGAGGGTCGAAAACGCTGTAACTCTTTCATCTTGAGGGTCGAAAATGCTGTAACTCTTTCATTTTTTCGAATTTCGAACATCAAAAAGCATTGCGTGGTTCGCATTTCGGAGAGGAATCATAAAATAAACAGCATTTGCTAAAATTTCACTTTTTTATTTTTTGGCATTTTTTGAGCAAAGGGGATAGCCTTTCCAAAATTTTGAATTTTGGATGCGAAAATTTTTTTGAACTAAATACACAGTAGGGAAGCTTATGCAAAAAAATGCGGATTAGCGCAATTCTCGACTTTTTCCTTTGTAAAAATTTGCCAAACCCCTATTTTTTGGCAGTCAATATTCAAGGTCATCTTGAGGGTCGAAAACGCTGTAACTCTTTCATTTTTTCGAATTTCGAACATCAAAAAGCATTGCGTGGTTCGCATTTCGGAGAGGAATCATAAAATAAACAGCATTTCCTAAAATTTCACTTTTTTATTTTTTGGCATTTTTTGAGCAAAGGGGATAGCCTTTCCAAAATTTTGAATTTTGGATGCGAAAATTTTTTTGAACTAAATACACAGTAGTGAAGCTTATGCAAAAAAATGCGGATTAGCGCAATTCCCGACTTTTTCCTTTGAAAAATTTGCCAAAACCCCTATTTTTTGGCAGTCAATATTCAAGGTCATCTTGAGGGTCGAAAATGCTGTAACTCTTTCATTTTTTCGAATTTCGAACATCAAAAAGCATTGCGTGGTTCGCATTTCGGAGAGGAATCATAAAATAAACAGCATTTGCTAAAATTTCACTTTTTTAATTTTTTGGCATTTTTTGAGCAAAGGGGATAGTCTTTCCAAAATTTTGAATTTTTGATGCGAAAAATTTTTTGAACTAAATACACAGTAGTGAAGCTTATGCAAAAAAATGCGGATTAGCGCAATTCCCGACTTTTTCCTTTGAAAAAATTTGCCAAAACCCCTATTTTTTGGCAGTCAATATTCAAGGTCATCTTGAGGGTCGAAAACGCTGTAACTCTTTCATCTTGAGGGTCGAAAATGCTGTAACACTTTCATTTTTTCGAATTTCGAACATCAAAAAGCATTGCGTGGTTCGCATTTCGGAGAGGAATCATAAAATAAACAGCATTTTCTAAAATTTCACTTTTTTATTTTTTGGCATTTTTTGAGCAAAGGGGATAGCCTTTCCAAAATTTTCAATTTTTGATGCGAAAAATTTTTTGAACTAAATACACAGTAGTGAAGCTTATGCAAAAAAAAATGCGGATTAGCGCAATTCCCGACTTTTTCCTTTGAAAAAATTTGCCAAAACCCCTATTTTTTGGCAGTCAATATTCAAGGTCATCTTGAGGGTCGAAAACGCTGTAACTCTTTCATTTTTTCGAATTTCGAACATCAAAAAGCATTGCGTGGTTCGCATTTCGGAGAGGAATCATAAAATAAACAGCATTTTCTAAAATTTCACTTTTTTATTTTTTGGCATTTTTTGAGCAAAGGGGATAGCCTTTCCAAAATTTTCAATTTTTGATGCGAAAAATTTTTTGAACTAAATACACAGTAGTGAAGCTTATGCAAAAAAAAATGCGGATTAGCGCAATTCCCGACTTTTTCCTTTGAAAAAATTTGCCAAAACCCCTATTTTTTGGCAGTCAATATTCAAGGTCATCTTGAGGGTCGAAAACGCTGTAACTCTTTCATTTTTTCGAATTTCGAACATCAAAAAGCATTGCGTGGTTCGCATTTCGGAGAGGAATCATAAAATAAACAGCATTTGCTAAAATTTCACTTTTTTAATTTTTTGGCATTTTTTGAGCAAAGGGGATAGTCTTTCCAAAATTTTGAATTTTTGATGCGAAAAATTTTTTGAACTAAATACACAGTAGTGAAGCTTATGCAAAAAAATGCGGATTAGCGCAATTCCCGACTTTTTCCTTTGAAAAAATTTGCCAAAACCCCTATTTTTTGGCAGTCAATATTCAAGGTCATCTTGAGGGTCGAAAACGCTGTAACTCTTTCATCTTGAGGGTCGAAAATGCTGTAACTCTTTCATTTTTTCGAATTTCGAACATCAAAAAGCATTGCGTGGTTCGCATTTCGGAGAGGAATCATAAAATAAACAGCATTTGCTAAAATTTCACTTTTTTATTTTTTGGCATTTTTTGAGCAAAGGGGATAGCCTTTCCAAAATTTTGAATTTTGGATGCGAAAATTTTTTTGAACTAAATACACAGTAGGGAAGCTTATGCAAAAAAATGCGGATTAGCGCAATTCTCGACTTTTTCCTTTGTAAAAATTTGCCAAACCCCTATTTTTTGGCAGTCAATATTCAAGGTCATCTTGAGGGTCGAAAACGCTGTAACTCTTTCATTTTTTCGAATTTCGAACATCAAAAAGCATTGCGTGGTTCGCATTTCGGAGAGGAATCATAAAATAAACAGCATTTCCTAAAATTTCACTTTTTTATTTTTTGGCATTTTTTGAGCAAAGGGGATAGCCTTTCCAAAATTTTGAATTTTGGATGCGAAAATTTTTTTGAACTAAATACACAGTAGTGAAGCTTATGCAAAAAAATGCGGATTAGCGCAATTCCCGACTTTTTCCTTTGAAAAATTTGCCAAAACCCCTATTTTTTGGCAGTCAATATTCAAGGTCATCTTGAGGGTCGAAAATGCTGTAACTCTTTCATTTTTTCGAATTTCGAACATCAAAAAGCATTGCGTGGTTCGCATTTCGGAGAGGAATCATAAAATAAACAGCATTTGCTAAAATTTCACTTTTTTAATTTTTTGGCATTTTTTGAGCAAAGGGGATAGTCTTTCCAAAATTTTGAATTTTTGATGCGAAAAATTTTTTGAACTAAATACACAGTAGTGAAGCTTATGCAAAAAAATGCGGATTAGCGCAATTCCCGACTTTTTCCTTTGAAAAAATTTGCCAAAACCCCTATTTTTTGGCAGTCAATATTCAAGGTCATCTTGAGGGTCGAAAACGCTGTAACTCTTTCATCTTGAGGGTCGAAAATGCTGTAACACTTTCATTTTTTCGAATTTCGAACATCAAAAAGCATTGCGTGGTTCGCATTTCGGAGAGGAATCATAAAATAAACAGCATTTTCTAAAATTTCACTTTTTTATTTTTTGGCATTTTTTGAGCAAAGGGGATAGCCTTTCCAAAATTTTCAATTTTTGATGCGAAAAATTTTTTGAACTAAATACACAGTAGTGAAGCTTATGCAAAAAAAAATGCGGATTAGCGCAATTCCCGACTTTTTCCTTTGAAAAAATTTGCCAAAACCCCTATTTTTTGGCAGTCAATATTCAAGGTCATCTTGAGGGTCGAAAACGCTGTAACTCTTTCATTTTTTCGAATTTCGAACATCAAAAAGCATTGCGTGGTTCGCATTTCGGAGAGGAATCATAAAATAAACAGCATTTTCTAAAATTTCACTTTTTTATTTTTTGGCATTTTTTGAGCAAAGGGGATAGCCTTTCCAAAATTTTCAATTTTTGATGCGAAAAATTTTTTGAACTAAATACACAGTAGTGAAGCTTATGCAAAAAAAAATGCGGATTAGCGCAATTCCCGACTTTTTCCTTTGAAAAAATTTGCCAAAACCCCTATTTTTTGGCAGTCAATATTCAAGGTCATCTTGAGGGTCGAAAACGCTGTAACTCTTTCATTTTTTCGAATTTCGAACATCAAAAAGCATTGCGTGGTTCGCATTTCGGAGAGGAATCATAAAATAAACAGCATTTGCTAAAATTTCACTTTTTTAATTTTTTGGCATTTTTTGAGCAAAGGGGATAGTCTTTCCAAAATTTTGAATTTTTGATGCGAAAAATTTTTTGAACTAAATACACAGTAGTGAAGCTTATGCAAAAAAATGCGGATTAGCGCAATTCCCGACTTTTTCCTTTGAAAAAATTTGCCAAAACCCCTATTTTTTGGCAGTCAATATTCAAGGTCATCTTGAGGGTCGAAAACGCTGTAACTCTTTCATCTTGAGGGTCGAAAATGCTGTAACTCTTTCATTTTTTCGAATTTCGAACATCAAAAAGCATTGCGTGGTTCGCATTTCGGAGAGGAATCATAAAATAAACAGCATTTGCTAAAATTTCACTTTTTTATTTTTTGGCATTTTTTGAGCAAAGGGGATAGCCTTTCCAAAATTTTGAATTTTTGATGCGAAAAATTTTTTGAACTAAATACACAGTAGTGAAGCTTATGCAAAAAAATGCGGATTAGCGCAATTCCCGACTTTTTCCTTTGAAAAAATTTGCCAAAACCCCTATTTTTTGGCAGTCAATATTCAAGGTCATCTTGAGGGTCGAAAACGCTGTAACTCTTTCATCTTGAGGGTCGAAAATGCTGTAACTCTTTCATTTTTTCGAATTTCGAACATCAAAAAGCATTGCGTGGTTCGCATTTCGGAGAGGAATCATAAAATAAACAGCATTTGCTAAAATTTCACTTTTTTATTTTTTGGCATTTTTTGAGCAAATTTTGAATTTTGGATGCGAAAATTTTTTTGAACTAAATACACAGTAGGGAAGCTTATGCAAAAAAATGCGGATTAGCGCAATTCTCGACTTTTTCCTTTGTAAAAATTTGCCAAACCCCTATTTTTTGGCAGTCAATATTCAAGGTCATCTTGAGGGTCGAAAACGCTGTAACTCTTTCATTTTTTCGAATTTCGAACATCAAAAAGCATTGCGTGGTTCGCATTTCGGAGAGGAATCATAAAATAAACAGCATTTCCTAAAATTTCACTTTTTTATTTTTTGGCATTTTTTGAGCAAAGGGGATAGCCTTTCCAAAATTTTGAATTTTTGATGCGAAAAATTTTTTGAACTAAATACACAGTAGTGAAGCTTATGCAAAAAAATGCGGATTAGCGCAATTCCCGACTTTTTCCTTTGAAAAAATTTGCCAAAAACCCTATTTTTTGGCAGTCAATATTCAAGGTCATCTTGAGGGTCGAAAACGCTGTAACTCTTTCATTTTTTCGAATTTCGAACATCAAAAAGCATTGCGTGGTTCGCATTTCGGAGAGGAATCATAAAATAAACAGCATTTGCTAAAATTTCACTTTTTTAATTTTTTGGCATTTTTTGAGCAAAGGGGATAGTCTTTCCAAAATTTTGAATTTTTGATGCGAAAAATTTTTTGAACTAAATACACAGTAGTGAAGCTTATGCAAAAAAATGCGGATTAGCGCAATTCCCGACTTTTTCCTTTGAAAAAATTTGCCAAAACCCCTATTTTTTGGCAGTCAATATTCAAGGTCATCTTGAGGGTCGAAAACGCTGTAACTCTTTCATCTTGAGGGTCGAAAATGCTGTAACTCTTTCATTTTTTCGAATTTCGAACATCAAAAAGCATTGCGTGGTTCGCATTTCGGAGAGGAATCATAAAATAAACAGCATTTGCTAAAATTTCACTTTTTTATTTTTTGGCATTTTTTGAGCAAAGGGGATAGCCTTTCCAAAATTTTGAATTTTTGATGCGAAAAATTTTTTGAACTAAATACACAGTAGTGAAGCTTATGCAAAAAAATGCGGATTAGCGCAATTCCCGACTTTTTCCTTTGAAAAAATTTGCCAAAACCCCTATTTTTTGGCAGTCAATATTCAAGGTCATCTTGAGGGTCGAAAACGCTGTAACTCTTTCATCTTGAGGGTCGAAAATGCTGTAACTCTTTCATTTTTTCGAATTTCGAACATCAAAAAGCATTGCGTGGTTCGCATTTCGGAGAGGAATCATAAAATAAACAGCATTTGCTAAAATTTCACTTTTTTATTTTTTGGCATTTTTTGAGCAAAGGGGATAGCCTTTCCAAAATTTTGAATTTTGGATGCGAAAATTTTTTTGAACTAAATACACAGTAGGGAAGCTTATGCAAAAAAATGCGGATTAGCGCAATTCTCGACTTTTTCCTTTGTAAAAATTTGCCAAACCCCTATTTTTTGGCAGTCAATATTCAAGGTCATCTTGAGGGTCGAAAACGCTGTAACTCTTTCATTTTTTCGAATTTCGAACATCAAAAAGCATTGCGTGGTTCGCATTTCGGAGAGGAATCATAAAATAAACAGCATTTCCTAAAATTTCACTTTTTTATTTTTTGGCATTTTTTGAGCAAAGGGGATAGCCTTTCCAAAATTTTGAATTTTGGATGCGAAAATTTTTTTGAACTAAATACACAGTAGTGAAGCTTATGCAAAAAAATGCGGATTAGCGCAATTCCCGACTTTTTCCTTTGAAAAATTTGCCAAAACCCCTATTTTTTGGCAGTCAATATTCAAGGTCATCTTGAGGGTCGAAAATGCTGTAACTCTTTCATTTTTTCGAATTTCGAACATCAAAAAGCATTGCGTGGTTCGCATTTCGGAGAGGAATCATAAAATAAACAGCATTTGCTAAAATTTCACTTTTTTAATTTTTTGGCATTTTTTGAGCAAAGGGGATAGTCTTTCCAAAATTTTGAATTTTTGATGCGAAAAATTTTTTGAACTAAATACACAGTAGTGAAGCTTATGCAAAAAAATGCGGATTAGCGCAATTCCCGACTTTTTCCTTTGAAAAAATTTGCCAAAACCCCTATTTTTTGGCAGTCAATATTCAAGGTCATCTTGAGGGTCGAAAACGCTGTAACTCTTTCATCTTGAGGGTCGAAAATGCTGTAACACTTTCATTTTTTCGAATTTCGAACATCAAAAAGCATTGCGTGGTTCGCATTTCGGAGAGGAATCATAAAATAAACAGCATTTTCTAAAATTTCACTTTTTTATTTTTTGGCATTTTTTGAGCAAAGGGGATAGCCTTTCCAAAATTTTCAATTTTTGATGCGAAAAATTTTTTGAACTAAATACACAGTAGTGAAGCTTATGCAAAAAAAAATGCGGATTAGCGCAATTCCCGACTTTTTCCTTTGAAAAAATTTGCCAAAACCCCTATTTTTTGGCAGTCAATATTCAAGGTCATCTTGAGGGTCGAAAACGCTGTAACTCTTTCATTTTTTCGAATTTCGAACATCAAAAAGCATTGCGTGGTTCGCATTTCGGAGAGGAATCATAAAATAAACAGCATTTTCTAAAATTTCACTTTTTTATTTTTTGGCATTTTTTGAGCAAAGGGGATAGCCTTTCCAAAATTTTCAATTTTTGATGCGAAAAATTTTTTGAACTAAATACACAGTAGTGAAGCTTATGCAAAAAAAAATGCGGATTAGCGCAATTCCCGACTTTTTCCTTTGAAAAAATTTGCCAAAACCCCTATTTTTTGGCAGTCAATATTCAAGGTCATCTTGAGGGTCGAAAACGCTGTAACTCTTTCATTTTTTCGAATTTCGAACATCAAAAAGCATTGCGTGGTTCGCATTTCGGAGAGGAATCATAAAATAAACAGCATTTGCTAAAATTTCACTTTTTTAATTTTTTGGCATTTTTTGAGCAAAGGGGATAGTCTTTCCAAAATTTTGAATTTTTGATGCGAAAAATTTTTTGAACTAAATACACAGTAGTGAAGCTTATGCAAAAAAATGCGGATTAGCGCAATTCCCGACTTTTTCCTTTGAAAAAATTTGCCAAAACCCCTATTTTTTGGCAGTCAATATTCAAGGTCATCTTGAGGGTCGAAAACGCTGTAACTCTTTCATCTTGAGGGTCGAAAATGCTGTAACTCTTTCATTTTTTCGAATTTCGAACATCAAAAAGCATTGCGTGGTTCGCATTTCGGAGAGGAATCATAAAATAAACAGCATTTGCTAAAATTTCACTTTTTTATTTTTTGGCATTTTTTGAGCAAAGGGGATAGCCTTTCCAAAATTTTGAATTTTTGATGCGAAAAATTTTTTGAACTAAATACACAGTAGTGAAGCTTATGCAAAAAAATGCGGATTAGCGCAATTCCCGACTTTTTCCTTTGAAAAAATTTGCCAAAACCCCTATTTTTTGGCAGTCAATATTCAAGGTCATCTTGAGGGTCGAAAACGCTGTAACTCTTTCATCTTGAGGGTCGAAAATGCTGTAACTCTTTCATTTTTTCGAATTTCGAACATCAAAAAGCATTGCGTGGTTCGCATTTCGGAGAGGAATCATAAAATAAACAGCATTTGCTAAAATTTCACTTTTTTATTTTTTGGCATTTTTTGAGCAAATTTTGAATTTTGGATGCGAAAATTTTTTTGAACTAAATACACAGTAGGGAAGCTTATGCAAAAAAATGCGGATTAGCGCAATTCTCGACTTTTTCCTTTGTAAAAATTTGCCAAACCCCTATTTTTTGGCAGTCAATATTCAAGGTCATCTTGAGGGTCGAAAACGCTGTAACTCTTTCATTTTTTCGAATTTCGAACATCAAAAAGCATTGCGTGGTTCGCATTTCGGAGAGGAATCATAAAATAAACAGCATTTCCTAAAATTTCACTTTTTTATTTTTTGGCATTTTTTGAGCAAAGGGGATAGCCTTTCCAAAATTTTGAATTTTTGATGCGAAAAATTTTTTGAACTAAATACACAGTAGTGAAGCTTATGCAAAAAAATGCGGATTAGCGCAATTCCCGACTTTTTCCTTTGAAAAAATTTGCCAAAAACCCTATTTTTTGGCAGTCAATATTCAAGGTCATCTTGAGGGTCGAAAACGCTGTAACTCTTTCATTTTTTCGAATTTCGAACATCAAAAAGCATTGCGTGGTTCGCATTTCGGAGAGGAATCATAAAATAAACAGCATTTCCTAAAATTTCACTTTTTTATTTTTTGGCATTTTTTGAGCAAAGGGGATAGCCTTTCCAAAATTTTCAATTTTTGATGCGAAAAATTTTTTGAACTAAATACACAGTAGTGAAGCTTATGCAAAAAAATGCGGATTAGCGCAATTCCCGACTTTTTCCTTTGAAAAATTTGCCAAAACCCCTATTTTTTGGCAGTCAATATTCAAGGTCATCTTGAGGGTCGAAAATGCTGTAACTCTTTCATTTTTTCGAATTTCGAACATCAAAAAGCATTGCGTGGTTCGCATTTCGGAGAGGAATCATAAAATAAACAGCATTTGCTAAAATTTCACTTTTTTAATTTTTTGGCATTTTTTGAGCAAAGGGGATAGTCTTTCCAAAATTTTGAATTTTTGATGCGAAAAATTTTTTGAACTAAATACACAGTAGTGAAGCTTATGCAAAAAAATGCGGATTAGCGCAATTCCCGACTTTTTCCTTTGAAAAAATTTGCCAAAACCCCTATTTTTTGGCAGTCAATATTCAAGGTCATCTTGAGGGTCGAAAACGCTGTAACTCTTTCATCTTGAGGGTCGAAAATGCTGTAACTCTTTCATTTTTTCGAATTTCGAACATCAAAAAGCATTGCGTGGTTCGCATTTCGGAGAGGAATCATAAAATAAACAGCATTTTCTAAAATTTCACTTTTTTATTTTTTGGCATTTTTTGAGCAAAGGGGATAGCCTTTCCAAAATTTTCAATTTTTGATGCGAAAAATTTTTTGAACTAAATACACAGTAGTGAAGCTTATGCAAAAAAAAATGCGGATTAGCGCAATTCCCGACTTTTTCCTTTGAAAAAATTTGCCAAAACCCCTATTTTTTGGCAGTCAATATTCAAGGTCATCTTGAGGGTCGAAAACGCTGTAACTCTTTCATTTTTTCGAATTTCGAACATCAAAAAGCATTGCGTGGTTCGCATTTCGGAGAGGAATCATAAAATAAACAGCATTTTCTAAAATTTCACTTTTTTATTTTTTGGCATTTTTTGAGCAAAGGGGATAGCCTTTCCAAAATTTTCAATTTTTGATGCGAAAAATTTTTTGAACTAAATACACAGTAGTGAAGCTTATGCAAAAAAAAAATGCGGATTAGCGCAATTCCCGACTTTTTCCTTTGAAAAAATTTGCCAAAACCCCTATTTTTTGGCAGTCAATATTCAAGGTCATCTTGAGGGTCGAAAACGCTGTAACTCTTTCATCTTGAGGGTTGAAAATGCTGTAACTCTTTCATTTTTTCGAATTTCGAACATCAAAAAGCATTGCGTGGTTCGCATTTCGGAGAGGAATCATAAAATAAACAGCATTTGCTAAAATTTCACTTTTTTATTTTTTGGCATTTTTTGAGCAAAGGGGATAGCCTTTCCAAAATTTTCAATTTTTGATGCGAAAAATTTTTTGAACTAAATACACAGTAGTGAAGCTTATGCAAAAAAATGCGGATTAGCGCAATTCCCGACTTTTTCCTTTGAAAAAATTTGCCAAAACCCCTATTTTTTGACAGTCAATATTCAAGGTCATCTTGAGGGTCGAAAACGCTGTAACTCTTTCATTTTTTCGAATTTCGAACATCAAAAAGCATTGCGTGGTTCGCATTTCGGAGAGGAATCATAAAATAAACAGCATTTCCTAAAATTTCACTTTTTTATTTTTTGGAATTTTTTGAGCAAAGGGGATAGCCTTTCCAAAATTTTGAATTTTGGATGCGAAAATTTTTTTGAACTAAATACACAGTAGGGAAGCTTATGCAAAAAAATGCGGATTAGCGCAATTCTCGACTTTTTCCTTTGTAAAAATTTGCCAAACCCCTATTTTTTGGCAGTCAATATTCAAGGTCATCTTGAGGGTCGAAAACGCTGTAACTCTTTCATTTTTTCGAATTTCGAACATCAAAAAGCATTGCGTGGTTCGCATTTCGGAGAGGAATCATAAAATAAACAGCATTTCCTAAAATGTCACTTTTTTATTTTTTGGCATTTTTTGAGCAAAGGGGATAGCCTTTCCAAAATTTTGAATTTTTGATGCGAAAAATTTTTTGAACTAAATACACAGTAGTGAAGCTTATGCAAAAAAATGCGGATTAGCGCAATTCCCGACTTTTTCCTTTGAAAAAATTTGCCAAAACCCCTATTTTTTGGCAGTCAATATTCAAGGTCATCTTGAGGGTCGAAAACGCTGTAACTCTTTCATATTGAGGGTCGAAAACGCTGTAACTCTTTCATTTTTTCGAATTTCGAACATCAAAAAGCATTGCGTGGTTCGCATTTCGGAGAGGAATCATAAAATAAACAGCATTTCCTAAAATTTCACTTTTTTATTTTTTGGCATTTTTTGAGCAAAGGGGATAGCCTTTCCAAAATTTTGAATTTTTGATGCGAAAAATTTTTTGAACTAAATACACAGTAATGACGCTTATGCAATAAAATGCGGAATAGCGCAATTCCCGACTTTTTCCTTTGAAGAAATTTGCCAAAAACCCTATTTTTTTGGCAGTCAATATTCAAGGTCATCTTGAGGGTCGAAAACGCTGTAACTCTTTCATTTTTTCGAATTTCGAACATCAAAAAGCATTGCGTGGTTCGCATTTCGGAGAGGAATCATAAAATAAACAGCATTTGCTAAAATTTCACTTTTTTATTTTTTGGCATTTTTTGAGCAAAGGGCCTTTCCAAAATTTTGAATTTTGGATGCGAAAATTTTTTTGAACTAAATACACAGTAGTGAAGCTTATGCAAAAAAATGCGGATTAGCGCAATTCCCGACTTTTTCCTTTGAAAAAATTTGCCAAAACCCCTATTTTTTGGCAGTCAATATTCAAGGTCAACTTGAGGGTCGAAACGCTGTAACTCTTTCATTTTTTCGAATTTCGAACATCAAAAAGCATTGCGTGGTTCGCATTTCGGAGAGGAATCATAAAATAAACAGCATTTCCTAAAATTTCACTTTTTTATTTTTTGGCATTTTTTGAGCAAAGGGGATAGCCTTTCCAAAATTTTGAATTTTTGATGCGAAAAATTTTTTGAACTAAATACACAGTAGTGAAGCTTATGCAAAAAAAAATGCGGATTAGCGCAATTCCCGACTTTTTCCTTTGAAAAAATTTGCCAAAACCCCTATTTTTTGGCAGTCAATATTCAAGGTCATCTTGAGGGTCGAAAACGCTGTAACTCTTTCATTTTTTCGAATTTCGAACATCAAAAAGCATTGCGTGGTTCGCATTTCGGAGAGGAATCATAAAATAAACAGCATTTGCTAAAATTTCACTTTTTTATTTTTTGGCATTTTTTGAGCAAAGGGGGGGGGGGGGGGCCTTCCAAAATTTTGAATTTTTGATGCGAAAATTTTTTTGAACTAAATACACAGTAGTGAAGCTTATGCAAAAAAATGCGGATTAGCGCAATTCCCGACTTTTTCCTTTGAAAAAATTTGCCAAAACCCCTATTTTTTGGCAGTCAATATTCAAGGTCATCTTGAGGGTCGAAAACGCTGTAACTCTTTCATTTTTTCGAATTTCGAACATCAAAAAGCACTGCGTGGTTCGCATTTCGGAGAGGAATCATAAAATAAACAGCATTTCCTAAAATTTCACTTTTTTATTTTTTAGCATTTTTTGAGCAAAGGGGATAGCCTTTCCAAAATTTTGAATTTTTGATGCGAAAAATTTTTTGAACTAAATACACAGTAGTGAAGCTTATGCAAAAAAAATGCGGATTAGCGCAATTCCCGACTTTTTCCTTTGAAAAAATTTGCCAAAACCCCTATTTTTTGGCAGTCAATATTCAAGGTCATCTTGAGGGTCGAAAACGCTGTAACTCTTTCATATTGAGGGTCGAAAACGCTGTAACTCTTTCATTTTTTCGAATTTCGAACATCAAAAAGCATTGCGTGGTTCGCATTTCGGAGAGGAATCATAAAATAAACAGCATTTCCTAAAATTTCACTTTTTTATTTTTTGGCATTTTTTGAGCAAAGGGGATAGCCTTTCCAAAATTTTGAATTTTTGATGCGAAAAATTTTTTGAACTAAATACACAGTAGTGAAGCTTATGCAAAAAAATGCGGATTAGCGCAATTCCCGACTTTTTCCTTTGAAAAAATTTGCCAAAACCCCTATTTTTTGGCAGTCAATATTCAAGGTCATCTTGAGGGTCGAAAACGCTGTAACTCTTTAATTTTTTCGAATTTCGAACATCAAAAAGCATTGCGTGGTTCGCATTTCGGAGAGGAATCATAAAATAAACAGCATTTCCTAAAATTTCACTTTTTTATTTTTTGGCATTTTTTGAGCAAAGGGGATAGCCTTTCCAAAATTTTGAATTTTTGATGCGAAAAATTTTTTGAACTAAATACACAGTAGTGAAGCTTATGCAAAAAAAATGCGGATTAGCGCAATTCCCGACTTTTTCCTTTGAAAAAATTTGCCAAAACCCCTATTTTTTGGCAGTCAATATTCAAGGTCATCTTGAGGGTCGAAAACGCTGTAACTCTTTCATTTTTTCGAATTTCGAACATCAAAAAGCATTGCGTGGTTCGCATTTCGGAGAGGAATCATAAAATAAACAGCATTTCCTAAAATTTCACTTTTTTATTTTTTGGCATTTTTTGAGCAAAGGGGATAGCCTTTCCAAAATTTTGAATTTTTGATGCGAAAAATTTTTTGAACTAAATACACAGTAGTGAAGCTTATGCAAAAAAATGCGGATTAGCGCAATTCCCGACTTTTTCCTTTGAAAAAATTTGCCAAAACCCCTATTTTTTGGCAGTCAATATTCAAGGTCATCTTGAGGGTCGAAAACGCTGTAACTCTTTCATATTGAGGGTCGAAAACGCTGTAACTCTTTCATTTTTTCGAATTTCGAACATCAAAAAGCATTGCGTGGTTCGCATTTCGGAGAGGAATCATAAAATAAACAGCATTTCCTAAAATTTCACTTTTTTATTTTTTGGCATTTTTTGAGCAAAGGGGATAGCCTTTCCAAAATTTTGAATTTTTGATGCGAAAAATTTTTTGAACTAAATACACAGTAGTGAAGCTTATGCAAAAAAATGCGGATTAGCGCAATTCCCGACTTTTTCCTTTGAAAAAATTTGCCAAAACCCCTATTTTTTGGCAGTCAATATTCAAGGTCATCTTGAGGGTCGAAAACGCTGTAACTCTTTCATTTTTTCGAATTTCGAACATCAAAAAGCATTGCGTGGTTCGCATTTCGGAGAGGAATCATAAAATAAACAGCATTTCCTAAAATTTCACTTTTTTATTTTTTGGCATTTTTTGAGCAAAGGGGATAGCCTTTCCAAAATTTTGAATTTTTGATGCGAAAAATTTTTTGAACTAAATACACAGTAGTGAAGCTTATGCAAAAAAAATGCGGATTAGCGCAATTCCCGACTTTTTCCTTTGAAAAAATTTGCCAAAACCCCTATTTTTTGGCAGTCAATATTCAAGGTCATCTTGAGGGTCGAAAACGCTGTAACTCTTTCATTTTTTCGAATTTCGAACATCAAAAAGCATTGCGTGGTTCGCATTTCGGAGAGGAATCATAAAATAAACAGCATTTCCTAAAATTTCACTTTTTTATTTTTTGGCATTTTTTGAGCAAAGGGGATAGCCTTTCCAAAATTTTGAATTTTTGATGCGAAAAATTTTTTGAACTAAATACACAGTAGTGAAGCTTATGCAAAAAAATGCGGATTAGCGCAATTCCCGACTTTTTCCTTTGAAAAAATTTGCCAAAACCCCTATTTTTTGGCAGTCAATATTCAAGGTCATCTTGAGGGTCGAAAACGCTGTAACTCTTTCATATTGAGGGTCGAAAACGCTGTAACTCTTTCATTTTTTCGAATTTCGAACATCAAAAAGCATTGCGTGGTTCGCATTTCGGAGAGGAATCATAAAATAAACAGCATTTCCTAAAATTTCACTTTTTTATTTTTTGGCATTTTTTGAGCAAAGGGGATAGCCTTTCCAAAATTTTGAATTTTTGATGCGAAAAATTTTTTGAACTAAATACGCAGTAGTGAAGCTTATGCAAAAAAATGCGGATTAGCGCAATTCCCGACTTTTTCCTTTGAAAAAATTTGCCAAAACCCCTATTTTTTGGCAGTCAATATTCAAGGTCATCTTGAGGGTCGAAAACGCTGTAACTCTTTCATTTTTTCGAATTTCGAACATCAAAAAGCATTGCGTGGTTCGCATTTCGGAGAGGAATCATAAAATAAACAGCATTTCCTAAAATTTCACTTTTTTATTTTTTGGCATTTTTTGAGCAAAGGGGATAGCCTTTCCAAAATTTTGAATTTTTGATGCGAAAAATTTTTTGAACTAAATACACAGTAGTGAAGCTTATGCAAAAAAAATGCTGATTAGCGCAATTCCCGACTTTTTCCTTTGAAAAAATTTGCCAAAACCCCTATTTTTTGGCAGTCAATATTCAAGGTCATCTTGAGGGTCGAAAACGCTGTAACTCTTTCATTTTTTCGAATTTCGAACATCAAAAAGCATTGCGTGGTTCGCATTTCGGAGAGGAATCATAAAATAAACAGCATTTCCTAAAATTTCACTTTTTTAATTTTTGGCATTTTTTGAGCAAAGGGGATAGCCTTTCCAAAATTTTGAATTTTTGATGCGAAAAATTTTTTGAACTAAATACACAGTAGTGAAGCTTATGCAAAAAAATGCGGATTAGCGCAATTCCCGACTTTTTCCTTTGAAAAAATTTGCCAAAACCCCTATTTTTTGGCAGTCAATATTCAAGGTCATCTTGAGGGTCGAAAACGCTGTAACTCTTTCATTTTTTCGAATTTCGAACATCAAAAAGCATTGCGTGGTTCGCATTTCGGAGAGGAATCATAAAATAAACAGCATTTCCTAAAATTTCACTTTTTTATTTTTTGGCATTTTTTGAGCAAAGGGGATAGCCTTTCCAAAATTTTGAATTTTTGATGCGAAAAATTTTTTGAACTAAATACACAGTAGTGAAGCTTATGCAAAAAAAATGCGGATTAGCGCAATTCCCGACTTTTTCCTTTGAAAAAATTTGCCAAAACCCCTATTTTTTGGCAGTCAATATTCAAGGTCATCTTGAGGGTCGAAAACGCTGTAACTCTTTCATATTGAGGGTCGAAAACGCTGTAACTCTTTCATTTTTTCGAATTTCGAACATCAAAAAGCATTGCGTGGTTCGCATTTCGGAGAGGAATCATCAAATAAACAGCATTTCCTAAAATTTCACTTTTTTATTTTTTGGCATTTTTTGAGCAAAGGGGATAGCCTTTCCAAAATTTTGAATTTTTGATGCGAAAAATTTTTTGAACTAAATACACAGTAGTGAAGCTTATGCAAAAAAATGCGGATTAGCGCAATTCCCGACTTTTTCCTTTGAAAAAATTTGCCAAAACCCCTATTTTTTGGCAGTCAATATTCAAGGTCATCTTGAGGGTCGAAAACGCTGTAACTCTTTCATATTGAGGGTCGAAAACGCTGTAACTCTTTCATTTTTTCGAATTTCGAACATCAAAAAGCATTGCGTGGTTCGCATTTCGGAGAGGAATCATAAAATAAACAGCATTTCCTAAAATTTCACTTTTTTATTTTTTGGCATTTTTTGAGCAAAGGGGATAGCCTTTCCAAAATTTTGAATTTTTGATGCGAAAAATTTTTCGAACTAAATACACAGTAGTGAAGCTTATGCAAAAAAATGCGGATTAGCGCAATTCCCGACTTTTTCCTTTGAAAAAATTTGCCAAAACCCCTATTTTTTGGCAGTCAATATTCAAGGTCATCTTGAGGGTCGAAAACGCTGTAACTCTTTCATTTTTTCGAATTTCGAACATCAAAAAGCATTGCGTGGTTCGCATTTCGGAGAGGAATCATAAAATAAACAGCATTTCCTAAAATTTCACTTTTTTATTTTTTGGCATTTTTTGAGCAAAGGGGATAGCCTTTCCAAAATTTTGAATTTTTGATGCGAAAAATTTTTTGAACTAAATACACAGTAGTGAAGCTTATGCAAAAAAATGCTGATTAGCGCAATTCCCGACTTTTTCCTTTGAAAAAATTTGCCAAAACCCCTATTTTTTGGCAGTCAATATTCAAGGTCATCTTGAGGGTCGAAAACGCTGTAACTCTTTCATTTTTTCGAATTTCGAACATCAAAAAGCATTGCGTGGTTCGCATTTCGGAGAGGAATCATAAAATAAACAGCATTTCCTAAAATTTCACTTTTTTATTTTTTGGCATTTTTTGAGCAAAGGGGATAGCCTTTCCAAAATTTTGAATTTTTGATGCGAAAAATTTTTTGAACTAAATACACAGTAGTGAAGCTTATGCAAAAAAAATGCGGATTAGCGCAATTCCCGACTTTTTCCTTTGAAAAAATTTGCCAAAACCCCTATTTTTTGGCAGTCAATATTCAAGGTCATCTTGAGGGTCGAAAACGCTGTAACTCTTTCATATTGAGGGTCGAAAACGCTGTAACTCTTTCATTTTTTCGAATTTCGAACATCAAAAAGCATTGCGTGGTTCGCATTTCGGAGAGGAATCATAAAATAAACAGCATTTCCTAAAATTTCACTTTTTTATTTTTTGGCATTTTTTGAGCAAAATTTCAAATTTTTGATGCGAAAAATTTTTTGAACTAAATACACAGTTGTGAAGCTTATGCAAAAAAATGCGGATTAGCGCAATTCCCGACTTTTTCCTTTGAAAAAATTTGCCAAAACCCCTATTTTTTGGCAGTCAATATTCAAGGTCATCTTGAGTGTCGAAAACGCTGTAACTCTTTCATTTTTTCGAATTTCGAACATCAAAAAGCATTGCGTGGTTCGCATTTCGGAGAGGAATCATAAAATAAGCAGCATTTCCTAAAATTTCACTTTTTTATTTTTTGGCATTTTTTGAGCAAAGGGGATAGCCTTTCCAAAATTTTGAATTTTTGATGCGAAAAATTTTTTGAACTAAATACACAGTAGTGAAGCTTATGCAAAAAAATGCGGATTAGCGCAATTCCCGACTTTTTCCTTTGAAAAAATTTGCCAAAACCCCTATTTTTTGGCAGTCAATATTCAAGGTCATCTTGAGGGTCGAAAACGCTGTAACTCTTTCATTTTTTCGAATTTCGAACATCAAAAAGCATTGCGTGGTTCGCATTTCGGAGAGGAATCATAAAATAAACAGCATTTCCTAAAATTTCACTTTTTTTATTTTTTGGCATTTTTTGAGCAAAGGGGATAGCCTTCCAAAATTTTGAATTTTTGATGCAAAAAAATTTTGTGAACTAAATACACAGTAGTGAAGCTTATGCAAAAAAATGCGGATTAGCGCAATTCCCGACTTTTTCCTTTGAAAAAATTTGCCAAAACCCCTATTTTTTGGCAGTCAATATTCAAGGTCATCTTGAGGGTCGAAAACGCTGTAACTCTTTCATTTTTTCGAATTTCGAACATCAAAAAGCATTGCGTGGTTCGCATTTCGGAGAGGAATCATAAAATAAACAGCATTTCCTAAAATTTCACTTTTTTATTTTTTGGCATTTTTTGAGCAAAGGGGATAGCCTTTCCAAAATTTTGAATTTTTGATGCGAAAAATTTTTTGAACTAAATACACAGTAATGACGCTTATGCAATAAAATGCGGAATAGCGCAATTCCCGACTTTTTCCTTTGAAAAAATTTGCCAAAAACCCTATTTTTTTGGCAGTCAATATTCAAGGTCATCTTGAGGGTCGAAAACGCTGTAACTCTTTCATTTTTTCGAATTTCGAACATCAAAAAGCATTGCGTGGTTCGCATTTCGGAGAGGAATCATAAAATAAACAGCATTTCCTAAAATTTCACTTTTTTATTTTTTGGCATTTTTTGAGCAAAGGGGATAGCCTTTCCAAAATTTTGAATTTTTGATGCGAAAAATTTTTTGAACTAAATACACAGTAGTGAAGCTTATGCAAAAAAATGCGGATTAGCGCAATTCCCGACTTTTTCCTTTGAAAAAATTTGCCAAAACCCCTATTTTTTGGCAGTCAATATTCAAGGTCATCTTGAGGGTCGAAAACGCTGTAACTCTTTCATTTTTTCGAATTTCGAACATCAAAAAGCATTGCGTGGTTCGCATTTCGGAGAGGAATCATAAAATAAACAGCATTTCCTAAAATTTCACTTTTTTATTTTTTGGCATTTTTTGAGCAAAGGGGATAGCCTTCCAAAATTTTGAATTTTTGATGCAAAAAAATTTTGTGAACTAAATACACAGTAGTGAAGCTTATGCAAAAAAATGCGGATTAGCGCAATTCCCGACTTTTTCCTTTGAAAAAATTTGCCAAAACCCCTATTTTTTGGCAGTCAATATTCAAGGTCATCTTGAGGGTCGAAAACGCTGTAACTCTTTCATTTTTTCGAATTTCGAACATCAAAAAGCATTGCGTGGTTCGCATTTCGGAGAGGAATCATAAAATAAACAGCATTTCCTAAAATTTCACTTTTTTATTTTTTGGCATTTTTTGAGCAAAGGGGATAGCCTTTCCAAAATTTTGAATTTTTGATGCGAAAAATTTTTTGAACTAAATACACAGTAATGACGCTTATGCAATAAAATGCGGAATAGCGCAATTCCCGACTTTTTCCTTTGAAAAAATTTGCCAAAAACCCTATTTTTTTGGCAGTCAATATTCAAGGTCATCTTGAGGGTCGAAAACGCTGTAACTCTTTCATTTTTTCGAATTTCGAACATCAAAAAGCATTGCGTGGTTCGCATTTCGGAGAGGAATCATAAAATAAACAGCATTTCCTAAAATTTCACTTTTTTATTTTTTGGCATTTTTTGAGCAAAGGGGATAGCCTTTCCAAAATTTTGAATTTTTGATGCGAAAAATTTTTTGAACTAAATACACAGTAGTGAAGCTTATGCAAAAAAATGCGGATTAGCGCAATTCCCGACTTTTTCCTTTGAAAAAATTTGCCAAAACCCCTATTTTTTGGCAGTCAATATTCAAGGTCATCTTGAGGGTCGAAAACGCTGTAACTCTTTCATTTTTTCGAATTTCGAACATCAAAAAGCATTGCGTGGTTCGCATTTCGGAGAGGAATCATAAAATAAACAGCATTTCCTAAAATTTCACTTTTTTATTTTTTGGCATTTTTTGAGCAAAGGGGATAGCCTTTCCAAAATTTTGAATTTTTGATGCGAAAAATTTTTTGAACTAAATACACAGTAGTGAAGCTTATGCAAAAAAATGCGGATTAGCGCAATTCCCGACTTTTTCCTTTGAAAAAATTTGCCAAAACCCCTATTTTTTGGCAGTCAATATTCAAGGTCATCTTGAGGGTCGAAAACGCTGTAACTCTTTCATTTTTTCGAATTTCGAACATCAAAAAGCATTGCGTGGTTCGCATTTCGGAGAGGAATCATAAAATAAACAGCATTTCCTAAAATTTCACTTTTTTATTTTTTGGCATTTTTTGAGCAAAGGGGATAGCCTTCCAAAATTTTGAATTTTTGATGCAAAAAAATTTTGTGAACTAAATACACAGTAGTGAAGCTTATGCAAAAAAATGCGGATTAGCGCAATTCCCGACTTTTTCCTTTGAAAAAATTTGCCAAAACCCCTATTTTTTGGCAGTCAATATTCAAGGTCATCTTGAGGGTCGAAAACGCTGTAACTCTTTCATTTTTTCGAATTTCGAACATCAAAAAGCATTGCGTGGTTCGCATTTCGGAGAGGAATCATAAAATAAACAGCATTTCCTAAAATTTCACTTTTTTATTTTTTGGCATTTTTTGAGCAAAGGGGATAGCCTTTCCAAAATTTTGAATTTTTGATGCGAAAAATTTTTTGAACTAAATACACAGTAATGACGCTTATGCAATAAAATGCGGAATAGCGCAATTCCCGACTTTTTCCTTTGAAAAAATTTGCCAAAAACCCTATTTTTTTGGCAGTCAATATTCAAGGTCATCTTGAGGGTCGAAAACGCTGTAACTCTTTCATTTTTTCGAATTTCGAACATCAAAAAGCATTGCGTGGTTCGCATTTCGGAGAGGAATCATAAAATAAACAGCATTTCCTAAAATTTCACTTTTTTATTTTTTGGCATTTTTTGAGCAAAGGGGATAGCCTTTCCAAAATTTTGAATTTTTGATGCGAAAAATTTTTTGAACTAAATACACAGTAGTGAAGCTTATGCAAAAAAATGCGGATTAGCGCAATTCCCGACTTTTTCCTTTGAAAAAATTTGCCAAAACCCCTATTTTTTGGCAGTCAATATTCAAGGTCATCTTGAGGGTCGAAAACGCTGTAACTCTTTCATTTTTTCGAATTTCGAACATCAAAAAGCATTGCGTGGTTCGCATTTCGGAGAGGAATCATAAAATAAACAGCATTTCCTAAAATTTCACTTTTTTATTTTTTGGCATTTTTTGAGCAAAGGGGATAGCCTTTCCAAAATTTTGAATTTTTGATGCGAAAAATTTTTTGAACTAAATACACAGTAGTGAAGCTTATGCAAAAAAATGCGGATTAGCGCAATTCCCGACTTTTTCCTTTGAAAAAATTTGCCAAAACCCCTATTTTTTGGCAGTCAATATTCAAGGTCATCTTGAGGGTCGAAAACGCTGTAACTCTTTCATTTTTTCGAATTTCGAACATCAAAAAGCATTGCGTGGTTCGTATTTCGGAGAGGAATCATAAAATAAACAGCATTTCCTAAAATTTCACTTTTTTATTTTTTGGCATTTTTTGAGCAAAGGGGATAGCCTTTTTTAAAATTTTGAATTTTTGATGCGAAAAATTTTTTGAACTAAATACACAGTAGTGAAGCTTATGCAAAAAAATGCGGATTAGCGCAATTCCCGACTTTTTCCTTTGAAAAAATTTGCCAAAAACCCTATTTTTTGGCGGTCAATATTCAAGGTCATCTTGAGGGTCGAAAACGCTGTAACTCTTTCATTTTTTCGAATTTCGAACATCAAAAAGCATTGCGTGGTTCGCATTTCGGAGAGGAATCATAAAATAAACAGCATTTCCTAAAATTTCACTTTTTTATTTTTTGGCATTTTTTGAGCAAAGGGGATAGCCTTTCCAAAATTTTGAATTTTTGATGCGAAAAATTTTTTGAACTAAATACACAGTAGTGAAGCTTATGCAAAAAAAATGCGGATTAGCGCAATTCCCGACTTTTTCCTTTGAAAAAATTTGCCAAAACCCCTATTTTTTGGCAGTCAATATTCAAGGTCATCTTGAGGGTCATCTTGAGGGTCGAAAGCATTGCGTGGTTCGCATTTCGGAGAGGAATCATAAAATAAACAGCATTTCCTAAAATTTCACTTTTTTATTTTTTGGCATTTTTTGAGCAAAGGG
This sequence comes from Stomoxys calcitrans, assembly GCF_963082655.1. Taxonomy (NCBI): domain Eukaryota; kingdom Metazoa; phylum Arthropoda; class Insecta; order Diptera; family Muscidae; genus Stomoxys; species Stomoxys calcitrans. The sequence continues at coordinate 88,356,140 of NC_081553.1, forward strand.
GATAGCCTTTCCAAAATTTTGAATTTTTGATGCGAAAAATTTTTTGAACTAAATACACAGTAGTGAAGCTTATGCAAAAAAATGCGGATTAGCGCAATTCCCGACTTTTTCCTTTGAAAAAATTTGCCAAAACCCCTATTTTTTGGCAGTCAATATTCAAGGTCATCTTGAGGGTCGAAAACGCTGTAACTCTTTCATTTTTTCGAATTTCGAACATCAAAAAGCATTGCGTGGTTCGCATTTCGGAGAGGAATCATAAAATAAACAGCATTTCCTAAAATTTCACTTTTTTATTTTTTGGCATTTTTTGAGCAAAGGGGATAGCCTTTCCAAAATTTTGAATTTTTGATGCGAAAAATTTTTTGAACTAAATACACAGTAATGACGCTTATGCAATAAAATGCGGAATAGCGCAATTCCCGACTTTTTCCTTTGAAAAAATTTGCCAAAAACCCTATTTTTTTGGCAGTCAATATTCAAGGTCATCTTGAGGGTCGAAAACGCTGTAACTCTTTCATTTTTTCGAATTTCGAACATCAAAAAGCATTGCGTGGTTCGCATTTCGGAGAGGAATCATAAAATAAACAGCATTTCCTAAAATTTCACTTTTTTATTTTTTGGCATTTTTTGAGCAAAGGGGATAGCCTTTCCAAAATTTTGAATTTTTGATGCGAAAAATTTTTTGAACTAAATACACAGTAGTGAAGCTTATGCAAAAAAATGCGGATTAGCGCAATTCCCGACTTTTTCCTTTGAAAAAATTTGCCAAAACCCCTATTTTTTGGCAGTCAATATTCAAGGTCATCTTGAGGGTCGAAAACGCTGTAACTCTTTCATTTTTTCGAATTTCGAACATCAAAAAGCATTGCGTGGTTCGCATTTCGGAGAGGAATCATAAAATAAACAGCATTTCCTAAAATTTCACTTTTTTATTTTTTGGCATTTTTTGAGCAAAGGGGATAGCCTTTCCAAAATTTTGAATTTTTGATGCGAAAAATTTTTTGAACTAAATACACAGTAGTGAAGCTTATGCAAAAAAATGCGGATTAGCGCAATTCCCGACTTTTTCCTTTGAAAAAATTTGCCAAAACCCCTATTTTTTGGCAGTCAATATTCAAGGTCATCTTGAGGGTCGAAAACGCTGTAACTCTTTCATTTTTTCGAATTTCGAACATCAAAAAGCATTGCGTGGTTCGTATTTCGGAGAGGAATCATAAAATAAACAGCATTTCCTAAAATTTCACTTTTTTATTTTTTGGCATTTTTTGAGCAAAGGGGATAGCCTTTTTTAAAATTTTGAATTTTTGATGCGAAAAATTTTTTGAACTAAATACACAGTAGTGAAGCTTATGCAAAAAAATGCGGATTAGCGCAATTCCCGACTTTTTCCTTTGAAAAAATTTGCCAAAAACCCTATTTTTTGGCGGTCAATATTCAAGGTCATCTTGAGGGTCGAAAACGCTGTAACTCTTTCATTTTTTCGAATTTCGAACATCAAAAAGCATTGCGTGGTTCGCATTTCGGAGAGGAATCATAAAATAAACAGCATTTCCTAAAATTTCACTTTTTTATTTTTTGGCATTTTTTGAGCAAAGGGGATAGCCTTTCCAAAATTTTGAATTTTTGATGCGAAAAATTTTTTGAACTAAATACACAGTAGTGAAGCTTATGCAAAAAAAATGCGGATTAGCGCAATTCCCGACTTTTTCCTTTGAAAAAATTTGCCAAAACCCCTATTTTTTGGCAGTCAATATTCAAGGTCATCTTGAGGGTCATCTTGAGGGTCGAAAGCATTGCGTGGTTCGCATTTCGGAGAGGAATCATAAAATAAACAGCATTTCCTAAAATTTCACTTTTTTAATTTTTGGCATTTTTTGAGCAAAGGGGATAGCCTTTCCAAAATTTTGAATTTTTGATGCGAAAAATTTTTTGAACTAAATACACAGTAGTGAAGCTTATGCAAAAAAATGCGGATTAGCGCAATTCCCGACTTTTTCCTTTGAAAAAATTTGCCAAAACCCCTATTTTTTGGCAGTCAATATTCAAGGTCATCTTGAGGGTCATCTTGAGGGTCGAAAGCATTGCGTGGTTCGCATTTCGGAGAGGAATCATAAAATAAACAGCATTTCCTAAAATTTCACTTTTTTATTTTTTGGCATTTTTTGAGCAAAGGGGATAGCCTTTCCAAAATTTTGAATTTTTGATGCGAAAAATTTTTTGAACTAAATACACAGTAGTGAAGCTTATGCAAAAAAATGCGGATTAGCGCAATTCCCGACTTTTTCCTTTGAAAAAATTTGCCAAAACCCCTATTTTTTGGCAGTCAATATTCAAGGTCATCTTGAGGGTCGAAAACGCTGTAACTCTTTCATTTTTTCGAATTTCGAACATCAAAAAGCATTGCGTGGTTCGCATTTCGGAGAGGAATCATAAAATAAACAGCATTTCCTAAAATTTCACTTTTTTATTTTTTGGCATTTTTTGAGCAAAGGGGATAGCCTTTCCAAAATTTTGAATTTTTGATGCGAAAAATTTTTTGAACTAAATACACAGTAGTGAAGCTTATGCAAAAAAAATGCGGATTAGCGCAATTCCCGACTTTTTCCTTTGAAAAAATTTGCCAAAACCCCTATTTTTTGGCAGTCAATATTCAAGGTCATCTTGAGGGTCATCTTGAGGGTCATCTTGAGGGTCGAAAGCATTGCGTGGTTCGCATTTCGGAGAGGAATCATAAAATAAACAACATTTCCTAAAATTTCACTTTTTTATTTTTTGGCATTTTTTGAGCAAAGGGGATAGCCTTTCCAAAATTTTGAATTTTTGATGCGAAAAATTTTTTGAACTAAATACACAGTAGTGAAGCTTATGCAAAAAAATGCGGATTAGCGCAATTCCCGACTTTTTCCTTTGAAAAAATTTGCCAAAACCCCTATTTTTTGGCAGTCAATATTCAAGGTCATCTTGAGGGTCATCTTGAGGGTCGAAAGCATTGCGTGGTTCGCATTTCGGAGAGGAATCATAAAATAAACAGCATTTCCTAAAATTTCACTTTTTTATTTTTTGGCATTTTTTGAGCAAAGGGGATAGCCTTTCCAAAATTTTGAATTTTTGATGCGAAAAATTTTTTGAACTAAATACACAGTAGTGAAGCTTATGCAAAAAAATGCGGATTAGCGCAATTCCCGACTTTTTCCTTTGAAAAAATTTGCCAAAACCCCTATTTTTTGGCAGTCAATATTCAAGGTCATCTTGAGGGTCGAAAACGCTGTAACTCTTTCATTTTTTCGAATTTCGAACATAAAAAAGCATTGCGTGGTTCGCATTTCGGAGAGGAATCATAAAATAAACAGCATTTCCTAAAATGTCACTTTTTTATTTTTTGGCATTTTTTGAGCAAAGGGGATAGCCTTTCCAAAATTTTGAATTTTTGATGCGAAAAATTTTTTGAACTAAATACACAGTAGTGAAGCTTATGCAAAAAAATGCGGATTAGCGCAATTCCCGACTTTTTCCTTTGAAAAAATTTGCCAAAACCCCTATTTTTTGGCAGTCAATATTCAAGGTCATCTTGAGGGTCGAAAACGCTGTAACTCTTTCATTTTTTCGAATTTCGAACATCAAAAAGCATTGCGTGGTTCGCATTTCGGAGAGGAATCATAAAATAAACAGCATTTCCTAAAATTTCACTTTTTTATTTTTTGGCATTTTTTGAGCAAAGGGGATAGCCTTTCCAAAATTTTGAATTTTTGATGCGAAAAATTTTTTGAACTAAATACACAGTAATGACGCTTATGCAATAAAATGCGGAATAGCGCAATTCCCGACTTTTTCCTTTGAAAAAATTTGCCAAAAACCCTATTTTTTTGGCAGTCAATATTCAAGGTCATCTTGAGGGTCGAAAACGCTGTAACTCTTTCATTTTTTCGAATTTCGAACATCAAAAAGCATTGCGTGGTTCGCATTTCGGAGAGGAATCATAAAATAAACAGCATTTCCTAAAATTTCACTTTTTTATTTTTTGGCATTTTTTGAGCAAAGGGGATAGCCTTTCCAAAATTTTGAATTTTTGATGCGAAAAATTTTTTGAACTAAATACACAGTAGTGAAGCTTATGCAAAAAAATGCGGATTAGCGCAATTCCCGACTTTTTCCTTTGAAAAAATTTGCCAAAACCCCTATTTTTTGGCAGTCAATATTCAAGGTCATCTTGAGGGTCGAAAACGCTGTAACTCTTTCATTTTTTCGAATTTCGAACATCAAAAAGCATTGCGTGGTTCGCATTTCGGAGAGGAATCATAAAATAAACAGCATTTCCTAAAATTTCACTTTTTTATTTTTTGGCATTTTTTGAGCAAAGGGGATAGCCTTTTTTAAAATTTTGAATTTTTGATGCGAAAAATTTTTTGAACTAAATACACAGTAGTGAAGCTTATGCAAAAAAATGCGGATTAGCGCAATTCCCGACTTTTTCCTTTGAAAAAATTTGCCAAAAACCCTATTTTTTGGCGGTCAATATTCAAGGTCATCTTGAGGGTCGAAAACGCTGTAACTCTTTCATTTTTTCGAATTTCGAACATCAAAAAGCATTGCGTGGTTCGCATTTCGGAGAGGAATCATAAAATAAACAGCATTTCCTAAAATTTCACTTTTTTATTTTTTGGCATTTTTTGAGCAAAGGGGATAGCCTTTCCAAAATTTTGAATTTTTGATGCGAAAAATTTTTTGAACTAAATACACAGTAGTGAAGCTTATGCAAAAAAAATGCGGATTAGCGCAATTCCCGACTTTTTCCTTTGAAAAAATTTGCCAAAACCCCTATTTTTTGGCAGTCAATATTCAAGGTCATCTTGAGGGTCATCTTGAGGGTCGAAAGCATTGCGTGGTTCGCATTTCGGAGAGGAATCATAAAATAAACAGCATTTCCTAAAATTTCACTTTTTTATTTTTTGGCATTTTTTGAGCAAAGGGGATAGCCTTTCCAAAATTTTGAATTTTTGATGCGAAAAATTTTTTGAACTAAATACACAGTAGTGAAGCTTATGCAAAAAAATGCGGATTAGCGCAATTCCCGACTTTTTCCTTTGAAAAAATTTGCCAAAACCCCTATTTTTTGGCAGTCAATATTCAAGGTCATCTTGAGGGTCATCTTGAGGGTCGAAAGCATTGCGTGGTTCGCATTTCGGAGAGGAATCATAAAATAAACAGCATTTCCTAAAATTTCACTTTTTTATTTTTTGGCATTTTTTGAGCAAAGGGGATAGCCTTTCCAAAATTTTGAATTTTTGATGCGAAAAATTTTTTGAACTAAATACACAGTAGTGAAGCTTATGCAAAAAAATGCGGATTAGCGCAATTCCCGACTTTTTCCTTTGAAAAAATTTGCCAAAACCCCTATTTTTTGGCAGTCAATATTCAAGGTCATCTTGAGGGTCGAAAACGCTGTAACTCTTTCATTTTTTCGAATTTCGAACATCAAAAAGCATTGCGTGGTTCGCATTTCGGAGAGGAATCATAAAATAAACAGCATTTCCTAAAATTTCACTTTTTTATTTTTTGGCATTTTTTGAGCAAAGGGGATAGCCTTTCCAAAATTTTGAATTTTTGATGCGAAAAATTTTTTGAACTAAATACACAGTAGTGAAGCTTATGCAAAAAAAATGCGGATTAGCGCAATTCCCGACTTTTTCCTTTGAAAAAATTTGCCAAAACCCCTATTTTTTGGCAGTCAATATTCAAGGTCATCTTGAGGGTCGAAAACGCTGTAACTCTTTCATTTTTTCGAATTTCGAACATCAAAAAGCATTGCGTGGTTCGCATTTCGGAGAGGAATCATAAAATAAACAGCATTTCCTAAAATTTCACTTTTTTATTTTTTGGCATTTTTTGAGCAAAGGGGATAGCCTTTCCAAAATTTTGAATTTTTGATGCGAAAAATTTTTTGAACTAAATACACAGTAGTGAAGCTTATGCAAAAAAATGCGGATTAGCGCAATTCCCGACTTTTTCCTTTGAAAAAATTTGCCAAAACCCCTATTTTTTGGCAGTCAATATTCAAGGTCATCTTGAGGGTCGAAAACGCTGTAACTCTTTCATTTTTTCGAATTTCGAACATAAAAAAGCATTGCGTGGTTCGCATTTCGGAGAGGAATCATAAAATAAACAGCATTTTTGAAAATTTCACTTTTTTATTTTTTGGCATTTTTTGAGCAAAGGGGATAGCCTTTCCAAAATTTTGAATTTTTGATGCGAAAAATTTTTTGAACTAAATACACAGTAGTGAAGCTTATGCAAAAAAATGCGGATTAGCGCAATTCCCGACTTTTTCCTTTGAAAAAATTTGCCAAAACCCCTATTTTTTGGCAGTCAATATTCAAGGTCATCTTGAGGGTCGAAAACGCTGTAACTCTTTCATTTTTTCGAATTTCGAACATCAAAAAGCATTGCGTGGTTCGCATTTCGGAGAGGAATCATAAAATAAACAGCATTTCCTAAAATTTCACTTTTTTATTTTTTGGCATTTTTTGAGCAAAGGGGATAGCCTTTCCAAAATTTTGAATTTTTGATGCGAAAAATTTTTTGAACTAAATACACAGTAGTGAAGCTTATGCAAAAAAAATGCGGATTAGCGCAATTCCCGACTTTTTCCTTTGAAAAAATTTGCCAAAACCCCTATTTTTTGGCAGTCAATATTCAAGGTCATCTTGAGGGTCATCTTGAGGGTCGAAAGCATTGCGTGGTTCGCATTTCGGAGAGGAATCATAAAATAAACAGCATTTCCTAAAATTTCACTTTTTTATTTTTTGGCATTTTTTGAGCAAAGGGGATAGCCTTTCCAAAATTTTGAATTTTTGATGCGAAAAATTTTTTGAACTAAATACACAGTAGTGAAGCTTATGCAAAAAAATGCGGATTAGCGCAATTCCCGACTTTTTCCTTTGAAAAAATTTGCCAAAACCCCTATTTTTTGGCAGTCAATATTCAAGGTCATCTTGAGGGTCATCTTGAGGGTCGAAAGCATTGCGTGGTTCGCATTTCGGAGAGGAATCATAAAATAAACAGCATTTCCTAAAATTTCACTTTTTATTTTTTGGCATTTTTTGAGCAAAGGGGATAGCCTTTCCAAAATTTTGAATTTTTGATGCGAAAAATTTTTTGAACTAAATACACAGTAGTGAAGCTTATGCAAAAAAATGCGGATTAGCGCAATTCCCGACTTTTTCCTTTGAAAAAATTTGCCAAAACCCCTATTTTTTGGCAGTCAATATTCAAGGTCATCTTGAGGGTCGAAAACGCTGTAACTCTTTCATTTTTTCGAATTTCGAACATCAAAAAGCATTGCGTGGTTCGCATTTCGGAGAGGAATCATAAAATAAACAGCATTTCCTAAAATGTCACTTTTTTATTTTTTGGCATTTTTTGAGCAAAGGGGATAGCCTTTCCAAAATTTTGAATTTTTGATGCGAAAAATTTTTTGAACTAAATACACAGTAGTGAAGCTTATGCAAAAAAATGCGGATTAGCGCAATTCCCGACTTTTTCCTTTGAAAAAATTTGCCAAAACCCCTATTTTTTGGCAGTCAATATTCAAGGTCATCTTGAGGGTCGAAAACGCTGTAACTCTTTCATTTTTTCGAATTTCGAACATCAAAAAGCATTGCGTGGTTCGCATTTCGGAGAGGAATCATAAAATAAACAGCATTTCCTAAAATTTCACTTTTTTATTTTTTGGCATTTTTTGAGCAAAGGGGATAGCCTTTCCAAAATTTTGAATTTTTGATGCGAAAAATTTTTTGAACTAAATACACAGTAATGACGCTTATGCAATAAAATGCGGAATAGCGCAATTCCCGACTTTTTCCTTTGAAAAAATTTGCCAAAAACCCTATGTTTTTGGCAGTCAATATTCAAGGTCATCTTGAGGGTCGAAAACGCTGTAACTCTTTCATTTTTTCGAATTTCGAACATCAAAAAGCATTGCGTGGTTCGCATTTCGGAGAGGAATCATAAAATAAACAGCATTTCCTAAAATTTCACTTTTTTATTTTTTGGCATTTTTTGAGCAAAGGGGATAGCCTTTCCAAAATTTTGAATTTTTGATGCGAAAAATTTTTTGAACTAAATACACAGTAGTGAAGCTTATGCAAAAAAATGCGGATTAGCGCAATTCCCGACTTTTTCCTTTGAAAAAATTTGCCAAAACCCCTATTTTTTGGCAGTCAATATTCAAGGTCATCTTGAGGGTCGAAAACGCTGTAACTCTTTCATTTTTTCGAATTTCGAACATCAAAAAGCATTGCGTGGTTCGCATTTCGGAGAGGAATCATAAAATAAACAGCATTTCCTAAAATTTCACTTTTTTATTTTTTGGCATTTTTTGAGCAAAGGGGATAGCCTTTTTAAAATTTTGAATTTTTGATGCGAAAAATTTTTTGAACTAAATACACAGTAGTGAAGCTTATGCAAAAAAATGCGGATTAGCGCAATTCCCGACTTTTTCCTTTGAAAAAATTTGCCAAAAACCCTATTTTTTGGCGGTCAATATTCAAGGTCATCTTGAGGGTCGAAAACGCTGTAACTCTTTCATTTTTTCGAATTTCGAACATCAAAAAGCATTGCGTGGTTCGCATTTCGGAGAGGAATCATAAAATAAACAGCATTTCCTAAAATTTCACTTTTTTATTTTTTGGCATTTTTTGAGCAAAGGGGATAGCCTTTCCAAAATTTTGAATTTTTGATGCGAAAAATTTTTTGAACTAAATACACAGTAGTGAAGCTTATGCAAAAAAAATGCGGATTAGCGCAATTCCCGACTTTTTCCTTTGAAAAAATTTGCCAAAACCCCTATTTTTTGGCAGTCAATATTCAAGGTCATCTTGAGGGTCATCTTGAGGGTCGAAAGCATTGCGTGGTTCGCATTTCGGAGAGGAATCATAAAATAAACAGCATTTCCTAAAATTTCACTTTTTTATTTTTTGGCATTTTTTGAGCAAAGGGGATAGCCTTTCCAAAATTTTGAATTTTTGATGCGAAAAATTTTTTGAACTAAATACACAGTAGTGAAGCTTATGCAAAAAAATGCGGATTAGCGCAATTCCCGACTTTTTCCTTTGAAAAAATTTGCCAAAACCCCTATTTTTTGGCAGTCAATATTCAAGGTCATCTTGAGGGTCATCTTGAGGGTCGAAAGCATTGCGTGGTTCGCATTTCGGAGAGGAATCATAAAATAAACAGCATTTCCTAAAATTTCACTTTTTTATTTTTTGGCATTTTTTGAGCAAAGGGGATAGCCTTTCCAAAATTTTGAATTTTTGATGCGAAAAATTTTTTGAACTAAATACACAGTAGTGAAGCTTATGCAAAAAAATGCGGATTAGCGCAATTCCCGACTTTTTCCTTTGAAAAAATTTGCCAAAACCCCTATTTTTTGGCAGTCAATATTCAAGGTCATCTTGAGGGTCGAAAACGCTGTAACTCTTTCATTTTTTCGAATTTCGAACATCAAAAAGCATTGCGTGGTTCGCATTTCGGAGAGGAATCATAAAATAAACAGCATTTCCTAAAATTTCACTTTTTTATTTTTTGGCATTTTTTGAGCAAAGGGGATAGCCTTTCCAAAATTTTGAATTTTTGATGCGAAAAATTTTTTGAACTAAATACACAGTAGTGAAGCTTATGCAAAAAAATGCGGATTAGCGCAATTCCCGACTTTTTCCTTTGAAAAAATTTGCCAAAACCCCTATTTTTTGGCAGTCAATATTCAAGGTCATCTTGAGGGTCGAAAACGCTGTAACTCTTTCATTTTTTCGAATTTCGAACATCAAAAAGCATTGCGTGGTTCGCATTTCGGAGAGGAATCATAAAATAAACAGCATTTCCTAAAATTTCACTTTTTTATTTTTTGGCATTTTTTGAGCAAAGGGGATAGCCTTTCCAAAATTTTGAATTTTTGATGCGAAAAATTTTTTGAACTAAATACACAGTAGTGAAGCTTATGCAAAAAAAATGCGGATTAGCGCAATTCCCGACTTTTTCCTTTGAAAAAATTTGCCAAAACCCCTATTTTTTGGCAGTCAATATTCAAGGTCATCTTGAGGGTCATCTTGAGGGTCATCTTGAGGGTCGAAAGCATTGCGTGGTTCGCATTTCGGAGAGGAATCATAAAATAAACAACATTTCCTAAAATTTCACTTTTTTATTTTTTGGCATTTTTTGAGCAAAGGGGATAGCCTTTCCAAAATTTTGAATTTTTGATGCGAAAAATTTTTTGAACTAAATACACAGTAGTGAAGCTTATGCAAAAAAATGCGGATTAGCGCAATTCCCGACTTTTTCCTTTGAAAAAATTTGCCAAAACCCCTATTTTTTGGCAGTCAATATTCAAGGTCATCTTGAGGGTCGAAAGCATTGCGTGGTTCGCATTTCGGAGAGGAATCATAAAATAAACAGCATTTCCTAAAATTTCACTTTTTTATTTTTTGGCATTTTTTGAGCAAAGGGGATAGCCTTTCCAAAATTTTGAATTTTTGATGCGAAAAATTTTTTGAACTAAATACACAGTAGTGAAGCTTATGCAAAAAAATGCGGATTAGCGCAATTCCCGACTTTTTCCTTTGAAAAAATTTGCCAAAACCCCTATTTTTTGGCAGTCAATATTCAAGGTCATCTTGAGGGTCGAAAACGCTGTAACTCTTTCATTTTTTCGAATTTCGAAATTCAAAAAGCATTGCGTGGTTCGCATTTCGGAGAGGAATCATAAAATAAACAGCATTTCCTAAAATGTCACTTTTTTATTTTTTGGCATTTTTTGAGCAAAGGGGATAGCCTTTCCAAAATTTTGAATTTTTGATGCGAAAAATTTTTTGAACTAAATACACAGTAGTGAAGCTTATGCAAAAAAATGCGGATTAGCGCAAATCCCGACTTTTTCCTTTGAAAAAATTTGCCAAAACCCCTATTTTTTGGCAGTCAATATTCAAGGTCATCTTGAGGGTCGAAAACGCTGTAACTCTTTCATTTTTTCGAATTTCGAACATCAAAAAGCATTGCGTGGTTCGCATTTCGGAGAGGAATCATAAAATAAACAGCATTTCCTAAAATTTCACTTTTTTATTTTTTGGCATTTTTTGAGCAAAGGGGATAGCCTTTCCAAAATTTTGAATTTTTGATGCGAAAAATTTTTTGAACTAAATACACAGTAGTGAAGCTTATGCAAAAAAATGCGGATTAGCGCAATTCCCGACTTTTTCCTTTGAAAAAATTTGCCAAAACCCCTATTTTTTGGCAGTCAATATTCAAGGTCATCTTGAGGGTCGAAAACGCTGTAACTCTTTCATTTTTTCGAATTTCGAACATAAAAAAGCATTGCGTGGTTCGCATTTCGGAGAGGAATCATAAAATAAACAGCATTTTTGAAAATTTCACTTTTTTATTTTTTGGCATTTTTTAAGCAAAGGGGATAGCCTTTCCAAAATTTTGAATTTTTGATGCGAAAAATTTTTTGAACTAAATACACAGTAGTGAAGCTTATGCAAAAAAATGCGGATTAGCGCAATTCCCGACTTTTTCCTTTGAAAAAATTTGCCAAAACCCCTATTTTTTGGCAGTCAATATTCAAGGTCATCTTGAGGGTCGAAAACGCTGTAACTCTTTCATTTTTTCGAATTTCGAACATCAAAAAGCATTGCGTGGTTCGCATTTCGGAGAGGAATCATAAAATAAACAGCATTTCCTAAAATTTCACTTTTTTATTTTTTTGGCATTTTTTGAGCAAAGGGGATAGCCTTTCCAAAATTTTGAATTTTTGATGCGAAAATTTTTTTGAACTAAATACACAGTAGTGAAGCTTATGCAAAAAAATGCGGATTAGCGCAATTCCCGACTTTTTCCTTTGAAAAAATTTGCCAAAACCCCTATTTTTTGGCAGTCAATATTCAAAGTCATCTTGAGGGTCGAAAACGCTGTAACTCTTTCATTTTTTCGAATTTCGAACATCAAAAAGCATTGCGTGGTTCGCATTTCGGAGAGGAATCATAAAATAAACAGCATTTCCTAAAATTTCACTTTTTTATTTTTTGGCATTTTTTGAGCAAGGGGATAGCCTTTCCAAAATTTTGAATTTTTGATGCGAAAAATTTTTTCAACTAAATACACAGTAGTGAAGCTTATGCAAAAAAAATGCGGATTAGCGCAATTCCCGACTTTTTCCTTTGAAAAAATTTGCCAAAACCCCTATTTTTTGGCAGTCAATATTCAAAGTCATCTTGAGGGTCGAAAACGCTGTAACTCTTTCATTTTTTCGAATTTCGAACATCAAAAAGCATTGCGTGGTTCGCATTTCGGAGAGGAATCATAAAATAAACAGCATTTGCTAAAATTTAACTTTTTTATTTTTTGGCATTTTTTGAGCAAGGGGATAGCCTTTCCAAAATTTTGAATTTTTGATGCGAAAAATTTTTTGAACTAAATACACAGTAGTGAAGCTTATGCAAAAAAATGCGGATTAGCGCAATTCCCGACTTTTTCCTTTGAAAAAATTTGCCAAAACCCCTATTTTTTGGCAGTCAATATTCAAGGTCATCTTGAGGGTCGAAAACGCTGTAACTCTTTCATTTTTTCGAATTTCGAACATCAAAAAGCATTGCGTGGTTCGCATTTCGGAGAGGAATCATAAAATAAACAGCATTTTTGAAAATTTCACTTTTTTATTTTTTGGCATTTTTTAAGCAAAGGGGATAGCCTTTCCAAAATTTTGAATTTTTGATGCGAAAAATTTTTTGAACTAAATACACAGTAGTGAAGCTTATGCAAAAAAATGCGGATTAGCGCAATTCCCGACTTTTTCCTTTGAAAAAATTTGCCAAAACCCCTATTTTTGGCAGTCAATATTCAAAGTCATCTTGAGGGTCGAAAACGCTGTAACTCTTTCATTTTTTCGAATTTCGAACATCAAAAAGCATTGCGTGGTTCGCATTTCGGAGAGGAATCATAAAATAAACAGCATTTCCTAAAATTTCACTTTTTTATTTTTTGGCATTTTTTGAGCAAGGGGATAGCCTTTCCAAAATTTTGAATTTTTGATGCGAAAAATTTTTTGAACTAAATACACAGTAGTGAAGCTTATGCAAAAAAATGCGGATTAGCGCAATTCCCGACTTTTTCCTTTGAAAAAATTTGCCAAAACCCCTATTTTTTGGCAGTCAATATTCAAAGTCATCTTGAGGGTCGAAAACGCTGTAACTCTTTCATTTTTTCGAATTTCGAACATCAAAAAGCATTGCGTGGTTCGCATTTCGGAGAGGAATCATAAAATAAACAGCATTTGCTAAAATTTAACTTTTTTATTTTTTGGCATTGTTTGAGCAAAGGGGATAGCCATTCCAAAACTTTAAATTTTTGATGCGAAAAATTTTTTGAACTAAATACACAGTAGTGAAGCTTATGCAAAAAAATGCGGATTAGCGCAATTCCCGACTTTTTCCTTTGAAAAAATTTGCCAAAACCCCTATTTTTTGGCAGTCAATATTCAAGGTCATCTTGAGGGTCGAAAACGCTGTAACTCTTTCATTTTTTCGAATTTCGAACATCAAAAAGCATTGCGTGGTTCGCATTTCGGAGAGGAATCATAAAATAAACAGCATTTCCTAAAATTTCACTTTTTTATTTTTTGGCATTTTTTGAGCAAAGGGGATAGCCTTTCCAAAATTTTGAATTTTTGATGCGAAAAATTTTTTGAACTAAATACACAGTAGTGAAGCTTATGCAAAAAAATGCGGAATAGCGCAATTCCCGACTTTTTCCTTTGAAAAAATTTGCCAAAACCCCTATTTTTTGGTAGTCAATATTCAAGGTCATCTTGAGGGTCGAAAACGCTGTAACTCTTTCATTTTTTCGAATTTCGAACATCAAAAAGCATTGCGTGGTTCGCTTTCGGAGAGGAATCATAAAATAAACAGCATTTCCTAAAATTTCACTTTTTTATTTTTTGGCATTTTTTGGGCAAAGGGGATAGCCTTTCCAAAATTTTGAATTTTTGATCCGAAAAATTTTTTGAACTAAATACACAGTAATGACGCTTATGCAATAAAATGCGGAATAGCGCAATTCCCGACTTTTTCCTTTGAAAAAATTTGCCAAAAACCCTATTTTTTTGGCAGTCAATATTCAAGGTCATCTTGAGGGTCGAAAACGCTGTAACTCTTTCATTTTTTCGAATTTCGAACATCAAAAAGCATTGCGTGGTTCGCATTTCGGAGAGGAATCATAAAATAAACAGCATTTCCTAAAATTTCACTTTTTTATTTTTTGGCATTTTTTGAGCAAAGGGGATAGCCTTTCCAAAATTTTGAATTTTTGATGCGAAAAATTTTTTGAACTAAATACACAGTAGTGAAGCTTATGCAAAAAAATGCGGATTAGCGCAATTCCCGACTTTTTCCTTTGAAAAAATTTGCCAAAACCCCTATTTTTTGGCAGTCAATATTCAAAGTCATCTTGAGGGTCGAAAACGCTGTAACTCTTTCATTTTTTCGAATTTCGAACATCAAAAAGCATTGCGTGGTTCGCATTTCGGAGAGGAATCATAAAATAAACAGCATTTCCTAAAATTTCACTTTTTTATTTTTTGGCATTTTTTGAGCAAAGGGGATAGCCTTTCCAAAATTTTGAATTTTTGATGCGAAAAATTTTTTGAACTAAATACACAGTAGTGAAGCTTATGCAAAAAAATGCGGATTAGCGCAATTCCCGACTTTTTCCTTTGAAAAAATTTGCCAAAACCCCTATTTTTTGGTAGTCAATATTCAAGGTCATCTTGAGGGTCGAAAACGCTGTAACTCTTTCATTTTTTCGAATTTCGAACATCAAAAAGCATTGCGTGGTTCGCATTTCGGAGAGGAATCATAAAATAAACAGCATTTCCTAAAATTTCACTTTTTTATTTTTTGGCATTTTTTGAGCAAAGGGGAAGCCTTTCCAAAATTTTGAATTTTTGATGCGAAAAATTTTTTGAACTAAATACACAGTAGTGAAGCTTATGCAAAAAAATGCGGATTAGCGCAATTCCCGACTTTTTCCTTTGAAAAAATTTGCCAAAACCCCTATTTTTTGGCAGTCAATATTCAAGGTCATCTTGAGGGTCGAAAACGCTGTAACTCTTTCATTTTTTCGAATTTCGAACATCAAAAAGCATTGCGTGGTTCGCATTTCGGAGAGGAATCATAAAATAAACAGCATTTCCTAAAATTTCACTTTTTTATTTTTTGGCATTTTTTGAGCAAAGGGGATAGCCTTTCCAAAATTTTGAATTTTTGATGCGAAAAATTTTTTGAACTAAATACACAGTAGTGAAGCTTATGCAAAAAAATGCGGATTAGCGCAATTCCCGACTTTTTCCTTTGAAAAAATTTGCCAAAACCCCTATTTTTTGGCAGTCAATATTCAAGGTCATCTTGAGGGTCGAAAACGCTGTAACTCTTTCATTTTTTCGAATTTCGAACATCAAAACGCATTGCGTGGTTCGCATTTCGGAGAGGAATCATAAAATAAACAGCATTTCCTAAAATTTCACTTTTTTATTTTTTGGCATTTTTTGAGCAAGGGGATAGCCTTTCCAAAATTTTGAATTTTTGATCCGAAAAATTTTTTGAACTAAATACACAGTAAAGACGCTTATGCAATAAAATGCGGAATAGCGCAATTCCCGACTTTTTCCTTTGAAAAAATTTGCCAAAACCCCTATTTTTTGGCAGTCAATATTCAAGGTCATCTTGAGGGTCGAAAACGCTGTAACTCTTTCATTTTTTCGAATTTCGAACATCAAAAAGCATTGCGTGGTTCGCATTTCGGAGAGGAATCATAAAATAAACAGCATTTGCTAAAATTTAACTTTTTTATTTTTTGGCATTTTTTGAGCAAAGGGGATAGCCTTTCCAAAATTTGAATTTTTGATGCGAAAAATTTTTTGAACTAAATACACAGTAGTGAAGCTTATGCAAAAAAAAGGCGAATAGCGCAATTCCCGACTTTTTTCTATGAAAAAATGTGCCAAAACCCCTATTTTTTGACCGTCAATATTCAAGGTCATCTTGAGGGTCGAAAATGCTGTAACTCTTTCATTTTTTCGAATTTCGAACATCAAAAAGCATTGCGTGGTTCGCATTTCGGAGAGGAATCATAAAATAAACAGCATTTCTTAAAATTTCACTTTTTTATTTTTTTTTGGCATTTTTTGAGCAAAGGGGGTAGCCTTTCCAAAATTTGAATTTTTGATGCGAAAAATTTTTTGAACTAAATACACAGTAGTGAAGCTTATGCAAAAAAAAAGGCGAATAGCGCAATTCCCGACTTTTTTCTATGAAAAAATGTGCCAAAACCCCTATTTTTTGACCGTCAATATTCAAGGTCATCTTGAGGGTCGAAAACGCTGTAACTTCATTTTTTCGAATTCTTTTTGGAGTTTTCCAACTTCAAAAAATCTATATGGATATTTATAATTCGCCAGTTAGGTTGCTATGATTAATCAGTTTTAATTAGATTTATGCTTTAAAAGTTCAGTCTCTAATAAAATGTAGCCGTTAAATTGGGGAGTTGATGGTTACTTCTTGTTAGGCTTCTTTCATTGTCTTTTATAAGCCTGATGAGGCTTGATTTCGGTTTCGCTGTATAGTCGGGCTTTGCTGTTATATGTTGCCGAGCACTTGAGGGGTTTGGTGTGGTGGATGCGTCGTTTCTTGGTGGTTGCTGCTTTTGCAGCCTACACTGAACAATTTTTTGTAATTTTGGGCAAACTTTTTTTCAGTATATAAGAAATTGGTTTGATGGAAGTGTTGAATTTTCGTGGGTGCAGCATGTCGCCTAATGAAATCCACACTTTCAACCTGTGGTAGATGTGTTACAGCAATCGGTGATGTTCCTTGATCCAAAGCAATTGCGGCAATAGTTATTTTTTTGTCGTTCGGCCACTCGTGACTCTTCCACCGACATCATACACAATTATTCTGAAAATAGGAAGAAAGATGATAGTGAAACACAGATAAAAGAGAAAAAATTTAAATGAAAATAAGATGAGGTTAAAAATTAATAAACAAACCATTTGACCAAAAGTCAAATAACCATGTAAAGCATTTACACCATCTAATGCCATGGCAGCCCATGGAGTTCTTCATCGGTAAGGGCTGCCGCCTCAGTATATAACACACTGCTACAACAACCACCATCTAACGATTGTTGAATTATGGCACCTGATTTAGTCCTTAGATTCGCTATTCTGGCATTTTTATCGGAAGCGGAGTAAGTGTTAACTACTCAAACCAATCGCCAGATGCTGCAAGGCGGAATTAATTCACTGAGTGAATTACCTAGCAATCATCATCAGTGGACTTTATGTAGAACTTTAAGATAGATTGATCATTAAGATATCAAACTTCACTTTATAAAAAAACATCCCTGTACCCCCGAGGGGAAATAAAACCATCAAAATAACTAAATTTTCATCTTTATTCTTTTCACCAATGTTCCTATCAAAATATAAAGCTCAGAAAAAATTAAATGATGTGATTATATATTGTACTAGCTGGACAGGGCCCGCTCTGCTGTGCCTTCTTTCACTCTCTTATTTTATCTGATTACTATATTGGCACGGTCAGGAAAAAAGTCCTGTTTAGGGGTGCTAGTGCGGCCTTTCAGATATTTTGCCCCAATGTGGATTGATCACCAATAGGTGCTCTACTCCCAAATTTCTTTTATTTGAGCCTTATATTGCTAGGTCGGAAAATATATCCGGTATGGTGTATCAAATTCGTGCTTTAGTTTCAAATGCCTTTCATTTGAGCCTTTGGGGGTGGGACGGTCGCCCTAAAAAGTATACAAAATTTTTGTTTTTGAGTTATTATAAACTGACAAAATTTCGCGTCAATCGCCCCACCTGCCTCTGAAATCGGGCGTTATTGAAAATATGGCAAGGGGAGCGTCCGCCCATTAAAGTTTGGATGTTAGATCTATTTCATTCTCTTGGTTTTGGTGGTTGATTGGAGAAGCCAGACCCTTTGCCAAGAAAGTGGGTATTAGATTCATACCCATCTCCAAAAAGCCACATTTGAGCTACATCTTGCTACAGTCGGTTTATATGTGTGGTTAAGGGGGAGTTGACGAGGTCAGGCGTCCCTGAAACACTTGGCCATAAAACAGATATCAGATTTGAGGTCCTTTTAGCCGTATTCCACAAATATATCCAGTTTGAGAAGTATATAGGGTGAGGCGGCCACCCTATATACCTCTCAAACTGTATTTGTGAAATCCCATGCTACGGATAGAAATGCTCCTTTTATAATTTCAATACTCCATATTGGGAGATCGATCTATATGGCACCTATATCCAAAAATGATCTGATCTGGACGATATTCAACAAAAAGTTTTAGAGGGGTACCAGAACTCGCTGTGCCAAATTTTATTGAATTCGAATGAAAAATGCTCCTTTTATAGGCTCATTACACTATATCGGAAGATCGGTCTATATGGCAGCTATATCCAAATATCGTCCGATCTGGCCCACATTTGACAGGAATGGGTAGGGGTCTACCAGAATACACAGTGCCAAATTTCATCGAATTCGGATGAACAATTATAAAAAATGGATCGTTTATGGCCTCAATACCATATATGGGGAAATCGGGCGGCCGGTCTAAAGGCAGCTATATCCAAATATAGTCCAATCTGAACCACACTTCACAGAAATATGTAAAGGTCTACCAGAACTCAGTGTGCCAAATTTCATCGAAATCGGATGAAAAATTACCAATTTATTGCCTCAAAACTTTAACTCTGGAGATCGGTCCATATAGCAGTTATATATAACTAAAATCCGATTCTATGAGATCAGAAGATCAGGTTATTATACAAAGAATACGAAATCAAAATTGCTTGGAAAATATTTTTATGTCCAAGATATCGGCAAAATTAAAAATACCCAAAAAAGGTATTTATTGGGTATTTACCCAATAAATACCCAAGCGTTGGGTATTTACGCGGTAGTAACCCATCTCTACATATGATCTCTATTGGTCTATGAATTCGCTCGATTATTTTAGTGTCATCTAAGTTTGGATGTTAGGTGTACTCCATTCTTAAAAGATTTTATTTGAGCCCGATATTCTGATGGGGATTTTGGGAGTGGGAAGGTGGTTGGTGGGTTTAGGGGGTGGTGTGAACCCCCCCAAAGGTGGTCTTGAAAGTGGGTATGAAATTCGTGCTCTATTCCCAAATGCCTTTCATTTGAGTCCCATATTGCCATGATCGGTAAATACGTATGTCAAATTTAGCAATTTTTTCGGAGGTAAGGTGATCTCCCAGACACTTGGCTCTGAAAAAAATGTCAGCATCGTGCTCTACTCTAATATACCACACGACTTATTAAAGCCCCATAATGTCATTAATTTAAGGGGAGTTTATGGGATGAGGCGTCCCCCCAACACTTGGCCCCGATGTTGGTTATCGAATTCGTTTTCTACTCTCCTCAATATCTTTCATTTGAACACCACACTGACCCGGTCTGTAAATATGTCCGATTTAGATTTGTTTTGGGGTGGAGTGGTCCACCAAACACTCAGCCCTGAAAATAAACCACATTTATTATCCGATTTTGCTGAAATGTGGGACAGTTAGTTGTGTTAGGCCCTTCGACATCGTTCGTTAATTTGGCTAGATCGGTCCAGATTTGGATATAGCTGCCATATAGACCGATCCTCCGATTTAGGGTCTTAGGCTGAAATTTGGGACAATGAGTTGTGTTAGGCCCTTCGACATCTTTTCCTCAATTTGGCCCTGATCGGATCAGATTTGGATATAGCTGTCATATAGACCGATCCCTCGATTTAATGTTTTGGGCCCATTAAAGGCGCATTTATTGTCCGATGTCCTCGAAATTTGGGAATTTGGTGACTTCAGTTAAGCCCCTTGACATACTTCTGCATTATGGCACAGATCGGTCTAGTTTTGGATATAGCTGCCATATAGACCGATCTCTCGGTTTTAGGTTTTAGGGCCATAAAACCGCGTATTTATTGTCCGATGTCGCCGCAATTTGGGTCAGTGAGTTGTGTTAGGCCCTTCGACATCTTTCTTCAATTTCACTCAGATTGGTCCAGATTTGGATATAGCTGCCATATAGACCAATCTCTCGATTTAATGTTTTGGGCCCATAAAAAGCGTATTTATAGTCCGATGTCGTCGTAATTTGGGTCAGTGAGTTGTGTTATGCCCTTCGACATCTTTCTTCAATTTCACTTAGATCGGTCCAGATTTGGATATAGCTGCCATATAGACGATCTCTCGATTTAATGTTTTGGGCCCATAAAAGGCCGATTTAACTGAAATTTAACACATTGGCTTTTGTTAGGCTTTTCGACATCCACATTGTATATGGTTCAGATCGGTTTATTTTTAGATATAGCTACTAAAAGACCAATATTTTATTATACACAATTGAACAATGACTTGTACTTATTAGTATTTGGTCCAAATCGGATCATATTTCGATATAACTGCTATGGGACAGAAGGTATGCAATTTTCACCGGATTTGATGAAAGGTGGTTTACATATATACCCGAGGTGGTGGGTATCCAAAGTTCGGCCCGGCCGAACATAACGCCTTTTTACTTGTTTAAATTGTAGAAATATAGTGGCTTATTAAATAAAAATTAAAAAAAAACTTACTACGTTAATGGAAATGCTCTAAATAATGAATATATGAAATTTAATCAAAATCGGACAAGAGAATCGAGGGTCAGTCGTGAATGGGTTAGGAAAATTCAGAAAGATTCACACTTGGCTACGTGCTCAATACTATTAAAAAAAGGGAACTTGATTTTCTTTTGTGAACGATTTTTTTTGTGATCTAAACAAATTGGCCCCACTGTAGAGTAATTACAATAAAGAAGCAGACTAATTGACGTATGAAGAGATGGTGACTAGAAGTTTTAGATTTTATGACAATCAAGAATATTTACCTTGTGGAGTCTGAAAAGGATATTTTGATGTGTTGCAAAGGGAATAGCGATAATAACACACAAAAAAAAAATAAACATTTTTCATTAGTCGGCGGATTTTCTTGGATATCGAGTTAAAGAAGAAAAATTTTAAAAAGAGGATGTTATATTTAAATTAACGTCGCTATGTATTTACGGACACAATCGTTCACTTTGGACTCGCTCGCTGATTATATCTGACATTGATAACTGGCTTAATAAATGTTTCCCAATGTCTTCTATTACGAAAATATTTTCACAAACATAACCTTTTTTTTTGTGAATAAAAACCGTCTAAAAATATAACTAGGTGTATGTGATGTTCGACCTTTTTTGGAAAATATTCCTTAGATTTAAACTTAACAGAAACTAGTGCACAAATGTCCATTTAAATCTTTAAACTTAAGATTGCCATTTCGTTTACTCAGAATTACCCACCATTAATCTCCAAATCACTTTAATTTCTATTTATAAATTATGTTACAAAAATAATAGCTGGCTTTGGGGAAAACAAAAGGTTTTTAAATATTTTTTTCGTATAATTTAAATTGCAGTTGAAAACTGTTGAGCTATAATTGAAAATCTCCATTAAAATGAAAACCTTCTCGTTCAACAGTAATTTCCATTACTTTTTCCCGCTAAATGAACACGCGAACGAATAAATGAATGAATGGGCTTTTTTGATTCATTCTTTGGTTACTTCAGTTTTTATTTAATTGTTAAAAAATATTCTTTGTTCTTTTAAGGTCGACTACTCTGTGTTTATTTGCCTTTTTGTCTTTGGCATGCGCTATTGAAAATTTGCCTTTGTTTCCACTTTGTTATGTACACGAATACGAGTTTTGCATAATGTGGACGTTTGTTTGGACGGTTGGCTGGTCGAGAACTTACAGTTTTGCCTCGCTTGGCTGTTGGCCATTTCCTGGAAAAATGGGCCACAGCCTAAGCGATAATAAAAAGTGGCATTTTCTGGTCATCAGCATCTCTTGACTCTGTTTTTGTTGCTATTGGTGATGCTACTCCTCCTGAAATATATACATACATATATTTTTGTTTATTATAATTTTGTTGTTGTGGCGTTGGCAAAAAATAGCAACAATGCTGTGGCTTGCTTCCATTGATACAGTCAGACGGTTATAGGCACCACCTCGCATTGCCTGTCATCGCCAACACCACGGGGGGTGGTGTTGCTGATAAAGGTTTGGTGTTCATGTCAGAGTAGTCGTAGGCCTTTTTCTTTGTTCCGCTTGGCCATAGGCCATGTTGCTGTTCATTTGGTTTCGCCTGTCTTTTTTTTAGCTGGTATTTGGGCCATTTATGAAATGTTGCTGCTATTTCTCGTCCTTGCTTTAGTTGATGTTGTAGTTTTTACTTGTTGTTGTTGTTGTTGCCGTTATGGTGTTTATTAATTCATACATTCCCATATGAAAAGCAAAGCGCCAGAAAACAGGCGAGCAAAATGTTTTACTTGCTTTTGCTCGTTTTTTTCTCTCGCTCTTTTAATTTTGTTTTATTGCCAAATCTTGTGTATGGTATGGGGAAAGTCCATGAAATGGAAATAATTCGCATAGCCCTAGTCCCCTTGAACTCGACTGGGAGAACAATTGCAAAAATGCCGTAAAACATTCAATGCGCCTTGAGGTATGCAACAATGTAATTAAGTGCCCTACTACCGTAGGCTAGCTATTAAATACAATGAAGGAGGGGCGGGCATATAAAATATGTTGAGAATAAACAAAAAAAAAATTGCGAAAAAAAAATTCCTGGCATTTTTGAACTTAAATACATAAAATCTAATGATTTAAGAATTATTTGCCATTAATGGCATTTTGAAAGAGAGGCGAATTAAAAAATATGGAATCCATAACTAAGATTGTTGCCAGCTGGTTTGAATGGTATAAGGGATCGTTTATAGTACAATCTGACTCTCTGTAATAATAGTCATCCTGGTGATAATGAGGGATAAAGGACGTCCTCTGGTTCTCTCCGCAGCACTCTGTATACAGGGTAGCTGTTACCAAGTGTTAAGAAGTTCAAACTGATATATCTGTTAAACCAAAAGCATTTGCATCTGAGTTAATTTTACAAGAAATTTACTCGTGATGAAGTTCAAGTGTAATAGCCCGACGGGATATGGGACAGGTCTCAAACCTGTCACGGGATAGGTCCTCTGGTGATAGGGGCCGGTCACAGTTCTCGTCACCTTACATGAAAAAAACCTATCACTTTTATAAGGATTTGTCGCTCGAGGTGACGAAATGCCACCATTCTAAATAACTCTGTAGGATAGGTCTTAGGACAATTCGAATAGGATGGGTATACTCTCCAAGTATTTTTAAGGGAGATAACATTAGTAATCGCATACAGGTCGAAAACCTGTCACGGGATAAGTCCTCTGGTGATAGAGACCGGTCCCAGTTCTCTTCCCCTTACATAGAAAAAACCTATCACTTTTATAAGGATTAGTCGCTCGAGGTGACGTATTGCGTTTTGGGATAGTTCCAAAAGGATGGGTATACTTTCCAAGTATTTTTAAGTGAGATAACATTAGTAATCAAATACATGTCCCAAACCTGTTACGGGATAGGTCCTCTGGTGATAGGGACCGGTCCCAGTTCTCGTCCCTTTACATAGGAAATACCTATCACTTTAATAAAGGTTTGTCCCTCGAGGTGACGAATTGCCACCATTCTAACACCGTAGGATAGTTCTTGGGACAGTTTGAAAAGGATGAGTATACGTACCAATTAATTTAAGGGAGATAACATTAGTAATCGAATGTATTTAAGGGATAAGCAATTTTTAACAATAATTAAGTGACTTTTTAAAAATAATTAAGAATGATAAGTTATGACAATTGAAACTTTTCATTCCCTGTAGGATATGTCCTGTGACGGGTAACTAATTCTCCAGTTTAGGACCGGTATATTTGGGGCAATTAACTACACATTTTCAGTAGATGTGTAATTGCGTTATATTTGCCCTACAAAGCACCTACCGGCTATTGTTGGCTGACTCAAACAACTCAAAATGAAAAAAATATTTGTCTATAGACCCACAGAGTTCCCAACACAGTGGTGATGACCAAAATGTAAATTTTGCCCATGATTATTCCACTAAGGAACAGAGGCCAACTCTCACATATCAATGAGTGCAGTCCGATTGTAGTTTAAGCTCTATGATAAGGGCGTCCTTTTTATAGCCGAGTCCGAAAGGCGTGCCGCAGTATGGCATCTCTTTTGAGAGAAGTTTTACATGGCATAGTACCTCACAAATGTTGCCAGCATTAAGAGGGGAAAACCACCGCTGAACATTTTTTCTGATGGTCTCGCCAGGATTCGAACTCAAGCGTTCAGCGTCATAGGCGGACATGCTAACCTTTGCGTTAGAAAAACCTCAAAAAAATAGAAAAAAAGTGCAACTACACCTGAAATAGTTCGGCAAGTAAAGTCTGGAGTTCTATGAAATCCACACCGTAGTGGCAATTATAGTGGCTTAGGATCTAATAAACACTCCATGATTTGATGAAGTTTCAAAAGGCACTCAGTCTTATAGCAAAGCAAATACACTTAGACTTGCATAATCAAAGCAGTTGCACGAATGTGGTAAATTACCGAATCAAGTGTTCTGTGAAGAGAAATATTTCCGAATTGAGCAATTCGTTAACTCCTAAAGTAATTTTGTTAACTACCGGGCGAACTTACAACAATTTGAGCATACCCTAAATACTTTTCCATCGCAAGTGATGGTTTGAGCAGCTGTGACCGACGATGGCCACTATTCAATCATTTTCATCGACCATGGCTTTGAAGCAGTGGGCACGCAAACATTTCGGTTCTAGATCATGGACTTACTAACAAGACTTGCCAACATTACATAAAGCACGTGTAAACCAAGAATGGGTATAAAATTATGTTCCGCACTTCATTTAGACGCAGGGCCGAACCACGGACATATACCTTAGCCACCTTTCATAAAAATGAGGTGTAAAATGCACCATTTATAAGCCCATAGCCGCTACACTGCATTACTATGTGCAACACGCAGGCTGGAACTTTGAGCTCCGAATTGCGTGGTGTCCATCGTTATCACGGGAAGCTTACTTGAAAGCTACCGGCCGCGTCCACAGGTTGCGGATAGTGAAAAGCTTCGTTCTAAAGCGGAATAACTGCAAATGCGGCCGCGGGCAGTCAGCGATTTTAAGAGGAGTCTCAGTGAGTGGTCGAGTGGCACTGGCTCTTAAATAAATACTGAGTGCCAATGGTACTCGAAATGACAAAGCGAGTTATTGAAGCCAATGGCCAACATTAGCGTCTGTTTCCAGTTTAAGAGCAGCTGGAGGCGAGCGTCGGTTCTTGCAACATGCGCACAATACAAGTGCGATCCCGCAAAACCCATGCAGTTGGGTTGAAAAAGTTGAAAAAAGGACCATGATTTTCGGATCTACACCTGGAATGTACGCACTCTTTATAGAGATGGTGCTGTATAAGCGCTGGCGGATGTATTGGAGAAGTACAAGATAGATATTACCGCCTTACAAGAAGTGCGATGGACCGGGAATGGCGTCACTAAAACAACAAACGGTTACAAACTATACTATAGCTGCCAAAACACAAGGCATGAACTTGGCTGTGGATTTGTGGTTAGTTGGAGACTGAAACACCTTGTCTCAAGCTTTACTTCGTTGGATAGCCTCTCATCTACCGAAGTACTGCTTGAGACAAGGTCACAATCCGCATAAAAGCCAAATTCTTCAAAATCAGTGTTATTTGTGCCCATGCCCCGACGAAAGACAAAGACGGAAAGACCAAGGACGGACAAGTGTCAAAGAGAGAATGTGACCTCTGCCCCGCCCATGATATTAAAATCGTTCTGGGAAATTTTAATGCGAAGATAGAGAAGGGAGACATTTTTGGTCCAACAGTCGGAAATTTTAGCCCTCACGAGATAATCTCCAATATTGGGTTGAGGCTAAAAGTTTTCGCCGCTTCAAAAAATATGGTAATTAGCAGCACCAGATTTCAACATAAAGATATTCCCAAAGGCACATGGCTGTCATCCCATCAAAACATGAGGAACCAAAATGATCGGGTTGTGATAGATGGAAGCATTCATCCAGCGTGTTAGATGTACGATCGATCCGTGGAGCAAATATAGATTCGGATCATTGCCTTGTAACAGCAAAGGTTCGCACCTGTTTGAGCATGGCGAAGAAAGTACGATCTGATACTGTACGGAAGCTGGACATTGAAAAGCTGCAAACACAACAGATGGCAGCGGTATACACCACTCGACTGACCCAACTGCTTAATGAAAGCACTCCTTGTTCCGATGATATAATGGCGCTGTGGCAGACCATTGCCCACTCCATTAAAAATGCCGCGAAATCCGTACTTGGGTACCGGAAACCTACCCCAAGAAACCCATGGTGTGTCCAAGAGTGTGGAGAAACTACCGAAGCCACGAATGTGGCATACAGAGCTACCCTGAAATCAGTAGCAACGTGCTAGATGAAAGAGAGGTATTGGGAGAAACAGAGATAGAAGAAAAGTCTATTCCGCAGAAAGAAAAAGGAAATGGAAAGACGTGAGAGCGAGAGAATTGAGATATACAGGCTTAAGAAGGAAGTCCGGAAATTCTATCGAAGAATTAAATACCAGACCGATGGTTTTTTTGTAGACACATCCTCCTGCAGAGAAAAAGAAAGAAAACTGGTAACTGACAAAAATAGAATTATGAGGATATCGAAAGAACATTTTACCCAGCAAATAGTGTCCGACGATGGCGTCGAAGAGGATTCCGCAGAATCAATCCCTGATGATGATATAGAACGTGTGCATCAGCTTTTCTGTGCAATCTTGCTAGAAGAACGCATACCCGATGATTGGAACCTCAGCATGCTATCTCCTGTACAAAACTACAGAGGAATAAGACTCCTCCCCATCGCATACAAAATACTCTCGAGCGTACTGTGTGAAAGATTAAAACCTAAAGTCAATACGATAACGGGCCCTATCAAAGCCGCTTTGGACCTGGTAAATACACAATGCGCCAAAGCCTGAAAAAGACTCAAAAAGGAAAAATCAGCACTTGCTATATTTTTGTTGACTACAAAGCTACTTTTGATAGTCGTATACATTCAAAGGTATTTCAAGCCATGTCTGAGTTTGGTATCCCTGCTGAATTAATAAGACTGCAGGATGACACTTACTGATACACGTCCCTCAGTGAGAATAGAAATAGCCAATTCAAGTAAAGTAGAAGTATAACAGCTACATAGAAGTATGGATCTATTTGGACCCAACTATGCTCCTATGTCGAGAGTCACATCTCACAATGTCAGATATGGGTGAAATCGGGTAATAATTACGATTTTATGGGCTTAAGACCTTAAATCAGGAGATCGGTATACATGACATCTATATCCAAATATGGGCCGGTTTAAACTATACTCGTTACAAACGTCGAGGGGCCTACCAACGCATCTCACTGCGTTTATGGTAGCTATATCCAAATATAGTTCGATCTAGGCCACACGCGGTACGGATTTCAAAAGACCTTACACAACTCGCTGAGTCGCCAAATTTCAACGAAATCAAATAATCAAAACGGTTTTCATTGGCCCCAAGACCTTAAATCGGTAGATCGGTATATATGGTAGCTATAACCAAATATATTCCGATCTGGACCATAATTGGTACGTACATCTAAGGTCTTAACATAACTCGCTTTGCGAACTAAGCGTAATTGGTTAATAAAAGCGCCTTTTATAGGCATACAACCTAGGAATGCTCAATATATAGTAGCTGCAACGACAATCAGCGGTATTGATCGAAAATTCTCAGTGAGAGGCCGAGCGGCACTGGTTCCTGTACAAATACTGAGTGCCTATGGTGCCTGATATGACAATGCGAGTTATTGGCGCCTTTAAATAACCAATGGCCACCTTGTTCCTACTGCGATTGGTCCTTTGGACCGGAACGAGCTTGCTCACCTACAGGATTTGAAAGAGAATCGCCACCTCCATATGAAAATGTGGCTACAACAACAACAACAAAATGAATACTCGACCTTCTTTGGTGTAGGCTTTAAAAATGGATGCGCTGAAGAAAGCATGGATGGCTGAAGAAAACCATTGCACGGAAATTAACCATTGTTTTTTGACCGACACAGAGCAATATTTAAGCAAAAGATGGTCATGTCGAGCAAAAGTGAATGGATTACGAAATTTTGATTAGTTCTACATATTTTTGTCATTTGAATCATCAAAATTATTTTCTCACAAAGGAATTTGGTCAGAATGTGTGAGTTAGTAACACTTCATGCCAGCTACCCTGTTTATATACCAATATATGACAACCTTCCTAATTTAGTTTAAATCAAACACAAAGTGCCATGTACAAGAAGTCTATTTCCAAATATTTAAGGAATATGATGAAAACCCTTTTTTTTGTTTTTTCTTGACTTCACAAAAAAGCAAACCAATTGGAAATTCCACATACATAGAGTTTACACAATGAAATTTATTTCTGTAATATATGCAATGCATATCAAACAAACAAAAATACTTCGCACATGTCGATCGAAAATTGTTTCATAGTTACCTATAGAGTGATTGGAATATCCCCTTGCCCCATTTCGGGCACACAGTAAAAAATGAACTTCCAAAACAATAGTGAGTGGTAAACCTCATTGGTTTCGACCGTTCAATCACTTTGGTGTTGTTCACTTTAAATGACATGCGTTTTCCCTTCTCTCGTTGCTTCTCGTTGTTCACAAACAAAAAGCAAACTTTCTGCCATCACTCTCTGTGAAAAGTTTAACAATTTTTTTGTGTTAGTTCTTACACTTGCGAATGTATTTCGAAAAGCTCTAGCTCTTGGCCATTGTGTTTATTCATTTATGCATGAGAAACGTGCTGCTGCAATAATATTGTTCTACCTCCGTGTTCGTGGAAAACTTTAGAGGAAAAATACGACAATAAAAAAACAATCACAATATTGTTCTAGATAAAAAAAAAAACTATATTGGCAAAGGCAATTCGTTATGGCGATTTAAGGGAGTGCAAATGGAAATTCTGATTGCATACACATGACCTGAACCGCATCTACGTTAGTGTATTGTGGTTGAAAGACAATTGGATAGTAGAGTGTCTAAAAAATGGTAGAAATTCAAACGACCCATGATTTAAATTTTAAATATTTAAATACCAAAAATTGGCCTTTTGAATACGCAACAACTACCCATTCAGGTACAATGTGGCGTATACTTTTTACCAAGGGAAATAATTGTTACTCATACGGCACACTGTCCATAGGAATTATGGTCTTGGAAATAGCAATGAAAATTGGGTATTCTCGATTTTTATATATGTAAATTAAAGAGCTGTACAAGCAAAACTGTATAATGCGCATTGGAGTAGCTAGGGGGTGCACCCCCCAGCGTATCTGTAGCACCCCCCAAAATGTTTGTTAGTATTAACTACTGTTAACTATTGTATGTATTCCCCTGTATATCAAAACATCCGATTCTAAAAATAAAACGTTGGGGAAAACTTTATTTGTTTACGAAAGTCGTTCGCGTACTTTATCAGAAAGCAGTGGGGATGTTTTTTCCAAAGGCATAATTAAGTATTACATACATTCTCATAATTAATACTCCGGCATAATGCAAAATATAATTTGCCATATTTTGCCATTAGAAAATAAAATTGTCCAGCCAAAAATGACGAAAAAAAAACCTACAGACAAGGTGGGGAGGAGACCAATTGATTGAAAAACAACCCAATGCACTCAATATTCTTATAATAAATAGCTTTTATTATAGAGTAAAACCACAATAAATCAAACATGGACTTTTTCAAAAAAATCGCTTGAAAATTATACCAAACATCAATATAAGTGAAAATCGAGCGATGTATATGCATGAGAGCTATATCTAAATCTGAACCGATTCCTATCAAAGTTCATAACATTTGTCTTTGAGCTATAAAGTTGTATGTGGAGATTGATTCCATGAAAAATTTAATCTCTATCTTGATTAGAACAAGTAAAAGAGCGTTAAGTTCGCCCGGGCTGAACTTTGGATACCCACCACCTCGTGTATATATGTAAACCACCTTTCGCCATAATCCGGTGAAAAATGCATAATTTAAGACCCCATTGCAGCTTTATCGAAATATGGTCCGATTCGGACAAAATTTGACACGGATATTGAGTGGTCTAATAAGTACAAGTCATTGTTAAATTTTGTAGAACAAAATATTAGAATTTTTGGTATCCAAATATAAACCAATCTGAACCATATACGACACGGATGTCGAAAAGCCTAACATAAGTCACTATGTTTTAGCGATATCGGATTATAAATGTGCCTTTTATGGGGCCAAGACTTTAAATCGAGAGATCGGTCTATATGGCAGCTACATCCAAATATGAACCGATCTGCAGAGATGTCAAAGAGCCTAACGAAACTCACTGTCCCAAACTTCGGCGAAATCGGACAATAAATGCGCCTTTTATGGGCCCAAAACCTTATATCGAAGATATGGCAGCTGTATATAGATCTGGAACGATCTGAGCCAAATTTAAGAACAATTTTGAAGGGCCTAACGCAACTCATTGTCCTAAACTTCGGCGTAGTCGGACAATAAATGCGCCTTTTATGGACGCAAAGCGTTAAATCGAGAGATCGGTCTATATGGCAGCTAAATCCAAACCTAAACTGATCTGGGCCAAATTGAACTGGGATATCGAAGGGCCTAACACAACTCACTGTCCCAAATTTCGGAACCTTTTATGGGCCTAAACCCCTATATCGAGAGATCGGTCTATATGGCAGCTATATACAAATCTGGACCGATTTGAGCCAAATTGAAGAACAGTGTTGAAGGGCCTAACAAAACTCACTGTCCCAAATTTTGGCGACATCGGATAATAAATGTGGCTTTCATGGGCCTAAGACCCTCAATCAGCGGATAGGTCTATATGGCAGCTATATCGAAATCTGGACCGATCTGAGGCATATTGCAGAAAGATGTCGAGGGGCCTAACACAACACACTGTCCCAAATTTCGGCGAGATCGGATTATAAATGTGCCTTTTAAGTTTATATGCAGCTACATCCAAGTCTGGACCGATCGGGGCCAAATTGAAGAAGGATGTCGACTGGCCTAACACAACTCACTGTCCCAAATTTCAGCAAAATTGGATAATAAAGCCTTAAATCGAGAAATTGGTCTATGTGGCATCTATATCCAAATCTAGACCGATCGGGGCCAAACTGAAAATTTCAGCAAAATCGGATAATATATGTGGCTTTTATGGGCCCAAGACCCTAAATCGGCGGATCGATCTATATGGGGGCTATATCAAAATATAGTCCCATATAGCCCATCTTCGAACTTACCCTGCTTATGGACAAAAAAAAAGAATCTGTGCAAAGTTTTAGCTCAATATCTCTTTTTTTAAAGACTGTAGCGTGATTTCAACAGACCGACGGGCGGACATGGCTAGATCGTCTTAGATTTTAACGCTGATTTAGAATTTATATACTTTATAGGGACGGCAATGGATATTTCGATGTGTTGCAAACGGAATGACAAAATGAATATACCCCATCCTTCGGTGGTGGGTATAAAACTACGACAAACGTTATGGAAAGGATACGTGACAGAAGGATATGGCTTTTTATTATATATCCACTATAGCAGCCAGAGAAGTGGTGTAGGATACAATATGTGTGTTTATAATAAATGCCACATCAAGGTTTCCTTTATTTGCCAATTTTAAGGTAGGAACGAAAATACTCAACTGGACTCCCTAGAAATCACTGCGTCAAATTTGGATATCATGTCAACGAATTATCCTTAACCGATCGCCAAAATATTGCGTATTTTAAGCAAAATACTTGCGACAGTCTAATGAATATTCGTGGTCGTTGTAACTATCTAAGACGATCTACCCATGTCCGTCCGAAGGTCTACTGAGAGCAAGCTAAATCCTTATTGATTAAGATATTCAGCTGAAACTTTGCACAGATTATTTTTATATCAATAGACAGGTTAATTACGACTATGGCTACATCGGACTATATCCTGTAATAGCCTCCATATAGGCTGATCTCTCTATTTAGGGCCTAAAGCTCGTAAAAGCTTTTTTTATTACACGATTTGGTTGGAATTTGGCACAATGATGTGTTAAGATCCGCGACATCTGTGCCGAATCCAAATCGGACTATATCTCCCACATATACCGATCTTCTGATTTAAGGTTTTAGGCCAATAAAACCTGAATTTATTACCTGATGAGGCTGAAATTTAGACAATAATTTGAGTTAGGATTCCCGATATCCGTGCCGAATATGGTCCAAATCGGTATTTGTCTTAATGTAGCCCCTATATACTCGATCTCTCGATTTAAGGTCTCAGGTCTCAGGCCCATAAAAGCCGAATTTAATGCCCGATTTCCCCGAAAATTTAACATAGTGAGCTGTGTTAGATGTCCATGCCGAGTGTGGTTGGTCGAACCAATTTTGGAATTGCCCCCATAAATATCGATCACCCTTTAACCCAAAATATATTGCAAATAGAAAATTTGCAAATTTTGCCCTTGAACATTCCACCAAGGAACAGGAGCAAACTTCTCACATATCAATGAGTGCAGTCCGATTCAAGTTTAAGCTCAATGATAAGGGGCCTCATTTTTATAGCCGAGTCTAAACGGCGAGCCGCAGTGCGACACCTCTTTGGACAGAAGTTTTATATAGCATAGTACCTCACAAATGTTGCCATCATTAGTAGGGGAAAACCAGCGTTGAAATTTTTTTCTGATGGTCTCGCCAGGATTCGAACCCAGGCGTTCAGCGTCATAGGCGGACATGCTAACCTCTGCGCTACGGTGGCCTCCGATGATTGAGAGTATAAACATCGTTGACTAAAGTCGTTTTTAGTGTAGCCTATATACTTTTGATTGCAGTTTCTCAATGCACAATCTATTAATCTTTTAAACAAAATAATGTTTTTTAATAAATTAATTATTTTTCCTTTTTTTCTCTTCTTTCAGTTACATCGTCTGGTGGAGGTCTTCAGGGATTTCTGGACGCTTATTTTGGGCCTAGTTCGAGTGCAATACCCCAAGCTAAAATGTCAATCTCCAGTTGTTTTTTGCTTACTTGCATCTTAATAATACACACCATGGTATATGGCAGAAGATAGTTTATTCAATAGAGCTAAAGCAACACAACAGTGTTAAAACAGTAAAACTAATTGAACTATTGTAAAATAAATTTATGCATAACATTAAGATAATTTTACACAAACATTAAAATACATATAAATAAATGAACAAAAAAAAAAAAAAAGAAATTGATAAATACCATCAGCCTAATTAGATTTTAAAATAGTATGGAAATATTTTGTAAGCAAAATGAATGCATAGCAAGGAAAAAAATAGAAAAATTATGGGCTAGCAAAAAAAAATACAATTTTTATCATAAATTAAACATAAAACGAAACAAATATTTGAATTCCCTCCTTCCAAAGAAGAAAAAAAAAGAAAAAATAAACCTACACACAAATAAACCTACCTACTTATAATCATTATTTATGAAACATGCTTATTTAGATAAATACTAGTCCTTAATAGAGTAAGTAGTTAAGGATTGTTTGTTTACACAACCACATTGACTCTGACTAGGCCGACCCGCCAGTGCAACAAAACCTTAAAAAAAGCATAGCAAAAAAAAAAAAAAAAAACAACTGAAAAAGGCTTAAAGCAATGGTGGGGCTTATTCCAAGTACCATGTTAATTGAAGTGTATACTTATCCGTACTTAGTATTGTTTTTATTATAATTTGTATGATATGAAATATTTATTATTTACACATGATTAACGCGAAAAAATTATCATCGACATTTTGTAAATAATTACCCATTTTTGCATTCGCATAAAAACCAGCAAAGCACTCTCTTACTCACTAAACACTCTATTATAGATAACATAATATTTAATGCTTAACAAGTTGTGTAACCCAGCAAACATTTTCATCGATTTTAAGAAAAAAAAGGATTATTATTTCCCATGGCAACGAGTTATTGTTGTCATAAAATTTTAAATGCAATGGAGAAGAAAAGCCATTACGCTACACGTTTTGCGATGGCAGAGCCTCGCCAGGCATAGTATATATACATATTCTTACAGCTGTAACAGCAACTCGGTTCTATATGAGGAGGTTGTAAGCCGATCTTCAAGCTAAATACCCAGATCCTTCTATATTTTCGGTGAGTTCCCCTAACTACCCGTCGCACAGTGTTGCCCAGGTTGACATATGATTTGGACCGTACTTGGCACAGTTGTTGTAAGTCACCACATGCAAAATGCATTCGAAATCGGACAAAAAATGCGGCTTGTAAAGACTCAAGAAGTCAAATCAGAAGATCAGTTTATAAGGGAGCTATATCAGGTTATAGACCGATTTCGACCGTACTTGGCATAGTTGTTGGGAGTCGTAACAGAACACTATGTGCAAAATTTCTTCCAAACCGGACAATATTCGTGGCTTCCAGGGGCTCAAAAAGTCAAATCGGGAGATCGGTTTATTTGGGAGCTATATCAGGATATAGACCTATTTGGACCATACTTCTCTTTTTCCTATATTACACTCAAATATACATCTGTTATTTGTTGTGGTTATAGCGGCTGTGAAGTGTGGAGTTGTTTGACTTCGTTTTATGTACCGGGATGTTTTACTTACACATGTGAGTCTTTTCTCCGTTTTTATCCTTTTCAAGTTGAAGAATTTTTTGACAAAGCGATTTTTACATGGATTATAATACCTTTTTAGTTAAAACGTTTCAGGATTTAAATATAAAGCACAAATAAATTTTAATGTGTTGATATTAATTAAATTATGTAGAACAAGCGTGGAGGTCTTAAGATTAATTTATATATATATATATTTTTTTTCAATATTTCGCCCATCTGTTGGTGATGGATGCCCAATTTGTTCGCCCATCTATTGGTGAGCAACAAAGAAATAGTGCAAACAAAACTTAAAAGCTACACTACCATCTTTACTGGTCGTTTTCTGTTTTGTCACTGTTGCCTAAATGTTTGCTGGGTTTACATTCAAATTCAATGCATTTTGTTGTTTTAAAACAGAGACATAAGTAAATACGAATATAAATGAGTTACAACTACACATACATCATACGTATATAAGGCATAATTACCATATAAGCCAAAAGGAAAAACTTAATAAATACAAATAACAACTATGCAACAAAACAAAAACGAAGAACTCCAGCAAAATAAAAATCTCATGTAATTAATGTTCATTTTGTAAACAATACCCCCGATTTTTTTCAATTCACCAACATCACCAAACAAATTAATCACATATGATACAGAACAACGTGAAGAACAAACAAACAAACAAAAAACACCATTCCCATTCATGCTATGGGTATGTGAATGGTGAATGTATACACACACCCACACACACATATAATTTTCATGTATAATTATATTCGTTTAATTATGTTGTTCCATTGAATTGAAAGGCAGGAAAATAAAACAAAGAGAAAAACACATAATTGAATAAAAAAAAAACACAAAACAAGAAAAAAAAGAAACTGAACAAAGCAAAAAAAAAACACAAAACCAAATACTTAATGAATCTTTTACCAACACAATGGCAGAGCAGGCAACAACAACAAATAAATGAAAATAAAGCTTAAAAAACTTAATCACAATTATTAACGTATTACTTTTTGTTAGTATTCTCTCTCTCTCTCATAACCACACATGAAAACAAAAACACACACAAACGCAGCCACAAACTCGCGCACAGCCACGTTCAAAGCTATTTATGAAAACTCGCCATTAAGAAAAGAAGGCCACTGCAGACCCGCAAACATATATTGAGGCATTCCAGGTCATATCGGACAGTTATTAAAATCGTTTTTGATCTGCTGGAATATGTAAATAACATTGCAGCAGCCTATTAGGCTTAGTTTATTTGGATCCGTAAAAAAAATTTTAATCGATTGTGGAGATTTAACACACCGGACGCCAAGATAAAGGTGTAAATATTTCTTAACCTGCAATTTCGCCTCCACTTTGAATCCCTGGACACCACATCTATAATGAACCTCGTCGACTAGGAAGTTTTCCAATATTATAATTGCTTTGTCCGATTGCTTGGTAATGTGATATTGGTTAAGAGCGTCACTAGCTTGTCTGCTAGTTTAAAAGTTTGACCTTCTTTCTTGCGTTAGTCGAGCTTAAATGACCACGAGAATGTGTGTTAGGAAGAAGAAAAAAAGAATTGCCAGCTTTCAGACAATCGGGCATAGATATCAGAACCAGTGTTGCCCCTAAAGAAAATTATTTCCTGCCAAAATTTAAGAAAAATCCTACCAATCCCGAACAAAACCTATCAAGTGTTCTACAAGGCAAAAATGCGGTATATGTTTCTTCACACACCACCCAAGAGTTGGCTATTTTTTTATTCCATTTGCAACACATCAAATTACACTGTTTCAAACATATAAAGTATAAATACTAGATCGTCGTTTCCTCAAGTTTAAAGATGACCTATAGCTTGATATAGCACCATTTATATCGATCTCGCGATAAGAAATCTTGAGTCGTAAATACTTTTGTCCCGATTTCAAGGAACAATTGTGCTGAGTTTGGATAAACCGATCTCCCTATTTAAGGTCTTGTTCCATGAAATACTAGCAATTTTTGCCACTACCGTAAGTTGCATATACATCTCATTATCTGAGTATGTACCAGAACTGAACATATTTGTCTGCAGCTGCCATATGGCCCTACTTTCCGATTGCAGGCATTAAACAGGTGAATTTTGAACGCACAATGGCACATTTCTAACCTAGAATTTACGAAATTTGAAAGAGATCCCTTAACACTTGTTCCAGTTACAGTCAATATCAGAACTTACGCCCTTTTATCTAAAATTTCAAGCAGTGAGACGGCTTGTATCAAAATCCATGGTTTTATTTTACACTCCTAACAAATACACACAGAGATAAAAAATATTTTGAAAAACCACAATTTTTGTCGAAAAAACAACGACGAAATTTGTTAATTTTCCTGCAACAATTTATTTTGAATTTCAACTACCCAAAGTACACATTTGTAGTTGAAAGGCAAGAATGACAATATGTGCACGAAAAAAAAATCAGTCAAACCGCCACCACATGTGTTTGATGCACAGCTTCGGTGTGATGGTGTTTTCATTTCCTTTGTCCGGCTCGAGCTCCTTGTCTCGTTCGCTTACTGCTTTGCTCGCAGGTTTTTTCTCTGTCACTCTCTCCCTACTATGATTTGAACTCATAATTTCATGTTCGGTATTCTTGCACGCATCCTCTAGCCTACCGACATCACTTTATTCATGTTGAAATAACTCAATAAACATTATACGATTTAAAAAAAAACACATTTTTAAAATTCTTTTTGATAAATGACATGGGAGTCTTTCTTGCTATATGGTACTACGCGTATTTTAACCACTAACTCAACAAAAGAATTTGTTGAAAATCCACAAAATTTCAATTATTTTGTCTGTCAAGTCTCTACAAACCTTCTTTCACTTGTAGTCTTCAATTTAATGCTAAAATTCGCTGAGAATTTTAAGTTTCATATACAAATTCGGTACTTGTTTTTTTCTCAGAGTCATTTTTTCTGTGCAAGAATCGACAAGAAGTGAAATAATTTTGTAATTAATATGGTATTTATTTGTTGGAAAAACCTACCAAAAATTGAGGCCAGTCTACCAACCTACCAAGAGAATAAAAACCAATCAATTTTGGTATGAACCTTCCAAAAACGGCAACACTGATCACAACTAGTGTTGCCACTTAGGAAAAATATTTCCTACCAAAATATAAGAAAAATTCTATAAAATTCGACCAAATAGTCTATAAGCCAAAAATGCTCCATATGTTTCTAGATCTACCACCGAAGAGTTGGCCATTTTGCCATTCCAATTGCAACA
Organism: Stomoxys calcitrans; assembly: GCF_963082655.1. Taxonomy (NCBI): domain Eukaryota; kingdom Metazoa; phylum Arthropoda; class Insecta; order Diptera; family Muscidae; genus Stomoxys; species Stomoxys calcitrans. Next base: position 88,394,182 of record NC_081553.1, read on the forward strand.
CATCAAATTATACGTTTCCAACTCTTCAAAGTACTAGACGTCGTTTTATTGTTATAGACGATCTAGACATCTCCGTCCGTCTGTTTATTGAAATCACTCTACAGCTTAAAGTTCAATGATGACCTATGTATATCATAATATAGCACCCTTTATTTTGAGTCGAGTTTGAATGAAGTCAGCTCCCGATTTAGGTGTTTGAGCCAAGAAATGCGCTTTTGTTTTCCATTTTCGTCGTTACAGTGGGTTGTACGGAATTTGACCACATTTGAGTATTTGACCACATTTGAGTATTTGACCACATTTGTATGCATCTGCCACATATCCATATTCTCCAAATAAATGCATTAAACGCAAATAACCCGTATTTCTTACCCAGAATTGGCGAAATTTGAAAGAGATCCCTTAATACTCGTACAGTTAAAGTCAATATCAGATTTTACGAAATTTGAAATAGTGAGTCCCCTTGTAATAGAATTTGGCTCATCTATAGTTTTATCCTGCACTCTTAACGAATGCACATAAACGACAAAAATTTTGAGTTATTCCCGTCGATTTTTACAGTAATTAACCTTGTATTTATATATTGGAAAAACTTACTAAAAATTTAGGTCAGCCTACCAACCTACCAAAACAATTAAAAAGTACCAATTTTGGGTGGGAACCTACTAACTAACGGCAACACTGATCAAAATCATTGGCAGACGCGTTTCTGGGCCGGTGACCCTCATCAGCGCCTAGTGTATCATATCCGTCCGTCTGACTGGCCCGAAGTTTCATTGCATGCTAATTGTCCTATTGATGCTTATATGGAATCTTATGCAGGCTGCTACTATTGTGTTTAACCTCATCGTGACTAGCATCGCCAGCCAAAGATAACAACAAACACAAAAAAATAGTTTTCCAATAGTATTCTATGAGCAACAAGTGAACAAAGGCAAAAATCGGTCGTTAAGGACTATGTAATACCCTACAACAAATTAACCTATACACCTTATGATAATAGGACCCTATATCTAATTCTCAGCCGATTTTGATTGACTTCGGCAGAGGTTTCAGATGGGCAACAAAATAATCCGTAGAAGCCACCGTTGCTCAGAGGTTAACATGACCCGCTAATGAAGCCGAAGTTCAAGTTCAAGTCCCGACTGGACATCAGAAAAGTTTTCAGCTGTGGTTATCCCCTTTCTAATGCTGGATACATTTGTGAGAAATCCTGTTATGTTAAAACTTCTCGACCAATTGGTGTCGCTATACGGCACGCCGTTCGGACTCATATGGGAGCTATATATGAATCTAAAACTATTTTGACAGGTTAGGTTAGGAAAATATATCCAAATATATTCCGATTTGGACAAAATTCTGCTCGGACATTAAGTGCTCTAATAAATATATGTCACTGTTCAAATTTGGTTCAATATTGGACTTTTTGGCAGCTATATCCAAAGCCTAACATAAGTCACTGTGTCAAATTTCAGCGAAATTGTATAATAAATGCGCTTTTTTTATGAGGCCAACGCCTTAAATAGAGCGATCGTTTTATCTGGACTGATCTGGGCTATCTTCAGGAAGGAAATCGAGGGGCCTAACGCAATTCATTGCAATAAATTTCAGCGAAATCGGACAATAATGCGCCTTTTATGGGCCCAAGACCTTAGATCAAGATATCGGACTATGTGGCAGCTTTATCTAAATTTGGACCGATATGGCCCATTTGCAATTCCCAACGACCTATATCAATATTAAGTATCTGTGCAATATTAAGTTTCTAGTTTTATTCGTTTGGCGTGATTTCGTGATTTCGACAGACTGACGGAGTGACGGACTCCCGACTCGACTTCTTGGGTCCCTGGAAGCAGCAATTTTTCTCCGATCGGTTTATATGGGTCCAGTATCAGGTTATGGACCGATTCGAACCGTACTTGACACAGTTGTTGGAAGTCTTAACAGAACACTACATGTAAAATTTCAGCCAAATCGAGCCAATATGGACTGATTTCGACCATACTTGCCAAAGTTGTTGAAAGTCATTCCAAAACGGTATGTGAAAAATATCGGACAAATTGGATAAGAATAGCGCCCTCTAAAGGCTCAAGAAGACAAATCGAGAGATCGGTTTATATAGCAGCTACATCAAGTTATGGACTTACTTGGCACAGCTGTTGAATGTCGTAGCATAACGATATGTGCAAAATTTCAGCTTAATCGTATAATAGTGCCGCCCTCTAGAAGCTTAAGAAATCTGATCTGGAGATGGGTTTATATGGTAGTTATTTCAGGTTATGGACTGATTTCAACCATACTTGGCACAGTTGTTGGAAGTCGTACCAAGTCGTGTAAAATTTCACCTAAATTGGATAAGAATTTCGCCCTCTAGATGCTCAAGAAGTCAAATCGGGAGAACTGACCAAAGCCTAAAAAATACCGACTTGAAACCGACCCTTGACAAAAATGGGTATTTTGGGTATTCAGTCTTTTTTGCAGGGGTTTTTAGCAAAATCCAGGAAAAACGAAGCATTAAATAGGACCATAGCTAAAGATTTGGCAGCCCAAAAAAAAATTTTTTAATGACTAAGGTTACTTACTAAAGGCCCTTCCAAACGACGCCCAGACCACTAATGGCCTTAAAATTTTGCACATAATTTAAGTTTTTGCCTCAGTCATAACCATTTAAAATTTCATAGAGATATCTATACCCTTTCTGAGATTTGGTACTAGTTTTTTTTTTCGATTTCATCCCACAGTGCGTCGTAGAGGCAACCAAACGTCAAAATGGAAACAAGTCCATAACTTTTGATCTATGCAGCTCAAAAGGGTAAGCATTTGCAGAAGAAGCTTGCAGGAAAATGTACTTTTTGCCTCATATATTTTTTTAGGGTAAGATAAAAGGGAACCAATGTTGACTATTTTCGACCTCTCCTATCTCCTGTCTGGGGCTATTATTTTTTTGTACTGAAACGATTTTCAAGATTCCTTTTAAGAAGAAAGTTATATGGTAATCTATAAGACGCGAATACCACTGGTTTACTGGGCATTTTACAAATACCAAATGCATACATCTTATTAGCACGCTTTCTGCTGCCTCGTGGGCGCTTGTTTCGAAAGTATTTTCATCCTGGCTATAATGGTCTACCCCAGCACTCTACATCTGTCTGTAAGCAGATTTTAATATTCATCTATACTGTTAGCTGTACTAAAAACCATTAGTCTGGTATTTAATTCTTGCTGCGGAGGATACTTTCTTTTTCCGGTTTTGCTCCAGGCACTATAGCACTATTTGTTGCGATGTTTGCTCAATGTGTTATCGGAATAACAAGTGTTTTGTATTTTTTTTTTTTAACAGTTGTATCATTTTAGAAGAGTTTGCTGTATGTTTCTCTGGCTATTACCGAGTATAGCTTCTGTCGTACATCAGATAATACACTTCTCGCAATATTCACATAAACACAAATCCGCTGTACCAGATAAACACAAATCCGCTGGTGATCGAACTTCCAACGCATTGTGGACCTAATGGATATCAAAGTGGCGAAATGTGCTCACAACCATATTTTTTCCGCGGCGAATTTTAAAGGGCTATTTCGTTGTGGGATGTCTTTTCATGGAACCAAATTTTTCCGACAGTAAACTTTTAACGGACAGCAGTCATTAATATGAGAGAAGTATACCCAAAATGCAAATTTGGCCACGTACATTCCACTAAGGAACTGGGGCAAACTTCTCATATGTCAATGAGTGCTTTCCCATTCAAATTTTAAGCTCAATAATAAGGGGCCGCCTTTTTATAGCCGAGTCCGAAAAGCGCGCCACAGTGCGACACCTCACGCCTTAGTACCTCACAGATGTCGCCAGCATGAGGAGGGGATAACCACCACAGAAAATGTTTTCTGATATTCTTAACAGGATTTGAACCCAGGCGTTGAGCGAGCATGCTAACCTCTGTTCTACGGTGGAATCCCCGCTTATCTTAAATGTAATGTTCACGGGCAAAATTTGCATTTACAATTTTTTTTCTCTGCTTAAATGAAGGCTTTTTAGTTTCGGTGGTGATATATGAAAAGATAATTGAAAGCAGCCAGGTTGCAGTCTTAAAAAATGGATTGTCCGATTTATCAACGAATGCCCCCATATTCACTTGTACACCTTACACTAACACACACACACACACACACAAACAAAGCAACACTCATCCAGAAGACAACAGACACTCGCAGTATGATTTAAAGAGTCCTTTTTGAAAATACGATACGAGAATTAAATGTTTGTTAATAAATGTCTACTGAATATTTAATAATGACCTGTGTTTGATTGGTTTCATTTCATCAAGGCACGCACTTGCACACCAACAAATGTGCGTATATCATTGTAAGTAAATATATATATAAAATAACAGTTAAATGTTTGATTGTATGCGCGACTTAATTGCTACGAGGGAGCTATAATAATTTTCCAAAGATATGTAAGGGCAAAAAGGCTAACAGATTTGGGAAAAAAATCAAAGAAACGTTTGTATTGGTAAACATGAATCCAAGTCAAAGGAGACCACGAAGAACTTACAAGGACTATATATTTGTGCTTCTGGGTCAGCCAAAGCAAGGCCCACATTACTATTTTGAGCTTTTAAATTATAAATGGAAGCAAAAGTACACCTGAATTTACTAGGTACTATTTTTCCAAATCTTAAATTCTAACTTCGTTACACTGTGTTCACACCACTGATATGTGTTCCAATTATTACGCTGACCATTATTAAACCCCATTCAATTGTTTGTCATCAATGCATAGTTAATATGCAATATGAATGTGTAAATAAAAATATTTATTCGAATGAAATAAAATTTTATTTTCACACATCACGTTAAGTTGTGTGAGATATAAATTTTAAATACCGCAGCGACAAAAACACCATCGAATAATTGCAGTAAACAAAACAAAATAAACACGAAGAAATTAATCATGAATTTCAAAAGGCCATTATCACGATGGGTGTGCTTAAAGCATTTTTATACCCACCACCGTAGGTTAGGGGGTATATTCATTTAGTCATTCCATTAGCAACACATCGAAATATAAATTTTCGACCCTACAAAGTATATGTATTTCGGATCGTCGTAAAATTCTAAGACGATTTAACAATGTCCGTGTGTCTGTTCGTCTACCCATCTGTACGTCTGTCCGTCCGTCTGTTGTTATCACCCTACAGGATTTAAAAAATTGAGATATTGGGCTGAAATTTGGCACAGATACGTCTTTTTGATGCAGGCTGGTTAAGTTCTTGAACGGGCCAAATCGGACCATATTTGGATATAGCTGCTATATAGACCGATTTTCCGATCAAGGGTGTAATGCCCATTAAAACTTCATTTTTCATCCGATTTTGCTAAAATTTTAAACAGTGAGTAGTTTTCGGCCTTCCGACATCTGACCTAAATATGGTTCAAAACGGACTATTTTAAGATATAGCTGCCATATAGACCGATCTCGCGATAAAGGGTCTGAAGCCCATAAAAGTTTTATTTATTTTCCAATTTCGTTAAAATTTGAAACAGTGAGTAGCTTCAGGTCTATCAACTTATAACCTAAATATGGTTCAGATCGGACGATATTTAGATATAGCTGCCATATAGACCGATACCCCGATAAAGGGTCTTATGCCCATAAAATCATTGTTTTTTATTCAATTTCACTGAAATTTGAAACAGTGAGTAGTTTTAGGCCACCCGCCATCCGACCCAAATATGGTAAAAATAACACTGTGTAGATATAGCTGCCATATAGACCGATATGCCGGTTAAGGGTCTGAAGCTCATAAAAGCTTTATTTATTACTCGATTTTGTTGAAATTTGAAATACAAAATTCAACAGTGACTTATATTTATAAGACCACTTAATGTCCGTGCCGAATTTGGGTGCATTAGTTATCCAATTTTCATCGGATTGTGAAGAAAGGGGGTTTACATATATACTCGAGGTGGTGGGTATCCAAAGTTTGGCCCGGCCGAACTTAATGCCTTTTTACTTGTGAGAAAAATGTATTTCTATGGGAAATTTTCCATAGAAATTCAAAATTTTTGGCCAAAACTCATTGCTGAAGTAAATTTTAATAAAATTTCATTTCTGTAAATTGAACATTCTGTCTACCCGAGGAGACAAGTTCCACTGTAGGCAACTTGTATCTCCTGGTGAAAATAAATACTTCTGTCTTGGACGGATTTATACCTAGATCACTATCGGTATATATTGGGTTGCCCAAAAAGTAATTGCGGATTTTTTAAAAGAAAGTAAATGCATTTTTAATAGTACTTAGAATGAACTTTAATCAAATATACTTTTTTTACACTTTTTTCTAAAGCAAGCTAAAAGTAACAGCTGATAACTGACAGAAGAAAGAACGCAATTGCAGAGTCACAAGCTGTGAAAAAATTTGTCAACGCCGACTATATGAAAAATCCGCAATTACTTTTTGGGCAACCCAATATATTCCAAAGTAGAGGAGACAGCACACCTCCTTGAGGTGTTCCTCTGCTGACCCATCTCTTTCAATCCACAGATCCCAAGCCCGCCGTAATGCATATTTTCTTAAGTAAGTTATTATGAACTTTCTTAAGGTAGAAATGCCAAAAAATTCTACCGTTGTATATTCCTTGACAGCGAGATAACCATCTATATAGCCGTCTAGTTCGTGAAGAGCTGTTTCAGTGGATTTGCCTTTACTATATGTACGCTGCTGCCGCGACAGGCGATCTCCAGGTATCTTTGCCCTAGGATATGTTTCTATCAACCTCTCAAAAGTCTTCATCATAAAGGATAACCGACTAACAGGACGAAAATCTTTCGCCTTTGTGTGGTAGGGTTTTCCTGCTTTCGGAATGAAAATGACCTTCGTGTCCCTCCGTCCCACAGGTATATATGACATTACGATACTAGCAGGGGATATCTTCTTAAGCCAGGGAACCGGTGATACATCATCAGGGAGTGGCGACTTAAAAAAGCCGAAACTTCTTATCGCCCAAAAGATTTTCGGCTCAGACATAATTTCCTTAATAGCCTCAGTGACAACCTCTTCTAGCGCCACGTTGTCCGTTGGAGAATTTGCCAGGAAATGTGTATCAACGAGTAGTCCTAGTGTTTCCTCACTAGACATTGTCCATATATAGAGATGGGCGATGGGTAAATACCCAAAAGTTATTTACCCGGTAAATTGGGTAAATACCCATTTATACCCAAAAGTTGGGTATTTATAAATTTGCAGATTTCTTGGATATAAAAACATTTTCCAAACAATTTCCTGACTTTCTGATCTTATAAAGTCGGATTTTAGATTTATATAGCCGCTATATAGACCGATCTCAAGACTTAAAGTCTTGAGGCAATAAATTGGTAATTTTTCATCCGATTTCCATGAAATTTGGCACAGTGAGTTCTGGTAGAGCCCTATTCATTTCTGTGAAGTGCGGTTCTGATCGGATTATATTTGGATATAGCTACCCTTGAACCGACCACTCGATCTCCCCATGTAGGGTATTGAGGCCATAAAAGATCCATTTATTACCCGAATTCGATGAAATTTGGCGCAATGTATCCTGGTTGACCGCTACCCATTCCTGTCAAATATATTACGGATCGGACCATACTTGGATACAGCTGCCATATATACCCAAGCGTTGGGTATTTATCCGGTGGAAACCCATCTCTACCATACATTCTCTGACTTCTGAATATACCCCACCGTAGTGATCTCGAGGACAGAATCTTTCTTAGCTTAGAGACCTCAGACGAATCCTCCAAAGAGCATCACAATTCTACCCAGGATTTGTTCTGAGTCTTTCTCAGCTCGCTCTTATATTTTCTTAGCTCATCCTTATAGATGTCTCAATCGTGTGGTGCTCTTGTGGCCTTTGCTCTGTTGAAGAGTTTTCTGCAGTCCTTCCTTAGACCAACCAGCTCTGGTGTCCGCCATTGCGGTCGCTGTTTGCCCCTTGGCTTGGCACTAAGGCATGCTGACACAATCAAATCATTTAGGGCCTTCGTGATTCGCTTGACCACTATGTCTATATTCTCCATAGTTTTCACTTTCTTTTCTGGTCTAGAAAGGATAGACGTGCAGAATTTGTGCCGAAATTTATCCCAATACGCCTTTCTTCTGTTTAGCCGAGGCACTACTTCTTCAGTATTTTCCCGAAGGCTGAAACTAATATTGTATAAAGAAGATCAGAGAAGCTGCGGCCATCCAACACTTCCTTGTCACATATTCTTCCACTTATATCTTCCAATACAAAGGTAATATCTAGTACCTCCTGCCTGTTCCTGGTAATAAATGTCGGTTTATCCCCTTTATTACATATTGCCAGTTGGCAACTTATAACATATTCAATAAGCAGCTCAACCCTTTCGTTGATATCCGAACATCCCCATATCTGGTGAAGTGCTTTAGCATCACTTCCTACAATGAGGCTTTTCTTCCGTACAGAAGGGCTTCAACCAGCGACTTAAGGTTTGAAGGTGGCATCTCTGAATCGTGTGCCATATATAGGGAAGCCAACCACCAATGAGACTTGTTTATTTCATGGCTGGCTCCTACTAAATCTTCAGTGCTTAACGACGGAAGAAGAAAAACATTTAGACTACTTTTTGCAATAATACAGGCTCTGTGTCTCCCATTCCCCGTATCCGTGAGAAGTTTAAATCCCGGAATTCTTAACCAACGAACTATTCCTTCACACACCTATGGTTCATGGATAAGAACCACGTCAAATTCCCCTGCCATCAGGAGGATCTTTAGTGCCGCCGAAGCGGCTTTACAATGGTGGAGATTTATCTGTAGAAACCGGACCATTGTCAGAATTCAGAACATCCACCACTGTTGGGTTAGCCTCGTCTTCTGATTCCGATAGAAGTTCATCCTCACAAGATTCGTTAGACATGACAAGTTATAACGAATCTTGTAAGGATGAGCTTTCGTAAGAATCCAGGGACAGGAGAGAAAGCATTGTAAACACTCTTCCTCAGGACACTAGTCACTTGCAGTATGGACGATTCTTCCTAAGATGCTTCACTAGCAGCTGCTGTCGAAGTACTTTCTGAGTTCCATGTTTTCCCCCTGGCTCACACTTTTAGCCCAGTCCAACATTGTGACCCACCCACACAGGACTTGTCAGATTCCATTTCGATGCCATCCCCTCCTGTCTCGATTACAATGGTGGAGATTTATCTGTAGAAACCGGACCATAGTCAGAATTCAGAACTTCCACCACTGTTGGGTTAGCCTCGTCTTCTGATTCCGATAGAAGCTCATCCTCACAAGATTCGTTAGACATGACAAGTTCTAACGAATCTTGTATGGATGAGGTTTCGTACGCATCCAGAGACAGGAGAGAAAGCATTGGTAACACTCTTCCTCAGGACACTAGTTACTTGCGGTGTGGACGATTCTTCCTAAGATGCTTCACTAGCTGCTGCTGTCGAAGTACTTTCTGAGTTCCATGCTTTCCCGCTGGCTCACACTTTCAGCCTAGTCCAACTTTGTGACCCACCCACACAGGACTTGTCGGGTTCCATTTTGATGCCATCCCCTCCTGTCTCGATTGTGGCAGGAGGATTTTCAGTGCCCTGCAATCCGCCAGACTTTAGCGATGTGGTCGATAGTTCCTCAGGCAAGTGTTCAGCAACAACTGCTGAGTCGTATTCTGATTCCCCAACCCCACCGCTTCTATAGACTTTCAGTTTCATCTTGTTGAATCCGTAGGATACAACCCATTCAGACTTGATGAGGTCTGCGAGACAGCCGGAGTTAAGTACTGCATGTCTTCGGTCATCATCAGCCTCATCTAATCTACCAATCTTCCGGTCGGTGGTTGAAAGATTGGGATTACATTCCTTAGTCTTCTAAGTATCGATTCAGGTTCTGAGAGAATCCATGCCTGTTCTTCTCCCTTGTCGACAACTGTCATCACCTAACTGTCCCTAGCGACATTAGCAAAGGTTCTTGGACCCATCTTACCGTTGTTCGCCCTAGTTCTTTTAGGCATGGGATGCCCTCAAGGTGACCGCAGACTGCGGTGCAGTTTCCGTATCTAGACTCAATAAAACTGAGGGCGATGCGTCTTATATTATTCCAACCTCTAAAAGAGCGTGTTGGTTTGCCGGGGAAGGCCGATGGCCTAGGCAAATTATAGGCATGCGAAGAAAGAATAGGTTCGGCCTTCTCCTTAAGACTCAAACTAGGTGTCTTCGTCAAAAGCCCCTGCTGACCAGTTGTCTGTCGGCTAAAGGAGCCTGGAGCAGCCGCTTCACCAGTCGAGTTTTCAGTAGCAGACAACATGCTGCGGCCTGACACCACCACCACAGCTCCGATCTGAACCATATTTAGGTCAGATGTCGGGAGGCTTAAAATAAACCACTCTTTTTAAGTTCAGCCAAATCGGGTAATAAATAAAGCTATATGGGCATCAGACCCTTTATTGGCAGAGCGGTCTATATGGGAGCTTTATCTAAATAAAGACCAATCTGAACCATATTTGGTTCAGATGTTGGAAAGCTTTAAACTACTCACTGTTTCAAATTTTAGCAAAATCGGTTAAAAAATAAAGCATTTATGGGCATTAGAACCTTTATCGGCAGATCGGTCTATTCAGCAGCTATATCCAAATATGGTCCGATTTGGCCCGTTCAAGAACTTAACCAGTATGCATCAAAAATACATATCTGTGCCAAATTTCAACTCAATATCTCAATTTTTGAAGGCCGTAGAGTGATTACAACAGACGGACGGACAGACGGATGGACGGACAGACACACGGACATCGTTAAATCGTCTTAGAATTTTGCGACGATCCGAAATATTTATACTTTGTAGGGTCGGTAATTGATATTTCGATGTGCTGCAAACGGAATGACTAAACGAATATACCCCCTATACTACGGTGGTGGGTATAAAAATGTGTAACATTGTTGAGGAACATAGGTTATCACCTATCATTAAAAAAATCACTTACTGAAATGCGTAATCTTTGAATCCTCATTACTTTGTTTTTTTTCTACATATATAAATCATATTGTTAAAAAAATTCCAATTGGTATGATCCTTAGACTCTGGAAATCATGCGTGCAATAAAAGTTAAAAGTTAGCAACCTGCTTAATAAAATGATGCAACAACTTCTTCTTAGTTGCAGACAATGCATGCATGCATGCGTAAAAAACATTCAAAGGCAGCACAATGAGATTCTCGTGTGATAATTTTGTAATCCGTAGAAGCTACATTCAACTATGATTTTCCACTTCATCTTTCCCATAAGTTTTTTAATGAATATTCATGGAGAACGTTTTTCTGTCCAATAAAGAAAGCAACACCTTGATATTAAACTGTGTATTTATTTACTGGAACAGAAAAAGGATTCAATTCAATACAAGCAAGTATACATATATGCATGCATGAAAGAAAGCAAGAAAGAAATTTAGTACATGAATGGAACAGAAAGACATGTAGCAGGTATCGAATTGAATAGAATTGAAAGAAGGTACAACATTGTCAACTTTTAGCAAATGCAAAATATACGATGCGTCTCCTTTTGCTACATCTATACATCGGTACACGGCACACGTGTCCATGTTGGAAACTGGTATGTGCTGCAATATAAAAGCAAAGCAATTGTAGTCTAAGCGTATAAATATTAGTATCATATGAGGTCATCCAGGATTTAAAAGCTGAAATTAATAAAGAGTTTGATCATTTCTGAAGTTAGAAGGATGTGACAAAAGAAAATGGCGGGAACTTAGGCTGTCAATTGCTACAACTCCCTTGGAAGGGCTTTAGCAACAAAATGGTTTAAAAAATCAAATATTCTATTGGGTTGCCCAAAAAGTAATTGCGGATTTCTTAAACGGCTTGTGACTCTGTAATTGCATTCTTTCTTCTGTCAGTTATCAGCTGTTACTTTTAGCTTGCTTTAGAAGAAAAGTGTAAAAAAATTATATTTGATTAAAGTTCATTCTAAGTTTTATTAAAAATGCATTTACTTTATTTTAAAAAATCCGCAATTACTTTTTGGGCAACTCAATACATAGCACATATTTCCCAAAGATCCAATTTTTTCTTAAAAATTCATTCATAAACTCGTAAGATAAACCATCTTTGAAATGCATTGTTGCTTCCAAAATTCATTGCAAATACTTCCAAGTGAATAAAATGCCCATTTTATAAAAGCTTTGAACGCCCCATAGATAAACTGAGTATCGACATGACAAGGAGTATGTAAATGGCATGTGTGAATGCATAAACATTTTGGCAAAATGAAAAAATACTGCATATTCAAAAATACTGTAGTAACAACGACAACTACCTAAACATCTGTAAGATATACAAGTGAAAAAGAAATCAGCAACATATTCAAGATGGTGTAGTAATTTTGGAAAACAATTTCAACTTGAGAAAACATTGAAACTTATCCTTGGATTAGGTTGCCTGGGTAGCCTACCCTAAAGATGAGCTCAGTCGGAGTTGAGTTGAGTAAAAGGAAGTTTGAAAAGGATATGAAATTTTTGCATTTTTATACGCACCACCATTTAGTCATTTAGTTTGTAACACACCGAAATATTCATTTTCGACCCTACAAAATATATATATTTTTGATCGCCGTAAAATTCTAAGACGATTTAACGATGTCCGTGTGTCTGTCCGTCCGTTCGTCTGCCTGTCAGTTGTAATCTCGCTACAGTCTTTAAATATTGAGATATTGAGCTGAAATTTCGCTCAGACTCGAATTTCTTCCATATGCAGGTTACGTTTTGAATGGGCCAAATCGAACTGTATTTGGATAGAGCTGACATATAGACCGATCTGCCGATCAAGGGCCTTAAGTCCATAGCAATCGCAATTATTACCCGATTTCGCTAAAATATAAAATGGTAAATTGCTCTAAACCTCCCGACATCCGACTCAAATATGATTCAGATCCGACTATATTTAGATAGAGCTGCTGCAGTTTTCAGATCTATAATGCTATATGGTGTTATGGTTTGGTGGACCACCTACTGCTCAATACTTAACCGAATCCAAAGGATGGCTTGTTGGCGCACCACTGCCGCACTGAGGACGACACCATCTGATGCACTGAATTGAATGCTACATCTTATGTCTCTGGACATTGAGGCTACCCAAATGGCAGCGACCACTGCCGTGTGGTTAAGGGAGCTTTCTCTTTGGTCATGTGGCGGCTACGCACAATGTGTTATCTTTAATACAATATCCTATGTTCCAGGCAGTGTGGATTATACCCCACCTGAGCCGCTTTTTGATAAAAATCACTGTACCACTATTACTTTTAGAACCGATTGGAACTACGATATCCCTGGCAACAGAAGTTATTTGTTGACCGATTCTCTTGAAATTTAGTACGAATGATTTTCTTATGACTCTCGATGTTACTGGTGAATTTCATAGAATTCAGTTCCGATATATACAATGTGTTCGTCCGATTTGCAATAATACATCAATAAAATGGTCATTTGTTAACCGATTCTCTCGCAATTCTTCTCGCAAACAACAGGAAAGATTTTTTTATGACTTTCGATATTAGAAGTGAATATTATAGAAATCGGTGCAGATTTGGATATAGCTCCCATATATATGTTCGTCCGTTTTGCAGTAATACTGCATTGAAATGGTCATTTGTTAACCGATTATCTGGAATTTTTGGCAGGAAGGATTTTCTTATGACTCTCGATATTACTGGGCAATTTCATAGAAATCGGTTCAGATTTAGATATAGCTCTCATATATATCGCCCGATTATCACTCCTAGACCCACTGCAAGCGCATTTATTGACCATTCTTCCCAAAATTTTTTACAACGCTTTCCTCGACGAATTCCACAATATCCATAAAGTTTGATCGAAATCGGTTCAGATTTAGATACAGCTCCCATGTATTTGTTCTTCAGATTTTGGATAATTTGTTGTCATTTCTCAACCGTAGTTGCTGCATTTTAAACATATTTGCTTTGCTCGAAATTTGATACAGGAATTTTAATAATCTATCTGGATACATGCGCCGAGGTCCATCAAAATTGGTTCAGAATAAGCTGTAGCCCCGCCTTTCATGTTTATAGGGTAGGTGTAGGATATTATAAAGTCGGCACCGCCCGACTTTTGACTTTCCTTACTGGTTTATTATAACTACGCTACTAATCCAAAATTATATTTAAATAGGGCTGGTCTCGATCATATTTTATTCAGGTCCCGAGAACTCTTATACAAGTAACAGTTTCAGCGAAATCAGTCAATAAATTCGCTTTTTATTGGGTTAAGACCCTAAATTGGAAGATCGGTCTATATAACAGATGAATATATGGTCTAATCTGATTCATAAGTGGGTCGTATCTTGGGACCCTAAAACAATTCACTATTTCAACTTTCAACGAAATCGGGTAATAAATAAAGCTTTTATGGGCTTCAGGCCCTTAATCGACATATCGGTCTATATGACAGCTATATCTAAATATCGTCCGATCTTAATCATATTTGGGTCTGATCTTATTCATATTTCGGTCGGTTCCACTGTGGCAAATTTCAGCGAAATTTGGTAATGAGTAAATCTTTAATGGACTTCACACCCTTAATCGGCAACTCGGTCAATATTGCAGCTATATCTAAATAAAGTCCGATCTGATCCATATTTGGGTCGGACGTTGGGAGGCTTAAAAAATTCACTGTTTCAAATCGGGTAATAAATAAAGCATTTATGGGCTTCGAACCCTTTATCGACAGATCGGTCTATATGTAGTGTGATGTGAACCATATTTGAATCTGATTTCGGGAGGCCTAAAATAACTCACTGCGTCAAATTTCATCGAAATCGTGTCTATTGGCTTCAGACCCATAATCAGCAGATCGGTCTATATGACAGCTATATCTAAATAAAGTACGATCTGAACTATATTGGAGTCGGATGTCGGGAGGCTTAAAATAACTCAATGTTTCAAATTTCAGCGAAATCGGATAAAGAACGCAGCTTTTATGGGTTTTAGACCCTTATTTGGTCTATATGGCAGCTATATCTAAATATAGTCAGATCTAGTCCATATTTGAGTATGATGTCGGGAGGCCTAAAACAACTCACTGTTTCAAATTTCAGCGAAATCGGGTAATAAATAAAGCTTTTATGGTCTTCAGACCCTTTATCGGGAGATCGGTCTATATGGCAGCTATATCTAAATATGGTCTGATTTGGTCCGTTCAAAAACTTAACCTGCGTACATCTAAAAGACGTATCTGTGCCAAATTTCAGCTCAATACCGCAACTATTTAAGGTTGTAGAGTGATTAAAACCGACGGACGGACGGACAGACACCCTGACATCCTTAGAAGTTTACGACGATCCGAAATATGTATACTTTGTAGGGTCGGAAATGGATATTTCGATGTGTTGCAAACGGAATGACTAAATTATGGTGGTGGGTATAATGATATAAAAATATGGTTGTGGGTATAAAAATGATACTCGCTTTAACAGGCAAACGAAATTAGAAATAAATATGAGATATTTCAAAAAAACAAATAACATGTAGCTGGTATCTATTGTTCGACAGACATACCAGTGTGAATTTGGTAACACTTCGTGTAACCAACCCGGTGTGTGGTTGGTTACACAGAAGAAGAATTTTTTTTCCTCAAAAATATTAATTAAGCTTCCAATCTATGGCCAATGTTTTCAAAATTGTATTTCCATAGAAATTTTCGTCAAAAATTTGTTTCCATGAAACTTATGTAAAAACTGTATTTCTGCAGAATTTTTTGCGAAAATTTGATTTCCATTGACATTTTTGTCGCAATTTAATTATGATGGTGTACCAAAATTTATAAACCCCTATCGAATCTATGCAACAGCAGCAGTAGCCGAACATTGACTATTGTAATTTCAAGTTTCCAGAAACTATTTCCGGTTTTGAATGTTTCCTCTTCGTTGTTGAATTTGCAATGCTCCTGTGACTCTGGGTATTCCCAATTCATCTGTTTTGGGCCGTTGCTGCCAATGGTATTGGTAACTGTGTTCAATTTAAATAGTCGGGCTCTCATTGAATTACGGTTTGAATATCAGCACAACCAGACATGAATATTCATGAATTCTATGCATGCCTGAATATGGCAAAGAAATTTGTTACTCCATTGAAGAATACACATTCTAACACTGAGAATACACACAAAAACTCCGTTTTGGGAGTTGAAAAAACTTAATCATGAGCGAAATAAACTCCTGTCTACAAAAAAAAACCAGGATACAAGAAAAGATGTTAATAGTTTTTTGGAATGTAACCCACTTATTGAATTCAGCAAGAGTTGCAATTGCGCTAATATGTCTGATTCATTTTGTGTTAGAATAACGAGACATTTTTGGGTGATTTTGTTCGACTGTCAATTAAAGGGTAACATGAACTGGAATATCATGGCAGAGATATCTCACCAGGCTACTGATAATTAGGTTGAGAATTAATTTAAAGAAGATTAACTTCAAAAGGACCTTATTTATTGGTATTTACTCCCAAGCCCCAGCTATATCGATATACACAAATGTGCCCTTGAACATTCCATTAAGGAACTGGCGCAAACTTCTCACAAATCTATGAGTGCTGTCCGAATCAATATTAAGCTCAATGATTAGGGACCTCCTTTTTATAGCATAGTCCGAAATGCGTGCCGCAGAGCAACACCTCTTTGGGGAGAAGTTTCTACATGGCAAAATATCTCACAAATGTCTCACGCAATAGGAGGGGATAGCCGCTGAAAAATTTTCTGATGTTCCTGCCAGGATTCGAATCCAGGCGTTCAGCGTCATAGGCGGACATGCTAACCTCTGCGCTACGGTGGCCTCCTATCGAAATATAGAACTATCTAAACCATAGTCGGTGCCAATGTCGAGGTGCCTAATGCAACTCATTGTGCTAAATTTCATCGAAATCGGTTAATAAATGCACCTTTAAAGGACCTAAAACCTGAAATAGGGAGATCGGTGCAGATATACCCAATATATGGGGGCTATATCTAGATATAGTCCGGTGTAGCCCATATTCGAACTTGAGTTGCCTATGAACAAAAAAGATTTTGTGCAAATTTTTAGCTCGATATCTCTATTTTTAAAGAATGTAACGTCGTTTCAACAGACAAACGGACGGACAGACATGGCTAGATTGTCTTCGATTTTTACGGCGATCAAGAGAATATATACTTTATAGGGTCGGAATAGATGTTTCGATGTGCTGCAAATGGAATGACAAAACGAATATACCCCCATCCGTCGGGTGTGGGTATAAAAAAATAAAGACTTAAGTAACGAAATTATATTGGGTTGCCCAAAAAGTAATTGCGGATTTTTCATATAGTCGGCGTTGATACATTTTTTCACAGCTTGTGACTCTGTAATTGCATTTTTTCTTCTGTCAGTTATCAGCTGTTACTTTTAGCTTGCTTTAGAAAAAAATTGTAAAAAAAGTATATTTCATTAAAGTTCATTCTAAGTTTAATTAAAAATGCATTTACTTTCTTTTAAAAAAACGCAATTACTTTTTGGCATGGCAAATTGGAATAGAATTTATTTTAAACCGATTGGTTTATTATCAATGGATCTATTTCTTCCCTTGGATTTCGACATAACTAGGCTTAGTTATACTACAGAAAACACGGCTATGTAGGGTATTAAGAATTATTGCACAGTGACTATGCGAAGGTTAATCTTTCATCAACTGTTTGGCTTTCATTCAAATGTCTCAATCACACAACTGATACTTTTAAAACATATGATTGCACAAATAATTCTGTTGAATTACCGTTGGTAAAATAAAGTATACTTTAAGGCATATCTATATATATACCGCGTCTATAACATGGTGATTCAATATTCAAAAAGTTTAGAAACAGCCTCAACAGATGTCATTAGCTACAAAAGTAAAAAAATTAAAATTGTACAAAATACTCAGTAAGGTGTATATCTATCAGTGTTGGGCACATGTGCTGCCAGTGTTGGGCACATGTGCTGCTAGTGTTGGGCACATGTGCTAGTGTGCGCAAGCCCATGCGCGCATGTTCTTGTGCACATACGCAATTATATGCAATGCTGTGGGTGTATTTGCCCGCCACTGATCTACATATATAAAAGATTTCGTGACTGACTGATTGACTGACTGATCAACGAAGCAAGTACCATAAAACTTGGAACGAATATGGATCTTGGGTCGTAGGCGCGTTATAAGATAGGATGTTGTGATATTCGTACGCATAGATACTAAAAAGTACCAAGTAGTACGAAATAGTGAAAGTTTGGAGAGAACGGTCGAAAAGGGCTAGGAGATCACATTTGGTCTCACATAAAAGAGCCTCTTGAAAAACTATGATTTGGTGAAAAAAAAAGTACCTGAAGTGGGAGAAACAGTACGATTAGTGCCGCAATTGATACTATTTGGTATCTTCTTTAAGAATTGAGCTAGGCCTCAAAGTTTTGGTACTTCGATACATTATGGCAATATGAAATGGATGAATATATGAGTTTTTGGAAATTTGTACATTTAGGTGCCAAAAAAGTAAAAAAATGTCCGAAATGGCTGAACTTTGTATAAAATGAACGGATAGAGCCAGAATTTTGAAATTCTGCTTTAAGGATGATGTTGCGTAAAAATGGGGCTGGGAAAAAACTGTGGAGAGTTGTTCTCAAAACGACAGAAGACGTACGTTTAGTACCGAATCTGGTACAATTTGTTACTTTCTTTACGGATTGAGCTAGAGCTCTGAAATTAAGCATTTAGGCACAACTAAGAAATATATAATGGGTGACTAAATGATGTTTTCAAAATTCGTACATTTTGGTACCAAAAAGGACAAAATACTATGAAGTAGCTTATCTTCGTCCACAGCGAACGGCGATAGCTAGAATTAAACAATTTGGTAGAAATGATGGTGATCTTGAAGGCCACCGTAGCGCAGAGGTTACCACGTCCGCCTATGACGCTTAACGCCTGGGTTCGAATCCTGGCGAGAATATCATGAAAATTTTCAGCCGTGATTATTCCCTTCTAATGCTAGCGACATTTTGGAGGTACTGCACCATTTGGTATGACAGCCATGTAAAAACTTGTCCATAAAGAGGTGTCGCAATGGAGCACGCCGTTCGGACTCGGCTATAAAATGAAGGCCCCTTATCATTGAGCTTAAACTTGAATCGGGCAGCACTTATTGGTATGTGAGCAGTTTGCCCCTGTTCCTTAGTGGAATGTTCATGGGCAAATTTGCATTTTGCATGGTTATTGCGAGAAAAATTTAATATTCAGTAAAAACTCGTACCAGAAGTGGAAGAAAACTTACTATAGTGCTGTATTTGGTACTATTTGGCACATTCTTTACTAAATGAGCAACAGCTCTCAAAATTAGAACACAGTGACAGGTTGACAGTACATATCAGGGAACAAGGGAACAATATATATGTATTAGACGACAAGAGTAGTATTCTGAAATTCGTACATTTAGGAACCAAAACGTACCAAATGGTACTTTCTTTACAGATTAGCTTGAGCTCTAAAATTGGGGACACAGGAACGCCTTGGCAATATATATTAAACGACTAAAAGAGTTTTTTGCAATTAGGTACCAAAACGTACAAAATCGTACTCCTTTTCAGATTGAGCTACAGCACTTAAAACTACGATACAGTTATACCTAGGTTACACCACAAATATCTTCTCAGACAGTCGGGCAACCAATCTATCTATGAAGAATGTATTTCTCAACACAAAAACCGTTCTGGACTATCGAGATGGCTGAACAGTTAAAAATTCACCTGTTATGGGTGCCGAGCCACAGAGATATTCCAGGGAATTGTAAAGGGGACGAGCATGCGAGGCTAGGAACTACCTTACACATTGCAGTGATACTGGAATCAATGGGTATGTGACATGTAATCTAAATTTTCAAGACCAGGCCCGAAGGACAACGAATGATAGATGGTCACAAATAGGACGCTGTGAGCCTACTACAACTATGTGGCCTAATCTAGACTTGATAAGGTCTACCGCTGTCACTGGCTAGAACAGACGTCTCAGTCATTGTGTGAGTCATGACAGGTCACTGTCTAATCGGAAAACATGCGACTGAAGGTTGCCAGCAACGATTTTTGCAGAAGCTGTAGGACATCGAAGAAGAAGAGACAGTAGAAACCCTACTGTGTGTGTCCCGCATAAGCTATCAGAAGAAGGTTCATTTTAGGTTCTCATTTTTAGGAGAACCTGTCTGATTTAGCGAATGTGAACATTTGCAAGTTGTTGGGCTTTTAAAAGCGATATGGATGGTTTAACGGTAGGAACTAGAAGGCATATTCCTTCTTCTATTACTGTGATATCACAATGGACGAAAACATCTAAGTGAGTCTGATTTTAGACTGCCACTTAAACCTTACCTAACTTAACTTACGCCTTAGCTGTATATATTGGGATGCTGGGAAATTTTTTTGAAATTCGTACATTAAAGTGCTAAAACGAACAAAATAGTACTTTCATTATGTACTGAACTAGAGCTCTGAAATTTGAGATACAGGCACACCTTGAAAGTATATTTCAGCCGACCTGAAGAATTTTTTGAAATTCGTACTTTAAAGTACTAAAACGTACAAAATGATACTTCCTTAACAGATTGAGCTAAACTTTCAAAACTTGGAAACAGTTACACCTAGGCAGTATTTATTGGGCGACTAGCAGATTTTTTCAATGTAGTACATCTAGGTATTAAGTGGTTCAAATCGGTATTTTCTTCACGGATTGAGCTAAAGCTCAAATAACTAGGATACAGTGGTATATTGTGGGCACTAGAAGAAATTCGTACTGAAATTCGTACCTTTAGGTAATAAATAGTCCAAATAGACATATCTTAGTCCACAATGGCACAGATGGTATCTTAAATGGGGTACCTAGGGGGACCGCCCCACCCTAAAACCTATCAACTATATATTTAGACCAATCACGACAATATGCGACTCAAATGGAAGATATTTGGAATAAGAAAAAGTATCTGATATCCAATTGTCGGACCAAGTGCTAAGGGGACCACAAATAGGACTTATTTACTAAACATGGCAATATGGGGCTCAAATAAAAGGTATTTGAGAGTAGAATACGAATCTTATATCCAAATATGGCACCAAGTGTTTGGGGGCCAAAAACAACCCCCAGAGAGAACAAATTTATGACAATAGCAATAAAGGACAAATGAAAGGTCTTTGGGAGTAAAGCACAAATCTGAGGTCAATATTCGGGAAAAGTGTTCCCACCCCCAAATAGGACGCATTTGCTGATCATTGCAATATGGGGCTCAAATAAGAGGTTTTTAATAGTATACATGAATCTGAGATATTTGCTGACTTTTCCAATAAGGTATTTGAGATTAGAAACTGAATTTGATATTCAATTTTGAGTCCCATGGCAATATGGAGTTCTAATAAATGATATTTGAAAGTAGAGCACGATGCTCATTTATTTTTAGGGCTAAGTGTGGAGTGGAGTAGAGCACAAAATTGATACCCACTTTCGGAACCAAATTTCTGGGGGGCTACCCCTTTTTCAAAACACCCACAAACAGCAACTATTTACTATGGGGCTTAAACCCTTCGAGCGAATTTATAGACCAATAAAGATCATATGGGATTCAGATAAAGGCACTTATATTGTTAAACTGTTAGTCAAGCGATATACTATTTATTTTCGTAGCATGGTATTTAACTTGAAGCTCTTGAATTGTCGAAAGTAAATATTCAAAGGATAATTTTGTTCCATTTAAAGTAGGAGAAGGCGCAGCGGAGCGGGCCCGGTTCAGTTAGTAATTTATATAAATTCAATTTTCAAAGAAACTTAATCTGTAGGGTTAGTCTAAATGGCAACCATATTCTAACGTAGTCCGATCTGAACCATACTCGGCACGGATATCGATTAAATAATAGGTCTTAAATACATTCAATATATTGTTAATATGAAGGCTATATTGAGATGTAATCCAATACAGTCTATTTTTGAACTTAAGTTGCAGTGCCAGGTTTCTGCTCAATATCTTTATTTTGAAAGATTGTAGTATACAATCCAGCTGGAAAATTGTGCAAGCTTTTCCATATCATGCCGATTATGGCTCATATATTTTAATATTTTTCAATCAAAGCAATTAAGTAGAAATTACATGCTGTTAACAAAATTCCTATTATTTTCATATTATATATATGAAAGCTACTATTCAAAATTAGTTTCTTTTATTTTTAAGACTTTTTTTATTCTAACACACCATACATAACTCCTCAAATATCCATAAGGATGTTAAAGCAATTGAAAAAGCATTTCAAAAGCCTTCTGAGAATGTATCTATTAAATTTGTCTCTTTTCAGAAATGCATCTCTACAAAAAGATGTGTCATAAGTCAATACATCTAACCTTTTGTTTTGTAGTCCAAGTTTCCAACAAAACCTGATTATCTCCCTGCACCTCGTTTCAATTGAGGAGTGTCTTAAATAACAAAAAAAATTTCAACTAGAAAATTACAAAACAAAACAACATTTAGTATCTGGCCATAAATATTCTTTTCTATGTACAATTTCAATTACATTACACAAAGTTGCCTGAACTTTGTCTGCCCAACAAATGCATTTCAATTATCCTACAAGAAAACTATGGCATAGCACCAGATAGGGGTTGAAGCCCACAAAAACATAGATTACAATGTCGTCTGTCGATTGCAACGAAGTTAACATTTTTACAGCCTTTACAAAGAATTGTTTTAATGTAGCATTGTAAAAAATATTTTATGACCTTTGTTCAACATATTACAACAAAATTGTTTTTAATAATAATGGTCGTAGGTACACGCAGAAAAAATTCTGATTGAAAATTGCGAGAAAAAATTTTCGTAAAACATTTTGTTTTCTAATTTCTTTTAAAAGATGAAGTTGCGGAAACATTTTTTGTTTTTGCAATATTTTTTTTTTCAATGAACAAAACATCTCGGTATCAAAAACAAACACTTTTTCTCTGTGTACCTTGAGAGTCAACATGTGGGTGTGTTTACTATGACAAAAACAGATAAAGGTTCTGAAAGAACTCAAGTACCTATTGTTTCTTGTCCTAATAATGGTTTAAAACTGGAATTTATGGAAAATACTTGTTTCACCAGTGTGAAACTTTGCTTTTTGCAAACGAAAAATACTGCTAAATGCCTTTGCACGGCACAGAAAGAAATATTTTTAGAAAAAATGACTTAATTAAAGTGTTAAATTGAACAACCCAAAAACAAAATTAAATCAAAATAAAAAACAAACATTTCAATTTGAGCATAAAATCAACCAGCAGGTATTAGTTTCCTCCGAGCAGAACTTTGAATACCCCCCAGCTCAGATGTATCATTTATCAAATTTCGGAGTAAAGAACGAATTTGATATCTATTTTCAAGACAAAGTCCCTGTAGGCGCCCCATCCCCAAAACACCCTCCAAACGACTCACGTTCACCGACCATGGCAATATGGGCTCAAATTAAAGGGATTTGGGAGTGAAGAACAAATTTAATATCGATATTTGAGTAGAAATGTCTGAGGTGCCATCCCTAAAAAGTGGTAATATTGGATTCAAAAGAAAGGCAGAGTAAAATTTTGCCCATAAACCGAGCAGGGTCAAACTTCTCACACATCAAAGAGTGCTTTCCGATTCAAGTTTAAACTCAATGATAAGGGACCTTTTTTTTAAAGCCAAATCCGAACGGCGTGCCACACTGCGACAACTCATTGGGGAGAATTACATGACCATACATAGCTTAATATCTCGCAAATTTCGCCGTCAACAAGAGGGGATAAGGAACGCTTTAATTTTTTTTCAATGTTCTCGCTAGTATTGAAATCGGGCGTTAGCGTCGTAGGTGGACATGGACTACAATTCTACGAATTCGATATCCACATTCAGGCCTTAGTGTCTCTACCCTAAAATGCCACTAGAGAGTTAAAGAAGGCGCAGTGGACGGGCGCAGTTCGACTAATAACCAAATATAGACCGATCTGAACGATATACGCCAATATGGGTATCGAATGAAAGCTATTGGAGAGTAGAATACGAAAATGGCATTAAAAAATAGGTTCAGGAATCCAGGGGGTCGCCCAACACCAAAACCTGAAATATTTACCAATACGGTAATATATGGGACTCAAAAGAAAGGAATTTGGAAGTAGAGTAAAAATTTGCTCAGGAACAGAGCAGGGGAAAATTTCTCACACATCAAAGAGCGCGATTCGATCCAAGTTTAAAATCAATGATAAGAAACCTTTTTTTATAGCTGAGTCCGAAGGGCGTGCCACAGTGCTAAACTCTCTCTGGGGACAATTTTTTTCATGACCATGCATGGCATGGTACCTCGCGAATGTCGCCAGCATTAAAAGAGGATAACCACCGGATAAAATTTTATCCAATGTTCTCGCCATAAAAGATATTAGAGAGTTAAAGGAGGAGCCGCGAAGCGGGCCCAATTCGGCTAGTTTCCTATAGAAATGACATTTTGACAAAATTTTCTAAAGAAATAAAATTTTGAGAAAATTTCCAGTAAAAATAAAATTTTGACAAAATTCCCTATAGAATGGAAATTTTGACAAAATTTCCTATAGAATGGAAATTTTAACAAAATTTCCTGTAGAAATTAAATTTTGGCAAGATTTCCAAAAAAACGAAATTTTAACAAAATTTCCTTAGAAACGAAAATTCAACAAAATTGCCTATAGAAATGAAATTTTAACTAAATTTCCTATAGAAATGAAATATTGAGAATATTTCCTATAGAAATGAATTTTTGACAAAATTTCCTATAGAAATGAAATTTGACATAAACATGGAAATGAGGCCACCGTAGCGCAGAGGTTGGTATGTCCGCCTATGACGACGAACGCCTGCGTTCGAATACTGACGAGCCCATCAGAAAAAATTCTTTGCGATGGTTTTCTCCCTCCTAAAGCCGGCAATGTTTGTGAGGTACCATGGCATGTAAAAACTGCGGCACGCCGTTCGGACTCGGCTATGAAATTGAGGCCCTTTATCATTGAGCTTAAAACTTGAAGCGGACTGTACTCATTGATAGAAGATTGCCACATTTAGTGGAATGTTTCTGGGCAATATTCGCATTTGTGAAAATGAAGTTTTAAGAAAATTTCTTCTGAAATTTAAATTTTGAGAAAAGTTCCTATAGAAATTACATTTTGGCAAAATTTCCTAGAAAAAGTACAGTTTTACAATTTTCCTATAGGAATGAAATTTTGATAAAATTTCCAACTGAAATGAGATTTAAAAAAAATATTCACGTAGTGCTCTTTCTTGAAATGAGATTTAAAAAAATATTCACGTATAGCTCTTTCTTTATTCGGTCTTCAAATAATTCATGATTTCCTTGGTTAGGTTAGGTTGAAAAGAGGGTGCAGACATTAATCCGCCCCATGATACTATGGAGATACACTAAACAATAAAGTAACATCCAAACAATAAAGTAACATCCAAAAAGCAAATTTTATGTAAGGAATTCCGTGCTACTTACAAAATCCTTAATTGTTTTTAATAACACTCCCCTAAGTTGGTTCATGTCTGATATTGCGTCTTCACCTAAGTACCGGCATCTGTTGGACACGAAAGACGGGGAATGACAAAGAAAATGCTTCAACGTCTCATCATCTTCCCCGCATGCCCTACACATGCTATCACTTGCCGCACCGATTTTACATAAGTGAGCTCGTAGTCCTATGTGTCCCGTTATGATACCAAT
Organism: Stomoxys calcitrans; assembly: GCF_963082655.1. Lineage (NCBI taxonomy): Eukaryota > Metazoa > Arthropoda > Insecta > Diptera > Muscidae > Stomoxys > Stomoxys calcitrans. The sequence goes on from NC_081553.1 coordinate 88,419,972, forward strand.
AGCTATACTGACCTCGTTCTTATTTCCTTTCTCACGATCTGGATCCCCCCATAGGATTTTCGCCGTCCTACCCATCATTTTGCTGTTCAACAATGTTGCATGCGCATTCGTCGCCCACTCCCTTAACTCGGACTGCGTCAACCCGAAAGGATTCGGGTTAAAAAAGTTTATTGACGGCAGTCCTCTGGCCGTCACCGCCAAATGGTCTGCCCTTTCATTTCCACTTACTCCGTTGTGCCCCGGCACCCAAACGATGCGGATTTTGCCATCCTCAGAGAAGGCGTTACTCTCCTTCTTATACTGCCAGACTGTTCGTGACCTTACCGTCCTGGTTGTTATTGCATTGTTGGATCGCCTGGATCTCCGCCTGCAGGACAGTATAATGGTCAGGCAGTCTAAAACAGATCTCAGTCCCTGGGTTCTCAATGTAAACCCCCAGGCCTACTCTGTCCTCTAGCTTTTATCCATCCGTCTAACATGATCTTCCAGATGGCAATACTAGGGTTCCGTCAATTCAAGACTGTGCCTTTGGCAGCAGTGCCTCGCACTCGATCTCAAATGTCGTCTCAGGTATTCGATCCAAAACCTCTTCCCTTCCTTCCAGGTTTCCTATCGTCTGTTTGATTATACCGCCGTGGTATGAGCTGCTCCCATCCTCAATCCATTCTCCCATCGCCTTAAGTCTCATAGCCGCAGTGGCTGCCTCACACTTAATTTGAATGTCAATGGGTCGGATATCTAGAATAGTCTCTAGTGCCCTAGTGGGCGTGGTCCTCATCGCTCCGCCTATGCCAAGACAACATGTTCTCTGAACCTGTTGTATGGTCTTTATGCTGCACTTTTTCTCCATAGCAGTCCTCCAAACTACTGAGGCGTAAGTAAGTATTGGTCTTATTACGCTTCTGTAGAGCCAGTGGACTATCCAAGGATTCAGGCCCCACTTCGACCCTACAGCCCGTTCACATAGTGCCCATCTGTGAGCCTTCTCAGTACGCTCCTGAATGTGACACTTCCAATTCAGTTTCCTGTCCACGATCACACCTAAGTATTTGACCTTGTCAGATATTGAAATCGTCTTATTGAGAAAATGTGGTGCGTTAAATTGGCCCACCTTCGTCTTCCTCGTGAACAGGCATATTTCAGTCTTCTCTGGGTTAACATTGAGGCCTCTGGGTCTAGCCCAGTCATATACCATATGCAAGATCCCTTTCGGCCCTTCTGCATAGCTCGTTTGGATCCTTACCCTTTAGAAGTATTATAACATCGTCTGCGTAGCAGACGGGTTCAAATCCCTCCTCAGCCAGCATCCGTTATAAGTCATTTATGGTGGTCACCCATAGGAGTGGCGAAAAAATGCCCCCCTGCGGTGTGCCCTGTGCCACTTTCTCCCTTATATTTATGTCATGCGACACAAAATTTATCCACCTATTCCTTAGCATATGGTTTATCCAGTCTCGAAGGATTGGATCAGTGTGTCGGTCCGCACGATGTCAATGCATACCGCCAGTGTGTATGTTTTGGCATCGAAGGATTCTTCCATTTTATGCACAACCTCAGGCAGGGCAGTGTCCACCGACCTTCCCTTGACATAGGCATGCTGTTTGTATTGGAGCAGTTAACTGGATGTCATACTCTTTATCATGGTGTCCACAATACGTTGCATGGTTTAGAGTAGAAAGGACGTAAGGCTTATGGGTCTGTAGGCCTTTGGTGTCGCATAACTTGCTTTGCCGGGCTTGGGTATAAACACCACCCTCGCCTCCTACCAGGCTTTCGAAGTATATGAAAGATCCAGGCACGCTATGAAAATTTTTGGCCAGATGAGGCGCCATATAGTCTGCCTCTTTCTGTAGTAACGCCGGAAATATTCCATCAGGTCCGTGTGACATAAATGGTTTGAAGCTCCTCAAGGATTCCCTCACCATAAATTCCGTTATTATAAACCTTCAATCAAAGTCATTATTCCAAGAATCCGGTGTCCTCGTGAGTCCCTTCGTACCCTGTGAAAAATGAGTTTTCATCAAAAGCCTCAACGTGTTTTCCCAAAGAAATGGAATTTTGACAAAATTTCCAAAAGAAATAAAATTTTGACACTATTTTCTGTAGAAATGAGATTTTAGCTAAATTTTCTACACAAATTCATTTCCAGTAAACTGAAGTTTTGGCAAAATATAATCATTTTTAACCACCTTTTATTTGCTTAGAGACCCTTGGTTCTTCTCCACTTGATACTTTCCCCTATTTTAAATTCAAATTGAATTTTATGTTCATAAATCAAAATAGTTTGAAAAGTTTTTAAACTTACAACCTTTAAATAATATTCAGTTGCCCCAGCGTAAGATATGAAACATTTGTGTTAAATTCTACACTTGCCACTTGTTTTCTGCAAGAGTTGCTCCTTCTCTTTTGCTTTAACATCAAATGGTTGATTGCCATAACGAAATTCGTAAAATTGACTTTGTTTTGCCTTCTCTTTTGTTTCAGTTTGGGTTATATCATCATCATTCAACAGCAAGCAATAACTTCTATCTTGGACCATAAGTAGATGGAAAATCAATATGAGGCTATTCAATAATAGCACAAAAATTGCAATAAATTAAACTAGATTGGACTCGAAACAGCTAAACGAATAACTGGAAGCTGAAAGACTGAATACTTAGATGGGATAAACTATACCCTGTTTTTCTTCTGTGAGCTGGAAAAAAAAGTTCATTTTTCTACTTCCGTTTTAGTTGCTTTCTTTCCTTCCGTTTTGTATACGATGTGACTTCTTCAGCTACGATATATGAATGAATTTAGCCCTTGATGGCAAGAGTGACTTAAGTTGCATTTGATAATTTTCGTTTCTATTTGTAAAAGGATTAACAAAATTTTTTTTTAAATTTCTTCTAAGCTTGACGAGATCTTACTTCTCCTTAACAGAATTTGCAGAAAAACTTAAAATCTTAAAATTATAAAAAATATCAGATTATACACTGAAACCTTGACCAGAGCGAGGGGGAAAGGTGAACATAAAGGGCAAAACAAGGAATCTATTTTTAAAATTTTAACCACTACTACGAATGCTTTTTGCTGGTACCAGCACAATGGGCCTAAATGTCTGTGTGGATCTGATTGCTGACTGTCTTCATATTCTAACCTCATCAACGCAAAAAATAGTCTCTCCTAAGATTGCCAAGGGTACAACGAGATCCATAAGACTTACTTTGTTCTGTATTATTGCTCCATCAAACTGACTTTGTTCAGTTTGTTGCATTAGCGGCCTTATAAAAACAACAACAAAAGCCAAATGAAAGCTAGAAACGTTAATTGAAAATTTTGTCTTTTGGACTTAGGCAATTATGGCAATTAGACGTATTTACAACTCATCTGGATATATTGCAATACAAGTGGTGTAAGACCGTAAGGATTATTTGTTGTTTTGTTATTTTAAACTATTGCAATTGCTCTAGGATATTATGCAGCAAACCTTTAAACCACAAAATAAGAAAAACGCTCGATCTCAACGAGAAAATATATATATCCATATCTGGCAATATGTACTACCTATCACGAAAAAAAAAAACATTTAAGGCCTTTTGGAGAAGGCTAGAAATGGACTCAAAAGACCCAACATCTGCGGTGGTGGCGTCAGAACGTAGCGTGTTGTCCTACCCTCCTGTAGATGTGGGTGCCTTAACACCTGTAGTCGAGAGTAATGCTCCAAGCGCACAACTAGTCGTCAGACTGAGGAAGAGACGGATAAACCAGAGGGATGCACAGTTCGTCCCCAGCCTTTAAGTAAAGGTGGTGTTTCTGACTCGGAATCAGAAAGCGACTGTGTCAATGCAACAATCATCGCAGCTGAATCGAAAGATGAGGGCATCGGGATGACAAGCAGACCGAGAAAGTGATCCGGTGCACGACGAAGGAGACAGAGAAGTATGTACCGGCAGCGTAATCGGCCGAAAGTGCAGGATGCTGGAAGGAATAGAACTGACATTCCAAGCACTTCTACGGAAGCTGGAAAAAGAATCACATCTCCCGAAGAGAAATAACACTGCTAAAATACTGAAGAAGAAAAAGAGCTCCCAGCTTGCAAGTACTCTGGGAAAACCAGCAATGGAGACTCCAGACAGTGTCCTGCGAAGGTAGACAAAGTTGGAACAGAAACGAAGGAAGCGCGCACCGCCCCTGAATCTTCATGGAGAACTGTAATTTCTAAAAGGAAGCCACAGCCATCACGGAAGTGGAAGATGGTCGCTGAGAATGGTAAGGAGCCGCCCTCTTACGCCAGAGTGGCAAGGAAGCACAACAGAGGTGAGCTGACTTATGCAGTCATCAATATCGGCTCTGCATCCGGTAGGATTCCACCAGATCATTGGTCCCAAGTGGAGGATCTGGTTAACGATCGGATTTTTGAACATGTGTGTAACTCTGTAGAGGCTCCACCCATACAAATGATGAGCTGCGAGTTTAGAGGGGAAATCTCTACGCTGCGTTTTGCGTCGGCGGAATGTGTTGATACCGTCAAACAGCTCGTCGGAGGTATTCACGCTCCCTGGGAGGGTGCAAAGCTCAACCTGGTGAGAAAGATGGATAACTCCCAGTTCACAAAGGCGACTGTCTTCATCAAGGGATGGGGCAGTAAAATTTGCGACGGAACGCATGTTGGGATTCTTGGGCAACAAAACCAAGGTTTGGTCGCAGAGAAGTGGGAGTTCTTCCACAGGGAGGAGAAGGAGAAAGGAACTCTCTTTGTGGTTGGCATTTATCAAGTCTCCGTGACGAGTTTCGCTAAGACTAAAGGCATGACGCACTACGGGAGCAACTCTGTGTTTTTCAAGATTGGGAAGACTAGGATAGGCAGAAATTCTCATTTTGAGACATCGGGCGGTGCAGTGGCAGGTGACTCAACACCGCCCAACAAACAGGAGGCCGAAGCAACTCTGTCTTTTTCAAGATTGGGAAGACTAGGATAGGCATAAATTCTCATTTTGAGACATCAGGCGGTGCAGTGGCAGGTGACTCAACACCGCCCAACAAATAGGAGGCCGAAAACGAGACAATCACGGCATCTCTCAATATTGGAAGGACTAGGCGAAGCACTGATCCTAATACTCAAATATCAGGCAGGGCAGTGGCGAGAGACCCAACACAGCCTAACAAACAGGACCCATCCCGACGATGGACCCATCACAGACTTCAAGACTCGGAATACTGGAATAGGTAATATTGAAACATTAGGCAGCGCAGCGACAGGAGTCGCAATGCAACCCAACGAACAGGGAGTCGATGATGGTACCATCACCTACTCCCAAGAAACCCATTTACTTAGGATTTGGAAGACAGGGAGTCGATGATGGTACCATCACCTACTCCCAAGAAGCCCATTTACTAAGGATTTGGAAGACTAAGATAGGCAAAGATCCTAGTATTGAAACATCAGGCAGTAGAAGGGATGGAAACCAACGCGGTATAATCGAGTCGACGATAGGAAACCTGGAAGGAAGGGTAGAGGTTTCCGATCGGATACCTGAGATAAACCTTGATGTCGAATGCGAGGCACTGATGCCATTGCCACAGTCTTGGATTAACGGAACCCTTGTATTGCTATCTATTAGTATTGCCTGGAAGGAAGGGTAGAGGTTTCCGATCGGTTACCTGAGATAAACCTTGATGTCGAATGCGAGGCACTGATGCCATCGGCACAGTCTTGGATTGACGGAACCCTTGTATTGCCATCTGGAGGATCATGTGACACGAATGTATCAAGGTTAGAGGGTCTGGGAGTCTACATTGAGAGGACTGAGATCTGTTTTAGACTGCCTGACCATAATACGGTCCTGCAGGCGGAGATTCGCACGATCACGGAATACGTGAGGTGGTGTGATTCTAATGCGAGGACGTCGAGTGTGAACATCTTTACCGACAGTAAAATTGCTATAAGGCCAATAACAACCAGGACGGTAAGGTCACGGACAGTCTTGCAGTGTAAGAAGAAGATTAACGCCTTCTCTGAGGATGGCAAAATCCGTATCGTTTGAGTGCCGGGCCATAACGGAGTAAGTGGGAATGAAAGGGCAGACGATGTAGCGGTAAAGGCAAGAGGACTGCCGTCAATAAACTTGGTTAACCCGAAGTCTTTCGGGTCGACGCAGTCTGAGTTCAGGGAGTGGGCTACGAAAGCGCATGCAACATTGTGGAACAGCGAAACGGTCGGTAGAACGGCGAAAATCCTATGGGGGGATCCAGATCGTGAGATAGGAAGTAAGAACGAGATCAGTATACCTATTGGTATCACATAGGACACATAGGACTACGAGCTCACTTATGTAAAATCGGTGCGGCAAGTGATAGCATGTGTAGGGCATGCGGGGAAGATGATAAGACGTTGTCATTGCCCAGCTTTCGCGTCTAACAGATACCGTCATTTAGGTGGGGCACAATACCAGACATGAACCAACTTAGGGGAGTGGTATTGAAAACAATTAAGGATTCTGTAAGTAGCACGGAATTTCTATTTTAAAATTTGCTTTGTAGAGGTTACTTTATAATTTTTAGAGCGCACAACAAGCCGATTACTGGCTTAGGTGGCATGGGGCTGATTAATATCTGCACCCTCTTTTCAACCTAGCCTAACCTAAAGATTATGTATGATGGTCGGGAAAGAGTAATACGCTATATAAATTTTTGATATCGGAAAAGGGGTTGACTTTTCCACTTATCCTAAAAGTACCAACCAAATTAAAAGTAACCGATGCGGACTCAAATAAAACGTATTTTGAAGTAGAATACGAAACATGTATCACATTATGGGGTGTGCTCTCAGGGGCATCCAATACCAAAAACCTACCCATATGGACATGTAAGCAGATTAAGGCAAACTTGGTCTCCGATTAAGGGTCATTTGGAGTAAAATACGAATCAGATATCAAAATTCGCCGCCAACTCCAAGGATTGCCACCAGAATCCAAAAACCTCCTCAAACGGACATAGAGCACGACAAAATCCGAAAAACGGGTTAGCCGATTGAGACAATATGTGGCGCATAGAAAAGGTAATTGGAAGTGGAGTACGAATCTGATATTAATTTTGAACAAGAAGGGTCTCGGGAACTGCCCAACTTAGAAAAAAAAACTCTCAAAAGCGAGCTATAAGTCGATTTGGACAATACGAAAGATTATTAAAAGAAGGGTGTAGATAAAGGGTGATGTTTTAGATATTATCTTTTAGGTACCACGTTTCGTGATTTTTTTTTCATTGTCAAACATTGGTCAATAATTTAACCAAGAATCGACTTACAAATAAACAACGCTTGCAAATTATTGAATTTTATTATCAAAATGCGTGCTCTGTTAAAAAAGTTCATCGTACTCAAATTGTGTTTAGCGACGTAGCTCATTTTTGGCACAAACATTATGGAATAAAGATCATCCAGAAGCAATGCAAGAGCCACCAATGCATCAAGAAAAAGTCACAGTTTGGTTGGGTTTATGGGCTGGCGGCATCATTGGACCGTACTTCTTCAACGATGAAGCAAATTGTAACGTAAGTGTGAATGGTGAGTGGTATCTTTAGATGATATCCAACTTTTTTTGCCCAAAATGCAAGAGCTTGACTTGCATGACATGTGGTTTCAACAGGACGGTGCCACATGCCACACAGCACGCGTAACAATGGACTTATTGAGAGGCGAGTTCGGTGAACATTTTATTTCACGTTCGGAACCGGTCAATTGGCCGCCTAGATTATGCGATTTAACGCTTTTAGACTATTTTTTGTGGGGCTATGTTAAAGCTCACGAAGCGGAGCCTCATTCTTCAGATATCAACTTTGTAATGCAAATTTTGAACATTTTATTTCACGTTCGGAACCGGTCAATTGGCCGCCTAGACCATGCGATTTAACGCTTTTAGACTATTTTTTGTGGGGCTATGTTAAAGCTCACGAAGCGGAGCCTCATTCTTCAGATATCAACTTTGTAATGCAAATTTTGCCCTTGAACATTCCACTAAGGAATAGGGCAAACTTCTTACATATCAATGAGTGCAGTCCGATAAAAGTTAAAGCTCAATGATAAGGTGCCTCCTTTTTACAGCCGAGTCCGAACGGCGTGCCGCAGTGCGACATTTCTTTGGAGAGAAGTTTACATGGCATAGTACCTCACAAATGTTGCCAGCATTAGGTGGAGGAAAACCACCGCTGAAATTTTTTTTGATGGTCTCGCCAGGATTCGAAACCAGCGTTCAGCGTCATATGCGGACATGATAACCTCTGCGCTACGGTGGCCTCCCGATATCAACTTTGTATATAGCCTATATTTCCATCGAATTAAATTTTAAATATTTCATGAAGATCCGTTCAGAAATTTTGAAGTCTTATGAACCAAAAATTATTTTGTTCTTCTCATATTCTTTGCTGGGTTACATGCGTTTTATGATATTTGTATTTTCTATTCTATTTACAGTAATCCTCTTTGCAGTTCCTTCGTTCGTTCGCTTTTTTACACCCAATAGTGTTGTCTGGCCTTAAGCCAATTGCTTAAACTTTTTCCCAGGGACTTGAGGCAAGTGGAAGGATAAGACCACATACCCATACACATGCGAGTGCATATTCTGCTCTCCTTTTAGCAAAGCGATATGCGAAATGGCCATTACATCCTTTGCGACACTAACTCTCGGGCATTGCAATTTTAGGTGACGCCAATTGCTCCATTTTGGAGTAAAATTTATTTAAGCTTCCCAGAACCGAAAAGAAGAAGAACAGCCACCGCTGCTTGGCCACAAAATGTGGAAGTGCAATTGAATAAGAAGTTGTTGTTGTATTTGTTATGTATGAAAATGATTTATGGTGATACATTAATGTTGGGCCACGTACTCTTTTAAGCCTGGCGGTTATACGAGTTTGAATCCAAATTCTCTTTCGATTGTAGCCTTTGGATATTTCATTTTTTTTTTTATTTTTTTGAAGAATGGTGGATAAGGACGATCTGCATTAAGGTTCCAACAACAACAGCATTGGAAGACAACCAATGATGGTGCTTCCGTTTCAGACGCCTGATAAGCAATAATTTGAAAAACAAACCGGAAGTAATAGAAAATTTTCAATGACCATTCTCATACAAACTCTACTCAACTGAGCAATTCGAGAGGAAAATGTGTCTGTATGGTTGGTGCAAAAAAAATATTTATGAGATTATTGCCATTTGTAAATTATTCATATGTGCTGCCCCCGGTTTCCTTACACTGCTGTTTATGGTAGACATGGTGGTGGTTATGCTATTGAGGTTGGAACAAGTTTCCCAAATGGAATGAGATTATGCAAAAGTTTTTTAATGATGACAAATGTGAAATGCAAAATTTATGCTTCATGCCACAGATTTTGGGAAACCAAAAACTTTGCACCAAATTGTGGAACAAGTGCTTAAATTTAAGGCTTCAAATGGTGGAAATAGAAAAAAACATGATCACAAATCTTTTTTAAAGATGGCAACCAAGTAAAACATTTGACAAACAGATGGATTGGCAGACAGGCAAATGGGCGAAATTAGGCTAATCTATAAACGGAGGCTATTAGGGAAATTGTGTCTGAGCCGAAAATCCTTCGGGCGAAAAGAAGTTTCGATTCCTTTAAGTCGCCAAGTCCTGATGATGTATCACCGGTTGAATAACATGACGTGTCTGATAGACTGGTTCCCTGGCTTAGGGAGATGAACTCTGCTTGTATCAGAATGTCGTACATACCTGTGGGATGAAGGGACACGAAGGTTATTTTCATTCCGAAAGTAGGAAATGCCGACCACACGAAAGCGAAAGATTTTCGTCCATTAGTCTGTCATCCTCTATGCTGAAGACTCTTGAGAGGTTGATAGAAACATATCTTAGGGCAAAGATCCCTGGAGATCGCATGTCGCGGCAGCAGCATGCATATAGTAAGGCCAAGTCATCCTTTATGCTGAAGACTCTTGAGAAGTTGATAGAAACATATCTTAGGGCAAAGATTCCTGACGATCGCCTGTCGCGGCAGCAGCATGCATATAGTAAGGCCAAGTCCACTGAAACAGTCCTTCACGACCTAGTCGGCTATATAGAAGGTTCTCTCGCTGTCAAGGAATATACAATGGTACCACTTCATGACATTGAAGGTGCTTCCAATAATGTAAAACCGACGTCAATCATGAAGGAAATGGAGTTTCTTGGCTTCAACTCTACCGTAAGAAGGTTTATTAATAACTTCCTTACTAAAAGATGCATTACGGCAGGCTTGGGTTCTGTGGATCTAAAAAGATGGGTCAAAAGAGGAACACCTCGAGGAGGTGTACTGTCTCCTCTACTTTGGAATATAGCCATTAACAATATATTATTGTCTCTGGATGAAAAAGGCGTAAAAGTAGACGCGTATGCTGATGACGTGACAATTGCGGTTAGTGGAAAGGAAGTTCTACGTGCAACAGGAAGTTCTACGTGCAACAGGAAGTTCTACGTGCAACAGGAAGTTCTACGTGCAACAGGAAGTTCTACGTGCAACAGCAAAGTGGGCTACCGAAAAAGGTCTAGGTATAAATCCGAGCAAGACAGAAGAACCTGTCTCTTTGGGTGGAGAGAATGCTCCATTTACAGAAAGCGCAAAATACCTGGGTCTTTTGCTAGACAGGAAATCTAACTTCAAATCCAACATTTTTGAAAGGACAAGAAAGGCCACTCTTGCCCTATACACCTGCAAGGGAGCCATTGGCAAAGTTGGGGGTTTAGACAGCGCGTCATGCAGTGGGTATATACTGCAGTTGTCAGACCTATAATGCTATATGGTATTGTGATCTGGTGGACGGCGCTTTCAAAGAACACCTACTGCTAAATAGTTAACCGGATCCAAAGAATGACTTGTTTGTGCATCACAGCCGCACTGAGGACAACACCATCTGATGCATCGAATTTAGTGATACATCTTATGCATCTGAACATTGTGGCTACCCAAATTGCAGGGACCACTGCCGTGAGGTTAAGTGAGCTTTCTCATTGGTCATGTGGCGGCTACGGACACTGTGTTATCCATGATACAATATCCGATGTTCCCGGCAGTGAGGATTACACCCTTCCAAAGCCGCTTTTTATAAAATTTACTGTACCACTATTCCTGACAGAACAGATAGGAACTATGATATCACTGATAACAGAAGTTGCATAGACTTCTATACGAATGGTTCCAAACTAAAGGACCACGTGGGCTTTTGGGTGTACTCTAAAGATTTAGAACTGGTCATATCGAAAAAGTTAACCGACCACTGCAGCGTGTATCAAGCGGAGATCCTTGCAATTAAGGAAGTGGTGGAATGACTAAGATATAGTGTCATTACGACGATTGGCGTAAATATCTTCCCAGACAGACATTAAATCCCTGGAGAACGTATTTCGGAACAAAAAAACTGCCCTCGACTGTCGCAAATCTCTCAACGTGAAAATTCACCTGTTGTGAGTGCCGGGCCAGAGAGATATCCCAGGGAATTGCAAAGCGGACGAGTTTGCGAGACTGAGAACGGGAATCTGTGGGTATGCCTCAAGCGACATGTAAGCTAAGTCTTCAGGACCAGGCCCGAAGTACAACGAATAATAGATGGTCACAAAGGGGGGGCAGTGATCATTCCAAAACTATGTGGCCTAATCTAGACTTGAAGAGATCTACTGCTTTGCTGACATTGATCCGTCATGACAGGTCACTGTCTAATCGGAAACAAGCTGACAGACTGAAGGTTGCCAGCAACGACTTTTGCAGAAGCTGTGAGGACATCGAGGAAGAAGAGACTATAGAACACCTTCTATGTGTGTGTTCCGCACTAGCAGTTAGAAGTAGTTTCACTTTAGGTTCTCATTTCTTTGAAAACCTGTCTGATTTAGCGCATGTGAACATTCGCAAGTTATTGGGCTTTTTAAAGCGATCTGGATGGTTCAACGGTAGGAACTAAAAGGCATCTTTCTTCTTCTGTTCCTGTGGTATCACAATGGACGAAAACGTCTAAGTGAGTATGATGGCAGACTGCCACTCAAATCTAACCTACCCATAGACGGACAAAGGTAATCTTGAATAACTAACAGGAAAATGAAACAAAACCTGAACTAACTTATCCTACTAGCCTCTTCTTGTTATGGAAGTCGTACTAACTACCATTGAAGATGATATGACTTTTAGTGTGTATTCTTAGTCAGCCACACTATGGCAACTATATCCAAACGTAGTCCAATCTACAGCGTATAGGGCATATTATAGATAGACCCACCCTAATATACATACATACTCAAATTGCTTTATTATCTGGCTTCATTATGTTCTAGTTTACCGAAGTAATGTAAACAGTGAAACAAGTTTCTGAAATCAATGAAAACTTTCAAAAACATGCAATATAGAAGATATAATCTAAAAGCTAAGACTTTTAATAACAAATCTATATTTTGTTCCAACGGGTTCAATATTTTATATAGCTTCTAAGCTGGTTTGTGATTATACCATCGAAGGAACCAATAATTGTTTAAAATTTACTACAGTAGTTAAAAACAAAGTAATTACATATTTCACCAAATTTAATTTAAAATTAGTCTTACCTTGCTAACGCGTTGAACGTAATATCTGAAATTGAAGAATAATGGGTTTTTGTTATTCGATTTGAAGATTAAGTTTTGATGGCTAAATTATCTATTATATAAAAAAGCGTTGTTCGTTCGATTGTTTGTTACTTAAAGTCTCAAACACGACTGAAACGATTTCTACTGGCTGTAGAGTTTGACCCACCGGTGAATATAGAATGCTTAACTTTACTCATATCCGACAAAGGGAGGGGGTGTTCTTCTCCCATACCCAAATTTTCGAAAACGATGTATCTCGGAGACGGGTGAATCAATTAAATCAAAATGGTGTGTGTACCCTTATGGTAATTAAAATAAGTAAAAGCGTGCTAAGTTCGGCTGGGCCGAATCTTGGAAACCCACCAACATGGATTCAGCTAAAAATGTATACAAAATAAATTGAGCTGAAGATCATAATTTTATTCTACCTACCAAACTTCTGTCAAACCAGCAAAAATTAAAGCTTCTAGGATCCGAACAAGGATAATCGAGAGAACGGTTCATATGGAAACCGTACTTGGCACAGCTGTTGGAAATCATAAAAGAATTCTATGTTCAAAACTTTAGCCAAATCGGACGAAAATTGCAAATTCCAGGGGTTCCAGAAGTCAAATCGGGAGATCGGTTTATAGGGGAGCTATGCTCAAACCGATATGGCCCATTTGCAATTCCCAACGACCTACATAAATATAAAGAATCTGTGCAAAATTTCAAGTGGCTAGTTTTTCGACGGTTATCGTGATTTCGACAGAGTGCCGGACGGACGGACATGGCTAGAATGATTCAGAATGTCAAGACGATCTATAATATATATACGGAATGACAAGATTCGTATACCCCCATCCAATGGTGGTGGGTATAAAAAACACAAAACTGATTTACAAATTTAGCCCCAAATGCCAACTCCAAAAAACCACCTAAAAGTACGTGTTATCCGATTGGGACAATATGGGTATTAAATGAAAAGTATGTAAGATAAAGGTACAAAGTTCATATTAAAATTTGGACCCCAATTCTGTGGCCCAATTCTACCCCTAAAAATCCCCCAACTTCGCTTAATCTCAAAACTGGTGTCATTCGTTTCGGTTACGGCGGTGACGAGGTAGATAAAGTTACAGAATGTCTCAAAGTTGTGGTTCCCAACTTTCGCCATTTTTATCTGCTTGGTTGTACAAGGCGTTTGGGAGTTGAAACCATCCATTTCGTCTTATCTCCATTTACTGCTAGACCCATGTTTACTGACTCTCTTTCGATTCTTTCAAAAGCAGCAGTTACTACCTGCGGTGACCAACCTATGATGGCGATGTCGTCGGCATAGGGCATAGGGCGATCTTCGAGCCAGATTGCGTAGATAAGCTAATGCATACGCCTTATCAGCATGTCGCCTTCGGTCTTAAATAGTTCAGCGGGTAACCCATCGGCTCCTGCTGCCTTGTTGTTCTTTAGTCAGGTCACTGCTACCTGGACTTCATTCTGACTAGGAGATAAACATTCTACCATCATCATGATGACTTTTTTTAGTAATTTCCACGAATGAAAAAATTTATTAGAGCCCAGCATCATCATGTGGATTTTGAGAACTGGAAGGACCCCATGATGGCGATTGGTGGGTTTAGAGTGTATTGTGGAACCCCAGAAACGTGTTTATGAATGTGGTATCAATTTCGTGCTCTACTCCCAAATACCTTTCATCTCAAATATCTGCATCTCAAATACCATTTATTTAAACCCTCTTGCTTTTGGTGGTGGATTGGAGTAGCCAAACCTTTTGCCGTGAAAGTGAATATAAGATTCATACTCTACTCCCAAAAACCACATTAAAGCTACATATATATGTATGGTTTAAGGGAAGTTTATAAGGTGAGGCGTCCCTGAAACTCTGGGCTACTAAAAAGAGATCAGATTTGGGTCCCTTTTTGCCAAAGTTCACAAATATGTCCAGTTTGAGGGGTGTGTGGGGTGGGGCAGCTTATCACGCACTAAGCCCTGAAAAAATTTCCTTTTATATAAGTCCTAATTGCCATTGTTTTAGGGAGAGTTTTTGGGGTGAGATGACTCCCAAACACTTGGCCTTAAAATTGGATAGCAAATTCGTTTTCTACTATCAAATACCTATTATTTGATCTCCTTATTGCCATAGTAGGCAAACATGGCCAGATTGAAGGGATTGTAGGGGCGGGCCCTAAAATAACAGCATTTTGCTAGAGCACGATTTTGTTTGAGGCCTATAATGTATTAGTGCTACGAGTCTCATTCAAATCAACACCAATTATTATTTCATTGTTGTTTTGGTTATCTATTGGTTGCCCAAAAAGTAATTGCGGATTTTTTAAAAGAAAGTAAATGCATTTTCAATAAGACTTAGAATGAACTTTAATCAAATATACTTTTTTTACACTTTTTTTCTAAAGCAAGCTAAAAGTAACAGCTGCTAACTGACAGAAGAAAGAATGCAATTACAGAGTCACAAGCTGTGAAAAAATTTGTCAACGCCGACTATATGATCTATATATAAAGGGTGATTTTTTTGAGGTTAGGATTTTCATGCATTAGTATTTGACAGATCACGTGGGATTTCAGACATGGTGTCAAAGAGAAAGATGCTCAGTATGCTTTGACATTTCATCATGAATAGACTTACTAACGAGCAACGCTTGCAAATCATTGAATTTTATTACCAAAATCGGTGTTCGGTTCGAAATGTGTTCATTCACCGTAACGTTGCGTCCCTCACATCTTATGTGAGGGTACAAAGTGTACTCTACTACCAAAGACCTTGTATTCCTTTTTTTGTAGGATAGGGGGAGGTGGATTGCCCTCCAACACATCCTTTTATTTGAGTACAATATATTCTAGGTCGTCCTATATGAAAGTTTGGTGTTCTTTTTATTGAGAGGAGAGGGTCGGTCCCCCCGGACGCTAAGACCCAAAAGACAATTTATTATAGCCCTTTATTGTCGCGATATACATATCCTGCTTCGAACTCTACTGCCATAGATCTTTCATTTATTTCACAAATTATCCCGCCCGTACTGCGCGTCCTATTCACGGGTATTAAGTGGGTGGGCCGGTCCTAGACTCTATCCCAAATATGTATACCAGATTCGTAGTCAACTCCCAAAGACCTTTCATTTGATACCCATTTTGTAACGTTGGACATTCATGCGCGTTTAAGGGGTTTTGGGTTTGGGAAGCCCCCATAGACACCTTGGACCAAATTCTTATAACAGATGTGCACTCAACTTCTAAACACCTTTTATTTGATATCCATATTGTCAACTCCCAAAGCCCTTTCATTTGATACCCATTTTGTGACGTTGGACATTCATGCCCGTTTAAGTGGTTTTGAGGTTGGGAAGCCCCCGTAGACACCTTGGACGAAATTGTTATAACAGATGTGCACTCAACTTCCAAACATCTTTCATTTGATAACCATATTGTCCCAATTGGTAAATAATCTCTACTGGCGAGTTTTTATATCTGATCTGACTCTACTTTTAAATAGCTTTCATTTGATATCCATATTGTCAAAATTGCTAATTATGCCCTGCGGGGGAGCCTCTCAGACACCAAGAAATAAATTTTTATGTCAGATTTGTACTCTATTTTTAAGTTCCTTTCATTTGACACCCATATTGCCCAAAGCGGTGAAAGACTCCTGTTGAAGTTTTTTTTTGGGGCGGGGGACTCTCCCGAATACTTTGGCGAAATTTGTATACCAAGTTCGTACTCTACTCTTAAATACCTTTCGTTAAATACCCATATTGTCCCAATCGGTAAACATGTCCGCCCGGGGGGTTTTGGGATGGGGCGTCCCCCCAGGTGAATGGACCCAAAAATTGTATACCAATTTAAAGTTTCTGGGATACCATAAAGTGGCAAACAAAATTTCGCTTAAATCGGTGCACGTATCTCCGAAATCTGGCGTTTTTGAAAATTGGGGTATGGGGGAGGATCCGCCCCCCCCCTCCCCCCTACGAATATCAACAAATTTAGTACCCTTTTTTTACCGAGGGCCCAAACTCTACCATTTGTGGAAATTTCATGAAAATCGGTTTGTATGTACGTCGCTTGACTTACAGTATAACAAAATATATGCTTGGATATGGATTCGCTCGGAGGCGTTAAGGTCATTTAAGTTTGGATGTTAGATGTATTCCATTCTTAAAAGATTTCATTAGGTTAGGTTAGGTTGGAAAGAGAGTGCAGATGCCACTATGAACACACACCTAAGCCAGTAATTGTAAACCCACGTATCTCCGAGATCAGGCGTTTTTGAAAATTGGGGTATGGGGGAGGGTCCGCCCCCCCCCCTTCGGATGTCAAAAAATGCAGTACCCTATTTTCACCGGGGGCCCAAACTGTACCATCTGTGAAAATTTCATGAAAACCGGTTTGTGTGTATGTTGCTTGACTTACAGTATAACAAAATATATGCTGGGATATGGATTCGCTCGGAGGCGTTTAGGTCATTTAAGTTTGGATGTTAGATATATTCCATTCTTAAAAGATTTCATTAGGTTAGGTTAGGTTGGAAAGAGAGTGCAGATGCCACTATGAACACACACCTAAGCCAGTAATTTTAAACCATCCGGCGGGTGATAAGGTCCCTGGGGACTTATGCAAGGTCACTGGGGACCTTGTTCAATTGAAGAATTTCAAAATTAAAAAAAAGCGTTTTCATATAATATTTTATACAAAAAGTAAAAGTCAACGGATGACTCAACCGTCGGAGGATTATGATGTTTCTTCTAATCTAAACAGATTTTTAAACTCAGCCCAAATTGAACTGATCGCCCTCAATTTTATACCTATATGTGAATCAGAGTCAATCTTCAAAACTAGAAGAGCCCTTCACATCTGACATTTTGTATTTACCGAAGAAAATGCTCAATTGGTGAGCACAAACACCGTTTCTTTACAAAACCCAATGTTTCTTTCCCCTCATAAATTGAATGATGGACTAAAATCCCACACGACCCATTTTATTGCAACTAAAATTTAAAAAATTCCAAAAATTGCAATACTATTGGGTTGCCCCAAAAGTAATTGCGGATTTTTGTAAAGAAAGTAAATGCATTTTTAATAAAACGTAGAATGAACTTTAATCAAATATACTTTTTTACACTTTTTTTCTAAAGCAAGCTAATAGTAATAGCTGATAACTGACAGAAGAAAGAATGCAATTACAGAGTCACAAGCTGTGAAAAAATTTGTCAACGCCGACTATATGAAAAATCCGCAATTACTTTTTGGGCAAACCAATATTATAACGTATTGGCTGCAATTATTTGCCTAGAAGGCAAATGTTAATGCCCTTTTTAGGTTTCTTTGTCGTGCATTTAATTTGAACATGCTGATTTCCTATTAATGCCAGATTAGCTTTTTGTTTTATACAAGAGAATGTCAGAATAATTGTGAGCGAACAACAAACCGAGCGACAAAGAAAATTTAATGAAGGGAGAAGAACAGAAAGAAAACAAAAAACACCAAGATTTTTGCCATAGGCTTTAGCGAGGTGATGGGGATATGGTTGGCTGGCGCTTAATCATTTAAATGACATTCCATTCATGTTCTACTCCATATTCGTTGCGCCTTCTATCTACGATTAAAAAGGAAACGAGACGACGATGTAGCTGGCTGGAGCAAACGGTGACTTGAAGTTAATTAATTTCCATTTAATTGATTTGCTATTGGAATTGTAATTGTTTTTGGGGCTCAATTGTCAATTAGCAATGAAAGTATTTTATGGCAAGGGTCTAACACTGTTAACAAACGCACACCCTCAAGCCCTCTCATAGACACCAACACTCACACACCACACGCAAACATCTTAATTGATATCATTGCAAAGTTTTTATACCCTTTCTTTTTTTGTTGCTGTGATCTTATAAGGAATTTAAGGCCATCTAATAAGACTTCATTGTGTGGTGGTGGTGATTTATTAAATTACATATGCTAATCTATTTTGCTAGGCATAGATTATTTATGAAAAATGTTAATTATACTTTTCAATTAAACCATCTCTTTGAGAAAAACATGAAGCTCAATAATTGGATAAATATGCAATTATAGCATATCACAAATTACAGAGGCGAGAGGAAACGAAACCATTGTGCTTTCAAGTGTTACTTTCTAGAGATATCAAATTTAACGCCCACAAAATTGTCAGATTATTGCTTCAGGGATAATTTTAATTGTTTTTCCATATGAATTAAAGGTTAAAAATGAAAAATGATATTGAATAATTTCTTAAATTTTATTTAAAAAAAAAAATATTATTTTTCATTTAAAGTTCCAAAGTCAAGGAAAAAAGGCAACCCAAAATAGAAAGAAATAAAAGGAAAATGAAGAAGAACCAGTTAGGGAAGGCAAAAGTCTGACGGGGCCGACTATATAATACCCTACACCACCGAGAATACGTACTTCTTTCAATACATGGAACCTATGTTGAAATCTATTCAGACTTTAATTTTACATAGCTATTGGAATATTAAATAGAACCTTGTAAAAGTTTCTTACGACAGGACCTAAATTGTGGCTACTATTGCCTTAAACTGCCACATCCGATAAAATATATATGTCGGCGTTATATGAAATTTTGCACACATATTGGGACGTTCAAAAATGTCTCATGCTAAATTTTGTAAAGATCGGACCTAAACTGTGGCTTTTACAGCCATTAATGGCCATATCGGATGAAAGATATATAGGGGAGCTATATCTAAATCTGGACCGATTTTGACAAAATTCTGTACACAGATGAGGACGTCGAATAACACATCTCTCCCTAAATTTTGTACAGATCGGACCAAAACTGAGGCTTCTACAAGCTTAAAAGGCCTTATCGGATGAAAGATATATATAAGAGCTATATGTAAATCAGGACCGATTTTGACAAATTTTTGCACACGAATGAGGATGTCTAATAAAATACCTCTTGCTTAATTTTGTACAGATCAGACCAAAATTGTGGCTTGTACACCCATGAACGGCCTATCGGATGAAACATATATATGGGAGCTTTATCCAAATCTGGTCCGATTTTGACGAAATTACAAACACACGTGAGGACGTCGAATAAAACACCTCTTGCTAAAATTTTGTAATGATCGGATCAAAACTGCAGCTTCTACAGGCTAAAAAGGCCAAGTCGGATGAAAACTATAGATGGGAGCTATATCTAAATCTGAACCGATTTTTTCAAAATCAATTGCGTTCGTATTTGGACCAAAGAAGGGACATGTGCAAAATTTCATGGCAATCGGACAACAAATGCGACCTGGACAGACAAACGGATAGACGGACATAGCTAAATCGAATCAGGAAGTAATTCTAAGTCGAACTGTATACTTATCAATGGGTCTAGCTCTTCTCCTTCTTAGCGTTGCAAACAAATGCACAAAGTTATAAAACCCTATACCACAGTGGTGGTGTTGGGTATCAAAATATTCAGCTAAAAAGTTTATAATAGTGAAAACAGATTACTAGAGACCTTTATGCTGATATCAAATCGTGGAGTTGGTTTATCTGATCGCTATATTAAAAAAAAAAAAAAAAACAGTAAGAAAGGACAAAAGTCTGGCGGTGCCGATTGTATAATACCCTACACCTACCCCATAAGTACAATGTGGGAGCTATATCTAATTCTGAACCAATTTTGATAGACCTCGGCGGATGTTCTCAGATAGGTTATTAAACAATCCGTATCAAATTTCCAGTTAATATGTTAAAATTGTAGTAACAACGGTTGACAAATGGCAACATTATTGCAAATGACCCAAAATCTGACGAACATATATATGGGAGCTATATCTAAATCTGAACCGATTTTGACCAAACTTCTCATATATTGTGGTAGTTGTCGAGGAAAGCGTTGTACAAGATTGGTTGGCAAGAATGGTCAATAAATGCGCTTGCAGTGGCTCTAGAAGTGAAAATCAGGCGATATACATATATGGCAGCTATATCTAAATCTGAACCGATTTCTATGAAATTCACCCAGAGAATTTGAGAGTCAAGAGAAAATCCTCCCTGTCAAATATCCAGAAAATCGGTTAACAAATGACTATTTAATTGCATTATTACTGTAAATCGGACGAACATATATAGGGGAGCTATATCCAAACCTGAACAGATTTTCTCCAATTTCAATAGGCTTCGTGTATAGTTCGAAAAACATGCCTTTATCAAATTTTTAGACGATGGGATGAAAACTGCGACCTGTACTTCGTACACAAATTAACATAGACGGAGGACAGACAGACGGACGGACAGGCAGGCAGAATGAGGAAGTGTTTCTGAGTCGATCGGTATACTTATCACTGGATCTATCTATAATACCCTGTACCACAGTAGTGGTGTATGGTATAATCGAAGCCTCCACCAGCTACCGTGTCGCAGAGGTTAGCACATCCGCCCATGACACCAAACACCTGGGTATAAGTCCCGGCGTGAACATCAGAATAAAATGTTCACCGGTATTTCTTCCCTTACAAACGCTGCCGACATTTGTAAGGTATCTACCCATGTTAAAACTTCTCCAACTTGTCGCTAAGCGGCATGCCGTTCGGACAAGTGCATGAAATTTTTCCATATAATTAAATATTTGAAGATTATGTCATGCAAATGTTGACCGTGACTGTGGCTCAAATGGACCATCCGCTTGGTCCAATTCTGTCATACTCTTTTCAAAATTTTTCAGAAATAAATGCTTTAATGTTGTCTTCTAATGGGTCAATTGAAGCAGGCTTGTCTGTATAGACATGAGCTTTAAAATAGCTCCACAAAAAAAAAAAAAATAGTCTAAAGGCGTTAAATCGCACGATCTAGGCGGCCAATTGTACAGTCCCAAATGTAAAATAAAATTTTCACCGAACTCGCCTCTCAATAAGTCCACTGTTACGCGTGCTGTGTGGCATGTGGCACGGTCTTGTTGAGACCACACGTCATGCAAGTCAAGCTCTTGCATTGCGGGCAAAAAAAATGGATATCATCTCACGATAACGCTCACCATTCACGCATAATCTTTGAAGAAGTACAGTCCAATGATGCCACCAACCCATAAACCGCACCAAACTGTAACTTTTCTGAATGCATTGATAGCTCTTGCAATGATTCTGGCTGATCTTCACTCCAAAATTGGCAATTCTGCTTATTTATGTACCCGTTGAGCCAAAAATGAGCTTCGCACAAAAAATATGGAAGTAGCGCGCAATTAACATAGCACGTATCTTATATATTGTATAACAAGTAAAATCGTGCTAAGTTCGGCCGGGCCGAATCTTATATACCCTCTACCATGGACCGCATCTGTCGAGTTCTTTGCGCAGTATCTCTTTTTAGTCAAACAAAAGAATAATGAATATGGATGGAGGAGGAGGAGCAGGAGGAGCTATATCAAGTTATAGTCCGATTCGGGGCTTAAGAAGCAAAATTGGGAGATCGGTTTATATGGGAGCTGCGTCAAGCTATAGATCGATTCAGACCATATTGCACACGTATGTTGAAGTCGTTGTACCAAATCTGTGCCAAATCGGATGAGAATTGCGCTCTCTAGAGGCTCAAGAACTCTAGATCCCAGATCGGTTTATATGGCAGCTATATCAGGGTATGGACCGATTTAGACTATACCTCGCATAAATGTTGGAAGTGATACCAAAACACCACGTGCAAAATTACAGCCAAATCGGATAGGAATTGCGCCTTCTTAAAGCTAAAGAAATCAAGACCCAAGATCGGTTTATATAGCAGCTATATCAGATTATGGACCGATTTGAACCATACTTCGCACAGTTGATAGAAGTGATATCAAAACACTATGTTCAAAATTTCAGATAATTGGATGAGAATTCCGCCTTCTAAAAGCTCAAGAAGTCAAGACCCAAGATCGGTTTATACGGCAGCTATACCAGGCTACAGACCAATTTGAACCATACAGTTGTTAGAAGTGATATCAAAACACTATGTGTTTGACGGACCCTCCCTCTTACCACAAAAGTACTACCTGAAAAAAAGCGTACGGATCAGGACAATATGGGACTCAAATGAAAGGTATTTAGTAGTAGGTACGAATTTCATACTAAAAATGGGGTCGCCTCAATCTCAAAACAACCTTACATAGGTATATTGGACGAGCATGACAATATGGGTCTCAAATGAAAAGTATTCGGGAGTAGATTACAAATATAGTCAGGATGAAGGAATAGGCTTTATTATTTGTTGATATCAAAAGTGGGCGGTCCCTTCTACGTTACCCCAAACACACCAACACAAATCAAAAATGTACCGATAAAAACAATATGGATATCAAATGCAAGGTATTGAAGAGTAGAATACGAATATGGTATTAAAAATTGGGTCCAAGTAGGAAGTCGGCTTAACCCCAAAATTTCTAAAAGCAGACAAATTGAACGTCGTTATCAATATGGGACTCAAATGAAATGTATTCGAAAGTAGATTACGAATCTGGTAAACAAAATAACCCTCCCAAAAAACGCCCCAAATCGGCATATGAACTAATTATGACTATATGAGACTCGGTTTGTTTGTTTGTTCCGTAATATCAAAAACGGCTGAACCGATTTTCTTAAAATTTTCAC
Organism: Stomoxys calcitrans; assembly: GCF_963082655.1. Classification (NCBI taxonomy): domain Eukaryota; kingdom Metazoa; phylum Arthropoda; class Insecta; order Diptera; family Muscidae; genus Stomoxys; species Stomoxys calcitrans. Next base: position 88,443,169 of record NC_081553.1, read on the forward strand.
AAATCGTTTAGGTTTTTATGGAAGGAACCATAGGTTATATAATTTTTAGATATCGGATGGTGGCGAACCTTCCTTTTTGCCCCAAAAACGTCACCCAAAACCAAAAGTGAACAGATAGGCACAATACCCATATCAAATGAAAGGTATTGGATACTAGAAAACGGATGTTGTATTAAATTTAGGGCCGCACCAACCCCAAAACTCCTCTAATAAGATACATTAGACGTTCCTGCGTTCCAATATGGGACTCAAATGAAAATAATTCGGCAGTAGATTACAAATATGGCATACAAAATTAGATCCAAGTAATGGGAGGTCGCCCCACCCCCAAATAGGGTATATCAGGCAACCATGACTATATGTCAATCAAATAAAAGATATTTGGGAGTAGATTAAGAATGTGACATTAAAAGTTGTGTTCAAGTATAAGTGGCGCTTTTCTTCTTAAAAATACGTCTAATAGGTTGATTGACCCATAATGGCAGTATGGGACTCAGATGAAAGGTATTTGAGAGTAGAAAACAAATTTGAATCGAATTTTGGAGTTCTGGGTTTGGGGGTATGGCCTAAACCACCACCTAAACTGAACTTCATTTCCAACTATGGTAATATGAAGCTCAAATCAACGGTATTTGGTAGTAATGAATTCGTCCATGTTATATAAAATCTATTTGGGGTGGAAATTGATTGATTTTCGGGAAATTTATATTAATGTTCGGGACAAAGACCCGAAAGACCCCACCCTCAAACACAACTTATCGCAAATGTCGCTAGAATTACGAAGGGATAAGCACCGCTTTAAATTTTGTCCGATGTTTTCGGCAGGATTCGAACCCAGGCGTTCAGCGTCATAGTCGGACATAGGCTACAGTGGCACGAATCCGATATCCACATTCAAGGCAAAGTGCCCCCACCTTAAAAAGATATTAGAGAGTTAAAGAAGGCGCAGCGGAGCGGGCCCGGTTCGGCTAGTATTGATAGTAAAATTAAAAAATTGCAAACGTTGTTCGTTTGTAAGACGATTCACGGTTAAGTAAAACAAAACACGAAACGTGCGTGAGCTTTTTAAACCAATGTTGCCAAAAAGATAATAGCTAAAAAATCACCCTTTATATACATTTCTATGATTCGGAGAGTCATGCTTCTGAACTGGTGCAGCGTCTGCAAAAAGAGCTATTCTCGATCCTGATGTTCTGGAGACGAATTTGATGCAAGAGCGGCTGCCTAGGACGAGGCATACGAGGATATACGTAAACAGTCGAGCGGCGCTGAAGGATTTTTGTTCAGGCCATCCGAGGTCAAGACTGGCAAGGAGAAGCGAAGTTAGTATTTAAATATAGGATACAGGAAATGAAGAAGTTAGTTAAAAACAAGTAAAAGCGTCTAAAGTTCGGTCGGACCGAATAATATATAACCTCCACCAAGGATCGCATTTGTCAAATTCTTAGCACCGTGTCTCTTTTTAGCCAAACAAAGGATAATGGATAAGAATTGCTACACTATTGGAGCTATATGAACTTATGGTCTGATTTGGACCATAATTGAATTGAAAGTTTGATACCATAGTAAAAGTCATTGTGTTAAATTTGAACCAATCCGGATAAGAATTGTACCCTTTAGGCGCTCAAGAAGTAAAATCAGGAGATCAGTTTATATGGGAGCTGTATCAGGCTATAGTCCGATTCAGACCATATTTGACGCGAATGTTGAAGGTCACTTGAGAAGCCGTTGTACAAAATTTCAGTCAAACCGGATAAGAATTGTGCCCTCTAGAGGCTTAAGTACAATAGTATAATCGTGAGATCGGTTTATATGGGATAGAGATGGGTTTCTACCGAGTAAATACCCAATGGTTGGGTATTTCTTGGTTAAATACCCTGGCTACGTCCCTAGCTCCCATATATATTTTCGTCCGATTTAAACTAAAACTGAAATTACGTTTTAATTTGTAAACCAATGCTGACGAAATTTCGCATGAGGGATTGTCCTATAAGTCTCGACGCTATTGGTGAATTTCATAGAAATCGGTGCAGATTTAGATATAGCTCACATATATATGTTCGTTCGATTTGGACTAGTATTGCAATAATTTGGTCATTGGTTAACCGATTCACAATTGGCACATAGGAATCCCTTATAACTCACGGTATTACTATTGAATTAAATAGAAATCGGTTCAGATTTAGATATGGCTCTCATATATATATTCGTCCGATTTGGAACAAAAACTCAATAATTTAGTAATTTGTTAAGCGATCTTCACAAAATCTGGCACAAAGGTTTTTCTTATAACTCTTCTGATGAATGATGCATTTCATAGAAATTTGTTAAAATTTTTATGCATCTCCCGATTTTCACTTTAAAGGCCTTTGCTAACTCAATGTGGTCAAGGGATTTAAAACGTCGGTTCCGCCCGACTTTAGCTCGTCCTTACTTGTTTCAAAATGTGTTGCATCGATTTTCAGGATATTTTCAGTTTGGTTGCCACTACGGCGTAGATTTTGTTGGGTTCGACCCTTCACAAGCATTTCAGGTGTTGTTACCGGTTTTGTTTTTGTACCATCACCATGGCGTTAGGCAACGCTTCAAGTATCATTATAACGATTTATAATGCGATACACAAACATTTTGCCCACTCTGTGGTGTTTGAGTTCGATAACAATAGCCGGTTATGATATTCGACCTAAACATAAAGGGGTCACACTACTATGCTTCAACTCTATCATGAATAAGATTCTTTTTTAATAAACTTAGAAGCAAATACTTTTGGTGGTTCTTAACAGTATTATCAGCTGTGAATAAATCAAATATCTTTTAACTCTTATTTCTAGTTAGACAAATATACCAGTGAGTCTTGATAACACCTCGCGTTAGCAACCCTGTATTTTAAAGGGCCTTAGGTCAGATTTTAAGGTGTCACATTAATCCACATAACCTATGATGACCCACAAGCCTATGATTTCCAGTGGATCTTAACAAGAACTGCCACCTCCACATGTCAATGTGACTACAACAACAATTACAACAAATTTTTAACTATGAAAATCTATAACTCGTATAAAAATTTGTTTATAGGCGTTACAAAATTCCTCACTTAGAAAAAACGTCTTAATATTTATTCAAATGATTTTTGAAACACTTATATCCAGTCAGAAGTTCCATAACAATTCGCCGATTTTACCATCACTGTGTGGCATTGGATATAAAACATTTAAAAATAATCAAAAAGCAACTCCATGAATGTATTTAAATCGGCTTGCTCAATATCAATGCCCTCTAATAAGTTTTCATACCCTTTGTGCTTAATATGCTTATACATAAAGTCATGTATGCATATATATCCGCTTCCTGTGCATATGAGAGTGTGTGTGTGTGTGTGTATATGTGAGTGCTCTTTTCAAAACAATATGGCTTCGTTAGGCCATGAAAGAAAAGAATTTTCTGATGGGAAGTCATCTCATCATTGGTTCATGATTTCAATGTGAACACCCTCACGCACACACACACACACGCGCATGCATGCTCACATACATTATTCAGTTTTCCGCTCATGTAGTAGAAAATGAAAATTTATGGAAATCAAATTAATTTGTATTTGTGCTCTACGAATCATAAGCACGACCAAAAATTTATACTTTTCCTCAAAAACATGCCAATCAAAATGAAGCAAATAAAGGCTAATAGAATTAACCACATATGCGTGCCATAATTTGTGGTAGCCATGTAAACGTTTTTTTTTTCTTTTGCCTTTGAAAATATTAAATTACACAGGGTTGTGTTAAACACAAATAAACACAAAAAAAGCACCATGTGTTATTTGTGCGCTTGAATAGAGTTAGTCAAAGTGACATAATAAAATCAACTAAAAATCAACATATGCCATAAAATTGAGATAATCAGAATTTAAAATACTAATCTGTGGGAATACTTTTGTCGTTACTTGTTTGTGAAAAAATCGTTCTAAGCTTGAAATCCTATATTTAAATTTTTTTGGCTTTGGCGAAGCAGATAATAATGGTGGTATTTTTACTTGCATTTAAAACAGCTATTCCGAAGAATTTTGAATGGATCTGAATGTTCTTTTTTTTAAGTTGTGTTTCCGAAAATTAGTTCGCACCACATAGCAGGCACAAGAAATTTCCGTGAGGACTTGTTTCAAACTTCATTTATAGTGAGGACTCTAATCCAGGCATTCGGTTCTATGCACCACATTGGCCCTAGGGAACTCTTCATCTTGTTATCAGCTAATCCAGGGAGTACCTGATTCGTATGCTACTGAAGTACCTATTTTGTATGCTTATAATCCATACAGAGATCGAAATTTGCCAACATTTAAATACTATAAACACTTTCAAGAGTTATCCCAAACCTAAGTTTCGTTCTGCAGAAAATATTTAACATTTTCATTTCTATAAAAAATTTTCACAAAATCTCAAGTCTCCGAAAATTTGATAAAATTTCACTTATTAAGGTTCGGATAGGTTTTAACTTGGCAAAATCCAAGTTTGTCTTGCTCTTCCTTCTAGAATCCCGAAAAACTGGCCAGGTCACACTCTTAAGTCTGTTCAAGTCTGGTATTGTGTCGCCACAACATACCCTGCACATTCTGTTCCCTAGGCTGCATTGAGTTTCCTGTCACAGCACTAACTGATGTCTTAATATTAGGATCTTTACCTATCCTAGTCTTCCGAATCTTTGGAAAGTCATTGAGGGTTCCATCGTCGGGTCCCTGTTTGTAAGGCTGTGTTGAGTTTCTCCTTCTCATGTTTACAAATAAGGACTTTGCTTATCCTAGTCTTCCCATTATTGATAAATTCGGTGCTGTTCGTTAGGTGGTTTTGAGTCGCCTGCCACTGCACGGCCTGATATCTCAATGTCTCCTTGCCTATACTCCCAATGTTGAAAAAGACAGCATTGGTCCCGTAGTACGCCATCCCTTAGGCTTAACCAAATTTGTCACGGAGACTTGATCAATGCCCACCACAAGGAGATTTCTTTAATTTTTTCCATTTCTCCGCGACCAAACCTTGTTTTCACTTGTTTAAAACTTTCATCATGCGTTCCGTCGAGAATTTGTCACCCCCATGGGCGATGTTCATCTTTCAAACCAAGTCGAGCTTTGAGCGCCAGGGAGTGCCAGGGATGCTTCCAACCAGATTTTTAACGGTATTAGGGATTCGGAGCGAACCGGAGCGGGGGCAGGAGATCAAGCGGAGCGGCCTAGTTATCGCTGGAATGGGAGCGGAGCTTTCACGATTCGAAGCGAAATGGTTTCTAATCTCAATCCCGCTCCACTCCGCTCACCTTCATGCTCCCGCTTAGCTCCGCTCCAAATCCCCGGATGGTATCAATTCATTCTGCCGACGCACAGTCTCCTCTATACTCACAGCTCATTATTTGTATGGGTGGACCCCCTTCAGAATTCAGCATATGTTCGAAACCCCGTTCGTTATCCAGATCCTCCACTGGAGACCGATGATCTGGTGGAATCCTACCGGATGCACTGCTAATATCGATGAGTACATAAGTCAGCTCATGTCTGTTGTGCTTCCTTGCCACTCTGACGTAAGAGAGCGGCTCCTTACCGTTTTCACCGATCATCTTCCCATTCCGTGATGGCTGTTGCCTCCTTTTGGATGTCGCTGTCCTCCATGAAGACTTAGGGGCCGCGCGCGATTCCTTCGTTCCCGTTCCGCAGGAAACTGTCGGGAATCTTCATTGCGGGGGAGCTGGTTTGGTCTTCCCAGAGAAGTTGAAAGCGGCGGGCATATTTTTTTCAGCGTTTTGCATCTTATTCTCCTTCCAGCTTCCGTAGAATGCCGGTACATACTCCTCATTTTCCTTCGTCGTTCCCTGGATCGCATTCTCGGTCTTCTTGTAAGCTTAGCAAGCCCTCGCTCGCTACTGCCGTCATCCCGCTGTCCTCATTTCTTAATTCGGCTGCGATGACTGTTTCATTGACTGTCTCTGTCTGAATCTGAATCGGAAACACCACCTTTACTTAGAGGCTGGGGACGAACTACACTTTGCTCTGGTTTGTCGGTCTCTTCCTTATTTGTTAGTCTGACGACTGGTTGTGCGCTTGAAGCATAACTCTCGCCTACGGGTGCTAAGGCACCCACACCTATAGGAAGGGCGGACCGCGGCTGTTGGGTTTGTGGAGCCTTAAAGGCTTTAAAGTTTCAGCGTAATATTTAGTCAGAGATATCAATATATTTCTTTAGGCAGCGCAATGAAAACATATCCTCTCTGCTCAACGGTTACATCTTAAAGTGTAAATATGATATGAAATTTTTCTGCAAGCCGTCTGGTGCCGGTCCCGCCTCAAAAAAAAAAAACATTTAAACTTACATGTCTGTCCAACGATACAATTTGGGTGTGAAATGAAAAGTCTTAGGGAGTATACTATGAATCTAGTAAAATATTTGGGGCCATAAAGTCCCGAACTCAAGCCAAAGGTGTTTGATAGAAGAGTACGATTCATATATTAATGCGATATAAGGGACCAATTATTTAAATTTTACGGAAATATAGGCCGACTGAGACAACATGGTACCCAAATAAAAGATATGTGAGAGCATAGTAAGAAACTGATATCCAAAAAACAAAAAAAATTAAAAGGTACAAAATATAACTCCAATGAATCCTAGGGTACAATTTTGCAACTCAATTTGAGGCAAAGTCAACACGGAAAAACCTAAGGCTTCTTTAAAATGTTGTATTTTTATGACATTGGTTTGAAAGTATTATAGTATCGACAAACCAACTAACATCGATCTTAAAGATGCTTCATTATTCTTATAATCTAGGCTCCAGTTTAGAAGTGTTAGGGTGTAGCAAACCATGTTCCAAGCCGTCTATCGACATGGAAAATGGGTTTCTTTATGCCACGTTATTTTTGTTTTGTCCCCTCGCATTAACCACATTTGAATAGACCGCAGATACACGAATTCCTATTAAAATTCATTAGAAAAATATCAAATTTAAAATTTATAATGCGGTCACTACTAACTGAGTAGCTGCTGATATTTCGCAAAAGTATGTAAAACAATGCTCATTGGTAAAATTAATTGGATTTTAACTAATTTTTAGAAACGAATATTCATTTAAAGTAGCATCAATATGTTGCATGCAAAACACATTAAATTGCCAATTTATCTATCGAAGAGAGTGGGTTAATTAAATATTGAAATGTTAGTAAATTTAATTAAGGGAAATTATTTTTATGTAATTTAAGAAAATTTTTATAAAAAAAAATCCAATGAAATTAAATTTATTACCATGTATTTAATCCATATACAGAGTGGTTATTAAATTGCAGTATTTAATAATATGTACGATTTATTGGAAGTACTTAACCATAATAAAAATTTGTAAAAAAATGTGGATAATATGCAATGCAATGTGAAACATCTATTTGATCAAATTTAAAGCGTTACGATATGTTTGTTTGTTCCGCCTATGAGTAGACTCAAAAACGGCTGAACCGATTTTCATAAAATTTTCATTACTATTTGATATCCAAAGGGGGACGGATCTATCCCCTTATAACAATTTTCAAAAACGCAAGATCTTGAAGATGAGTGAACCGATTTTAGCGACATTTTTTATGACCTCTAATGGTAACCAAAAAACATAAAATTGGAATGAAACTGTGGGGTCTAACAAAAAATTATTTAAAAATTCGGATCATTAAAAGGAGGCGCTTCAGGCCAGCTAGTTTCATAAAAAAACAATTAAGGAAAGGCAAAAGTCGGACGGTGCCGACTACCCCACCCTTTAAATGGGAATTGTGACTTATATCTTATTCTGAACTGGATTTAGTGGACTTCGGTGGAGGTTTTCAGATGGGTTATAAAATAATCCGTATTAAACTTCGAGCAAATGTCTTCAAAATTGTAATAAATACGGCTCAATGTGTGCAAATAGGGATGTATATCTGTATATGGAGACTAAATAGAAATTTGATTTTGATAAAATTTAACAAAAATGGGTATTGTCATAAGAGATTTGTACATCGTGTGCCTATTTTCGTGACTATCGGTTTGACATATGACCCCAATTATTGTCGGTCGGACGAACACATATATGAGAGCTATATCTAAATCTGAACCAATTTCCGCCAAACTGTTTAAGTATTGCGGTTGTCGTCGAGAAAAGCATTGCGCAATATGTTTGGAAGTTTGATTAATGAATGTGCTTGAGGTGGATCTAGAAATGAAAATCGGGTGAAATCCGATTTCTGAACCGATTTATATGTATTTCATCAGTAATATCAAGAGTTATAAGAAAATCCTTGCTGTCAAATTTCCAAAAAATAGGTTCCCAAATGACGCCATTATAGCAATATTACTCAAAATTTGAAGAACATATATATGTGGGAAAAGTTTGAATGTATGTGTGTTTGGCTTTGGTAAACACAAAGACGAGTAAGCGAAGCACACAGAAATCAGTCTATCCGCAGCCGTGACGACGTAAAGACGCGAGTTAAAACCCAACGCCATTCCATTAGTTTACATTGATTACTGTTTTACTTTTCTATTGATATCAAACATTTTATTGTACTTTACTCTTAAACTTTAACTAAATATAAATAAAATAAAGGGATTTAAAAGAAGAAAAAAAGTGTCCACAAATTGGGGGCTCAACCGAAATAGAGTCGACTCAGTGAACTAAAACGACGATCGGCCAATAAAAGCCGCAGTGAAAGAAGAAACCTCGCGACGCGACTCGGTCGAGACGAACGGAGTAATTCAATGGTTAATGTGGAAAGGCGACAATCAGCCTGAACGGTTAAAAAAGAAAGAAAAAGAAAGGAAAAGACTCGACGAGGAAGTATATTTATTGTCTGCATCAAGCACATCAAAAGAGAAGAAAAAAGCAGAATAGTTTCTATCCACGAATGTCCAAGCACGGAATCACAGGTGTACAACTTCTTTAATTCTGCAACGCACACACTCTCACACAATCACGCAAAACGACGGTTGAATTTGAAAATACGGAGGTGGTTTAAATAACAACAGACGACGAGTGTATGTGTTAGTGAGAGAGAGACGGACTCTCGCAACCATACACAAAACGACGGTTAATTTTCAGAAGTGTATATGAGAACGCCGACATCCCAACGTTGTGTGTGTAGAGGCAAGTTGAGGAGAAGAGTGTGATTGTGTGTAAGACATTGTCAAGACACCTTAGACATTTGATACAATATCTGATTTGAATTGAGTGCACGTTTATGTGTTTGTGTGCAGCGGACAGTTCTTGTGAATATAAGAAAATAAAACTATAACAAAGACGCACACACACACTTGTGTAGAAAGAATACTCATAATAAATAAAAGAGAACCATGGCATGTTTAGGGGATTTTACGGCGGTTGACAATCGTTTAAGAACTGCCAAGCGTACGGTGGTGGTTGCGATGCATAAATTCATTTTTGGAAGAGAAGGAGATCGTGACAACCGAAAACGACTACGCTTGTTCGACGGCTTCGACTACGATGTAGACAGCGAAATGTATGCAAACAAAGCAACGTACATAAAGGCAAATTTGTGTCAAGCTGACCTGGTGTCGATATGTAACGCTTTGGGTATCGACTACATCGATGGTGATTTGTGTTTACACATCTTTAATAATCTGCGAAAGGGTGCAATGTTAGCTGCTGCTGTTGATGACGACGAAGACGATGATGAAGGCGACGACGACGACGGCGAAAGCAACGAAGACGACCGCACAATAATGAGAGCAGATAGCCAAGCAAGTGTTAGAGAATCAATTGGTGGTGGTTCACATAATGACAAGCTGTTGCTTGCAGGCGATTTGGTTCGCGAACAGTGTCTCAAAGCTGAAAGTGTTCACGTACAGCAAACAATGAATTGCGAACTGCCTAGTGGTGTAAATAGAGAGGTTTCATCGTGTCAGACGCATCAATACAATGACGTTCCCAGATTTACTTTAAATTTCCGAGATATTGAAGACTCCATTCGACCTTTTGATGGAACTGATGACTTACCCATTGGCGCATGGTTGGATGAATTCGACGAAACTGCTTTTGTTATGGGATGGAATGACCTCCAGAAATTTGTGTTTGCTAAACGCTCATTGAAAGGGTTTGCGAAATTGTTTATATCAAGCGAACGTGGTATAACATCTTGGAGTACCCTTAAAAGCAAATTGGTAGAAGAATTCCAGTCGACGACAAACAGCGCACAGCTTCATAAACAATTGTCCGAACGACGAATCCAAAAAGGCGAAAATTACCTGGAATATCTTTTAAAGATGAAAGAGCTAGCTTCTCGAGGCAACATAGAAGACGACGCTTTGATACAATACGTAATCGACGGCATAAATGATTTAGCAACAAATAAGGCGATGCTGTATGGTGCCAGAAATCTTAAAGAGTTTAAGGAGAAATTAAGATGCTACGAGACGATGCAGGAAAAGATTAAACCAAGGTTTAATTTTAACCAAAAACAACCTGACAAGACGAAACAACCTGACAAGACGAAACAACCGGATAAGACAACAAACAAGGCCGAGAAAAAGGAGTTGTGTTACAACTGTGGCGAAAAAGGGCACACGTCCCGAAATTGCAGCGATAAAGATAAAGGGACCAAGTGTTTTGGATGTAATGAGTTTGGCCACATATCAAAACAATGTCCGCGCAAAAATGAAAGAGCCAATATGCGACGTTTAGTTCCTGATGACATAATGAAGAAAGTTGTTAAATTTTCTGATTTACAATACATGGCGATCTTCGATACAGGCAGCAGGTATAATGTTGTCAGCGATAAAGTTTACAATGATCTAAGAGGACCAACTCTTAGGAAATCTGATTTTTATTTGGTTGGATTTGGTGAAAGGACTCTCAACAACCGAATAAAGCCGCTGGGAAACTTCACGCATCAAGTTGAAATCGACGAGGAGGACTACCAATTGACATTCCACGTAGTTCCAGCAAATTCTATGGATATCGACGTGGTGCTAGGAAAGGATTTCTGCTCCGATGTTCGTGTTGAAATTACGGCGAATAGTTTAAAGTTCGAAAAGATCAAAGACGACGTTACCTCCCAGCAGCACAACATTATGCTCATAAGAACAGCTGACGAGCCAGAGAGTCAAGTAGACGTGAATTTAATGGCAAGTGATGGTGCAAAACGCGAAGTTATGAAGCTCATTGATAGTTACAGACCTGAGAAGAACAAAACTACGAATGTCGAAATGAATATCATCCTGAGCGAAGACACTAACATATTTTCCAGACCTCGTAGATTACCAATGATTGAAAGGGAAGCAGTGGATGAGCAAGTGGACAAGTGGTTGGCTGATGGCATCATTGAGGAATCTGTGTCTGAATATAGCAGTCCAGTGGTGATGGTTAGGAAGAAGGATGGTTCGTATAGACTATGCGTTGATTTTAGACGCATGAATAAGATCATAGTTAAAGACCGATACCCCCTACCACTCATCGAAGATCAGCTAGACCGACTGCAAGAGGCTACGGTGTTCAGCACAATTGACTTAAAGAACGGATTCTTCCACGTGAGTGTAGCCGAAGCAAGCCGTAAGTACACCTCATTTGTTACTCACAACGGACAATACCAGTTTTGTAAGGTGCCATTTGGTTTGTCAAACTCACCTGCTGTGTTCCAGAGGTTTATTAACACAATTCTTCGTGATTTGACACGAAGAGGTGTTGCACTTCCTTACGTCGACGACGTTATTATTCCATCGAAAGACGAAGACGAGGCCCTGCGAAATCTGAAGGAGGTAATACAAGTTTGCAAGGATTATGGACTTGACCTAAACTTGAAGAAAAGCCAATTTTTAGTCAGACGCGTGGAATTTCTTGGCCACGTAATCGAGAATAAGCAGATATTTCCATCGAACAGCAAGGTCGCCGCTATATTGAAATTCCCAATGCCGAAAGACGTTAAAGGGTTACAGAGTTTCCTAGGGCTTGCTAGTTATTTTAGGAAATTCATTCCAGATTTTTCAATATTGGCTAAACCTTTGAGCGACTTAACGAAGGCAGGAAGATTATTCGAGATGGGTCACGAACAGATTGCTACGTTTGACGCTTTGAGAAAGATTTTGTCAGAAGGACCCGTATTAAATATTTTTAATCAACGATACGAAACAGAAGTTCATACGGATGCATCGATGGACGGGTATGGCGCAATCTTATTGCAACGATCTCCAGATGACGACGGTTGGCATCCAGTATACTACATGAGCAGGAAGACGACGGACGCCGAAAGGAAATATTCCAGTTACGAGTTAGAGATACTCGCAGTTGTGGAGGCACTGAAGAAGTTCAGAGTATACTTACTTGGAATTCATTTTAAAATAGTATCCGACTGCAATGCATTCACCAAGACGATGGAGAAAAAAGATTTATGTACACGAGTTGCCAGATGGGTGTTGCTACTGCAAGAATTCGACTATGAAGTGGAGCATAGACCTGGTGTAAGGATGAAACATGTCGATTCATTAAGCCGATTTCCAATAATGACGATAGTGGAGGATAGTTTACTAACCAGATTGGAGAAAGCTCAACAACAAGACGATGAGTTATTGGCAATTATAAGCATTCTTCAAGAAAAAGACGTTCATGATAACTATTTCATGAAAGGAAATATTTTGTGCAGGTATGTTGATGACTATGAGGTAATGGTGATTCCTAAGGGAATGCAGAGGGAAGTAATACGAGCTGTTCATGAGAAAGGGCATTTTGCCAAAGACAAAGTCAAAGAGATTATAAGAAGGGAGTATTATATACCCAAATTAGAAGAGAAGGTCAAATATCATTTGCAGAATTGTATTCCATGCATAATGGCTAACCGGAAAAAAGGAAAACAGGAGGGCGAACTCCACCCATTACCGAAAGAGTTTCAACCATTGCATACCTACCACATTGATCATCTAGGACCATTGGAATCAACTAGCAAACAGTATAAACATATTTTTGCCGTGATAGACGCCTTCACAAAGTTCTGTTGGTTGTACCCAACAAAGGCAACATCGACGAACGAAGTTTTATCTAAGCTGAAGTCGCAAAGTGTTCTATTTGGAAATCCCCATCAAATAATTTCGGACAGAGGAACTGCTTTTACCTCAGAGGACTTCAAACTGTATTGTGAGACGGAGAACATCAGACATTTCCTGATAACGACGGGCTTGCCACGAGCCAACGGGCAAATTGAGAGATTGAACTCGACGATTATAGCCGTTTTGTCAAAGTTGAGTATGGATGACCCTGTAAAGTGGTATCGACACGTTGCAAAAGTACAGCAAGTCATAAATTCGACAATTTCCAGAAGTATTAGCACTACACCTTTTGAACTAATGTTTGGAGTAAAGATGAGGACTCCCGAACAATCTGAAATTCTGAAGATGATTGAGGATGAGCTGAATTCGAATTTCGTTGAAGAAAGAAACTTTTACAGACAAGCTGCGAAAGAGCAAATTTTAAAAGTCCAACAGGAAAACAGATTGTATTACAATCTACGACGACGTAAGGCCACTAAATACCAAAAGGGTGACTTAATTGCTATAAAGCGCACGCAATTTGGTCCAGGCCTTAAGCTGAAACCGAAATATTTGGGACCCTACGAAGTGATGAGGGTAAAGCCAAATGATACCTACGATGTTTTCAAACGTGGTTCTGGTGAGGGACCGATGAAAACTACAACTTGTGCAGAATACATGAAGAGGTGGTGCGATTTTGAGGGCGAAGATGAATTCGAGACGAATTCCCCGCAGGATGGCCGAATTGTGGGAAAAGTTTGAATGTATGTGTGTTTGGCTTTGGTAAACACAAAGACGAGTAAGCGAAGCACACAGAAATCAGTCTATCCGCAGCCGTGACGACGTAAAGACGCGAGTTAAAACCGAACGCCATTCCATTAGTTTACATTGATTACTGTTTTACTTTTCTATTGATATCAAACATTTTATTGTACTTTACTCTTAAACTTTAACTAAATATAAATAAAATAAAGGGATTTAAAAGAAGAAAAAAGTGTCCACATATATGCGAGCTATATCTAAATCTGAAACGATGTCGACCAAATTTCTAAGATATTGTGGTAGATGTCGAGGAAAGAGTTGTGCAATAACTGCGCTTGTAGTGGCTCTGGGAATAAAAATCGGGCCATATATATATGGGAGCTATATCCAAATCTGAACAGATTTTTTCCAATAGGCTTTGTCTCTTGGCATTGAAAAATGCCGGTGTCAAATTTAAAGACGATTGGATGCAAACTGCGACCTGTACTTTGTTCACAAATTAACATGGACAGACAGACGAATCAGAAAGTGATTGTGAGTCGATCGGTATACTTATCAATGGATCTAGCTTTTCTCCATCTAAGCGTTGCAAACGAATGCACAAACTTATCAAACCCTGTACCACTGTGGAGGTGTAGGATATAATAAAGAAACTATAGATGGGTTGAAATTCGCGAAGCCAGTCTTTAATAGCAGCGGGAAGACCTTGCGTTCAGCAGTGAAAACAATGAGACCCTCGGCGTTTACCCTGTTGCTGCAGAAGAAGATATCCCCAAACATGGCGATACTGCCACTTATGACTCAGATAATCTATTGAGCTGTGCAGGTTCTCCAAAGAGGAAGCACTAGGAATATGCAAAAAGGCTCTCAGAAGGATGAGACAGGCCATAGGCAGGCAAAATAACAACAACATGGCTGTCATAAACGGAATCTCTGGGCTAGAGGAACTCCTGTACATCGTCCGATGCTATCGGCGAAATTAAAAGGCAGCTGAGACGGAAAAAACAGCTAGCAGGGCAAATCTGACAGATGGGAAACGCCGAGTGTCAACCTAAAGCCTGATATCTGGCCAAAAGAAGAGGAGTGCATCGAGCGGTTTGTGGACAGTCCATCCAAAGCTGCAATTTACCAACAAAACAGTGAGAGATAAGCGACCTAAGGCTCGGAAAGGTGCAAAGCAGAAAAATCAACGGGCACGACAGTCAAAAGAGCGACCAGAAGATGTCATAACTAAAATCAGGGGAGGAGAGAATGTTCCATTTACAGAAAGTGAAAGTGACTTCTAATCCAACATTTTGGTAAGGGCAAGAAAAGCAACTCTTGCCCTGTACACCTGCAAGAGAGCCATTGGCAAAAGTTGGGAGTTTAGACCACGTGTCATGCGTTGGTATATACTGCAGTGGTCAGACCTACAATGCCATATGGCGTTGTGGTCTGGTGAACGGCGCTTCAAAAGTCCATCTACTGCTGAGTGGTTAACCGGATCCAAAGGATGGCTTGTTTGTGCATCATAGCCGCACCGAGGACGACACCATCTAATGCACGAATTTAGTGCCACATCTTATGCCTGTGGACATTGTGGCTATACAAATTGCAGCGACCATTACCGTGAGGTTAAGGGAGCTTTCTCATCGGTCATGCGGCGGCTACGGACATTGTGTTATCCTTGATACAATATCCGATGTTTCAGGCAGAGTGGATTATACCCTACCTGAGCCGCTTTTTGATAAAAAGTACTGTACCACTATTCCTGATAGAACCGATTGGAAGCACGATATCCCTGGTAACAGAAGTTACATGAACTTCAATACGGATGATTTCAATCAAAACGACCAGATGGGCTTTGGGGTGTACTCTAAAGATCTAGGACTGATCATATCGAAAAGGTTACCCGACCACTGCAGTGAGTATCAAGCGGAGATTCTTGCAATTGAGGAAGTGGTGGAATGGCTAAGAACCTCATAACGAAGATTGGCATAAATATCTTCTTAGACAGCCAGGCAACTGTTAAAACCCTGGATAACGTATTTCTGAATACAAAAACCGGCCTCGACTGTCGCAGATCTCTCAACGAGATGGCTGAAAAGTTAAAAATTCATTTGTACTGGTTGCCGGGCCACAAAGATATCCCAGAGAATTGTAAAGCGGACGAGCTTGCGTGACCATGAACTACCCTACACATTCCAGGGATACTTCAATCTGTGGGTATGACTCTAGCGACATGCTAGCGAAATTGTCAGCACCAGGCCCGAAGGACAACGAATGATAGATGGTCACAAAGAGCGGGCTGTGAGCATTCGAAAACTATGTGGTCCAACATAGACTTAAAGAGGTCTACCGCTTTGCTGTCACTGGCTAGAACAGACGTATCAGTCATTGTGCCCGTCATGATAGGTCGCTATCTAATCGAAAAACATGCTGACAGACTGAATGTTGCGGCAACGAATTTTGCAGGAGCTGTGAGGACGTCAAAGACATCCCGCACTAGCAGTCAGAAGGAATTCCACTATAGGTTCTTATTTCTTTGAGAATCTGTCTGATTTAGCGGATGTGAACATTCGCAAGTTGTTGGCCTTTTTAAAGCGATCTAGATGGTTCAATGGTATGAACTAGAAGGCATCATCCTATTAGCAATGCTTGACATAGAGAACGCCTTTTACAGCATCAGGTCGGTGGACGTTTAGCGGTAAAAGAGGAAGTGCCAAAATATCTGATGAGGATAATAGAAAGTTGTCTGAGAGACCAGGTGGTCTTCTACGCATCCACCGAGGGTATGGGAAGGCATGAAGTAAGGTCGGGAGCTGCACATGGTTTTATACTTGGACCCGACCTCTGGCACGTCAGCTACGACGGTATACTGAGAATGAAGATACAAGTAAATACATTTATGATCGGATACGCTGACGACATTGCCACTGTTATCACAGCAAGATATACGGACGAGGCACAACGAAGACTACAGCAGGTCATGATTAGAACTAGACATTGGTTGCAATCCCACGGGCTACAGCTGGCAATGCAAAAGTCTGAACTACTCCTGCTCGCGAGGAAACACATCCCCCAGAGAAAGATATGCGGATCGAATACGTCGTCTTACCCACTAGAATGTAAGTGAAATACCTGAGGTACAACTCGACACCAAACTGACCTTTACAGCCAAGACACAGTGGTAGGCAATAAAAACGGCCCTATTAGGGCGATTAATGGCGAACATCGAAGGACCTTCACCAGGCGAGCCCAGCAAATGATGATATTATTTTATATGAAAGCGAGATTTGGGGTAAACCCCTACAGACCAAATGCATGGCTAAAGGCGCTGCATTCGTTACAGAGGACGGCCGCTATAAGAGTTACGTCATCTTACCGAACAGTGTCTGAACCCTCGTGTTGGCGTCATATATTTTCATCCACTCTAGGGCCTGTAGGTCTATTGGAACCATACTGCCAATGAAGAATTGCCGTTAGCTTGCCAATATATCTACTTGGCCTAGATCGAATGCAAATATATGACGCCAAACTGAATCCTAACAGGCAACCATATTGGACATATACAACAAGACACACTGAACATTTGGCAGTCAAGATGGAATA
Source organism: Stomoxys calcitrans (assembly GCF_963082655.1). Taxonomy (NCBI): domain Eukaryota; kingdom Metazoa; phylum Arthropoda; class Insecta; order Diptera; family Muscidae; genus Stomoxys; species Stomoxys calcitrans. The sequence continues at coordinate 88,460,550 of NC_081553.1, forward strand.
ATGACATTCTTGGCAGATGGACCTTTAAGCTCATCCCCGATATAAAACAACGAATCGGTAGAAAGAAAGGTGACGAAAACTTGTTTTTGACGCATGCAATAACTGGACACGGATACTTCCGCAAGTACTTACACAGAATGGGAAAATGCAGTTCACCACTCTGCATCTACGAAAAAGGAGAGGTGGTGGATGATTCAGAGCACACAGCCTTCCGCTGGCGCGACTAGAAAAGCAGATCGGTGATATAAGAGCGGAAAACCTAACAACGAAGATGTGTAGCAAAGAGGATCGTGGAGATCTGTGAAAACTTTTGTCGAAATCAGGTCAAAGAAAAGAGACCTTGATGCTAAGTCAATGATATAGCAAATGCTTTATCGAGAGAGCACCTAGGCGCAGGAACACTAAGACGTATGGCGTTAGTGCCACAGGGGATCCACTTCGAAGTTATGCGAGAGCGGTGCCGAGGCGATTTATTTATCCTGAGAGGTAAGGTGGGTTTTTAGCCAGTAGAGACCGAGCCCGGCATACGGTCAGAGGCGACGGCCATCGTTGAATGCGTAATGCATTTTCCCAACTTATGCAAAAAAACTTCTGCCAGAAATTTTGCACTAGAGCTCTCCATGCCTATAATTTCTGTAGCATCGACAATTAATTCTCTAAGCTCAAGAAGCTAACTGTAACTTCATAAAATTTTCATTTTTTACGGGTTTTATATCAAACTCTACTCACTGACGTAAATTTAACGCAAATCGGTTTTAAATGTCTTTTTCTTTAAAGATTTCCCAAACAAATTTCATTTATATGCCCACTAAACACATTATACCTTTGCTTTAAACTTTAATCATTTCCCTTGCCGAAGATTTCCATCGATAATTCAATTAACCACAACCTCTCCCAAAATCCTTTACGACTTTCAGGGTAATTTCCATATTTCACCAGGTCCTTGTTAGGCAATGACAGGTATAACATTACTCTTCAGTATTTTCGTTCATGCATAAGGCTAAAAGAGCATTGGCAATATAAATTGGTGACATGTTGTAGAGCATTATTTAAATGTGGCAACAACATTTCGGCAAGGGCAAGAAACATGTCCTCCAAAGTCTGTAGATCATCATCATCATACACACGCACAGAGACATTTGAACATTTCCTGCATACAAAGTAACATTACAAAAAATATGTTGCAAGACCAACTCGAACAACTGAAAAACGAGGGAGGTTAGAAGAAAAACTTTAAAATCGTAAAACTTAAGGGCAGATCTGCATATATTACTATGAATGTTTGATTTGCAAAAAAAAATTGGTCATTCTTTGATTTTCATAAAATAATTTCAACGAAATTTGATTTTGAAAAAAAAAATTGATTTTCATTAAAAAATTTGGGGAACGAATTATTTTTCAGAATGTTTCATCGACATGGGTGACATGTTACCACTGTGAGCTCCACACAAGCCGTAACTTTAAGCTCCGACTTGTGTGCTGTTCATCGTTATCATGGGAAACTTAGCTGAAATCGACACAGATTAGGGATAGTGGAAAGCTTCGCATTTATGCGGAATAGCTGCAAATGAGCCCGCGGGCAGTCAGCTATTTCGAGAGGAAAGTCTCAGTGAGGGCTCGGGTGGCAGTGGCTTTTAATTATATATTGTGTGCTTATGATACTCGAAATAACAAGCCGAGTTATATGCGCTTTTTAATAACCAATGGTACACATCAACGTCGGTTCCCAGGTAAGGGACGCACTATGGGCGAAATGACCGATTTAGCGCCGCAAAACTCAATTTAGAGCTAAAATGTACCACGGGTCCACCTAAAGAACATCCGGTTGGCAGCCTATCACCCGGAAAACCTGAAGTAATTACTTTGAAAAAACGAAGAAGAAAAAAAAAAAACGGATCCCTCTATGTAGACGGTCCAGCAAATCTGCACCTGGAATGTCCGTACTATTTATAGTGAGGGTGCAGTGTATGCACTGGCGGATGTATTAGAGAAGTACAAGACAGACATTGCTGCCACACAGGAAGTGCGATGGCTCGGGAAGGGCCCCAAAACAACACTGAGTGGTGACGCCAATATTATAGCTGCCATGAGGCGAGGATATGGGTTTAGGATATGGAAAGAACGTTTGTCCTCGCTGTTAATATCCGACAATGGGGACGAAGAGTATACTTTAAAACCAATTCCTGATGATGATATAATATGTTTACCCCCTAGTCAGAATGAGGTCCAAGTAGCAGTGACTCGACTGAAGAACAATAAGGCAGCAGGAGCCGATGGGTTGCCGCTGAACTATTTGAGACTGAAGGCAACACGCAGATAAAACGTTTGGATCAGCTCGTCTGCTGTGACTGTGAGAACGCATAACCGATAATTGGAACCCTAGCATGCTATGTCCGTACTCAAGAAAGGAGATAAGATAGAATGTGCCGACTACAGAGGTTTAAAACTTTTGCCCATTCCATTAAACAAATAATGGAGCGTACTGTGTGAAAGATTAAAATTTTTTGACACTTGCTAAATATACAGTGGCACACGGCGCTCCAAATGGGGGCGTTTTGTCGCCGCTCGTATGGGTGATCACCATAAATAACACCATAATAATGGGGTGTGAAACCGAGGATAGTCCAATGGCCCTAGAAGAGCGTGATAAGGCCAATATTTTTTTACGCTTCAGTAGTTTGGTGGACTTCGATAGAGAAAAAGTGCAAGGTAAGGATAATGCAACAGGTTCACAGAACATGTCGTCTTGGCATAGGTGGAGCGAGACTAAGTGTGAGGCCACCACTGCGCCTATGAGACTAAAGGCAATGGGAGAATGGACAGGGAAAAGGAGCAGGTCATACGATCGCCGTATAATTGAAGCAACGATATGAAACCATGAAAAAATGGAAAGGTTTCCGATCGGATAACTGAGACGACACTTGTGGGCGAGTGCGAAGCACTGCTGTCAAAATTGTTCCAAAAATTGTCTTGGAGTGAAAGAAGGAGATTAACGCCTTTTCTGAAGATGGCACGATCCGCTCCGTTTGGGAGCCTGGCCAACTCCGAGTAAGGGGAAAGGAAAAAGCAGACGATTTGGCAGTGAAGGCTAAAGGACTGCCGTCAATAAACTTGGTTTCGCATTTCGGTTCGAAGCAGTCCAAGTCAAGGGCGTTGTCCACAAACGCGCAATTAACACTACGGAGCAGCGAAATGGTCAGTAGAATGACCAAAATCCTGTGGGGAGATCCGGATCGTGAGAACACGAGGCTATTACTGAAAGGAAGTAAGCAGGGGGTCAGTATAGCTTTTGGTATCATAACTAAGACGATCTAGCTATGTCGGTCCGTCCCCGTCTGTCTGTTGAAATAACGCTACAGTCTCTAAAAATACAGATATTGAGCTTTTCACAGATTCCGTTTTTTTGTCCATGGACAAGTTAAGTTCGAAGATGGGCTTAATCGAACTTTATCTTCATATAGGCCCCATAGTTGTTGTGTTAGACTTCTCGTTCAAAACGGGCAAGATCGGTCCAGATTTAAGGTCCATAAAAGGCGCATTTATTGTCTGCTTTTGCAGAAATTTGGCAAACTGAGTTATGTGAGGTCCTTCGACTTCGTTGTTTAATTTATCCAAGATCGGTCTGTATTAGGATATAGGTGACATATAGACTGATCTCTCGATTTACAGTATTCGGCCAATAAAAGGCGCATTTATTGTCAGATTTTTCTGAAATTTGGGACAGTGAGTTGTGTTAGATCCCTCAACATCATTGTTTATTTGGCCTAAATCGGTCCAGATTTGGATGTAGCTGCCGCACAGATCGATCTCTTGAAATTTGGTATAGCGAGTTGTGTTAGGCCCATCGATATTCGTACCGAGTATGGTCAAAATCGGGCTATATTTCGATATAGCTGCCGTATATACCGATCTCCCAATTTGAGTTCTTGGAACAACAAAAGCATGGTTATTACTCGATAACGCAGAAATTTGGCACAGTGGGCTGTATTGGGCTCTTCACAATTCGTGTTCAATGTGATTTAAATTGGTCTAAATTTGGATGAAGCTGCCACATATATATATACCGATCTACTGATTTAAGTTCTTAGGCCCATAAAAGTTCATAAATGATGCATTTTTCACTGTATTATGACTAAGATGCATGACAAATTTTCGAGGTGGTGGGTATTCAAAGTTCGACTCGACGGAACTTAGCACGCTTAAATTATTTAGTATTTCGATCGCACAACAATCCGATTACTGGCATAGGCGGGGCGCCAAATCCTGAAAAAGACCTCAGAAGGGCAGGTCAACACAACAACAAAGCCGCTTTCTTTTTTTTTTTGTTTACTACAAAGCCGCTTTCCATACCCCTTTACGTTCAAGGGTATTCTAAGCCATGTCTGATATTAGTATCAATGCAAAATTAACAAGACTGCAGAATAACCCTTGGTGATTCCTATACAGTAAAATAGGAAAGAACCTGTCCGAACCGTTCAATACCAAACAACGTATCAGACATGGAGACAGCTTATGGCATGATCTCTTTAATATCCTGCTGGAGAATTTTACAAGAGATGCAGATGTGAAGAAACATGCCACACTACTCACAAGAGACTTCTATCATGGCTCATCCGGCCACCCGCAAGAAGTAACTCCAGTATTTGAAAGTATCGAAAGAACACCAGTGAATGCGTTTATGGCAGGAATTAACTCCTTCCAAGAGGTCTACCACAGGACCATTCCGCACCGCATTTGTAGAAGTTTGTAGAAAGTTGGTTCTGACATTTTCTTACAGACCACAAAAACAATTTTATATTGGTTCGCTATGTCCCTTATCTTTTCTCGCGACCCTCGAATATTAACGAAGCAAATGTGTAAAAGAGTCGATTACAATGGGGCACGTTAGCCATTTCTAAACTGTTACATTCGACCTGAGCGCATTTCACCGAATGAAGGAATGTTAGGGCCTCGCCATGAATGAGTTGAGTAGCAAACAACAAAATAGCAACACGCACACAATCACATCTCAATTGCAAAGGGACTTGGGCAAAAGCACACACAACAACAACAACAACCCACCCACTAAGGCACCCACAAATGATTACAAAAAATGCAACAACTTAGAAATCCTTGCTGGGCATAAAATGAAATGCTTTTACAGACAGAGTCCTACTTGATGAGGGAATGACGACGACAACGACGACGGCATGCCGTTGCCGTGGTCATTGCATATTGGCCCTTAACGTTACGGTGTTTTTCCTTCAACCCTACCGCTGCCCTTGCCTACAGTCAGTAGTTTCCCTACTTCACAGTTGTGATTATTAACAAACCCTCTTCAAATGCATTTCGTATGCACTTCCATACTGTTGCAGACAACAGACTGCGCGGGCAGCAACAACAAGCACAAAACAACAACAAAACGAAAAACATTGTACATTACAACAAATGCCGCAAATGAGCAGCCAACCGAGCTCTCGATTTGTATTTCGTTGCGCAGAGATGGGATAATGCAATTTTAGAAAGCTACATAGATTATAGGGGGAAATGTTAGAGCTTTCGATGATAGTTAAAAATGAATTTTGTTTCACCCTCAGTTACCAATTTTTCCAAATATGGTGTGGCTTAGTTTTTATAGGCAAACAGTTGTTGAGGACATGGGACAGCTTTGGATAAAAGTCTTTCATATGAGAATATTACACTGCTTCAACTTCAACAATATTCCGATTTCTTAGTTCCAGCTTCTTCATTTATTCTTACAACATGGCATATCCAACGCAACCATTGTAGTTTAAAGCGTTTATCGTCATACAACTCATAAAAATAGCTCGTGGATTATAAGACGCCTATATTGACCATCAAGGCAGGTCTACTTCTTTTACGAAGGATCTTTCAATCACTCTATGTACTTTATGTTCAATTCCTGATAATGATATTATATAAGGGGTAATTCCTCAGTCAGAATGAGGTCCAACTAGCAGTGATCCGACTGAAGAACAACAAGGCAGCAGGAGCCGATGGGTTGCCCCCTGAACTATTTGAGACCGGAGGCGACACGCTGATAAGACGTTTGGATCAGCTCGTCCGCTGTGGCTGTGAAAACGCATAACCGATAATTGGAACCCCAGCATACTATGTCCGTGCACAAGAAAGGTGAGGAGATAGAATGTGCCGACTACAGAGGTATAAATCTATTTCCCCTCCCATTAAACAAACAATGGAGCGTACTGTGTGAAAGATTAAAATTATTTCACACCTGGTAAATCTATTGTGGTAAACTTCGCGCCACAGGGGGTGTACCGCTTCTATGTGTGATCACCATAATAATGAGAAAGATCGTGCTACACAGATGGATCAAAGATAGGGGACAGAATGGGACCGAGGGTCTACTTTGAAAATCCAGGGACTGGTATTGGTTTTGAACTACTACTAAATTTCCCATGAACATTTCATTAAGGAACTGCGGATACTTGGTATTGTCATCTGGAAGATCGTGCTACGCAGATGGATCAAAGCTCGAGGAAAGAGGGAGCCTGGAGGTCTATCAGTCACACTATGTACTGTCTCATTTATTTTCTCAAGTACTCGTGCTTCGGAGCTATACAACAACACGGGCAGTGTCAATATTTTGTATAGTGAGATTTTCGTCTGTCGAGAGGTGGCTTACTGCTTGCTTAGTCCAATGTAGAATATTATCCTTCATTATATAATGTATCGAAATTTTGATCTGGGACCCCATAAAGTATATATATTCTGGATCGTCCTGATCCTGAGTCGATCTAGCCATGTCCGTCCGTCTGTCGAAATCACGATAGCGGTCGAACGCGTAAAGATTGCCGTTTGAAATTTGGCACAGGTACTTACTATTGATGTAGGTCGCTGGGAATTGCAAGTGGGCCATATCAGTTCAGATTAAGATATAGCTCCCATATAAACCAATATCCCGATTTTACTTCTTGAGCTCCTGGAATGCGCAGTTGTTATCCGATTTGGCTGAAATTTTGCACGTAGTGTATCATTTCCAATAACTGTGTCAAGTACGGTCCAAATCGGCATTTTTCTTCTTGAGGACCTGAAATCCGCAGTTGTTATCCGATTCGGCTTAAATTTTGCACATATCGTCTTGGTTCCAACAACTGTGCCATGTATGGTATATTTAAGTCCATAACCTGATATAACCGCCATATAAACCCGAGTAGATTTCTTGTGTTTCTAGAGGGCGCAATTTTTATCCAATGTAATTTGGAACATAGTGTTCTCTTATGTTTTCCTACAACTGTGCCAAGTATGGTTTAAATCGGTTGATATCCTGATATAGGTGTCATATAGACCGATCTCCCAATTTGACTTTCTGAGTGTCTAGAGGGCTTAATTATGACTTGATTTGCGTGAAATTTTAGAAGAGATATTTTTCTATAACTTCTAACAGACATGACGAGTACGGTCCATATCGGCCAATAACTTGATAAGGCTCCTATATATTGTAAAAAGTCATTCATAAGACTTGACTAATACGAACCATGGTGGTGGGTATATAAGATTCGGTCCGGCCGATCTGCTCGCCTATATATTGTTTGGTGGGAGTTCATACAATTCACTTTTGTCTTATCTCCATTTACTAGTATGCCCGTTTTCATTGATTGTCTTTCGATTTCGCTTCACTGCCTGAAATCTCGTTTGGTGTTGAGCGGTTCGGAAGGTTTTTTCCTATTTTAACTAAGGATCGTGTATCAGCAATAGCAATCATGCAAAGTCGTATCAACAAGGATAACAAACCCAGATATGGCTTGGTATACTTTCAAACGAAAAGGGTTTTCGACAGCTGCTTTGTAATCGACGAAAAGATGGTAGATGTCATTCACATGTCTTTTCCAGGGTTTGGCACAGTGTAAATATCTGGTCTAGGCACACCGGTACCCGAGTTGATAGAGTGCTTGGATTGCCAATGAGGGGGTTCGATTCCCACAAGAAACATTGGCCTGTCGCTACTCTGGTATCACAATGGACTTTAAAATTGTCTAAGCGTGACTGTAAAGTACTGCCACTCTCATCTAAATATCTAATCTATGGCGAATTTACCAGGTCAAAGAACCCAACTATCTCGTTAACTTTATATTTTAATCTTTCCCACTATACGCTCGATAGTATCTTGAATGCGATGCATCCTATTTTGTGTACGGGACATATGGCATATTTGCAGATGCCAAAGGCGCCCTAAGTTATCCAGGTCCCTCATCTCTAACCATTCCAAATTTGAAAGAGATATCTCTGACCGTTCTCACACAGCATATATTTTACTAGTTTTTTTTTCGGTTATATCCCACTGTGCGTCGTACCATTTCTTTCCACGAAATATACACTTCTCATTTGTCCTTTTCTCCCGGTACTTCCTCGCTCCTTCGATACAGGCACCTGCTACTGATTGTAAGGTTGCCCTTTATGCCGCTTTCTTTGCTTCAGTAACATTTTGACATTTATCGTCGTATTATGGGTTCCATGGGGGAGGCTTTTGGTACCAAAGTACAGATGTAGCGACCTTTACCATGGACTGGGCAATGGTTTGCCACTGCGCTGCTATCCTGTCGGGAGAAGGAATGATTTCTGCAAGCAATTGGTTCAGCTGAGTGGCGTATGCCGTTACCACCTGTGGTAAGACCCGAATCTATATTCCTCGTATCAATCGCACATCTAACACGCTGGATGAATGCCTTCCTTCTAATACAACGTGATCAAGTTGGTTCCTTACTTCTTGATCTGCGGACAACTATGTGGTTTTGTGAACTTTTTTGTTCAAATCTGGTGCTGCTAACAATCGTGTTTTTGATGCCGCGAAATCTCTTATCCACATCGCATTAGACGTCGTTATCTCGTGGAGGTAAATTTTTCAACTGTTGGACCGATGATATTCAGCTTTCCTATTTTCGCGTTGAAATCTCCCAAAACGTCTTTACATCATGAGCGGGGTAGCGGTCATATTCTCTTTCTAGGCGCTTGCAAAAAAAAAGCTTTGGTCTGGTCGTTCTTGGCTTCCGTCGGGGCATGGACACAAGTAAGGCTTAGGTTGAAGAACTTGGCCCTTATACGAAAGAAAACCCAAGGCCAGGTATTTTTCCTACAATAAACAACCACTCCCAAGCCAAATTCATGTTTCTTATCATGGCAGGGCGTCCCGTTTTTAAGTCGTTGTCAAGTTTTTCCCAAATTATCGTGCTTCCTGTAAGGCTCAGTACTTTTCCAGAATATCCAGTACAATACTGCACTTTCTACATACAGAGTCCAGTCATTTCAGGTGCAGACTTGTACATTATGGTCCTTGTATCGTTTGCGGGGTCAACAGCGTAAGGTAGTCCATTGTTTCTTTTCTACGTTTTAGGATATTGCGTATAGCCAATAGACTGTAGACTATTTTATTGAATGCTTCCTACTCAAAGAATAGCACAGCAAAGAACCCTTAAAAGTAAAGCAAACCGTGTGATGTTGTTAAAAAGCATTTGACCGGCTACCCCTATGACGATTTCCTATTTGCCATGAATCAATTCATCAGCGGGATTCGTCCAATGGATCATGATGGTTTACATACCAACCTAATCAGAGTGGGCTGTAAAGCATACATCTCAATTTGAGCAGGGGTCTTAAACACGACTTGCTCCACAAGCGCAATAGAAGACAAATAAAATCTTACTTCCCGTATTCCAATCCAACTTACCCATCAATGTTAATAGTAACAAATATACACAACTTGCGTTTCTTCAAAGTAATAGGTTTCTATCTGAGTGCGGGTTATGGGGGTTGTGCGTATAGTGGGGTCGCATGCATCCATTAATGTGGCAAGTCGCTTGCTCCAAGATCGCAGGCGTCCAGCTGCCCCCTAACCTAGAAAACAAACGCTGAGGATCGTGTTGGTGGCAATTGGTTATTTAGAGGCGCTGAAAACTAGCCTTGTCAGGCATCATCTATTAAGATGCTCCGCTCGAAACAGCAGATTGCTCGTGCTTATAGTTGCATTTACTCCGCATATTTACGAAGCGTTTCACTATCCGTAACATTTGGACGCGCCCAATAGCTCCCTGCTGTGGTTTCCATGATAATGACGAACGCCACACCAACCGGAGTTCAATTTTCCAGTGTTGGCTTCAAAATTGTCCCGGACAGGGCTCTATCGTCGTATCGGATATGCAAATAAGGACTAGTTCTTAATTTCGGATTGGTATCTCAATTTTTGAAGTCAGCAACCTGATTTCAACTGACGGACAGACATACGACATATTGATGTGGCTGTGACTGCACACCAAATAACAAGATACAAAATGTTACAATTTGACAAAGTTTAATTTGGTATTTTGGGTCAGAATCGAAACCAATCTACAAACTTAACTTTAGATTCAACTGTTACCTTAATTGTGGATTATAACAGAAAATGTGTATAGGTCTTGAAGTCTTATAAAATTTGTTTTTTTAAATGTTGAAATATTTGTTTTTTATGTCAAATTTTGCTTTTCAGGGAAATTCATGAATTTAAATAGGCAATCTCCATGTGTTAGTTGGTAAGGGTTCCTCTGTATTTGCGAGTTAGTATGTGGTCCGCCTTATACGTTAAGTCAGATAATAGCGGCAGTGTAGAAATCAGACTCCCTTAGATAAATTATAGATATAGCACAGGATTATTTCATTAGCGACAGACCAAAGCTTCTGGTGAACCAACCACGCTACCGAAAAGACTACTGGTTCTTTTCCCTCATGTGCTTGTTAATCAAACTTATCTACACCTCTTTACTACACCTTTACTGTAAACATTTCTGCAGGCAAATCCCATCCCTGCATTTAACGGATGTGAACAAGTAGTAGCTTTTGCCTTGCCTTGCATCGTGCTGTTGCCAACAATTGAAGCAATTAGTTATTCTGTTTAAGTTGCCACATTAGTTCATAACTCTATTAAATCTCTTTTTTGTGTGCCAGTTCAAGGTATGCGCATAGAAGAAACAACAACTACAAAAAAATTAAAAACGCCGACACTTTTCAATTTGTGGAAGAGTGGAAATTGCGACGCATTCTTAAGTGTTGATTAATCTAGGGGCCAATCTGTATTTGATATTCAAGTGATAAAACTCTCCGACGCAAAGAAATTCGTTTAAAATCTTTGCAAATTTGAGGGGAAAGTCTGAGCGCATTTAAAATTAAGTGCAGACATAATATACAGCAATGAAATTTCTTTTACTTTGAAAGTATTTCTCAATGTTGTAATATAATGTTAGCATTTGAAGTAAATGTAAATAAAATACTTCTTATTGCTAAATTGCCTCCAGTCAGATAAGAAGGTAGTTTTTGTTAAGGACTATCAGACTCCCATCTTATTTATTTATAATAATACCCAGTAAAGTAAAATAAGTATGGATAAAAAATGTAAAACAGCTTTTTTAAACATAAATAATGGAGAAACATAACTTGTACGTTTAAAATATTCCTGTATTTACTTGATGCAGATAAGTACGAGGGTTGCCTTGTGTTGCAATCTGCCAATAGCAAGTTCTATCGTAAGGCTTGATATTTTTGAGGTTATATGTAGTATTTCTTCGACCAATAGAGACGAGCCTTTTTTTTTGAGCGATTGTATGGATTCATGCAATTTTGAATACATGCTGGTCCCACTAATGCCTAAGGTTGTCTCAATCTCACGATTGGTTACATGACGATCTTGCAATATCAGTTGCCCCACAGCATCAATAGTAAAGGGTGATTTTTTTGAGGTTAGGATTTTCATGCATTAGTATTTGACAGATCACGTGGGATTTCAGACATGGTGTCAAAGAGAAAGATGCTCAGTATGCTTTGACATTTCATCATGAATAGACTTACTAACGAGCAACGCTTGCAAATCATTGAATTTTATTACCAAAATCAGTGTTCGGTTCGAAATGTGTTCAAATTTTGACAAATTTTGTTCAGCGATGAGGCTCATTTCTGGTTGAATGGCTACGTAAATAAGCAAAATTGCCGCATTTGGAGTGAAGAGCAACCAGAAGCCGTTCAAGAACTGCCCATGCATCCCGAAAAATGCACTGTTTGGTGTGGTTTGTACGCTGGTGGAATCATTGGACCGTATTTTTTCAAAGATGCTGTTGGACGCAACGTTACGGTGAATGAACACATTTCGAACCGAACACTGATTTTGGTAATAAAATTCAATGATTTGCAAGCGTTGCTCGTTAGTAAGTCTATTCATGATGAAATGTCAAAGCATACTGAGCATCTTTCTCTTTGACACCATGTCTGAAATCCCACGTGATCTGTCAAATACTAATGCATGAAAATCCTAACCTCAAAAAAATCACCCTTTATTTAGAATAACAACTGAGTTTGGACGACCTTCACGATTTCGTGAACTACGACCTCGGTTGGTGAATTCCATACCGTCGATAAACACTGGGCCTTGTTTGGCTTAACTCCTATATACACCAAACATTTTTTTTACTTCTTGGGCGCCCATAGTGCGTAATTCTTATTCGATTTGGATAAAGTTTTTACAATTAGTTCTGTTACAATCTTTACCATCCCTACAAAATATAGTCTGAATATTCCGATTAGTTTTCTTGATAACGATTTAACGGACATTTTTTGCTACCTTTTTTTGGGCAAGATGAATCTTTTAAGTTACTGTAATCAACACAACTAGCGCTCGTATGTCAAAACGTTCTAAATATTATTTTATATAACTTAAAAAATGTAAGGTTTAACGACACAAGAGTTGTCCAATCCCAAAATACAGAAGGCAACCCTCGTATAACGATTCGGAACGTACTTGGCACACAATTTCAGCAAAATCGGATGAAAAATAAAGTATTTATGGGCATTACACCCTTTATCGGAAAATCGGTTTATATAGCATATGGTCCGATTTGGCCCGTTCAAGAACTTTACCAGCGTGCATCAAAAAGACGTAGCTGTGCCAAATTTCAGCTCAATTTCTCAATGTTTGAAGGCTGTAAAGTGATTACAACAGACGGACGGACAGACACACGGACATCGTTAAATCGTCTTAGAATTTTATGACGATCCGAAATATATATACTTTGTAGGGTCGGAAATTGATATTTCGATGTGTTGCAAACGGAATGCTTAAATGAATATACCACATATACTACGGTGGTGGGTATATAAAAACAATTTTAAAGTTTAAGAGATATCAGAATGAAAATTTTTCACAAGACAAAGCATGCCAGTGAGCCTATTTATCTAAAAATGTATTTTTTGAGTTAGCCACCTTTCAATAAAAATCTTTTCTACATGAGATGTCGCATTGCGGCACGCCATTCGGACTCGGCTTTAAAAAGGAGACTCCTTGTCGTAAACTTGATTCGGACAACACTCATTGGTATGTGAGAAGTTTGCCCCTGTTTCTTAATCAAATGTTCATGGGCAAATTTGCATTTACTCTTTTAGTACATGAGCGATATGTACATGGAAGGCAACATTAAGTTAAAAACATTCCACTTAAGTTAAAAACATTTTAAAACTTGACTTAAAATATTTGTAGTTTGCAAAATTGTTTCTAAAATATTTTTCTTTTATTTATCCCTGATTGTCACTTAATGTACTTTGTTAAATAACGCTATTAAAATAACCACTTATAAACATTTTTATTCTAACATTGGCAACATTTAAGACTATGGTATAAAACAAAAACAAAGCAAAGATTACAACAACGATGCTATTTACTTACCCAACATAAATAGTAGATGAGAGAGGCGCAGTTACCACCATATGATTGATCTCTTTACCATCGCAATCATTTCGGCAAGCACTTTATTGAGAGCTAAACGTATTTTGTAGTTGTTGTAATCGCGACCAACTCATTTCTCATGGCATCTCGCAGCACACTTAACAACAATAATAACAACGCATTAGAGAGAGGCGCAGTAACCACCATATGATTGATCTCTGTACCACCACAATCATTTCGGCAAGCACTTTATTGAGAGTTATTCGTTAAACGTATCTTGTAGTTGTTGTAATCGCGACCAACTTATTTCTCATGGCATCTCGCAGCACACTTAATAACAATAACAACAATGCACCACACATAGTACTCACCAAAGAGGGTAAGATAATCAAGAGAGAGTTTCTGCTTTGTCTTCCCCGTACCGTAAAATAACTCGCGTTAAAGACACAACATTTTTATTGTATTCCAATTGGATTCACATTGAGGGTTGCAACATTTTCGGGTTATTCTGTTTTGATTCGGGCATTCGTTCGAACATTTTTTCGTATTTTGCTTTGTTTCTTTGCAACCGAAAGTTGCAATAAAGGAAAAACGAAATATCGTGAGCAATTCAAATATGTTGTGTCTTAAAATTTTGTCACTCGTCATCACGTATTGCCCTCTAACGCCAGCTCTTATCTTTCTTACCCTCTTTGGTACTCACAGCGCGGAAATTTTTTTCTTTGCTAATTTGAGACATGTTCTATACATTTTTTCACCAAGAAATTGTTGATTGTTTGTTAATTATTTTATATACCCTTGAAGGCAATGATTTATACTTTATCACTATTCACTTTATTTTTCACTACGAAGTCTTTAAGAGCCCGAAATAGGCGATATTCAAGACCACCACTAACCGACACGCGACCATTTTGAAAGACTTTTAATATTGGCAGGCAGTGAGTTGCATTGAGTTTTGACGTCTGCTTATGCAAAAAAATTCGTTTGATAGAGTTGCCAATGCATCCTTAAAATGTATTTTTTGTTGTTGAACTTTCTCATAGTTGTCTGCTCCTGTCATAGTACCAATGTTTTGCTCTTTAAAAACCCGATTAAAGACTATAACTAAAGCTTTCCTTTTGATGGGATCTTGTTTACCCCATATAATTTATTTTGAAGCCCACCATCATAAAGGTTGGTTTCAAAATAAATCATATGCTTTATGAAATTTTAATACCACAGAGTGTTTTTGCATATTGAAAGCTTTACTTCACCCTAATTGCAATCATGCTGCCCCTCCAAACTTCATTTATCTTTGGGACTAAATCTTACATCATAAATTTACCTAATTGGATGGTTTGTGCATTGTTACTCACAATTCTGGTGAACTTATCTGGCAGTGCAACGTTTGCATAATAACTGTCGACGTGTCGCAACGCCCAAGCAACAATGAGGGCGTTGTAGACATCATCGGTGAGGAAAGGTAAATCTCTTTTGATATCAGATCAATATCACGAAGAAATTCTCATAACCTGGGTATTTTAGTGTTTACCTTGTCTGGACGTTAACTGACTCATACTCAGGCATGGTCACATGCAGACAATGCTATTTTGTTACCATGTCTCACCTTGAATGTATGGAGGACTCCTTAAGCTCTTATATGGTAGAAACAATGTATGTACCTCATTACATAATTTAAGTGGGAGGCAATTACACAAGGTGCTCGTATACTGTGTCAGTTTACGGGCAATGTATATTGCAATCCTCAGTCTGCCGACACACTGGTTAAGTGATAAGTTGGTCGAATGAACTAAAAGATATTTTTCTTAGGCATATTCAAAGTTATTTTGCACATTTTGTGCCGTTGAACCGTGGTGCATAGTCCAAAAACTTGGAAACGAATCCACAACTTTTGGCATATTCATTTGAGCAGTGCAGCATGTTTTTGAAATTTATAGGTATATTTATTTATATAACCAAAGACAAGAAGACCAATATGACCTTTCTAATCATCCGGAGGCTATAACCATTGCTAAGAATGTTTAATAGGTGCTTTGAAGGTGTTTTATAGAACGTTTGGAAGCGAAGAAGCTGGTTATGATAAGTGAAGATACAAGTTATCACGCAACCCCAGCAGGTCACTGAACATGGTGCAAGTAAGCAAGCTCATATAACAGTGGTTACAGGACGTCATCTATAAAGAAGTTGGACTCTCAGGGAGACAACAACATTGCTTTTGGGGCAGGAAAATCTGCAGATGCGGTGGAGGCAGTAGAGGCGGTCAAGTACCCCGACAACACAGACCCTTCCTCTTACACTAATTTTCAGAAACGCCAGATATCGGTGATGGGTGGTGAGATTTAAGCGAAATTTTGAGTGATCTATTATAGTACCCTAAAAACAAAAACTTGGTATCTAAATTTCAGAAGGAGTAACTAGGGGGGCCGTCCCACCCCCAAAACCTACCAAATACTTATTTATACCAATCACGACAATATGGACCACAAATGAAAGGTAGTTAGGATAAGAAAACATATCCGATTGACGGACCAAGTATTTGTGGAACCACCCCAACCCCCAAAACACCCCTAAATCTGACATATTTATCGACCATGGAAATATGGGAGTCAAATGAAAGGTATTTATCTGATATCCAATTGTAGGACCAAGCGTTTGGGGTACCACCTCAACCCTCAAAACACCCCTAAATCTGACATATTTACCGACCATGGCAATATGGGACTCAAATGAAAGTTAATTGAGTGTAGAAAACGAATTTGATATCCAAATGTGGGACCAAGTTTCTGGGGGTCTTCTCCTTCCCCAAAACACCCCCAAAAGAGGAAAAATTTATATATATATTTTTTATGGGCCAAGTCACTGAACGGTCGCCCCATCCCCCAAAACCCTCCCCAAACAAGTCATGTATGCGACAATGGAAATATGAGGCTCAAATGAAAGGTATTTGGGAGTAGACCTCGAATCTGATATCAAAATTCGGGACCAGTTGCCTACGGGACGTCCCACCCCCATAACAACCCTCAAATGCGACGTTTTTGATGACATTTGAGTCTTAAAGGGAGTGGATCTTGATATTGTTAGTTATTAAGGCCCATACCCCAAACCGGACATATTTGCTGACTTTTGCAATAAGGGGTTAAATGAAAGGTATTTGAGGTTAGGAAACGAATTTGAAAGCCAATTTTGAGGCCAATGTCAATACGGGGTGCAAATAAATAATATTTGAGAGTAGAGAATGACGTTAATCTATTTTTAGGGATAAGTGTTTGGGGGACCACCTCACTCCCTAAATCGAGCATATTTACCGCCTACGTCAATGTGGGGCTCAAATGAAATGTGTTAGGGAAAGGGGTACGAGATTGATACCCATTTTCGGGACCAATTTTCTGGGGGTCTACCCTTTCCCCAAAACACTCCACAACCAGCAATTATTTACTGACCATCGCAATATGAGGCTCAAATAAAGGAATTAGGGAGTAGAAAACGAATCTGATTTCCAAATGTGGGACCATGTATTTGTGACACCGCCCCTTTTCCAAAACACCCCTTAGAGTTAAAATCTTGAGGCAAAGTGCTTATATAGCTCCTACAAAAACCTATCACCCGATTTGTCTTCTTGAGCCTCGCAATTATTAGCCGATTTGTCTTCAATTTAGAACGTGATATTTTTGTATGACTTCTCATAGTCATGCAGGCTACCGTAGCGCAGAGGTTAGCATATCCGTCTATGATGCGGATACTTCTCTCATATCAAAGACTCTAGTCCGATTAAAGTTTAAGCTCAATGATAAGGGAAACCCTTTTATGCCGAGTCTGAAAGGCGCGCCGCACAGCGACACCACTTTGTTTCTGATGTTAACACCGGGATTTGAACCTAGGCATTCCCCGTCGTTGGCGGACATGTTTACTTCTGCGCTAACTTCGTCATATTTTCACTTCTAGAGCCTTTGCAAGCGCATTTATCAACAGAACTTTTCAAAATGATGCACCGGTCGAACTACAAGCTGACTCTAATTAGGAATTAGCAGGGAGGCTGACATTTGTGGTATGCCTCTGACGACATTTAGGCTAATTCTTCGAAGACGTCTACGAAGAGTAAATATTAGAACAACAGTTTCTTGGCTACCCAACATTGGCAGCAAGAGGACATACATTTTAGGCAACGTTGTGCTTTTTATTGCTGTAGAGATACAAAAAGCGGGGGTTGAGACCGCAGTGTCTTTGGCGAATATCGTCGAGATTGAAGAATATTTGGATTGAACCACATTTGGAGCCATTTTTACTCCATTTCGATTTGTTGTTTGTTTGTCTGTTCCGTATAGACAAGAAAATGGCTGAACCGAATTTCGTGAAATCACAGATGGTAGGGTTTGAGCCGAGGTGAAAATAGATTACTAATTTGTTTGATATCCGAAGGGGGGCGGACCCTCCGCATGCCCCTATTTTCAAAAACCCCAGATCTGGGAGATGGGTACACCGACTTAAGCGAAATTTTGCATGCCATCTTATGGTACACCGAAAACACGCAATTGGTATAAAATGTTTGGGGTCAAATAACGTGAGGGGACGCCCCATACCAAAACTCACCCGAACGGACATGTTTGGGACAATATGTGTATTAAGACAATATGGGTATCAATTGAAAGGCATTTAGGAGTAGTGTACGAAACTGACGTTAGAATGGTACCCCACCCCGACGGACATCGTCCAAGAGGACACTTTTACCGCTTTGGGCAATACGGGTATCAAAGGTATTTAAAGACAGAGTGCAAATCTGACAAAAAACAAATAAAAAGACATTAAGTTGCTCTCAAAATTTATTTACGAACAGCGTCTGCGTGCTAAGGTTCTTGCTTCTACACGAGGAAGTATGAGCTTTTGGTCGTTCGTGAAAAGAGTAAAGGGTAGTTCTTCATCTATTCCACCTCTTGTTAAGGATGATCAAATGTTCACTGACCCGGTTGATAAGGCTAACCTGTTGGCTGATATATTTGCAGGGAACTCTTCCCTGTCGGAAAGCAATTAACCACTCCCCTCAATCGAGAATGTATCTGGCGTCATGCCCCAGATATTTGTTCGAACTCGTGGAGTTAAAGGGGTTCTTGAAAATCTAGACGTAAATACAACCCCGGGCCCCAGGGTTCTGATCTTTCTCCTTCTCTTTTTCTAATTTTCATCAACGATCTGTTGGGTCAGACATTGAATCCGATTTACTCATTTGCGGATGACAGAAATCTCTGTCTTTCGACCATAGGCCAAGACATTGAGGACAAGAGGCGGGTTATTGACGATACACTCTGCCAGGATTTGCTGGCCATTTCTGAGTGGGGTTGAATGAATCGAGTAGATTTTAATGCATGAAAGATTTCCGTAGCCCATGTTGGTAGGGAGACAATATAGAAGAGACTTGATGTGAAATAGTGTCAGTCAGAATTTTCTCTAACAGCTTCGGAATAGCATTCAAAATTGAAATGCCCCTGTAATTAGATTGCGATTTCCGGCTTTAAATTGCGGTCTGATATAAGATTGCTTCCACAATTCCGACAGATATCCATGCTTTAATGAACTGTTGAAAAGTGTACAAAGGAGATACGAAAGTTCGAGAGCGCAATGCTTTAAAATGTTCGATGGAATTCCATCTGGACTTGGATTAAAAGTTATCTTCACTGACCTTAAATTATCAAGTACTACGTTTTCGCCAATCCCAGACACGTCTATAAAAGCTGAATTGTTGATTGTGAATGGATATGTTCCACATAAATCATAATAATTATCTGAGTAAGTAGTGCTAAAATAGTCAGCAAAGATGTCGGCAATGCCTGAATGCCAAACTATTACAACGGTGCATTGAATTCACAAATTTGTAAAAGGTTTTAGGATTTGATTCTAATTGATTTCTAATTTTATTCAAATAACTACCATATGCCAATTTGTTTTCTTTATTACATTCGCATATTGAAGTTAAAATCCATTAGAATCAGAATTTATATACTATGCATGTTGACCAACAACTCTGATCTTTATCTGTTCGCCTTTAAATGTGGAACTTCCATCTCACTTTCCTATCCAAGATTTCTTAAAAATAATTTATAGAGTAGAGTATAGAGTAGTCGAAAATTTACTTTTTTTATTTTATTTAAATTACATTTTTCTTCAGCAAAGCTAAGTGCCTACTATTATTGGTAAATTCTTTAAACAAAGAAAACTTAATCTAAGTTAAAGCAAACAACTTATATTTTCTTTCATGAATTTCTAAATGAAATCTTTAAAATCCATAAAAAAAATAAAAACAGTATTGCCAGTCAATTTCAAAAATTGTATTTGTTGTGTCTTTTTCGAGCCATTTAACTCTTTACCTTTGACGACACAACAAATCCTTTGAAAGTAAACAAAAACAACAAAATAAAATTAAACCGAACTTTGGTTGTCATTTTCAGTTTCATTTGCCCTCAGTACTGACAAAATGTTAAATTTTGATAAAATTAAATTTAATACATTCAATAAAAATATAAAGAGAGGAAGCGGTAAGGAAGCACAGTACAAATAAGAAAACTTCCATTCAATCACTCACTCACAGAACTCAACTCAACTGGGCTAAACAAAAGGAATAAATGATTTCTGGAACAGTTCTATTGTTACTTTACACAAATACACTGAGTGAACTGAAAAAAGGATTCAAGTCAATCATCCTGAATGAAAAGTCAGCAATAATAAAAGTTAACACAAACAAAAATAATCGAGAGGGCTGCTACGCCACAGAGCACAAGATGAAACACCCGGAAGGAAGGATATATATATATATATTTGTAAATAACAACAAAACAAAAGAATATGCAAATACGAGTAGAAATGTTGAAGAGCAAAAATATTGCCAACAAGGAAGGAAAACTATTAATGACGCACAGCAAAGCACAGCATAGTGCCAGGAAGGATATCAAGCTCTGAAAATGAGCAATTGATCGTCCAATTGCAAATACTATAGAGCATATAACATTAGAGTGGTAGAAAGTATCTTGGAACCGACAAAGTTTGGAGTTAAGGAGAATGTATTTGGTTGTTTTGTACCCCATTGAAGTTGAAAGATCTTTAAGAACTACTTGAATACCCACCACCGAAGGCCGATGTAGCGAAATAACCATTTTCGAACATATAAAATATATAATATACTCGTAACATCTTCCAGCTCGAGATCATATTCAATGTTTTCTATACAAATAATAGCAAGTGTGTGTTGTTATTCAATACACTTTTACTGGCTAGTGGATCATGATTGCTGTTACGCTATGTAACTTCATCAGCATTTTTGTCAAATTGATTAAGGTGCCCTGGACACGCGAAGACTGTTGAGTAGGGAGTAGAGCACGCTTTTGTTTGGAAACAGGGATCAATAAGTTCTCCAACTCTCCTTAGCGCAGCAAGATAGAACAAAGCCTTACTTTCCAATATTTCGATACAAACTAATCATTAATGCTAAGAAAAACAACTCTTTGCTATGCAGTTATTTGAATAGAATGCATTGAATATGATCTCGAGCTAGAAGATGTTCGAAAAATTACCAACAGATTTTAAAGATCAAAACAACAGAGCGCAAACAGACAAAACAAATGTACGCCCTGTCGCTCTGCTATAGGTCAATGCGGCCTATGCACAAAAAAGCACTTGCAGTGACATTAAAAGAATGTTCAAGTACACAACAAATAGAGTTGGGAAATGTTGATGTGTTTGCAGTTCTTAGCATTAATGATTAATTTGTATCGGAATAGTGAAGAGTAAGCCTTTCTTCTCTCTTGCTGCGCTAAGGAGAGTTGGAAGAGTTATTGAGCCCTGTTTCAAAACAAAAGTATGCTCCATAGTCTCAATAGTATTTGGGTATTAAGGGCACCTTCATAAATTTGACAAAAGTGCTGAAGAAGTTACATGACGTAACAGAAATCATGATATACTAGCCATTCAAAGTATTATGAATAACAACCAACACATCAACATTGCCCAACCCTTTGCTATGCTATTCTTTGAATAGAAAGCATTGAGTTTGATCTCGACCAGATAAAGTTTACATACTTATATTAATCTCCAAATTCTATGACGATATAACCATGTCCAACTGTCCTTCTTCTTTTCCAACGACGTTTCAGTCTTGAAATATAAATATATAAAGTTGAAACTTTGCAATTACTTTTACTTTAATTGGCTATGACAGAACATTTGTCCCATTACCCGAAAGTAGAATATCGTTCCAAGCGCATCGATCTTTTGCTCTCCTTCTATAATCTCAGACACCAAATTTCGCGGTGTCTCTCATCACTTGATCTTCCATCGGGATTTTGGCAGTTCCGGTTGGCGTGTACCATCGTGATCGCCTTCAGAAGACTTATTTGCTGGAGCTTCTACATTCACTCTAACAACATGACCTAGTCAACACAGCCGTTGTATTTTGATACGTTTAACTATGCTTAAGTCGTCATACAGCTCATATAGTTCGTGGTTCATACGACGCTGACACTCTCCATCAATGTAAACTGGTCCACAAATTTTACGAGGGATTTTCTTTGAAACACTCCAAGCACTGCCTCGTCTGATTTCACATGTACCCATGGTTCAGAACCATATAAGAACACGGGTAGTGTCAGTGTCTCGTATAGTGTAAGCTTCGTCTGTCGAGAGGTGGCCTAGTTTCTAAACTGCTAACTTAGTCCAAAGTAGCATCTGTTTGCCAGTATAATTCTTCGCTTTATCTCAAAACTGGTGTCATTCGTTTCGGCTATGGCGCGGCCGAGGTAGATAGAATTACTGACCATCTCAAAGTTGTGGTTCCCAATTTTCTGCATTTCTTTTATCTGCTCGTTTGTACAAGGCGTTTGGGGAGTTAATACCATCCGTTTTGATTTATCTCCATTTATTGACAGACCCATTTTCACTGACTCCCTTTCGATATTTCAAAGGCTGCAGTTACTACTTCCGATGACCGAGCCATGATATACATGCCGTGGGCATAGGCGAGTAGATTGTGCTGTCTTGTGAGTAATACTTCATATCTGCATCTCGTATAATCTTCTCCAGCAGGATATAAAAGAGTTCACACGATCATCTGTCTCCTTTTCTGAAACCTTGTTTGATATTGAATGGTTCGCAGAGATTCTTTCCTATTCTTCTGAGGAACGTGTATCAGCAAGTATCATTCTGCAGAGTCTTATTGATTTTGCAGGGATACCATACTCAGACATGGTTTGAAATACCTTTGAACGCATGGCAAGAGTTGTCCTTCTCTGGTCTTTTTCAGAATTTAGTGCGGTGTGAATATCTGGATTTTGCCAGGCCTAAAACCGCATTGATAGACCCCAATTATCTCATTGACGATGGGGAGGAGACGTATTCCTCTGTAGTTGACACATTCCATCTTGTCTCCTTTCTTGTATACGGGACATGATATGCTGAGGTTCCAATCATCGGGTAAGCGTTCTTCTATCTCCTTATTAGCGTGTCGCCTCCGGTCTTGATTAGTTCAGCGGGCTAACCGTCGGCTCTTACCGCCTTGTTGTTTTTCAGTCGGGTCACAGCTACTTGGACCTCATTTTGACTAGGAGGTAAACTTTCTATACCATCATCAGGGATTGGTTCTGAAACTTTACGCAGATACTTTTTTTTTTTAAGATGGACTTTACCGAACAGTGTACCGTCCGTAAAGATGCTCACATTCGAAGTCCTCACATTAACGAGATCGACCGGATCTCCGCCTGCAGGATCGTATTTTAAGCAGACAATCGGAAAGAAATCTCAGCCACTGTATTCGCAATGTAGATGCCCAGGTCCGTTCTGTGTTCTAGATTTTTTCCAACAGTGTAGCATGAATATCAGATTTCTGCCAATCCAGTCGACTCAGCAGCCCTGGTATTATCCTTACCTTGCGCTTTTTCTCCATCATAACCAACCAAACTGCTAAGGCGTAATTATTGGTCTAATCGCGCTCCTATAGAGATGGTCAAATAACTCTTCAGCCAGCTTCTGTGATAGGTGTTTTCCCATGGGATCCGTAATTTATCCACCTGGCATAAAGTCTGGCATATGGTTAATGCAGTGTCTTAAGACCTGGTCCAACCGGTACTAGACTAACGAATGGATAAGTGTCATACATACCACCATGTGTGTGTGTTTGGCATCGAAGGATTCTACTATTTTATTCACAAAATCGTAGAGGGATTTCTCCGCCCCTCTACCTTTAACATGAACATGATGTTTGTATTTGAGCAGTTCGCTGGATGTCCACAATACGTTCCATGGTTACGACGGTTCCTTCTGTAGTAACGATGGAAATATTCTAGAAGTTCCTCAAGGCTTCCTTCACCATAAAATCTGTAATCATAAGCCTTCGAGCAATCTATTGGGTTGCCCAAAACGTAATTGCGGATTTTTCATATGGTCGGCGTTGACAAATTTTTTCACAGCTTGTGACTCTGTAATTGCATTCTTTCTTCTGTCAGTTATCAGCTGTTACTTTTAGCTTGCTTTAGAAAAAAAGTGTAAAAAAAGTATATTTGATTAATGTTCATTCTAAGTTTTATTAAAAATGCATTTACTTTCTTTTAAAAAATCCGCAATTACTTTTTGGGCAACCCAATAGTTAACCGAATATTGCGGTGAGTCCGTGAGCCGCGTCTCATCCAGTGGATAATGCATTTTCATAAAAACCTCCATTATCCTCTGATGTCCCTGCTCTCACTGCCATGTTTCAGTTTGGACATAAGTTGGCGGCATAATTAACTCCAACGACCTGTACGCAGAAAAGCTCCCAGGAGACATGTTTTGTCGTGGTGCCTTGAAACTTGAAACATATGTTTAAAAGGTTGCCACTTTTCACAAAAGTATTTATTTTCATACTACCACCACTATCTGTATGTTAGTTCTGTCAATTTTTGGGGACCGCCATCGTAAAAGGTTGTATGGAATATGCAAAATCCCATTTCAAAATCGATTCAAATGCTACCATGGTGTTGGTCCAAAGTTCAGCCTCGACGAACATAAGGCGTTTTTAATAATTTATTTTTTGTAAGAGCTGCAACTCACCGTTTTGAGTGAAAAATAATCGTTGTTAAATATTTAAGATAAATTTCACTACAAATTTTCTCGAGAATGTTAAAAATTTTTTAAGTAAAAATCCCAGTTCTAAGCACCATCGGCACAACAAAAAGAAGCATCATTTTGTCCTTTGCTAACTGGTTACAAACAACATAATATCGCCGGAAACCATATCAATGACATCGAATACGACAAATAACACACACAAAAGCAACATTTTGCAAAAAAAAAAAAAAAACTATAATGTCAATACTAATACAGGAAGAGGAAACAAAATGTACCTAATAAACCAGCAACAAGAACAAAAAACATTAAATCTGATTATGTTACAGAAAAACCAACAGAGAAACACAACACTCAGGACAAACGAAAGAGCAATACATCAAACAGTCTGTTAAACGAACAAATCTTCATTTGTACCGATGTACCCCCACCAATACCCTTGGTCCCCCTAGCCACCCTTGCCGCAAATGGATGATGCAAACCAAACAAATACAATATCCAATGAATGTCAATCCGTTTTGGGATACCAAGAAGTGAGTGAGCCTGACGACGAGGACAACAACACAGTTCAGCTGTATGGCAGCATTGACAGGAAATATTGAGAGGCACAACATTGGTCTCGGTTCAACTCAACATGATTTGTAGCAAGCAAGAACAGGAAGCAACTTTAACAATGTTACACCATGCCTTACCAGGCCCCATCCAGCCTCTGCAATGACAACGAGGACAACATGGAATGCTATGCGTTGCTCAATAGGAGCAAGCCGAAGGGAAGAAGGCATTTTTTTGTTGATACCAAATTTAATTGAGATGCTCGTAAATCGAAAGAGGACTAAAATAAATGAAGTTATGATTCGGACCATAAATTTAATTTTAAATAGCAGCACAAAAACAACAGGATGGACCATACCATTCACATTCCTCTATTGGCTTATCTAAAAGAAAGAAGAAAAAGACTGCTAATAAACGGATATAAACTTTGTTCTATGGCCAAAAGAGCACAACCGGAAATAAGAAATTTGCTGTAAATTTCTTTGGTCATGTTAGTGCGTCGTTAGGCGCAGCGAATGACACAGCTAATGATGTTGGGACATTAAGGGGAAGAAATGTGACCATTTTTAATGGCATAAATTCATGGTGGGAATGGGGGGAAATAATCGATTTTGATTAATTTACGGGGGAGGACTCAATTAGAAGATGCTCAACATCTTTTCGTTCATTTACAAAGCTGATATTCTGACACACCCACTTAAAGGTGATGAAGATGTTGGAAGGCTTTATTTTGTCTCTATATCGGAAACCTATCGTTAGCCTAGTCTCTAGGTAATTGGTTGACAAAAATCCACAAGCCGATGAATGGTTGTACAAGTTAACTTTTATGGGCGACCCGGTAGCCGAGTTGGTGGCGTGCTTGGATTACCAGTGCAGCGCTCGTGGGTTCGATTCCCGCCAGAAGCCTTGGTCTGTCGCTACTGGGGTTTTACAATGGACTTAAAAAATTGTCTAACTGAGTTTATAAAGGCCTACCACTCTTACCTAGTTAAATTTTACCTGCAATAAAAGAAAAATTTAGATACCTCAGAACTCCCCTATGTTGTTAATGAAAATCTTGATCCTCTCCTCTTAAAATTGGTCTAGATATGGTTATGTTGAAAAAGAGGATGCGGCTTTTCTCTCCAAAGAGATGTCGCACTGTAGCACGCCGTTCGGACTCGGCTATAAAAAGGAGTCCCCTTATCATTGAGCTTAAACTTGAATCGGACTGCACTCATTGATATGTGAGAAGTTTTTCATGGGCAAAATTTGCAATTTGCAAGTCTAAAAAAAGACTTGGTATTTATTAGCGTTTTTCTTAGTAACTCCGTAATTTTTTTATGCCCTACCAAACTACTGTAACACCCAAAAGAAAGAGAGATTGACTCATTGAAAAGTATTCAAATCAACTCAGAATGACTGTTTACTTCGATTTATCTACGACGGTCTGTCTGTCTGTGTGTCTGTCACTGTCCATGTCAATTTGTGTACCCAATGTTGTGTAGGATGTCGTCTTTGCCCGACTCTATATTAGAAATGTCACTTAAAATGTGGCGGTATGTTTGCCAAATAAACAAAAACAAGTAAAAGCGTGCTAAGTTCGGCCTGGCCTAATCTTGGAACCCACCACCATGGATTCTGCTAAAAATTTATACCAAATAAATGTTGTAGGGCAAAATTTAATTGTATATAATAAACTTCTGTCAAATCAGAAAAAATTAAAGCTTCTAGGAACCGAACAAGGATGATCGGTTTACATGGGAGCTACATCAGGTTTAGAGTGATTTGGACCGTATTTGACACAGCTGTTGAAAGTTAAAACGGAACACTACGTGTAAAATTTCAGCCAAATCGGACAAAAAGTGCGGCTTCAGGGGCACAAGATGTCAAATCAGGAGATCGGTTTATATGGGAGCTATATCAGGTTATAGACCCATTTGGACCGTATTTGACACAGTTGTTGGAAGTCACAGCGGAACACTACATGCTAAATTTCAGAAAAATCGGATAAAAATTGTGGCCTCCGGGGGCTCAAGAAGTCAAATCGGGAGATTGGTTTATATGACAGCTGTATCAGGTTATGGACCACTTAAAGCCATATTTGTTAGAGGCACCAAAAAAGTCACTCTGCAAAATTTCAGCCAAAGCGGATAAGAGTTACGCCCTGTAGAGGCTCAAGAAGTATAGTCGGATGATCGGTTTATAAGCGAGCTTTATCTAAAAATGAACCGTTATGGCCCATTTACATTCCCAACTGACATACACTAATAGGAATTATTTGTGCAAAATTTCTAGCGCCTAGCCTATCTCCTTCGAAAGTAAGCATGCTGTCTACAGACGGATAGATGGATTGACATGGCTAGATCGACTTAAAATGTCATGCCGATCAAATATATATATATATCTTCTATATATGTTAGAAGAGCTCGTTTTGGTTTCAGCGACAGTAAAAGACCTACCCCATTTATTCGGTGGATTTCATTGCCAGAAAAAATGAAGTGGCAGCCACCTTGAAGATACATAGTTCCGAATTTCGGCCATCGTACTTCACTTAAACCGAGGTCTAGGTTGTCTAGTTTGTAGTTTGACATCTCGTTCTAGACTTGGTAAAGTCTCGATGCCTCTGAGGGAGTTCTGACGTACCATGTTTCAATCATAAACCGTGTTCTGAATACATAGGTCGTGATCGGAGGTTTGTCAGTTCCATTATTTCTTGTTGATGATTCTGTAATCGATTCTGATGTTTTTTAGATGGATGGCGGATTGGGCCATCGCATTGGCCCTAGGCCGGGCTTTCTTGATGGTGAAACCTTTTGATGATCTACGAGTGCCACCGTTGGCCAATTTCTTTGGCTCATCCGCTGCCGACCATAAAGCACGAACCCATCGTGATCGAATTCGTATCCGTGCAAGCGGGACGCCCCCTGCTTGTGTTAACTTGTTGGTTCGCCCCGCATATTACCCGTTATATCTTTTGTCAATCCACTTCTTAGGGAGGCGTCCAATGGGAGAAGTAATACGGAACTCCGCATAGAAAATCTTTTGTATGTGAAACTTAAAACAAATAAGCAAACAAACTTGCTGAGCGCACGTGCGACAATTTGAAGTAATTTGCCATCTCATGTGTATGGGCCAAAATTGTCGGACCAAGTGTTTGGGAGACCACCCCAACCCCCAAAACACCCCTAAATCGGACATATTTACCGACCATGGCAATATGGGACTCAAATAAAAGATATTTACGAGTAAAATACGAATCTGATATGCAAATTTGGGACAAAGTTTCTGGGGGTCCACCCCTTTTCCAAAACACCGCTCAAACAGGTCTTATTTACTGACCATGGCAATATGGGGCTTAAATAAAAGGTATTTGAGTGTAGAATACGAATCTGATATCCAGATGTTAGGTCAATTGTTTGGTGGGCCGCCCATCCTTGAAAAAGACAAAATTACGACCATAGCAATATGGGACTCAAGTGAAAGATCTTTGGAAGTAAAGCACGAATCTGATATGAATGTTCGGGAAAAGTGTCCATGGGGCCACTGCACCCCAAAAACACTAGCCAAATAGAAAGTATTTACTGACCATTGCAATACGAGGCTCAAATAGGAGGTATAGAACACGAATCTGATATATATTTTCAAAGCCAAGCCACTGAGTGGCCGCCCCATCCCCCTAAACACTCCCCAAACCGGTAATGTTTGTCGACTATGGACAAATGGAGCTCAAATGAAATGTATTTGGGAGTACACCATGAATCTGAAATAAACATTCAGAACCAACTGTCTAGGGGACGTCCCACTACCATAACAACCCCCAAGTAGGTCGTATTTGCTCACCAAAACAATTTGGGTCTTCAAGACAGTGGAGCTCGATATTCATAGTTTTTAGGGCTAATACCCTAAAACCGACATATTTGCTGGCTTTTTCAATAAGGGGTTGAAGTGTATGATATTTGAGATTAGAAAACGGGTTTGATATCCAATTTTGAGGCCAATTGCAAGATGAGGTTCAAATATATGAGAAAAGAGCACGTTGCTGATATATTTTTAGGGCTTAGTGTATGGGGGACCACCCCACTACTCAAAATACCCCTAAATCGGGCATATTTACCGACCATGTCAATATGGGGCTTAAATGAAAGGAATTGGGGGGTAGAGCAAGATTTGATACCCACTTTCGGGACCAATTTTTGGGGGGTCTACCCCTTTGCCAAAGTACCCCACAAACAGCAATTTTTTACTGACCATCGCAATATGGGGCTCAAATAAAGGTATTTGGGAGTAGAATACGAATTTGACATCCAAATGTAGGACCATGTATTTAGGGCATCACCCCTTTGCCAAAACACCCCCCAAAAGGTAAAAATTTTTCGACCATGCCAATATGTGGTTCACATGAAAGGTGTTTGAGACTAAAAACCGAATTTCATAACCAATTTTGGGACCATGTTTTTGGGGGACGCCTCATCCTGTAAACTTCCCTCAAAACCAATGGCAATATGGGGTTTAAATAAATGGTGTTTAAGAGAAGAGCACAATGCTGATATTTTTTCAGGGCCAAGTGCCTAGGGGACCACCTCGCCCCCGAAAACACCCCTAAATCATATAAAGTAAAAGAAGGCGCAGCGCAGCGGTCCCGGTCCAGCTAGTCATTTGAATAAATAAACAATTAGCGGCCGTTTGAATTGGTAACACTACGTATCAGCTATCCTGTATATATAATTTTTACATGCTCAATAGCATAGATAAAGCAAATCATATATTGGGTTGCCCAAAAAGTAATTGCGGATTTTTCATATAGTCGGCGTTGAAAAATTTTTCACAGCTTGTGACTCTGTAATTGCATTCTTTCTTTTGTCAGTTATCAGCTGTTACTTTTAGCTTGCTTTAGAAAAAAAGTGTAAAAAAAGTATATTTGATTAAAGTTCATTCTAAGTTTTATTAAAAATGCATTTACTTTCTTTAAAAAATCCGCAATTACTTTTTGGGCAACCCAATAGATACAGAAAAAGAAAGCAACCTAACGTATACCTATATCTTTTGCGCCATTCAAAGAGATGCCCTTTGACTTTCAATTTGCCAAAAGCCATTTTTAAGTCTTTGGGAATCAAAAGACTTGTTACATCCAATTAAAATGTTTTAACCCCATCTTTTGAGATATGAAATGTTTTTTTTTAACTTTTGAAGAGCGGCACGCATATATATATACGACATAATGTCTATGTATGATGATAGTAGGATGGGTCAAAACAACAATTGGTTGTTTTAAAGTTATCTAGTAAGTCGCATAAATGTCGGCCGGGACGAAAATTGGTTACAATCCCCTTCAGTTCGTGTCAAGTTCTGTAACGATAGCCAGAAAAAATAAGGGCATAATTGCAGATCATTGGTAGTCCTACAAATCTTTCCAATGCTAAATTTTATACTCAAAATTTTCACCACTTTGTCTCTTTAACCATGCTAACTAATGTACCTATGAAGAATTTATTATGCAAAATGTCAAGCGGTTAGGTTTACTTGTTCTAAAGTCTCGAAGGACTAGATAAATAATTCCTCCCATTCATGGTGATGCTGCTGCTTGCTAATACTCTAGCACCCAAATAACTGCAACCCAAACTGTTCACACTTATTACCACATCCATCACGATTCACATATGCCAACACTCAACATCATAAACGATAAAGTCCTTAGAAAAGTCTATTTGACACTTACCACAAAATTACATCTTGCTACATTATGTGAATATTTCAGGCTGAATAGCTTCAATATTTGTTTCAGACTTTATTTAAAGGAAATTCATTTGCATACATTCCTCATCCTAAGAAATCCTTGACATGTTAAATTTTCCTCTAAGCTCTCGCAGTAGTGTGCGGCTGCTACTTGAGGAAATTAACAAAATCACAATCTCACTTCATTAGTTGGAAAATTTGCCAAAAGCAAATGCATTCAGGAATGAAATTGTGGTAAATGGTTCATCATGCAATACTCCATCGCACTTGTTGGCCCATCGTCTGTCGTCTTGGCAACACGCATCAACTGCGTTAGTCGTTTAGTGCACTTGCATTGTGGGAGAAGGAATTATCAAAAATATGTGTAAAATTCAAAGCAGAATGATATGTGAGGGTAAGAATGGGGGCTGCATTTGTTCAACTAAAACTTTCTTTAGATAACTTTGCGGTATTTTAATTAGGAAATTGTTGGTTTATTTCCATTTTATGGCTAAATATTAGGGTGTAACGTAAGGGAGATTTAGAAGGCAATTGCTACTTACGGAATCATGAAAAGTTAACTGAATTCAATGTTCTTTTACCGGGATTTGCTCTAGAGATAAATTTACGCAAATTTTATGGAAATTTTGATCTTTAGAGAAAATTTTATATAAAAATTGTCTCAACAGAAACGTCCAACAGTGGTGCGTTGTCTGTGTCCATTATTTTCTGTTAGCAATGAGAACATTTCATTCAAGTGATATTAATTTTCATTTTAACCGCCCGTAACCCTTCCCTTTGGGAGATAAATGAAACAAGTAAAAGCGTGCTAAGTTCAGCCGGGCCGAATCTTATATACCCTCCAACATGGATTGCATTTGTCGAGTTCTTTTCCCGGCATCTCTTCTTAGGCAAAAGCAAGTAAAAGCGTGCTAAGCTCGGCCGGACCGAATCTTATATACCCTCCACCATGGATCGCATCTGTCGAGTTCTTTGTGCAGTATCTCTTTTTAGGCAAACAAAGAATAATGAATATGGGCGGAGGAGGAGGTGGAGCTTTATCAAATTATAGTCCAATTCGGGGCTCAAGAAGCAAAATCGGGAGATCGGTTTATATGGGAGCTGTGTCAAGCTATAGACCGATTCATTCCATATTGCACACCTATGTTGAAGGCCATGGGAGAAGCCGTTGTACAAAATCTGTGCCAAATCGGATAGGAATTGCGACTTCTAAAAGCTCAAAAAGACAAGACCCAAGATCGGTTTATATAGCAGCTATATCAGGTTATTGAACCATACTTCGCACAGTTGTTGAAAGTGATATCAAAACACTATGTGCAAAATTTCAGTCAAATCGGATGAGAATTGCGCCCTCTAGAGGCTCAAGAAGTCAAGACCCAAGATCGGTTTATATGGCAGCTATATCAGGTTATGAACCGATTTAAACCATACTTGGCACCGTTTTTGGATATCATAACAAAACACGTCGTGCAAAATTTCATTCCAATCGGATAAGAATTGCGCACTCTAGAGGGTCAAGAAGTCAAGACCCAAGATCAGCAGCTATATCAGGTTAAAGACCGATTTGAACCATACTTTGCACAGTTGTTGGATATCATAATAAAAAACGTTGTGCAAAATTTCATTCCAATCGGGTAAGAATTGCGCACTCTAGAGGCTCAAGAAGTCAAGACCCAAGATCGGTTTATATGGCAGCTATATCAAAACATGGACCGATGTGGCCCATTTACAATACCAACCGACCTACACTAATAAGAAGTATTTGTGCAAAAGCGGCTAGCTTTACTCCTTCGGAAGTTAGCGCGCTTTCGACAGACAGACGGACGGACGGACAGACGGACGGACATGGCTAGATCGACATAAAATGTCGCGACGATCAAGAATATATATACTTTATGGGGTCTCAGACGAATATTTCGAGTAGTTACAAACAGAATGACAAAATTAGTATACCCCCCATCCTATGGTGGAGGGTATAAAAATATCAAAGAAAAGATTTGCTCTGCTACAATATTAGAGCGATATCAAGATATGGTCCGGTTCGGACCACAATTAAATTATATGTTGGAGACCTGTGTAAAAGGTGAGTCAGCAAATCGGATAATAATTGCGTCCTCTAGAGGCTCAAGAAGTCAAGATCCCAGATCGGTTTATATGGCAGCTATATCAGGTTATTAACCGATTTAACCTTATTTGGCACAGTTGTTGAAAGTCATAATAAAATACGTAATGCAAAATTTCAGACAAATCGGATAGGAAGTGCGCCCTCTAGAAGCTCAAGAAGTCAAGTCCCCAGATCGGTTTATATGACAGCTATATCAGGATTTGGTACGATTTGAACCATACTTAGCACAATTGTTGGAAGTCATTGCGAAGCACATCGTGCAAAATTTCATTCCAATCTGATAAGAATTTCGCACTCTATGAGGCTCAAGAAGTCAAGACCCAAGATCGGTTTATATGGCAGCTATATCAGGTTATAGACCGATTTGAACCATAATTGGCACAATTGTTGGATATCACAACAAAACATGTCGTGCAAAATTTCATTCCAATCGGATATGAATTGCGCCCTCTTGAGGCTCAAAAAGTCAAGACCCAAGATCGGTTTATATGACAGCTATATTAAAAAATGGAACCATATGGCTCATTTACAATCCCAACCGACCTACACAAATAAGAAGTTTTTGTGCAATCTCATGAAAATTTTGAATTTATTCATAAAAATTTTTAATTCACTGAAGATGACATTGGACAATAAACTGAACTGGGAAATATAGAGAAGCATACGAAGAACGCTAGTAGATGTTGGTCAGTATGCAGGCGAGCCATAAGACCGAAATGGGGATCTAATTCCAATACCCCAACCTGCCTCCGCCTTCAGTGTTAAAGTATGGTCAGGCAGCTTCTGCATACACATCGTTAGTAAAATAGATCGCAGTAAAAACGATATACAACGTAAAAAAAAAACATACAACAAGCCTTGGGTAGCTTCCAATCATTAAAGTCACCCGGACTTGATGGACTGATGGAATATTTACGGCATAACTATAAAAAGAGGCGACCCATCTGGTCACTATTTTCACGGCGTGCCTAGGACTTTGCTAGAAAAAAATCTCTCCGGACCATTCAATACCAAACGAGGTTTCAGACAAGAAGACAGCTTATCGTATGATCTCTTTAACATCCTGCTGGAGAAGATTATACGAGATGCAGATGTGCATAGGTATGGCACACTAATCACAACAGAACACATGCTACTCGCCTATGCCGACGACATCGACATCATAGGTCGGTCACCGAAAGTAGTAACTGCAGCCTTTGAAAGAATCGAAAGAGAGTCAGAGAAAATGGGTCTGGCAGTAAATGGAGTTAAACGAAATGGATGGTATCAACTCCCTAAACGCCTTGTACAACCGAGCAGATGGGAACCACAACTCTGAGATAGTCAGTTACTTTATCTACCTCGGCACCGATGTAACCGAAATTAATGACAACAGTTTTGAGATAAAATGAAGAATAATACTGCCAAAGAGATGCTACTTTGGAAGAAGTAAGCCGTTAAGATACAAGGCCAGTCCTAGATGGACGAAGATTACACTACACAAGACACTAATACTACCCGTTATGTTACATGTTTCTGAGACATAGATACTAGTGAAATCAGACGAGGCAGTGCCTGGAGTGTTTGAGAGAAACATTCTTCGTAAAATATATGAACCAGTTTGCGTATACGATACGACGCCTATATTCAGCTGTATGAGCTGCATGACGACGATAGCATAGTTACACATACCAAAATACAACGGCAGCGTAAGCTAGCTCATGTTGTCAGAATGGATGAAGAAGCTACAGCAAAGAAGTTTTTTCAAGGCAAACACGGTGGTATGCGCAAACCGGGAAGACCAAAAGCCCGATGGAAAGATCAAGTGTTGGGAGACACCTCGAAACTTGGTGTAAGAGATTATAAAACGAGCGCTGAAGATCGAGGCGCTTGGAACGCCATTCTACGTGTGGCTATTGGAACAAGTGTTCTGTCATAGCCAATTAAAGTAAAGTAAAGCCTATGACTTGCATATATTCTTTAAGCCTAGCAGGAGAAAAGGCTGGTATTTATACCCAAGTCCGACAAGGCAAGTTAAGTGACCTATAAGCCTTACGTCCTTTTTACTCTAAACCATGGAACGTATTGAGGAAACCATGATAAAGAGTAGATCACCCAGCGAACTGCTCAAACACAAAACCGCAACAGGTTGAGCATAAAATAGAAGAATACTTCGATGCGAAGACGTACACATTGGCGGTATGCATTGACATCCAGGGGCTTCAAATAATGTGCAGACCGACACACTATTACAATGCTGAGACCAGTACCGGGTGAACTGGATAACTCTTTGCTAAGAAAGATGTGGATAAACTTGGGGCCCAGGACAAAAGTAATACGTAAAAGCGTGGTAAGTTCGGACTGGCCGAATCTTGGGAATCCACCATCATGGATTCTGCTAAACTATGGGAGCTATATCTGGTTATAGTTCGATTCGGACTATACTTGGCACAGTTGTTGGAAGTCATAGCAGAAAACTACATTTTAGCCAATTTGGCTAAAATTTTAGCCAAAGTCATAATAGACAACTACTTGCAAAATTTTAGCCAAATCGGACAAAAATTACGTCTTCCAGGGGCTCAATAATTCAAATCGGGAGATCGGTTTATATGGGAGCTATATTAGGTTATAGTCCGATTCGGAATATACTTGGCACAATTGTTGAAAGTCATAACAGAAAACTACGAGCAAAATATTAGCCAATTTGGACAAAAATTGTGGCTTCGAGAGGCTCAAGCAATCAAATCGGGAGATCGGTTTATATGGGAGCTATATCAGATTATACACCGATTCAGATTGTACTCGACACAGTTGTTGGAAGTTATAACAGAACACTATAAGCAAACCTTTAGTCAATTCGGACAAAAATTGTGGCTTCCACGCGCTCAAGAAGTCAAATCGGGAGATCGGTTTATATAGGGGCTATATCAGGTTATAGACCGATTTGGACCGTACTTAGCACAAATAGTGGAAATCATAACAGAACTTTACTTTTACTTTACTTTAATTGGCTATGGCAGAATATTTGTGCCACTAGCCGAACGTAAAATAGCGTTCCAAGCGCCTCGCTCTTCTGCGCTTATTCTAAAATCTCTGACACCAAGTTTCGAGGTGTATACCACAACTTGATCTTTCCATCGGGCTTTTGGTCATTCCGGTTAGCGTGTACCACCGTGTTTGCCTTCAAAAGTCTTCTTTGCTGGAGCTTCTTCATCCAATCTGACAACATGACCAAGCCAACGCAGCCGTTGTAGTTTCTTTCTCTCAAATACTCCAAGCACTGCCTCATCTGCTTTCACAAGTACCCATGCTTCAGAACCATATAACAGCACGGGTAGTATCAGTGACTTATAAAGTGTAATCTTCGCATGTCGAGAGGTGGCCTTGTTTCTAAAGCTTACATAGTCCAAAGTAGTATCTGTTTGCCAGTATTATTCTTCGCTTAATCTCAAAACTGATGGTTCGTTTCGGTTACGGCGGTGCCGAGGTAGATAAAGTTACTGACTGTCTCAAAGTCGTGGTTCCCAACTTTCTCCATTTTCTTTATCCGCTCGGTTATGCAGGGCTTTTTGGGAGTTGAAAC
Organism: Stomoxys calcitrans; assembly: GCF_963082655.1. Taxonomy (NCBI): domain Eukaryota; kingdom Metazoa; phylum Arthropoda; class Insecta; order Diptera; family Muscidae; genus Stomoxys; species Stomoxys calcitrans. The sequence goes on from NC_081553.1 coordinate 88,497,276, forward strand.
CATCCATTTCGTCTTATCTCCATTTACTGCCAGACCCATTTTCACTGACTTTCTTTCAATTCTTTTAAAGGCTGCAGTTACTACATCCGTTGACCGACCTATGATATCGATGTCGTCGGCATAGGCGAATAGCATGTGTTCTCTTGTGATTAGTGTGCCATATCTATTCAAATCTGCATCTCGTATAATCTTCTCCAGCAGGATATTAAAGAGATCATACGATAGGCTGCCTCCTTGTCTGAAACCTCGCTTGGTATTAAATGGTTCGGAGAGATTCTTTCCTATTCTTACTGAGGAACGCGTATCAGCAAGTGTCATCTTGCAGAGTCCTATTAATTTTGCAGGGTACCAAACTCAGACATGGCTTGAAATACCTTTGAACGTAAAGGTGTATCGAAGTCGGCTTTGTAGTCAACAAATAGATGGTAGGTGTTGTTTTGTCCTTCTCGGCTCTTTTCTAGGATTTGGCGCAGTGTGAATATCTGGTCTAGTGTGGATTTACCAGGTCTAAGGCCGCATTGATAGGGCCCAATTATCTCATTGACTTTAGGTTTTAATCTTTCACACAGTACGCTTGAGAGTATCTTGTAAGCAATGGGGAGGACACTTACTCCTCTGTAGTTGGCACATTCCGTCTTGTCTTCTTTCTTGTGTACGGGACATAATACGCTGCGGGTATGCGTTCTTCTAGCCAAGTTGCGCAGATAAGCCGATGCATACGCCTTATCAGCTTGTCGCCTTCGGTCTTAAATAGTTCAGCGGGTAACCCGTCGGCTCCTGCTGCCTTGTTGTTCTTTAGTTGAGTCAAGTTAGTCCAATTAGCAGTGGACCTCATTCTGACTAGGATGTTCTTCGCCGCCAACGTCGGACACTAGCAGTTGGGTAAAATGTTCCGCACCAAAGCCATCGGTTTGATGTTTAATTCTTTGATAGACTTTCCGGACTTCATTCTGACTCCTGTACATCTCAATTCACTCGCACTCACGTCTTTCCATTTCCTTTTTCTTTCTGCGGAATAGACGTTTCTCCTCTCTCCTTTTCTCCCGATACCTCTCCGTTGTTACTGATTGCAGGGTTATTCTATTGGGTTGCCCAAAAAGTAATTGCGGATTTTTTAAAAGAAAGTAAATGCATTTTTAATAAAACTTAAAATAAACTTTAATCAAATATCCTTTTTTTACACTTTTTTTCTAAAGCAAGCTAAAAGTAACAGCTGATAACTGACAGAAAAAAGAATGCAATTACAAAGTCACAAGCTGTGAAAAAATTTGTCAACGCCGACTATATGAAAAATCCGCAATATATGCCGCATTCTTATCATTATCATATCTTTATATTATCATAACAGAACACTATGTGCAACATTTTAGCTAAATCAGATATAAATTGAGGCTTCCAGGGGCTCAAGAAGTCATATCGGAAAATCGATTATATGGGATCTATAACTAAATCTGTACGGATATGACCCATTTGTAATCCCCAACATCAATAGTAAACGTCTGTGCAAAATTTCAAGCGGCTAGCTTTACGAGTTCGACCACTATCGTGATTTCTACAAACGGACGGACGGACATGGCTAGATCGACTCAGAATGTCGTGACGATCAAGAAATATATACTTTATGGAGTCCTAGATCAATATTTCGAGGTGTTACAAACGGAGTGACTAGAATTCATGTTGGGAGATCGGTTTATGTGAGTCCTATTGGTATATGGACATATACAGGCAATATTCGATGAGGGAAATAATGACCATGAACGTACTTCACATACCATCTTTTAACCAAATCGGTCAAAAATTATGGTCATACAAATATGATACACGGTAGAGGGTATCCATGATTCGGCCAGGACAAGCCTTGGACATATTTACTTATATTTTATTTAAATACTGATTCTTTTTGGAAATACGCTACTCTCACCTATTAGGATTAGGATAATACCTCAAATAATAAACCAAATGAGGTAGAAGACACATTTCCTTTTCTTGGGCAATCATGCAAGATAATTCCAGCTCTACATCTGTAGGACAATCTAGAAAAACTCATAATGTTAAATAAGGCTCTCAAAACATGACTTTTCTGCAATTTGGCACACACACATACACATGTTAATAACCATTGATGTAAACAGGTCAAGTTGTTGTGCAAATTGGCTCCTTAAAGATGGTGTCTAATTATGGCTGTCGTAGATATGCGTACTTGATGTAGGTGGCAAATCTTAAGAGTGTCATAAGAGCTGTTAGTCACTTTCCCATTGCCATACCAATGAAAAAAGTGAAAGTTCTAAGAAGATTACAAAATAATATGGAAGCTATAGTAAATTTGGTAGGGGAGCATATTCTATACTCGCACACCCATACAATGACTCACAATTAGTATTTTCTTATTGGAATGAAAATATACTGACAGTGATGGAATAAATAGACGGAACATCTTGAATTCGAACCTAATTGGACAGAAATTGTGGTAAGCACAGGAAGTTATAAACATAACATAGTTTAAGAAAATGAGGGGGAAATTGACGAAAAACCAAACTCAGGAGTATAAGGGTGGGTTAATACCAGGCCACTATGGCGCAGTGATTAGCATGTCCGCCTATGACACTGGATGCATGGAATCGAATCTCGGCGTGCACACATGACAATTTTCCCCATAGTAATGCAAGCTACATTTGTGAGTTATCCTATCATGTTAAAACTTCTCTATCAAGTGATGTCGCTATGCGGCTCGCCGCTCGGACTTGGCGAATATTTTACGAATGGAGCATTGATGCTTTTTTTTACGTAACCAATGCGCAGGGGATGTCCCCTATATATGCAGAGCACTGCGTTGGCAATTAGGAAAGTTAAGGGTTGGAGAGGGAAAAGAAGGAGGAGGAGTTCAGAACGTCAATGTCGGTAGGAAAGACTTTAGCCGGAAGTGGATTCCACATACGAATGGTTAGGCCGAAAAATTAATTTTCTCGGTAATGCATGCAATCAATTACAAACGGGTGTGAGTTCCTGGCAAGTCTTGTATTCCTGATTAACATCCTGACGTCAGGGATAAGAAGACGAGTATCCCTGGAACACACGCCATGAAAATAACGATAGCGCAATATTGGGTTGCCCAAAAAGTAATTGCGGATTTTTTAAAAAAAAGTAAATGCATTTTTAATAAAACTTAGAATGAACTATAATCAAATATACTTTTTTACACTTTTTTTCTAAGGCAAGCTAAAAGTTATAGCTGATAACTGACAGAAGAAAGAATGCAATTACAGAGTCACAACGCCGACTATATGAAAAATTCGCAATTACTTTTTGGGCAACCCAATACAATTCTACCCACATTTCGACGATGTTCAAGAGAAGCAATTGAATTGGATACTCTACTGTCCCCAATCAACATCATCGCTCTTCGTTGAACCCGGTTAAGTTGCTCCAAAGATGATTTTAGAGCTCCTGCCCATATATGAGAGTTATATTCCATCCTCGGCCTGATATATGTAGTATAGATATTGAAAAGATTAGAAGAGGTGAAATAATTCTTGCACCGTTTAAGAAAGTCCAAACACTTGAATGCCTCTTTCGACACTTTGAATACGTGTTTTGACCTAAGGATTGTATCTTCAAGCCCAGACCATCAGGAGCATCTGACTGTTCAATATCTATATCGTCGATAGATATCGACGATTGTAGTAGGTCAGTAAATCGCTTGTGAGACAAGAAACCGCACTGCGTATTCTGTGCGTAAAAGTCTATTCTGTTCACTCTACCCCTCTCGGCCAACGAATCCTGGGAGAGTGTCTCATCCATAACGCGCCTCCTGTTCACAATTTCTAGAGGACTGGGCCTTTGGTCGAATGAATATGAATGACACAGACTACTGTTATCGGCAAATGAGTAAACTGGATTCGATGTTTGACCCAAAAGATTGCCAATGAAAATAAGAAAAAAGGAAGGGGAAAGGACAGAGCCTTGATAAGAACCCATCTACAACAACTGGTAGATGGGTTCTCTCTGAAAAAACTCGATATAAATCGAACGAAGTTATTACTCCGACTCCAAAAGCGACAAGCTTTGATAAAAATGCACCGTGCCAGACCCTATCAAATGCCTTGAAGATATCCGGAGCCACGATCTTTGCAAATTTTGCCCATAAACATTCCACTAAGGAACAGGGCCAAACTTCTCACATATCAATGAGTGCTGTCCGATTCAAGTTTTAAGCTCAATGAGAAGGGCCTCCTTTTTATAGCCAAGTCCGAACGGCGAGTCGCAGTGCGACACCTCTTTGGAGAGAAGTTTTACATGGCATAGTACCTCACAAATGTCGCCAGCATTAGGAGGGGAAAACCAACGCTGAAATTTTTTTTCTGATGGTCTCGCCAGGATTCGAACCCAGGCGTTTAGCGTCGTAGGCGGACATGCTAACCTCTGCGCTACGGTGGCCTCACGACTTAACTCTTACCAAACTGGTGGATAGAACGACTCCATCGATATGACAAAAATGCCATTAGGTCTCCCGTAAAGCGACTTCTGCGGAACCCATACTGTCTATCGCTAAGAAGGCCATTGGATTATAAGTATCGAACAAGATGATGGTTAACCATACTCTCCATAACCTTGGAGAGCGCGGAGCATATCGCAATTGGGCGGTAAATCGCAAGGTGGTTCGCCCCACCTTTTTTTGGGGATGGCTAAACGTTCGCAGCCTTTCAATGCGCAGAGAAAACTCCCTCACGGTAGGCAAGGTTAAAAAGGTTGCGTAGTGGACGAGCAAGCATCGAAGAACTTTTGCAAAGGACAAGTGTTGATATACCATCCGGGCCCGGAGATTTATTAACGTCGAGATCCGCAAGGACCCTTTTAACTCCACGTGTTCGAAGGAATATCTGAGGCATCGAACTAGATACACTATCAATCACGGGGATTGGTTGATTGCTAAATGTCAAGGAAGAATTTCCTACAAACATTTCAGCCAGTAGATTAGCCTTATCAACCGGTTCAGTGAATAACTGGTCATTCTAAACAAGAGTTGGGATTGCCAATGGGTTGCCCTTTACTCTATTTACGAATGACCAAAAGCTCTTGCTTCCCCTCGGAGAAGCAATAACTTTGGCATGCAGACGCTGTTCGTAAAGAAACTTTTCGTGTCTAAGTACTCTGGCACACGAAGTTCTTACCTGTTTTCACAGCATTTCGGTATTGGCATTTTTGTTCAGACGCCAAGTCCTAAATGCACACTCTTTTGATTTGACAGCATCTCTGTATGCCCGGTTAAACCAAATTTTATCCTTTGATTTAACTGATAAATTCTTAGTCGGAAAGAACGTTCTCATTCATTTATATTAATATTACTTCTAGCACCATTTCGGCAGCAGCATTTACGTCACCGTTTAGAAAACAAAGTTTCCAATTAAAATGCTGGAAAAATTCGTTTAGCTCAGCCCAATTTGCTCTTTCGTATACAAAAATTTACCGCTTCTGGGCTGAGGAAGAGACGGCGCGAAGAGCAGAAGACGAAAAGGATGCTTAAATGGTGAAGTGATCGCAATTAACAAAAGGCGCAAGGACATTAACTTCATACTTCTCAGGGTGCGAAGTTAAGAATAGGTAAAGAGCGTTATGTAGGTGCCCATGATATGTGTGTCGGTTCATTCACTAGTTGTATCAGGCCATTCTGCGCGGCATATAGCTCGGCGTATTGACCCCCCGGAGTCGTATGTCCCGAAAGCTAAGAGGAGTTGTTGACATTTAAATCGCCAGCAATAACGATTTCAATGTCCGGAAAATCCTCTAAGATTGTAGTAATTGAGTCAGAAAGGGAGTCAAAGCCGCTTAAAAAAACCTCCCTTTCCGAGTTTGGACTTCTAGATAGATAAATCCGAAGTAATGTACGTGTGTTCCAAATCTAAATTTAACCCAAATGGAATTAAATTCCCGATCTTGTGAGCTCAAATGCTGCTGCATATGGAACACTATATCATTACGCACATTCAGCACAAGGCCCTTGTGGGAGATGAAAAAAGATAGAGTGTGATACCCTGGAATTTGAAAATCATGTGGATCAGAATCCTCACCCACCTGGGTTTCACATAAAGCAAGGGCATCAGGTCGATGATAATGAACATGGGAATATACTGCGAAAAATTTCGAACGCAACCCTCGTATGTTGGCAAAGTGTATTCTAAATTCACCAAACATTGTGACAATCAGAAATATTAAACGTTAACTTGAAAAAGTTTAATTATTTTTGAAAATGTTCTGAAAAGTATTCCTAAACAATTATTATTCTTGTGAAGAAAAAAAAAATTGGACACGCATTTCATGTGAGCTTCAAATATTAGATACCGTTTCTCATCCCAAAATGTCTCCCAATTTAACATGACCTTGCCAGCACATCATACTATACTCTATACCATCAATCATTTCCTTTTAGCTAAAGAAAAAAAAAACATTCACTAGAATTGACAAAGCAGAAACAAAAAAACAAAAATTGATATAAATTTATTTAGCTACTCAGCCCATTAGTAAAAGTTACCAATTTGTCAAAGGTAACAACATTGGTCTGTACATTGACGATAACCTTGACATGACATCGCTTCAACTAAAAAAAAAATTGCTCCCCATTGGATGGGATCCTATATTCTCCCTAAGGGAGAAAAGCTGACAATGCTCTCCAATGTTGATATTGTTTATAAATCTTTGATAAATCAAATAAAAAAAAACGGAACAACGGAAAACAAACCATTCGTCGTTCACTTTTAATATTCCCAATGAAAGATGGAGAGCTGAGCTGAGCTTCGCTTTTCATCTTCTCTTTTTGAGAAATGCCAATTGTTTGTCATACAATTGAGGGAAACAAAACTACTGCCAAAGTAAATAGCAATGCCAATGTTGGTGCTGCTGATGATGATGCTGATTTTTGCTACCCCTACCTCAAGACCAAGGGAACAGGTGTTCCCAAAGTATAACGAAGGACGCTGATGATATTCGCAAGGGTTGGGGTTGTGTTGTGTGCTGATCAGGGTTGCCATTGAGAAAAAAAATTAGTTTTCGACCTCAAGTTTCGTTCGAGCTCATCTGTTACCTCTCTCAATCTAGTCAGATTTTCCATCGTCTCCTCGACTATCGCGATAGTATGACCTGCTCCTGTCTTTTAACTGCTAGCCTATCACATTATTTCTCATAGCTTTTGTGGTTGCCTCATAAGGAATCTAAGATAAAATTGGTCTTTTCACGCTTCTATAGAGTCTGTTGTCTATTTTCGGAGTCGGGTCAAATTTCAAGCCTATAGCCCATAGTGGCCAACGTTTGTGAGCCATAATAGGCGCATTTATTGTCCGATTTCGCTGAAATTTGAAACATTGAGTGTGTTATGCACCTCGACATTATAATTCGATACAGCCCAGATCGGTCCAGATTTGAATGTAGCTGCCATACATACTGATTTCCCGATTTAAGGATTAAGGCCCATAAAAGTTGAATTTACTAACCGATTTCGCTGTGATTTAAGTTGTGTTAGACCCTTCGACATTCATATCGAGTATGGTCAAAATCAAGCTATATTTGGATATAGCTGCCATATATACCGATCTGCCTATTTAAGCTCTTGGGACCATAAAAGCAGCGATTTTTAGCCGATTTCGCTGAAATTTTGCACAGTGGGCTGTGCTAGTCTCTTCGATGCCCATGCCCATGTTTAATATGGTCCTGATCATTCCACATTTGGAAATAGCTCCCATATGTACATATATACCGATCTCCCAATTTAAGGTTTTGGACCTATTAAAGGCGCATTTACTGTACGATTTTGTTGAAATTTGGCATAGTGAGCAACGTAAGGCTTTTGGACATACTTGTCCTATATGGTTCAGGTCGGGCTATATTTTGATCGTTTTATTTCTTGATTTCGGGGAAATTTGATGCAGTGGGCTGTTTTAGGCTCTCCGACGTTCGTGTTCAATATGCCCCAAATCGTTCCATTTTTATATATTCCACCATAGTCCTATGATGGAGTATACTATTTTCGTCATTCTGTTTGTAACTTCTCTAAATATTCATCTAAAACCCCATAAAGTATGTATAATCTTGGTCGTCATGACATCCTTAGTTGACCTAGCCATGTCTGTCTGTCGAATTTAAAGTTAGCCGCTTGACATTTTTGCACAAATATTTCTCATTAGTGTACGTCGGTTGGGATTGTAAATATACCATATCGGTCCATGTATTGATATAGCTGATATATAAACCGATCATGGATCTTGACTTCTTGAGCCGCAATTCTTAACCGATGGTCTATAGACTGACTGAGGTGATGGGTAACCAAAGTTGGGCCTGGCCGAATTAAATGCCTTTTAACTTGTTCTAACCTCCACCATAGGATGAGGGTATACTAATTTCGTCATTCCGTTTTTAACACCTTGAAATATGGTATAGGGTGTATATATTCTTGATAGTCATGACATTTTAAGTCGATATAGTGATATCCGTCTGTCTGGCGAAAGCACACTACCTTTCGAAGGAATGAAGATAGGCGCTTGAATTTGCACAAATTCTTCTTATTGGAGTAGGTCGGTTGGGATTGTAAACCGATCTTGGACTTTGACTTCTTGAGCTTCTAGAGTACGCAATTCTTATCCGATTTGGCTCAAATTTTAAACGCTGTGTTTTGGTACCATTTTGTAGCCTAATAATGCATTCATGCCAACCAACAAACTGTAAACAAAGAGAGTGTCAAATGATATAAAGCAACATGCAACATGAGCGAATGCTCAATCGATAGTTAAACATAAGCAGCAATGTGAAAATGCACAACCATGGTGGCCAGCGAACTCTTTCCATTGTCACAATTCTTATACACTTTTCGGGAGAATGCACAGGCATTGACCTTATAAAGAAATGGACTTCATAAATGCACGAGATGCATATTTTGTACAAAGAACTTAGATGTAAGAAATATTTGTATGTATTAGTAAAAAGGGTATTGAAAAGATTGATTTTGGGGAACCATCGAATGACGACGGCAGAGCCGATCCTTTAGTATAAAATCGTTGGCATTTCTCCAAAAAGACACATTCAATAAAGTAATGCCATCAGGCCTATAGCTGTCTGATGCAGCAACTCCCTTTGTGAAGACTTCATTTTATTTCCACAATTTCCAACAACTGTGTCAAGTATGGTCTATATCAGTCCATAACCTGATATAGTCGCCATATAAACCGATCTCCCGAATAGAATAGTTTGATCTAAATCGGTTGATAACCTGATATAGCTGCCACAACTTGATATAGCTCTCATATATTTAAAGATCTCATTCAAATAACTTGACAAATGCGATCCGTGGTGAAGTGAATATAAGATTACTTGTTTTTATATAACTTTAAGACTACCAAAAGTTATTCTCTGAGTTTCTGCTATTCAATTTTTTCAAAATTTTTCATTATTTAGAAAATTTTTGTATATATTTTTATCTAAGATAGCGGAAGCTTTTTGCAGGGTAGGAGGGTCAAAGTTGAGTTTCTGTTCTGTATTCGCAGGAGAGACAATTCGACAAAACAGTAGTGAAAAGCATATGATCAACTTTGAACACTTTCTGTTCTTTCTCTCTCTCACTCTCTCTCTATGTCTTTCTTCGAGATGGCGTTGTTATTCAAATGGTTAATACCCACCAATAGGTGGCGGTGAAGTTGTTTTTAGTGATGCTCGCTGTTGGTTCCCATCACATTGCCATCGTTTTGTCTATTTTTCCATATTCTATTTTTGATCGAGTTGCCTTGGATAAACATCTTCGACAATTGTGAATAATTAAGCCATGTAAGATTTTAGTACAAAAAAGTAGAACTTAGCGGCGTGCCCACTTGGCCGACTATAAAAATGAGGCTTCTTAACGTTTGGCTTAAATTGAAATCTAAACCGCTATGATTATGCTTTCTTAACTTTCGCTTTCTAAAAATTTCACTTATGTATTGTAATCTACTCTCCAATTCTGTGTGAGTTTGTGCCGCCTCTCTTTCTGACCTTACTCTACTAAACGCATACACAAAACTTCTTCCCACCCTGTCATAATCTGCGGTGGTTTTAGAAACAAGACCTTCTCTCAGGTTCTTGAACCCAAAATTAATCGCCACAGTCGTATTCTTCTCCATAAAACCTTTCCTTTGACTACCATTTTATTATTATCGGTCAATATATCTGTCATGGGCTGTTTCGAGGCTTGGGCTTCCCCACAGATACATGGAGCCAATATTTACTATCAGAGTCGTACTTTACTCCGAAAAACCTTTTAATTGAGTCCTACGAGTATATTCTCATGATCAATACGTATGTTTGGGAGGGTTTTTCGCCGGGGTGTTATGTGGGTGTGGCGGCCACAAAATACTTGGTCCCGAAAGTGAATAATAGTTTCTACTCCCAAATAACTTGCATTTGAGCCCCATATTGTTCAGGTCGGTTAATATGTCTGCCATAGGGTTTGTTTTGAGGTTGAGGTGGCCCTCTGGGTACTTGGATCCAAGTTTTTAAACCATATTCATATTCTTCAATACCTTTCATGTGATCCCATATTGCCCTCGCCAGTCCACTTTTTATTTTCAATGGTGTTTTGGTTGAGGGGGAAGGTCCGCCCATCAGATATGAAAAAATTATACAGCCTATAATTTTTTTCAGCCTTTTTCAGAGTCAATTCTAAAGGAATTCTATTAAACTTTTTATACCCACCACCATAGAATTGGGGTATTTTCTATACAATCTCTCCGTTTGTAAAGTCTCGAAATATTGATATGCGACTTCACATTCTTGATTGACCAGACACTTTGTCGAAATCATGATAGCGGTCGAACGAATAAAGATAGGAGGCTACTGTAGCGCAGATGTTAGCATGTCCGCCTATGACGCTGAGCGCCTGGATTCGAATCCTGGCGATTTGGCCTATGAACACTCCATTAAGGAACAGGGGTAAACTTCTCACATATCAATGAGTGCTGTCCGATTCAAGTTTAAGCTCGACGATAAGGAGACTCCTTTTTAAAGTCGAGCCCGAACGACGTGATGCAGTGCGACACCTCTTTATGGAGAAGTTTTTACATAGCTGTCATACCAAGCAGTACCTCACAAATGTCGCCAGATAACCACCGCTGAAAAATATTTTCTGATGTTCTTGCCAGGATTCCAATCCAGGCATTTAACGTCTTAGGCGGACATGATAACCTCTATGCTATGGCGGCCTCCTAAAACCTGTTATAGCTCACATAAAAGCCGATCTCCTACTTCTTGCGCTTCTGGAAGCGGTGACTATTTTCCAATTTGGCTGGATATTCGCACATGACGACTCTTGGAGAGTTCGAGCAATCATGCGAATTGGGGTTCTAATAGGTCTGGAGCTCCCACATAAATCCATCTCCAGTTTAAACTTCTTGAGCCCCCAAAAACGCCTTGTACATCAGAGCAGATAAAGAAAATGGAGAAAGTTGGGAACCACAACATTGAGATAATCAACAACTCTATCTACCTCAACACTGCCAGTTGTAAAATAATGCGAGGACTAATACTCCCAAAAAGATGCTACTTTTGTCACCTATCGACAGACGAAGATTACACTTTACAAGACACTGATACTACATGTGTTGTTATATGGTTCCGAGGCATGGGTACTTGTGGTTGTAGACGAGGCAGTGCTTGGAGTGTTTGAGAGAATTATTCTTCGTAATATTTATTGACCAGTTTGCGTTGTTGGAGAGTATCGGCGTTGTATAAAACACGAACTGTTAAAGCTGTATCACGACATGAGCACAGTTAAACCCATCAAAATACATCGGTTACGTTCTCTAGGTCATGTTGTCAGAATGAATGAAGAAGCTCCAGCGAAAAAGCTTTTTGAAGGCGATCACGGTGGTACACGCAAACCGTTGAAATTTCATTTTTATGGAAAATTTCCTCGAAAAGTGTTTTTCATTGAAAATTTCTTCAAAATTGAATTTTCTACAACTATTTGCTTTGAAACTAAAGTTCATAGGAAAATTTTTGCTCACTTGGCAATCCTTTGCCTTTGATGATGTTGATAATGGTTTCGTTGACAATGCCAACGAATGACAAAAGTGGCTTATGAGGCCAGTGCGTGACCTTTCCTTACAGGCCACATCACCGGGGGCAGCATAAAAACTACTCCAACCACTAGAGCAGCAGCAGCAATAGTTGTCGTGGTAGTGATGATGATGGTGGTGGTCCATACTCGTAAATATCAGTGTTTGTTTTAATTAGTGAACATGGCGCTATTTACCCCAGCTTTTGTCATTTCAAAAAGCATCACAAAAAAAAAATGACTGAAAAATGAAACGAAACAAGAATTAACACAGCCTTAGGCCATCAACAAAAATCATCATTGTCAACCTTTGTCAAGAGTTTGTTTTGTAATGTCGTCGAAAAAGGACGAATGAAAATTACACGTACAAAATGGCAATGTGGTGAATATTTGCATACTCTTGAGGAAATTCTGCGAGTGACTGGCTCAAAGCTCAGTCAGCGTCACTGCGCCATATCTCATAACCCCTACCTTTAATTAGAGAAACCAAATACAACAACAAAAAAAAAAAACAGACACAGGCGTATGAATTGGAACTGAAGGGAAGGTTCTTGAAACCATACTTTTTACAAAATTAAGTTGCTGGGGAAATTTAATTTCTAGAGAAAAATTTAATTTCTAGAGAAAGTTTTTTCTCAATTTTTTTACACGTTTTCCGGTAAATTTATTCGGTCTTTAAATAATTCATACAATCGGACTTTGTCCGGCTGCTGACCATAGGGTTATCTGCTTTTATAACAATTAGAAGAACAAAATCTCTTTTTTTAAGTTAGGCAGAAAATGTGTTTTTGCTTTGTTATGGCTTTTGACAGGTTTCCTAGATAGCGATTTCGTTTGGTACTACCGAACTTGTCAGTAGGAATTGTCAAAGTGATATGTCTTCTGGGTTGAAATTATGCTTTTAAGAGTATTTTCCTTTCTGCCTAACTTTAAAAAGAGGACTGAAGCCATGTCCACAACACGAATATAATGCTGCAAAGGCCCTTCTAATCATTGACTCTATGTTAGGAATCCAAAATTTCGCCGACTACAATAACTGTAAGTCACCCACTGCCGTCTACGAGTACACAGGACTGATTCCGTCTTTCCTGCGCTCACACCCAGGCCCCAACCCGTCGCCCATGTAGCTGTGGACCATAACAAGATTATCTGCATACGCACAAACTCCAACACCCATCTTCTCTAAATTTAGGAAAAGCACCAATCACGAACACCCAGAGCATAATCGATATTACCCCTCCCTGGGGTGTTCCTCTAGTGACATGCACATTCAAGTTCACAGTCTCGACACATATATGAGAGGATATCCCTCTGCCCCAAAGGTTATTCATTATCTAGGCAGTCGCACTGTTCCCCAGAGCCACACCCCTGAGTGCCTCATATATGGCAGAAGAGCTCCTATATGGCAGAAGAACTCCTATATGGCAGAAGAGTTCCTATATGGCAGAAGAGCTCCTATATGGCAGAAGAGCTCCTATATGGCAGAAGAGCTCCTATATGGCAGAAGAGCTCCTATATGGCAGAAGAGCTCCTATATGGCAGAAGAGCTCTTATATGGCAGAAGAGCTCCTATATTCGATAAGTTTTCAAGATGATGTTCTACATGATGACGAACAGAGTCCGCGGATCTGCACTGAATTTTGGCATAATGGCAGCGTGAGAAAAAAGAAGTCCCCAACATTCTTCTTATTTGAAGGTCTGAAATCGTCTCCAGGGACTTGGTTAGGTAAGATAAGGTTAGGTTGAAAAGAGGGTGCGGATATTTAACTGCCCCATGCCATTATGGACATACACCTAAGCCAGTAATCGGCTTGTTGTGCGCTCTAAAAAGAAAAATTTTAAGTTAAGAATTCTGTGCTACTTCCAAAATTCTTAATTGTTTTCCATACCACTTCACTAAGTTGGTTCATGTCTGGTATCGTGTCCCCACCTAAGTACCAGTCTATGTTAGCCGAGAAAGCCGGGCAATGATATAAAAAAAAGCTCCAACGTCTCATCATCTTCCCCTACACCCGATTTTTCAGAAGTGAGCTCGTAGTCCTATGTGTTCCGTTATGATAACGAGAGCTATACTGGCCTTCTTCTTACTTCCTTTCAGTAAAAGCCTCGTCTTCTCACGATCCGGATCACCCCATAGGATTTTCGCCGTCCAACCGACTGTTTCGCTGTTCCACAGTGTCGCCCACACCCATAAATCGGACTGCGTCGACCCGAAAGGCTACGGGTTAACCAAGTTTATCGACGACAGTCCTCTGGCCTTTACTGGCAAATCGTCTGTCCTTTCATTCCCCCTTACTCCTTTATGGCCCGGCACCCAAACAATGTGGATTGTGCCGTCCACAGAGAATGCGTTAATTTCCTCCTCACACTCCACAACTGTTCGTGATCTTACCGTCCTGGTCCTAGGGGACCATCCCAACACCCAAAACACCGCTAAATCGGACATATTTACCGACCATGGCAACATGGGACTCAAATGAAAGTTATTTAAGAGTAGGATACGAATCTGATATACACATGTGAGACCAAGTTTCTGGGGGTCCACCGCTTACTCAATAAACCCCTTAAACATGACTTATTTACTGACCATGGCACTCGGTCCGACAATTGAATATCAGATACGTTTTTTAGTCTTAAATACCTTCCATTGGAGTCCCATATTGCCGTGTTTGGTCTATTTATATATATTATGTAGACTTTAGGGGTAGGACGTCCCCCTAGGTACCCCATCCAAAAATTGGGTACCAAATTTTTCACTATAAGAAGGCACACAAAATTTCATTTAAATCGTACCACCCAACTCCGAGATCTGGCGTTTCTGAAAATAAAGGTAAGGGGGAGGGCCCCCTCCCCCTTCAGATATCAAAAAATGTAGTACCCCATTTTCACCACGGAATCATTATGCACCATCCGTGAAAATTTCAAGAAAATCGTTTCAGCCGTTTTTGAGTTTAACGGAGCACACAAACAAACAAACCGACAAACAAAAACAAACTCATTTTTATATATAAGATTTTATCAAAATTTCACTCGTATAGAAAAATTTGTCAAAGTTTAATTTCTATAGAAAATTTTCTCAAAATTTTATTTATATAGGAAACTGGCTGGACAGGGCGCACTCCGTTGCGCCTTCTTTCACTCTCTTATCTTATCTGAGCCATATACTGGCACGAACAGAAAATAGGTCCTGTTAAGATATTTCGCCCCAATGCGGATATCATATTGGTGCTCTAGTCCCAAACACCTTCCATTTGAGCCTTATGTTGCTGTGGTCAGTAAATGTATCCGATATTGAAATAATTGGTTTATTTTTAAACTTGGCGGGCTTGGGAATGGCGCACCCTCTACCCCAAGTATCGCACCCTAAATAAGAATACCAAATTTCAGCTTTTGCGTTATTATACAACAAACTAAATTTCGGTTTAATCGCCTCACCATATTCCGAGATCTGGAGTTTTTAAAAATAGGGTAAGGGGAGGGTCCGCCCATTGGTTTGGAGTAGCCAAACCCCTTTCCCCGAAAGTGGATATCTGATTCATACTCTTCTCCCAAAAATTACATTTGGTCTCAATATATGTGTGGTTTAAGGGGACTTTATAAGGTGAGGTGTCCCTGAAACACTTGGTCATAAAACAGATATCACATTTGAGCCCATTTTTGCCATAGTCCACAAATAGGTCCAGTTGGAGAGGTATGTGGGGTTGGACGGCTACCGGCGTGCTGAATTTTGTGCCCCAATTGCCATAGGTTTAGAGGGACTTTATGGGGTGAGACGAATCCCAAACACATGGCCTCAAAATTGGCTATCAAAATCGTTGTCTACTATCAAATGCCTATTTTGAGTTCCTTATTGCCGTAGTAGGCAAACACGACCGATTTGAAGGGAGTTGGGTGGCGGACAGTGAAATACGAGTAATATCACCATCGTGCTAGAGCTCGAATTTGTTTGAGCCCTATAATGTCAAGCATTTTAAGCACCATAATGTCAAGCATGTTTCAGGTGGAGATCAAGATATTCAGGGCTATGGGCCTTCAAATCCACGCTAATTAGTTGTTTCTGTATTGCTTATCTACATTCAAAAACATATTTCAAAACTACCCGTTGGGATACCGCATTTTTAAAGATCCGCTAATTAGTTGTTTCTGTATTGCTTATCTACATTTAAAAACATATTTCAAAACTACCCGTTGGGATACCGCATTTTTAAAGATCCGCAGATCCTGCTATGTCTATCCCAATTTGAGGGTAAAAAGTGTACTCTACTACCAAATACCTTTTATTGCTGTACCATTCTATCCTGAGCGGCGTTTATACCTTTTTTTTAATTTCTTTTTTGGGTGGAAATGGGGGAGGGGGATTGCCTTTGACACATCCTTTCATTTGAGTATAATATATTCTCGATCGTCCTACATGACAGTTTGGTGTTGTTTTTATTGGGAGGAGGGGGTCGGTCGTCCCGACGCCATAGCCCAAAAGACAATTTATTTAAATCCTTTATTTTGTCTATCTACATGTCCTGCTAAACGGCAGGACGTGACCCATATACTACAATCCTTCAATATTAACATTAGATTCGAACTCTACTGTCATATGTCTCTATTTTAATAAACTTATTATTCCAATCGAACTACACTCACTATTGAAGAGTATTTAGTGGGTGGGCCAGTCTCAGACTCTATCGCAAATGTGTATACCAGATTCGTAGTCAACTCTCAAAGACCTTTCATTTGATACCCATTTTATGACGTTAGATAATCATACCCGTTCTGTGGGTTTTTTTGGGTTGGGCAGGCCCTGTAGACACCTTGGACCAAATTCTTATAACAGATATGAACTCAACTTCCTAACACCTTTCATTCGACACCCACCCACATTGTCCCAATCGGTTAATATGTTCTGCAGGGGGATTTTGGGGGGTGGGGAGGCCCCTCAGACACTAAGGAATAAATTTGTTTGTCAGATTCTTACACTATTTTAAAATAGCTTTCATTTGACATCCATATTGTCCAAAGCGAAAAAAGTATCCTGTTGGATGGTGTTTTTGGGGATGGGGGACCCCCAAGACAATTAAGGTGACATTTTATTAAGTTCGTACTCTACTCCTAAATAACTTTCATATGATACCCATATTGTCCCAGTCGGCAAACATGTCCATTCGGTTGGTTTCTGGGATGGGCGTACCCCCAGGTTATTTGACCCCAAAATATTATATCCAATTGAATCAATTTTAATAAACCTTTGCGATTAAGTACTCTACTCCTTAATACCTTTCATTTGATACCCATATTGTCCCAATCGGTAAACATGTCCGTTCGAGTGGTTTTTGGGATGCGTCCCCCCAGGTTATTTGACCCCAAAATTGTTTACCAATTTCGTGTTTTGGGGGTACCATAAAGTGGCATGCAAAATTTCGCTCAAATCAATGCACCCATCTCTGAGATCTAGCGTTTTTGAAAATTGGGATATGTTGAGGATCCGCCAACACTGATAAATTTGTCAAAATTCCATTTCTAAAGGAAATTTTGTCAAAATTTCGTTTCTATAGGAAATTTTGTCAAAATTTCGTTTCTATAGGAAATTTTGTCAAAATTTCGTTTCTATAGGAAATTTTGTCAAAATTTCGTTTCTATAGGAAATTTTGTCAAAATTTCGTTTCTATAGGAAATTCTGTCAAAATTTCGTCTCTATAGGAAATTTTGTCAAAATTTCGTTTCTATAGGAAATTTTGTCAAAATTTCGTTTCTATAGGAAATTTTGTCAAAATTTCGTTTTTATAGGAAATTTTGTCAAAATTTCGTTTCTATAGGAAATTTTGTCAAAATTTCGTTTCCATAGGAAATTTTGTCAAAATTTCGTTTCCATAGGAAATTTTGTCAAAATTTCGTTTCTATAGGAAATTTTGTCAAAATTTCGTTTCCATAGGAAATTTTGTAAAAATTTCGTTTCTATAGGAAATTTTGTCATAATTGCAGTTCTATGAGAAATTTAGTCACAATTTCATTTCCGTAGATAATTTTGTTAAAATTTCATATCCATGGGAAATATTGTCAAAATTTCATATCCATGGGAAATGTCAAAATTTCATTTCTACAAGCAATTTTTTCAAAATTTGATTTCTGTAGGAAATTTTGTCACAATTTCATTTCTTTCCGAAATATTGCCACAATTTCATTTCTTCGCTTCTATAGGAAAAATTATCCAAATTTTATTTCTTGCAAGTTTTAATTGGCTTTTTTTTTGAAATTTCATTTTTATGAAAAAATTTTCTAAATTTGTTTTCTATAGAAAATTTCATTTCTTTAGAAGGGTTTATCAAGATGTAATAACCAATGCCTGTAGTTGAGTATGATAGATGTGTTTTATCATTGTTAATATTTTGCTTCATTGTAGAAAATATAAATTAAGAGACAATTTACATTCGTTCATGGTTCCAAACATAGAAGACGCTGTTTGTGACACTTGAAAAAGCTAAGAGACATTAAAAACCTTCCTCAACATTTATGTTGTCCTTTGGTGAGCGCCATAGCACATAACAATTGTGTGCTCCTTTGAGATGACGGTCTGCGTGACATTGTATGGTAGCAGGTCGCCCTAAGGTACTTGCTCATAGCCTTCAGTAGTTCTCTGAGGTCTAGTAATTCATAGGGCACAAAAGATGGCCTTGATACACATTTGCCAGAAATGCGCGATGAAAGAGTTTAACCTGTGGTGTTTAAGTTTTCATTTTAACACAAAAAAAAAAAAAAAAAAAAAAAAGATTATTTTGATAAAATTATCTATTATTGACATAATTTTCCATGAAAATCTAATTTTCACAAAATTTTCCACAAAAAACTAAATTTGGACAAGATTTATTATTAAAACCAAATAATGACAAAACGTTTAGGGAATTTAAAAAGGTTTTGAATAATCAAATTGTAATACTCTTTCAATTATTGTGTGCAAATCTGAAGTCCAGTTATGACAAATTTTTACAGCTACTGAAATTCTCATTTTTTTTTTATTTTTATTATAAACAAGTAAGAGCGTGCTAAGTTCGGCCGGGCCGAATCTTCTATACCCTCCACCTTGGATCGCATTTGTCGAGTTCTATGCGCGGTATCTCTTTTTAGGCAAACAAAGAATATTGAATAAGAACTGTTATGCTATTGGAGCTATATCAAGTTATAGTCCGATTCGGACAATAAATGAATGCTGAACATTGTAAAAGTCATTGTGTAATATTTCAGATCATTCGAATAAGAATTGCGCCTTGTAGGGGCTAAGGAAGCAAAATCAGGAGATAGGTTTATATGGGAGCTGTATCAAGCTTTTGATCGATTCAGACCATATTACACACGTATGTTGAGGGTCATGAGAGAAGCCGTTGTATAAAATTTCTGCAAAATCGGATGACAATTGCGCCCTCTAGAGGCTTAAGAAATCAAGATCCAAGATCGGTTTATATGGCAGTTATATCAGGTTATGTACCGATTTGCGCCATACTTAGCACTGCTATTGGAAGTCATAACAAAACACCTCATGCAAAATTTCAGCCAAATCGGATGAGAATTGCGCCCTCTATTGGCTTAAGAAGTTAAGATCCAAAATCGGTTTATATGACAGCTATACCAGATTATGAACCGATTTGAATCATACTTGGCACAGTTGTTGAAAGTGATACCAAAACACCACATGCAAAGTTTCAGTCAAACCGGATGAGAATTGCGCCCTCTACAGGCTCAAGAAGTCAAGACCCAAAATCGGTTTCTAAGGCAGCTATATAAAAACATGGCCCGATTTGAGCCATAATAAGCGCAGAAGTTGGAAGTGATACCAAAACACCACACGCAGTCAAATCGAACGAGAATTGCGCCCTCTAGAGGCTGAAGAAGTCAAGACCCAAGATCGGTTTATTTGACAGCTATATCAAAACATGGACCGATTTGAACCATACTAAGCGCAGATGTTGGAAGTGATACCAAAACACTATGTGCAAAGAAGTCAAGACCCAAGATCGGTTTATATGGCAGCTATATCAAAACATGGACCGATTTGAGCAATAATTAGCGCAGAAGTTGGAAGTGATACCAAAACACCACATGCAAAATTTCAGTCAATTCGAACGAAAATTGCGCCCTCTAGAGGCTGAAGAAGTCAAGACCTAAGATCGGTTTATATGGCAGCTATATCAAAACATGGACCGATTTGAACCATACTTAGCGCAGATGTTGGAAGTGATACCAAAACACTACGTGCAGAATTTTAGTCAAATCGAACGAAAATTTCGCCTTCTAGAGGCTCAAGATGTCAAGACCCAAGATCGGTTTATATGGCAGCTACATCAAAACAAGGACCGATTTGGCCCATTTACAATCCAAACCGACCTACAGTAATAAAAAGTTTTAGCTTTACTCCTTCGAAAGTTAGCGCACTTTCGAAAGGCAGACGGACGGACGGACATGGCTAGATCGACTTAGAATGACATGACGATCAAGAATATATATACTTAAAGGGGTCTCAGACGCATACTTCGAGGTGTTACAAACAGAATGGCGAAATTAGTATACCCCCATCCTATGGTGGAAGGTATAAAAATATTGTTAAAATTTAAAAAAGAACCTAAAATTATTATACCCTCCACCATAGGATGGGGGTATACTAATTTCGTCATTCTATTTGTAACTATTCGAAATATTCGTCTGAGACCCCATAAAGTATATATATTCTTGATCGTCGTGACATTTTATGACGATCTAGCCATGTCCGTCCTTCCGTCCGCCTGTCGAAAGCACGCCAACTTTCGAAGGGGTAAAGCTAGCCGCTTGAAATTTTGCACAAATACTTTTTATTAGTGTAGGTCGGTTGGGATTGTAAATGGGCACAATCGGTCCATGTTTTGATATAGCTGCCATATAAACCGATCTTGGGTCTTGACTTCTTGAGCCTCTAGAGTGCGCAATTCTTATCCGCTTGGAACGAAATTTTGCACGACGTGTTCTGTTGTCATATCTAACAACTGTACCAAGTATGGTTCAAATCGGTCCATAACCTGATATAGCCGTCATATAAACCGATCTTGGGTCTTGACTTCTTGAGCCTCTAGAGTGCGCAATTCTTATCCGATTGGAATGAAATTTTGCACGACGTGTATTGTTATCATATCTAATAACTGTGGAAAGTATAGTTCAAATCGATCCATAACCTGATATAGCCGTCATATAAACCGATCTTGGGTCTTGACTTCTTGAGCCTCTAGAGTGCGCAATTCTTGTCCGATTGAAATGAAATTTTGCACATAGTATTTTGTTATGATATCCAACAACTGTGTCAAGTATAGTTCAAATCGGTTCATAACCTGATATAGCTGTCATATAAGCAGATCTGGGGACTTGACTTCTTGAGCTTCTAGAGGGCGCAATTGCTATCCGATTTGGCTGAAATTTTGCAAGACGTATTTTATTCTTACTTTGTCAAATAACTGTCTCAAATAAGGTTCAAATCGATTCATAACCTGATATAGCTGTCATATAAACCGATCTGGGATCTTGACTTCTTAAGTCTCAAGAGGTCGCAATTATTATCCAATTTGCCTGAAATTTTGTACGACGGACCCTCTCATGACCATCAACATACTTGTTTGTTATGGTCTGAATCGGTCTATAGCCTTATATAGATCCCATATAAATCGATCTCTCTATTTTACTTCTTAAGCCCCCAAAGGGCGCAATTCTTATTCGAATTGGCTGACATTTTACACAGGTCTCCAACATATAATTTGATTGCGGTCCAAACCGGACAATATCTTGATATCGCTCTAATAGCAGAGCAAATCTTTTCTTATATCCTGTGTTGCCTAAGAAGAGATGCCGGGAAAATAACCCGACAAATGCGATTCATGGTGGAGGGTATATAAGATTCGGCCCGGCCGAACTTAGTACGCTTTTACTTGTTTTAAAATAATTTTCTTACTTATTAAGATTATGGGAACGAAGTTCATCTCCAAAGTTATTCCTAACGAGGCAATCACATATTTTCTGTAAAAGGACCTTCTTAATAAAACTTAACTTCTTTTTCAATCCTTTCAAATAAAACTGTAGCCTGCCAACTTCCAAGCTGAAATTACATACTACCAAGCGAGCTACCTCATTGTAAATGATTCAATTAGCAATAAAATTGTTAATTAGTTTAAAAAGTGAAGTGCACAGCTGTTTTTGCAACGAGTAAGAGTACATAAATTTTATTGCCACATTCTGGTGTTTATTTATTTACTCCCTGGTCGAGGTACCTTTTGCTGCTTCTGCTGCTACTGCTGCAACAGTTTGCAGCGATATGGTCACAGCTCTCAAAGTGTGAGACAGCCATGGGCGAGGGGGGGGAGACACATTGATTATAGTCCTTTTTCAGGCAATTTCATAGCTCAGAGCATAGTGGCATAGTAGTTGCTCGTTTAGCTTGAAAGTTGTTGACAGTGGAATTAATTGTCCGTGGTTTTTGTTTTGTTTAAGCGCAATAAATTTTGTACATCATTATGGGAAGGCGGCTATTTGTGTGATTTTAGCTGAGAATTAATGGGATAAAGTAAGGCGCGACGCTTTAAAGTGACATAGTGAATAAATGTTCAATAACTGGCATTGCCAAAAACACTTGGGAATAAGGTTAATTGAATTATCGATTATATGTGGACATTAATAAATAAATAAATGATTCATAGACTATGAAAGATGTGATAAAAATGCTGCTGTTATCTCATTCAGCTTAAATACATAATAAATAGGGTTGTTTGGGAGTATATGGCATACTCCAAGTGTTGATATTCCAAGAATAAGAACAGAAATACCCACACAATCACATAGATAAGGAATTGATTCAATTCAGATAAATCCGACATTTAAATGGCAATCTTTTTCTATGAATGAATACAGTTCCTAAGGCAGTAAGTCGACCAGATTAAGACCAGCGCAATGTTATAGGTCCTCAACTTGGAACGAATGAAAAGGGTATCTCTTGGATGGTATTAAAGCTGTTAACAAGCCCGGAAGTTTGTACATTACATTAAGTCCCCTAACCTCTAGGCCAAATGTGGACACTTCAACATATTGTCATAAAATATTAAAGAAAAATTATTAGATTTAAGGAATGAAAACTGTATATTGCTCTGTTTTTTTTATTGTGTATTAGAATTCTCTATTCTAAGGGTTTAATGAACAGCCCTAAGAAGGTTGCAATACATATTTTTAGTTTAGAACATTACTTATATATGAATTATTTATTCATATTTACCATTAAAGCAAATATAAGGCAGTTCTTACCTGTAACGAAATGAAAAAAGAATATAAAATTAATAAAAAGTATAAAAAGTTTCCAGTGCAACTCCATCTGATTGCCATGAGGTGGTAACGCCATTTGCCAACTTGTCAAAAAAAATGCAAATATGAGTATTTGTAAAATTTATAACTAAAATTTTCAAAACATGTGTGGGCATGGGAGTTAAGAAAATTTATTAAGTAAAAGTAACTGCGGATTTTTCATATAGTCGGCGTTGACAAATTTTTTCACAGCTTGTGACTCTGTAATTGCATTCTTTCTTCTGTCAGTTATCAGCTGTTACTTTTAGCTTTCTTTAGAAAAAAAGTGTAAAAAAAGTATATATGATTAAAGTTCATTCTAAGTTTTATTAAAAATGCATTTACTTTCTTTTAAAAAATCCGCAATTACTTTTTGGGCAACCCAATATATATAACTAGCCGAACCGGGCCCGCTCAGCTGCGCCTTCATTAGCTCTCTAATATATTTTTAGGGTGGGGCCACTTCGCCCTGAATGAGGATATCGAATTCGTGACATTGTAGCCTATGACGCTGAACGCGTTCGAATACTGGCGAGAACATTGGACAAAGCGGTGTTTATCCCCTCTTAATGTTGGCGACATTTGCTAGGCAAAATACCATGCATGGTCATTTAAAAACTTTTCCCCAAAAAGGTGTCGCACTGCGGGACGTTCGAACTCGGCTATTAAAAGAGGTCCCTTATCATTGAGTTTAAACTTGAATCGGAAAGCACTCATTGATGTGTGAGAATTTGCCCCTTCTCGGTTCCTGGTGGTAATGTTCTTCCTTAGGGTCAAGTTCTCATTAGGGAAGGGATGGCACCTCAGATATTTCCACTCAAATATGAATATCAAATTCGTGCTGCACTTCCAAATCCCTTTAATTTGAGCCCCATATTGCCATGCCCGGTAAATATGTACAGTTTGGAGGGTGTTTTGTGGCTGGAGCGACCATCGGCACTTTGCACTGAAAATACATGTCAAATTCGTTCTCTATTCCCAACGGAAATGAAATTCAGTTAAGAGGGTGCTTTAGGGTGCACCCCAAAACATATGGCTCCAAAATTGGATATCAAATTCGTTTTCTGCTCTCAAATACCTTTCATTTGAGTCCCATATTGTCACAACGGGTCATATAACCCATTTGACTTTTCTTTAGGACGAAAAGCGCCACATAGACTTGAACGAAAATGTTAGTGTCATATTCGTAATCTACTCCATAATACCTTTTATTTAAGTCGCATATAGCGATGGTCGGCTAATATGCCCATTTGGGGGTATTTGGGGGTGGACGACATCCCATTACTTGAACCTAATGTTTTATACCATATTTGTAATAGGGGGGAGGGTCCGCCTCCACCCGATAACTAACAATTATAGCCTCTGTTTCCTTCCAGACAAACATACACAATATATGAAAATTTTAAGAAAATCGGTTCAGCCAAGTATCATATAGCCATAAAGGGTCTAATGGCTTTTTTGAGGGGTGGCGTGACCCCCTATATTTTGATCTGATTTTGTATGCCAGATCCGAAATCTACTCCCGTATACCTTTCATTTGAGCCCCATATTGAAATTAAGGTCCAATATGTCTGTTTCCGGGAGTTTTGGGGTTAGACCGGCCCCATGGGCACTTAGACTCAAATTTTAATACCATATTCGTATTCTACTCTCCAATACCTTTCATTTGATACCTATATTGTCCCGATCGGCCCACTTTTGGTTTTGGGTTGTGTTTTTGGCATAAGGGGGAGCGTCCGTCCCCCTTCCGATACCGAAAAATTATATAGCCTATGTTTCATTCCAGACCAACCTACACAATAAGCGAAAATTTCGAGTAAAATCGGTTTTGCCGTTTTTCAGTCTATACGGAACAAACAAACTGAGTCCCATATATCCGTGATTGGCTAATGTGTCCATTTTGGGCGTTTTTGTGGGGGTGGGGTGAGCCCCTATACTTCGACATGAATTTGTATGCCAGATTCGTTATCGACTCCCGCATACTTTTCATTTGATACACATATTGTCCTCATCGGACAATATGTGTATCAAAAAATTATATAGCCTATGTTTCCTTCCAGACTAACCTTAGCAATCTGTGAAAATTTCAAGGTAATCGGTTCAGCCATTTTTGAGTCTATTGAACACAAATTGAATTTTATATTTAAGAAGATTCTTAACTTAAAAACTACCGGTGTTGTTTTGTTAATTTAGTGAGAAATAATTGCTAACTTGGATAAAAATTAAGCCTACATATAACTTCAAAATTATCCATATTGCGCTTATTATAAATGTAATTTTAATTCTTTTGTACTTAACGTAATTTTTATGCAATCTTACCATTAAAACTTATTTGTTAACAATACGACAAATGAGGCAAATATTTGTAGATATATTGGATTGCCCAAAAAGTAATTGCGGATTTTTCATATAGTCGGCGTTGACAAATTTTTTCACAGCTTGTGACTCTGTAATTTCATTCTTTCTTCTGTCAGTTATCAGGTGTTACTTTTAGCTTGCTTTAGAAAAAAAGTGTAAAAAAGTATATTTGATTAAAGTTCATTCTAAGTTTTATTAAAAATGCATTTACTTTCTTTTAAAAAATCCGCAATTACTTTTTGGGCAACCCAATACAAGCTAACTATAGGCATTTGGAAACAAAACAAAGCGCATATATGTTTCAAAGAGAGGTTGTTATCACAATACATTAGTATCAGATGCTTGTTCTCTCCACAAATTGTGGCCAAAACAAGTAAATATGCGTTAAGTTCGGCCCGGCCGAACTTTGGATACCCAGCACTTCGGGTATATATGTAAACCACGTTTCGTTGAAATTCGGTTAAAAGTGCATACAGTATACCCCATAGCAGCTATATAGACATTTAATTCGATTAGGACCAAATACTTATAAGTACAAGTCATTGTTCAAATGAGCCTTTTATGAGGCCAAGACTTTTAATCGAAATATCGGTCTATATGACAGCTATATCCAAATCTGGACTGTTTTGGGCAAGTTTCAGAAAAATATTGAAGAGCCTAACACAACTCACTGTACCAAATTTCGGAGAGATCGGACCATAAATGCGCCTTTTATGGGCCCAAAAACTTAAATCGAGAGATCGGTCTATATGGCAGCTATATAAAAATCTGAACCGATCTGAGCCAAATTTAAGAAGGATGTCTAAAGGCCCAATACGACTCACTGTCCCAAATTTCAGCGACATCGGACAATAAATGCTCCTTTTATGGGTGCAAGACCTTAAATCGAGAGATCGGTCTATATGGCAGCTATATCCAAATCTGGACCCATCTGGGCCAAATTGAAGAAGGATATCGAAAGGCCTAATACAACTCACTGTCCCAAATTTCGAAGAGATCGGACAATAAATGAGCCCTTTATGGGCACAAAACCTTAAATCGAGAGATCGGTCTATATGGCAGCTATATCCAAATCTGAACCGATCTGGGCCAAATTGAAGAAGGATGTCGAAGAGCCTAACACAACTCACTGTCCCAAATTTCGGAGAGATCGGACAATAAATGTGACTTTTATGGCCCCAAAACCTTAAATCGAGAGATCGGTCTATATGGCAGCTATATCCAAATCTGGACCGATCTATGCCATATTGCAGAAGGATATCGAAAGGTCCAACCCTACTCACTGCCCGAAATTTGGGCGACATCGGACAATAAATGCTCCTTTTATGGGCCCAAAACCTTAAATCGAGAGATCGGTCTATATGGCAGCTATATTCAAATCTAGACCGATCTAACCCATATTAAAGAAGGATATCGAAGGGCCTAACACAACTCACTGTCCCAAATTTCAGCGACATCGGACAACAAATGCGCCTTTTATGGCGCAAGACCTTAAATCAAGAGATCGGTCTATATGACAGCTATATCCAAATCTGGACCGATCTGTGCCATATTGCAGAAGTATGCCGAGGCGCTTAACCTTACTCACTGTCCCAAATTTCAGCAAAATCGGATAATAAATGTGGCTTTTATGGGCCTAAGACCCTAAATCGGTGGATCGGTCTATATGGCAGCTATATCCAAATCTGAACCGATCTGGGCCAAACTTAGTCAGAATGTCGAAGGGCCTAACACAACTCACTGTCCCAAATTTCAGCAAAATCAGATAATAAATGTGGCTTTTATGGGCCTAAGGCCCTAAATCGGCGGATCCGTCTATATTTGGGCTATATCAAGATATAGTCCGATATAGCCCATCTTCGAACTTAACCTGCTTATGGACAAAAAAAGAATCTGTGCAAAATTTCAGCTCAATATCTTTATTTTTAAAGACTGTAGGGTGATTTCAATAGACAGACGGACAGACGGGCGGACATGGCTAGATCGTCTTTGATGTTTACGCTGATCAAGAATATATATATACTCTATAGGGTCGGAAATGAATATTTCGATGTGTTGCAAACGGAATGACAAAATTAATATACCCCCATTCTTCGGTGGTGGGTATAAAAAGAGATCTGTTTACAATAAAAAACCAAAGTAATGATAACAACTCCCTTCGTCTGCACAAAATAATTTGCTCTGTAGAATGTTATGGACAAAAAAAGTTTTCCAGGCCCATTAAAATCAAATAATATTTTAATAAATAACTGATGGCCACAGCATCCATACTTGAAAGTTGCGGCTCAACGATATTAATTTACAAATTGTTAAGCCCTGCTTGGGGTACCATCGATTTGTTATCGCCTGCAAGTATTTCAAAAACGTGTAATTAAATAAAATGAACCAATTTGTATGTTAAAATTTATGTATGCCTAATATATAGGTTTGACGTCACAAAAGCAGTTATTCCATTGCTGGTGTTTTTATACCCTACACCACTACTGTGTTACAAGGTATTATAACTTAGTGCATTTGTTTGTAACACCCAAAAGGAAGAGAGATAAACCCATTGATAAGTATACCGATCGACTCAAAAATCACTTTCTGGTTCGATTTAGCTATGTCCGTCTGTTTGTCATTCTGCCGTCTGTCTGTCCGTCCGTCCGTCTGTTTGTCCGTCTGTCCACGTTAATTTGTGTATAAACTACAGGTCGCAATTTTCATCCGATCGTCTTAAAATTTGGTACAGTCATGTTTTTCGGCCTAGAGACGAAGCCTATTGAAATTGAAAAAAATCGGATCAGATCTGGATATAGCTCCCATATATACAATATGTTCGTCCGATATTCAGTAATAATGCAATAAAATGGTCATTTGTTAACCGGTTCCCCCGAAATTTGACAGGAAAAATTTTTTTATGATTCTCAACATTGCTGGTGAATTTCATAGAAATCGGTTCCGATTTAGATATAGCTCTCAAATATATTTATAGCCCGATTTTCACTCCTAGAGCTATTGCAAGCGCATTTATTGACCAATCTTCCCAAAATTTTTTACAACGTCTTCCTCGACGACTACCACAATATCTGAGAAGTTTGCTTGAAATCGGTTCATATTTTTATATAGCTCCCATATATATGTTCGTCCGATTTGAAAAAAATAATGCAATAAAAAGGCCATTTGTTACCCGATTCTCTCGAAATTTGGCAGGAAGGATTTCCTTATGACTCTCGACATTATTGAGGAATTTCATAGAAATATACAACTGCCGAGGTCCATCAAAATTGGTTTAGAATTGGACATAGCACCACATTGTATTTATAGGGTAGGTGTAGGGTATTCTACAGTCGGCACCGCCCGACTTTTGCACTTCCTTACTGGTTTATTTACAAATTCATAACGATGAAACCGACAACTTCAAGATGCGATAAAGATGGAACAACGTCAATTGTTCAGGAAATTTAAGAGGATCAGTGCACATAAATTATTTATCGTAAATGTAGTTTTTGGATATTCATTCAATGGAAAAGTTTGAACCACTTGGCCCAACTGACTGGGCCAAAAACTTCAAAGGCGTCATCTATACATCCACTTAATGAAATACAGAATATTCATGCCTCTAAATTTGATCAAATAATTGAAAAGGTGTCTAATAGATTCACTTTATTTAAAGAAAGTTTCATCGAAATTTAGATTCAGGAAAATCTAGTCCAGATTTTCATATAAAACTTAAAAATTGTTTAAAGTAATTGTGTAAGAACAGCAGCATACCCAATATCCAAAACAGACTGTCATTAAAAATTTTTCATTCCAGTTATTTGGTTTTTTTTCCTATAAAATAAATGCCTAGTTAAATCCCTATATCTGTATATGTGGGTACCTAAAGGCTCACGTACTGAGCCACAGATACAGGTCAGGTTTGGATGATGATCCGCATTTTTGTGTGCGGTGGGTGCGGGCCTAAGTATGGGTGTTTGTGCGTAAGATAAAAAGTATCTGTGTCACCAAAGAAAAGTGAATAAAAGAATTTTTAAATACGTTTGTTTTTTTTTATTATTTTTGGGGAGTTTCAGTTGTTTGTCGCTGGCGCTTTATTTTTTGATTCGCATTTTTTATATTTTTGAATCATTCGGGATATTCGGGATTTTTTGCTGTTCTTTTTACAGTGAATATGAAAACAAAATTGCTTTATGTCGCGTTGTCAACAAACAAGGCGAGGGGCTACATAGAGAAAAAAAATTGGAAAAATTCCTAAATTGTTGGCTAAATTTCTCAGAGAAAATTACTTTTTGGTTGCCCAAAAAGTAATTGCGGATTTTTCATATAGTCGGCGTTGACAAATTTTTTCACAGCTTGTGACTCTGTAATTGCATTCTTTCTTCTGTCAGTTATCAGCTGTGACTTTTAGTTTGCTTTAGAAAAAAGTGTAAAAAAAGTATATTTGATTAAAGTTCATTTTAAGTTTTATTAAAAATGTATTTACTTTCTTTTAAACAATCCGCAATTACTTTTTGGGCAACCCAATAAGTCATTTGTATATAATAGATTTTGGAGGACACCGTGATGCAGACGTTGCTATGCTTGCATTCGACATCGAACGCCTGTGTTCAAATCACGGCGAGAACATCAGAAAAAACTTTTCAGCGGTGGTTATCCCCTCCTAATGCTGGTGACAATTGTGTGGTACTATGCCATGCCTAAAAGCCATGTTAAGACTTCTCCCCAAAGAGGTGAGGCACTGCGCTTTACCTTTCCGACTCGGCTATAAAAGGGAGGCCCCTTATCATTGAGCTTAAACTTGAACCGGACTACACTCATTGATCATGGGCAAAATTTGCAATTTTCAAAAATCCGCGTGGGGGGTTGACTCTCGGAGATATGTGCATAGATTTATGCGAAATCTTGTATGGACCTTTATGGTAAACACAAGATTGCACAACATTGCTATAAACTTTTGTGGTCAAATGACTATGGGGGACGCCCCATCAGAAAACCCACACAAATGGGCATTTTTACCGATTGGGACAAAAGGAGTGTCAAATGAAAGGTATTGAAAAGTAGAGTACGAAGATGATATAACAATTTGAACATAGGTGTCGGGAGGTCTGCCCCACCCCAAAAACCTTCAAAACATTATATGTTTACCGATTGGGGCAATATGGGTATCAACTGAAAGGTAATTGGAAGCAGAATACACATTTTATATTAAAATTTTGGGAGAAGTCCCAGGAGGGCCGTCTTACCCCAAAAACCAACCCCAATCGGACATGTAGGCCGATCGGGAAAGTATGGAATTAAAACGAAATTTACTCCGGAGTAGAATACGAAACTTTGGTTCAATTCTTGGGGGGTGTCCTGAACCAAAAAAGGCCGCAAAATAGGTTTATTGGACGATAATGACAATATGGGGATCGAATGGAAAGTATTCGGGAGTAGATTACGACTATATAGTCAGAAAGGAGGAGAAAGGAGAAAGGGGCGGACACTCCCCCGTTACACCAAAAATGCCACCCCAAATCAACAATGAGCCGATAGGGACAATATGGGTATCAAAGGAAATATATTGGAGAGTAGGAAACGAATCTGGTATAAAAACTTGGGTTCAGGTATCAAAGGGGTTGCCTTACCCCAAAAACTGTTCCTAACAGATATATTGGACGTACATATCAATATAGGACTCAAATGAAAGGTATTCGGGAAAAGACTGCGAATAAAAAAAAAATGAGGTCCAAGTAATTGATGGTCGCCCCGTTTCCAATAAGCCCCCCAAATAGGGATATTACTCGATCATAGCTTGATGAAACTCAAACGAAAGGCAGTTGGGAGCAGATTACGAATATGACTTTAAACTTTGTGTCCAAGAATCTAAGTGGTGCTTTACCTCCTAAAATCGCCTCCAACCTATTTGAACCATTAAAACAATGGGAAATCAAGTTATCGATTTTTTTGAGTAGAGTGAGACATTCAAATATTTGCTCAAGTGACAGATAGGGTGTAGCGCACAACCCTCATAGAGACGCCCTCCACCAAACAACTGTATACAGTAATCATGACAATATGGGGTTAAATTAAAGTTATAATGTTGTGGACTACGAATCTGATATCTTCATTCTGCTCATATATCTAGAGGACCACCTCACCCCAAAACTATCGATCAATTATAATGACTTAACTATGATTTAAGTTATGTGTGGGGAGACAAGGAAATGTAGGCCGCTATAGACGCAAAATTATGACGTTCAGCGTGATAGCAGGAGTCACAAACCTTAACGTTAAGGTTGCAACCATTTTGAGCTCATTGATAGACAAGACCAAACGATGTGCTGCTGGGCAACACTTTTTTGTTCAAAAGTTTTACATGATACAATAATAATAAAAACTATCGCCGCCGCACAAAATATATCGAATAGCAAATTAGTTCTTTACCACAGAAAATCGTTTAATATGGCAATTTGATTTGATTTAAAAAGACTAAATGATGGCTATTTAATAAATAGTCATACAGGCATTTATAGAAAACCACCACATGATGATCCACTCAAAGTGAGTACCACTAACATTTACATTAACACCATCTACTGGCTGTTTTGAATTGGGTTTAATTGATCCAATTAGATTTAGTTAATCCAATTGAAAACAGCCAGTAGATGGCCCCAATTTTGAGAAGCCAACATGAACAGAGAGAGGGCAGAGAGGTCAAAATTACTCATGCAGCATTTATTTTTGTTATGACAACCTATCGGTCCTTTGAATAAGGAAAAATCAAATGTAGGAATTTCGTTGCGGTTGTTTGCGGTATTAATTTTTAATTTCCCATGCAAGACAGTGTTTAAGGTAGTTAAAGAGCCAATCGTTGCCATAGAAAAAAACAGATGCAAATACAAAAAAATTCTATAGAAAAATTTTTTTTTAGAAAAATCCTAATGTTTAAATTTAGTCAGGTTAGGTTAGGTTGAAAAGAGGGTGCAGATATTAATCCGCCCCATGCCACTATGGACATACACCTAAGCCAGTAATCGGCTTGTTGTGCGCTCAATAAACTTAAAAGTAACCTCTGAAAACAAAATTTAAACGAAGGAATTCCGTGCTACTTACAAAGTCCTTAATTGTTTTCAATATCACTCACCTAAGTTGGTTCATGTGCGGTATTGCGTCCCCACCTAAGTGCCGGTACCTATTAGACGCGAAAGCCGGACAATGCTAAAGGAAATGCTCCAACGTCTCATTATCTTCCCCACATGTCCCACACATGCTGTAACTTACCTTACCGATTTTAGATTTTACATGAGTGAGCTCGTAGTTTTATGTGTCCCGTTATGATACCAATAGCTATACTCAACTCCTTCTTGCTGTCTTCCAGTAATAGCCTCGTCTTCTCACGATCTGGATCACCCCATAGGATTTTCGCCGTCCTACCGACCGTTTCGCTGTTCCACAATATTGTATGAGCATTCGTCGCCCACTCCCTTAACTCAGACTGCGTCGACCCGAAAGGCTTGGGGTTAACCAAGTTTATTGACGGCAGTTCTCTGGCCTTCACTGCCAAATCATGTGCCCTTTCATTCCCCCTTACTCCGTTATGGCCCGGCATCCAAGCAATACGGATTTTGCCATCCTCAGATAAGGCGTTAATCTCCTTCTTACACTGCAAGACTGTTCGTGGCCTTACCGTCGTGGTTTTTATTGCCTTTATGGCAATTTTACTGTCCGTAAGGAAGTTCACACTCGACGTCCTCGCGTTAGCACCATACCACCTCACGCATTCTGTGATCGTCCGGATCTCCGCCTTTAGGACCGTATTATGGTCAGGCAGTTTGAAATAGATCTCAGTCCCTGGGTTCTCAATGTAGACCCCCAGGCCCACTCTGTCCTCAAGCTTCGATCCATCCGTGTAGCATAAATGGCAATACAAAATTTAGTATATAAATGAAATTTTGACAAAATAGGCAAAAGAAATGAAATTTTGACAAAATATCCAAAAGAAATGAAAGTTTTCAGTTTTTGCGCTATTTTGTTTTGGTTGTTTCATTTTGTTGTTTGATTTATTTGGCCAGCTGAGACCAATGTATGGGTTGTTGTTGCTTCTATTTAGAATAGAAAGTAAAATAAAAACCCTCTTTCAGCTAGCCTAGTTTTTAATTTCGTTTTTGTATCGGCGACATACACCTTCAAACACATGTCACCATTATATTTTATTCTGTAAACTACGTTTGCTTTGTCGTCCTGGCTGAACGCCTGGGTTCGAATCCTGGCGAGACCATCAGAAAATTTTTGAGCGGTGGTTTTCCCCTCCTAATGCTGGCAACATTTGTGAGGTACTATGCCATGTAGAACTTCTCTCCAAAAAAAAGAGTCGCACTGCGGCACTCCGTTCGGACTTGGCTATAAAAAGGAGGCCCCTTATCGTTGAGCTTAAAACTTGAATCGGACTGCACTCATTGATATACATCAGAAGTTTGCCTCTGTTCCTTAGTGAAATGTTCATGGATAAAATTTGCAATTTTACATTAATAATGTGAAACATTTCCAACGTATATCTTATTTTTTTTTTGGTTGTTATCATGCGTCAAAATATCCACATCGTTCAAATTCGGCTTGTGGCCTGCTACCGAACAGTGAGCTGTAAGGGCCGTCTTTTGTTCTAAGGATCTATCGGTGGTCTGATTTGTGTTCAGCTAGCCTGGTTTTTAATTTCGCTTTTGTAGTGTCGACATACACCATCTAACATATGTCGGACTTGTAACCATCACATTTTATTATGTAGACTACGTTCGATTTGTCTTCTTTTATCATTTTCGATATTGTTTTGCTGAAAAACTTGTTGACTGTGTTCTTCATCTTCTGAGCAATCTGATATTTTTCCTTATTATATATTGGATCTGCTGAGTCTTTCCTAAAAGTTTTCAATATACGTTATGGACTTGTATCCTTTTCTTCTCCCTCTGGTTTTTTTATTCTGGACCGATTTCACGTGCTCTATAAAGTCATGTATCGTTCGATTTGAAAAATCATTCATTTGCAGTATCTCTTTATCCATCTTTCGTTGTTTCTTTGAAAGTTTCATCGCTAATGTCCAGTATCATTCTGACAAAGTTGATGTTTGGACGTTAAGGAGTTTGGAGTTAGAATTTATAAGACTATCTGAATCGTAGGTTTCTGGTACCAATTATTTCTGAGTTTCCTGTTACATCTATGAATAATTGTGTCTAAGCACGGCAATTTGTTATCCTCCTATTTTTCCATCGTAAATTGAACTTGAACTTCCATCCTTTTTAGTATGCAGAAAATGTCATCAATATATTTTGTTAGTAATTTTGGCCTTATTGTCAATTTTTCCATAGGTGCATTTAATAGTACCTCCATCACAATATCCGCAATAATAGGCGAGGCTGGTGATCCCATGGGTAATTCTTTTCTCTGATCATAAACCTCTTTATCAAATATGAAATATCTGGTATCCTTTATACAGAACTTCTAAATCTCGATGAAGAATTTCATTGTTATATTTGTATATCTTTTTATTTTATCCCATTGTTCCTTCATTGTTGTCATTGCCAAGTTTACTGGAATGGTTGGAAAAAGTGAAACTACAGCAAACGATATCAGTATTTCATCATCCTCAATATTCTAATCCTCTAATTTCTTCCTAAATTCCATGGCGCCCTTTACATTGAATTTAGAATCTTTTGTCAAAAATTTCAAAATGCAAACCAATTTTTTTTTTAATTTTCTATAGAATTCATATTTAAAAAAAATATAGGATTTGTATAACACCTTTTTTCCAAAGTGTAGTTCCATATAAGATTGCTGATGGTCGCGGAGATCGGGCAGGCAGTTTGGCATGCATGTCGAAGACCTACCGCACCACATGTAGTGCATTTTCAAGTGACAATGTGTTGCATTCAAGCATTGTTGTGTGGTTGAATAGTTGTTGTTTTTCTGTTGTTGCAACAGCTCCTTGTTGTTGCATTGTGGCAGGATTGCTCCATTGGCTGTTGCAGTTATCATTATTGTTTTCAATACTTTTAGTATTATATCCTCATTCGCTGCATTGCACTTGCTCTTGTGTGAGAGGGGTGGTGGTGGGCAGGCAGTTGGTCGAATTGTTCGAATCGATTCTTAACATTTTTTCGCTTTTGTTGTGAACATTTTTATGGTAATTTTATTAACTTGTTTTTTTTTGTGTGTTCATACCATTTTTCTCGCGCTCTGCTTAATGTTGTTGTCGTCGTCGTCATCATCGTCATCGACGAGATTGTGGCTTTTGTGGACAATTTTTTATTGTGATTTTCTTTCTGTTGTTTTTATTGACATTTTGCGTTATATTCATTTTTTTCGGGGTTTGTATTCGAATTTGTTTTGTTTGTTTCTTTTATTTGTTTTTAAGAACAAAATGGTTAACCCAATTCCTTGGAATGACTTCTTTCAAAAGATTACTGAAAAATTATTTTGCAATAAATTAAACAATTGAATCGCGGTTTGTTGGAAACTTTTTTTTTTGCTTTTGGCAATTTTGTTCATGTAAGGAGTAATGAAATTTTGGGTGTTGTAATGCTGAAGTAAATACTTTCAGTATTTGATGTGTAAGACGTAATTGTTGATGAAAGAAAATTTTGTGACTTAAAAGACGCTAGTATTGCAAAAATCTGTACATTCTATGTTGGAATCTTAATGACCTAGAATCTACAAAATCTAGGATCTAGAATTTTCAATGAGTAATTGAAGCAATGCAACTTTAGTACTGGTAAGAGTAATTTGTGGTGCATTGTCAACTCTCTACCTCAAACCTCTTTAGAAAAGATGATAAGACCTAAGTCGCCTTTGGCGATTAAGCAGAGACTTATCCGAAGAGCAGCAATTCATCCATTAAGCTTTATATTGGTCTTGATATTTAAGTTTCTAACCAGGAAGTCAAAATGTCCGCCTATGACGCTTAACCTCTGGCTTAGATTCCTGATGATTTATACCGAAAAATTTGTCAGTGATAATTTTTCGCTTTCTAGTGCTGGCGACATTTGTGAGGAATGAGGCCATGTAAAGCTTTTCCACTGAATGGCACCTTTCGGACTCGGACTGATTAAGCTATACCCAGTTTAGAAAATGTAGTTAAGAAAATAAAGTTCGACTCTACAGCTACAACACCGTTTGTTTATTGGGAAACAAGGAGTATCAAAGCTTTAATAGAGACATTAAGAAACGAAGAATATAGAAGTAAGACCGAAGCGCTGCGACGTATTTTTAATTTAAAATTTTGCCTTATTATTATAATTTCTCCAATCATGGAACCAACCTCTCTACATAATCTAAAAACCCTCGAACGTTTTTCAAATGCCATTTATAAACCCTTATCTTCAATGCATGATAATCACTTAAAGGATTCTTAATTCAAGTGGCAAAATTGAGAGCTATTTTGTGTAGCAGAATAAAAGGAAACAAAACTTTTGGCTATTTTGAATGAGGGAGAACACCCGCCGCAAATTCTTAGCATTATGACTATCGGCAACTAGGAGCGCATTTAAGGCTTATGTGGTGTGGTAATAGATGGAGGTCCTTGCACCAGGGACCACTTACAGCACAGTTTACTTGCCAATGCAATAATTGCTTTGTTTTTTTTTTTTGCTTGGTAACTTTTTCAACCGGGAATTCGTTTGAGTTTTCATGTGCGTACACAGAAAAAATAAAAATCGGTTTCAATTACGAAATTAATTAATTCAATTAATTTTTTAATTGAAACTGCTTCAATCACAAAATGATAATATCTATCACAGTTTTTGAAATTAAAAAATTGCGTATTAAAAAAAATTATAATAAGATCCATGCTAAAGAAGCCGTTTTGCCATTAATATGCATCTTTTGATTATAGATATTCAATAAAAAAAATTATTAAAAATTATTGAAAATTTTGGGGGGGGGGGGGAGGCGCCCCACCCCATACCCATCAAATATATATATGCACCAATCACGACAATATGGGACTCAAATGAAAGGTATTAAGTATAAGAAAACTGATATCGAATTGTCGGACTAAGTATTTGGAGGACCACCCCAACTTCCAAAACACCCCTAAATCGGACATATTTACTGACAATGGCAATATGGGACTCAAATGAAAGGTATTTACGAGTAAAATACGGATCTGATATCCAAGTTTGGGACAAAGTTTCCGGGGATCTATTCCCTAAACCGGACATATTTGCTGGCTTTTTCAATAAGGGGTTTAAGTGTATGGTATTTGATATTAGAAAACGAGTTTGATATCCAATTTTAAGGCCAATGGCAATATGGTGTTCAAATATATGAGAAAAGAGCTCGTTGCTGATATATTTTCAAGGCTTAGTGTTTGGGGGACCACCACACTCCCCAAAATACCCATAAATCCGGCATATTTACCGACCATGTCAATATCGGGCTTAAACGAAAGGAATTGGTGGGTAGAGCAAGAATTTATACCCACTTTCGGGACCCATTCTCTGGGTGTACCCTTTCCCAAAATACCCCACATACAGCAATTATTTACTGACCATCGCAAAATGGGGCTCAAATAAAGGTATTTGGGAGTAGAATACGAATTTGATATCCAAATGTAGGACCATGTATTTTAGGCATCACCTCTTCCCTAAAACACCCCCCAAAGTGTAAAAATTTTTCAACCATTTCAATATGTGGCTCAAATGAAAGGTAATTGAGGCTAGAAATCGAATATGATAACCAATCTTGGGACATTGTTTTTGGGGGACGCCTCATCCTGTAAACTCCTCTCAAAACCAATTGCAATAGGGTTTAGAAAATGGTATTCGAGATTCAGATTCAAGTTAAATAAATGATTGAATCAATTAATTTTTAATTGAAAATTGCCTAAATATCAAACACGACCGTAATTGAAAAAGAATCCGGATTCAATTAAAAATGATTGAATCAACTTATTTTTTTAATTGCAAACATTTCTTAAGTGAGAAAAATATATTTTTTCTGTGCAGTGGACGATGAAAAAGTGTAGACCGTATACCCCTATACCAGTATACCCATATACTGAGAAAAAATTATAATAGCCGAAGTTTGTTAATTAAAATAGATGAAAGATTTCACTATGCTCGACGAAATCACAGTTCATTGAAAATAATAAATCAAAATTTTGTCTAAAGAAAATCTTTAGAGAAAATTTCACTAAAATGCTGTGTTTAGATAAAATTTAAACGAAATTGCACCCAGAAAAATTTGTCTGCTCACATTTGCAAACACTGTCTGCTGAAGCAATGACCGCATTCTATATAAAGAAGGTGCAGTATACGCGCTGGCGGGTATATTAGATAAGTAAAAGGCAGATATTACCGATTTACAGGAAGAGCGATGGACTGGGAATGACGTCTCAACAACAGCAAACGCCGACGAACTATACTATAGCTGCTATAACACCAGGCATGAATTTGGCTGTGGAGACTGGTTAGTCGGAGACTGAAACACATTGTCTCAAGCTTTACTCCGCTGGATCAGAGGCTAGCCACAATCCGCATAAAAACCAAATTCTTCAACATCAGTCTTATTTGTACCCTTGACCCGACGGAAGACAAGGACGAACAGACCAAGAATATTTTCTACAAGCACCTAGAGAGAGAATATGACCGCTGCTCCGCCCATGATATTAAAATCATTCTCGGATATTTTAAAGCGAAGATAGGGAAGGAAGACATTTTTGGTCTAACAGTCGGAAATTTTAACCTCCACGAGATAACGTCCGGTAATGGGTTGAGGCCGATAGATTTCGCCGCGGCAAAAAACATGGTAGTTGGTAGCACCTGATTTCAATATAAAAATATTCACATAGCCACTTGGGTGTCACCCGATCAAGACACGAGGAACCAAACTATTCACGTTGTGATATATGGAAGGCATTCATCCAGTGTGCTAGATGTACTATCGATCCGTGGAGCCAATAGAGATTCGGATCATTGCCTTGTTGCAGCAAAGGTTCGCACCCGTTTGAACATGGCGAGGAAAGTACGAACTGACGCTGCACAGAAGGTGACATTGAAAAGCTGCAAAAACAACAAATGGCAGCGGCATACTCCACTCGACAGACCCAACTGCTTGATGAAAGCACTACTTGTTCCGATGATATAATGGCGCAGTGCCAAACCATTGCCCACTCTATGGAAAATGACGCGAAGTCCGTACTTGGGTACCGGAAGCCTCCTCCAAGAAACCCATGGTACGACCAAGAGTGTCGAGATGCTACTGAAGCCAAGAATGCGGCATATTGAGCAACACTGCAATTAGTAGCAACGCGCCTGATGAAGGAAAGGTATGGGGCGAAAAGGAGAGTGGATAAACGATTATTCTGCAGAAAGAAAAAGGAAATGGAAAGACGTGAGTATGAGCGAACTGAGAAATTCTACCAAAGAATTAAACATCAAACCGATGGCTTTGGTGCACGCACATCCTCCTGCAGAGACAAAGCAGGAAATCTGGTAACTGACACAGTTAACATGCTGAGGACTGAAAATAACATTTTACCCAACTGCTAGTGTCCGACGTTGGCGGCGAAGAGGATACCGCAGAACCTATCCCTGATGATGGTATAGAATATTTACCTCCTAGTCAGAATGAGGTCCAAATAGCTGCGACCCGACTGAAGTACAACAGGGCAGCAGATGCCGACGGCTTACCCGATGAACTATTTCAGACCGTTATTGGGCTCTATCATTGCGCCAAATCGTGGAAAAACCCGAGAAGGACCAATCAACACCTACGATCTTTTCGTTGCCTACAAAGCCGCTTTCGATACCCCTTTACGTTCAAAGGTATTTCAAGACATGTCTAAGTTTGGTATCCCTGCGAAATTAATAAGACTCTGTAGGATGACACTTGCTGATACACGTTCCTCAGTAGGAATAGGAAAGAATCTCTCCGAACCATTTAATACCAAACGAGGTTTTAGACAAGGAGAAAGATTATCGTGTGATCTCTTTAATATCCTGCTGGAGAAGATTATACGAGGTGCATATGTGAATAGATATGGCACACTAATCACAAGAGAGCACATGCTACTTGCCAATGGCGACGACAGGTCGGTCACCCGAAGTAGTAACTGCAGCATTTGAAAGAATCGAAAGAGAGTCAGTGAAAATGGGTCTGGCAGTTAATGGAGATAAGACGAAATGGATGGTTTCAACTCCAAAAAAGCCTTGCACAACCGAGCAGATAAAAAAAATGGAGAAAGTTGGGAACCACAACTTTGAGACAGTCTGTAACTTTATCTACCTCGGCACCGCCGTAACCGAAACGAATGACACCAGTTTTGAGATTAAGCGAAGAATAATACTGACAAACAGATGCTACTTTGGATTAAGGAAGCAGTTTAGAAACAAGGCCACCTCTCGACAGACGAAGATTACACTATACAAGGCTCTGGTACTGAGGCCTGGTTATTTGTGAAAGCAGATTAGACATTGCTTGGAGTATTTGAGAGAAGGATTATTCGTAAAATGTATGACGACGAAAGCATAGTTACACGTATCAAAATACAACGGCTGCGGTGGCTAGGTCATGTTGTCAGAATGAATAAAGAAGCTCCAGCAAACCGGGACGACCAAAATCCCAATGGAAAGATCGATTATAAAATAAGCGCAGAAGATCGAGGCGTTTGGAACGCTATACTACGTTCGGCTAGTGGAACAGATGTTCTGTCATAGCCAATTAAAGTAACGTAAGTCTGCTGATATTAAATTAAAAATTGAAAACTTTTGAATAATGTCATTAAAATTTGTACACCCACCATTATAAGATGGGGGTATACTTATCAAGTAATTCCGTTTTTAATGCCTCGAAATATTGATCTGAGATCCCATAAAGTATATATATTCTTGGCAGTCTCGACATTCTGAGTCGATGTGTATTGATTGCAAATGGGCCATATCGGTTCAGATTTGGATAGAGCTCCCAAAAAGCCGATCTCTCCCGATTTGACTTTTTGAACCCTTACAATACTCAATTTTTGTCTGATTTGTCTT
Source organism: Stomoxys calcitrans (assembly GCF_963082655.1). Classification (NCBI taxonomy): domain Eukaryota; kingdom Metazoa; phylum Arthropoda; class Insecta; order Diptera; family Muscidae; genus Stomoxys; species Stomoxys calcitrans. The sequence goes on from NC_081553.1 coordinate 88,539,015, forward strand.
AAATTGAGCATGTAGTGTTTTGTTATGACTTTTAACATCTGTACCAAGTACGGTCCAAATCGGTCTATAACCTGACATAGCTCCCATACAAACAGATCTCCCGATTTCACTTCTTGAGCCCTTACAAGCCGCAATTTTCGATAGATTTGGCTGAAATTATGCATGCGGTGTTCTGTACAAATGAGTCCCTGGAAGATACAATTTTTGTCCGATTTGGATGAAATTTCCCATGTGCTGTTCTGTTGCGATTTCCAACAACTGTGCCAAGTACGGTCCAAATGAGACTATAACCAGATAGAGCTCCCATATAAACCGGTCTCTCGATTATCCTTGTTCGGTTCCTAGATGCTATAATTTTTGCTGGGTTGACGAAAGTTTGGTATGTAGAATAAAATAATCATGCCCTTCAGCTAAATTTAGTTTGAATAAATTTTAACCAGAATCCATGGTGGTGGGCCCAAGATTCGGCCCGCCCAACCTATGCACGCTTTTACTTGTCGAGCTTCTAAGTTTTTAGAATTTGAAAACAGCATAAAATGTTTGCCGTTTTAGCAAAAAATTGCTGATATCCCATTTTCCGCAGACTTTCTGCTATTACAGCAAACATTTTTGCTGTTTTCATTAAAAAATTTCTATGAGTGTATCCAAATTATGCCTTTAGAGAAAATTTAATCAAAATTTTGTCTTTAAAGCAAATTGCTTTATTAGTTGTCTTTAGCTAAAATTTCATGGAAATTTAGTCTTTAGAGAAGATTATAAAGAAATTTTGTTTTGGAGTGAAAATTTCATAAAAATTCTAATTACAAAGAAAATTCCATGGAAATTTTATCTTTAGAGAAAATAGCTTTGACTTCTGCTTTTGGAGAGTATTTCATCAAAATTATGTTTTTAGATAATATTCCATCGAAATTTTGTTTTTAAAAAAAAAATTTTATCGAACAGTTTGTCTTAGCAAAAGATTTATGAAAAAAAAAAATTTTAGAGAAAATATGGTGAAATGTTTACTTTTAAAAAATTATACCAACATAATTTCTACTCCCGCTGCCGTTTAAAGGTTTTAGACAATTGATCTCGACTCAGGATCATTGTGCTTCTTTGAGTACCTGAAGTTTTGTTCTGTGTACTCATGCGTGTGTGTGCAATACTTATTGTTGTTACTGCTTCTGTATAAAATGTAATGTTCCACTACTTTGTGGAATTGTTTTTGTTGGTTGTTAAACTCTCTTTCTCTCTCTCTGAAAGTCCTGGCACAGTTGCTTTAGTGTTCCAACTCCACTTTTGTCTCGGCGGGCCTGTGCCAATGCAGGCCAGTCAACAGCCAACAGAATTGCAATAAGCGAACCCTTGGCAGCAAGGACAACAGAAAACAACAACAACAACAACTGTTGAACATGAATAAGTAATTAAAAAGTTGTTATTAAAAATTTTATGGAAAAATGTTTGTGTGTAATTGAAATAAAATTAAAACGAGCAAACCAGCACTAGAGAGGGAGTGTGGAAAAAACGTTCACCAAAAGAACTAGAAATTGTAGCAAACTATCGTTTAGTATAATTTGAGCATTTAATGAACACTTAAAGTGGCCGTTTAAGCGGCATTTAAAACAAAACGAAAATCGCCAAGAGTCATAAGAACGACAACGACAACAACGGCAACAGAGCGAGCAGCAGGCCAGAAGTGCGACGATAATGCAGGCACAAGTGTTGCGCTCACAGCATTTAATCTGTCTGTCCAAATGCAAAGACCATGTCGCACCGCCACTTGTAGGAATGTCGCCTCCATACTTGCAGTAGCATAAAAATTCTTTTACAAAAAATTATGCTGGAATTTGTGAAGACTTCGAACGTGTTTTGGGACATGTTCTGGCATTGTTACGCTTCCCAAAAACTAATCCTGTGTCTTATTATTAATTAATCTTAAAAAATGGGAACACGACACAAGTGGAATAGACAAAGACTTACAACACGTTGGGAGTGGAATAAGAAAAATTTCGCATTTCGTCTCTCTTGCTGCGCTTATGAGAGCTAGAGCCCTCCCTAAGGGAAATGGGCCAGGTCCCAAGCCTGTCACGCGATAGGTCTTCTGGTGATAGGGAGGGGTCCCAGTTCTCGTCCCCTTACATGGAAAAAACCCATCACTTTTATAAGTTTTGTCGTTTGTGAGGTTTGTCGCTCGAGGTGACGAACACCGTAGGATAGGTCCTGGGAAAGTTCGAAAAGGATGAGTATACTTTGCAAGTATTTTTAAGGGAGATAACATTAGTTAGCAAATATATATTTAAGGGATAACCAATTTTAAACAATAATTAAGAATCATAAGTTATGACATTGAAACTTATCATTCCCTATAGGATATGTCCGGTGACAGGTACCTAATTCTCCAGTTTAGTACCGGTATATTAATTATTGATTACACATTTCCCGTAGGTCAGTTTCAAAACAAAAGCGTGCTCTGCATCGAACTTAATAGTCTTAATCAATTTGACAAAGGTGTTAATGAAGATACATGGCGTATCAGAAATCATGATCCACTAACCAGTTAAGGTGTTTTGAATAATAACACAACTTGCTCAACATTTATAAGTTCTTTGTTATGCTACTCTTTTAATAGAAAGCATTGTCAATGATGACGAATTGGAAGGTGTTCGAAAAATCCTGAAAATATAATGAACATTTTTCTGTTCTAGTGCACCACATATATAATTCATGTCGAAGTATAGATGTTTACCCCCACAAAAACGTCCAAAATGGGCACATTAGCCAATCACGGATATATGGGACTCGGTTTGTTTGTTCCGTATAGAATGAAAAACGGCAGAACCGATTTTCTCGAAATTTTCGCTTATTGTGTAGGTTGGTCTGGAAGGAAACATAGGCTATATAATTTTTCGGTATCGGAAGGGGGACGGACCTTCCCCCTTATGCCAAAAATACAACCCAAAATCCAAAGTGGACTGATCGGGACAATATAGGTATCAAATAAAAGGTATTGGAGAGTAGAATATGAATAAGGTATTAAAATTTTTGTCTAAGTACCCATCGGGCCGCCCTAACCCCAAAACTCCCCCAAACAGACATATTAGACGTTCACTTCAATATGGGGCTCAAATAAAAGGTATTTGGAAGTAGATTTCGAATCTGACTTTAAAAATTATATCGAACTATAGGGGGTCACACCACCTCTCAAAAACGCCATTAGACCCATTGTGACTATATGATACTGAAAGGATTTTTTAAAATGTTCATAGATTGTGTACGTTTGTCTGAAAGGAAACATAGGGTGGAGGCGGACCCTCCCCCTTACCCCAAAAACGCTACCCATATCCAAAAGTGGTCTGATGGGCACAATAAGAGTATCAAATGAAAGTTATTGGAGACCAGAAAACGAATATGGTATAAAAATTTGGATCCAAGCACCCAGCGGGCCAACCCCCCAATCCAAAAACTCCTCTTAACAGATATATTCGAAATTCATGGCAATATGGAACTCAAATGAAAAGTATTAGGCAGTAGATTACAAATATGACATAAAACATTAGGTCCAAGTAATGGGACGTCGCCCACCCCCAAATACCCCCAAATGGCCATATTAGCCGCCCATGGTTATATGGGACTCAAGTGGAAGGTACTAGGGAGAAGATTACGAATATGACATTAAAATTTTCATTCAAGTCTCGGTGCGCTTTTCCTCCTAAAGATACGTCATATGGGTTATTTGACTCATTATAACAATATGACAATTTTGGTGCCAAATGTTTCAGGGTAGGACCTAAAGCACCCCCTAAACTGAACTTCATTTCCGTTGAGAATAAAGAACGAATTTTATATCTATTTTCAGGGCAACGCGGCCGCCCCAGCCCCAAAAAACCCTCCAAACGGTTTATATTTACCGGCCATGGTAATATGACGCTCAAATTAAAGGGATTTGGAAGTGCAGCACGAATTTGATATCCATATTTGAGTCGAAATGTCTGAGGTGCCATTTCTCCCCCAATGAGAACACTACCCTAATGAGCATTACCACCAGGAACCGAGAAGGGGCAAATTCTCACACATCAATGAGTTCTTTCCAATTCAAGTTTAAACTCAATGATGAGTAGCTCTTTGAGGAAAATTTTTTAAATGGCAATGAATGGGAATTTACCCCGCAAATGTCGCCAACATTAAGAGGGAATAAACACCGTTTTGACCGATGTTGTCGCCAGGATACGAACACGTTCAGCATCATAGGCTACAATGGCACAAATTCGATATCCGCATTCAAGGCGAAGTGTATTAGATATTAGAGAGTTAAAACAAACGCAGCGGAGCGAGCCCGGTTCGGCTAGTCTACCTATAAAATAAATCAAGTGAAAAACTTGACGAAAGCGGACGGTATATAAGATTCGGCCTTGCCGAACATTGCACTCTTTTACTTGTGTGCGTTTTTTTAGCTCGCTTAGTATTCGTAGTCTATTCATGATGAAATGTCAAAGCATACTGAGCATCTTTCTCTTTGACACCATGTCTGAAATCCCACGTGATCTGTCAAATACTAATGCATGAAAATCCTAACCTCAAAAAAATCACCCTTTATAACATACATACTTGAGTCAAATTGCATGTGGAGCTCATCGGAAATAGTGTCCTTTTTGGATACCAAATGTTTAAGAAGTACCTATTACCAAAACACTGGTATTGAATAAAACTTTTAATAATATCTTGTCAATAAAATCATGATATTTTTCAATCTATTTTCAGACAGTAAAGCCTTCCCACTTAATGTTAATCATATTCAGGGAAGCTTTATATTTAACGACATGATCAAAGTAAGTATCATTATTTCTTACGTGTTTTGTAGCACATCAGTTATAAAAAAGGCGCGCTTAATAATTCTCACACGTTGTGTTTAATGGAATGAGGGAATGAGAAATTGACGAAGAAACTTTTCTTGCCATAAGCATCATAAAATTTGATTTTTATTTACAATTTCAAAAATAGTGACACTTTTTACACCATCATAAAATAAAGGTATGTTGAAAAGGTTTTGCATATGCGTGTTGTTTGAGGCAGTTACCAAGAGAATAAACAAATAAAAGCGCGCTAAGTTCGGCCTGGCCGAACCTTATATACCCCCTACCATGGACCGCATATGTCTTTGAAGTTCTTAGAATGAATTTTTTTAAATAGAAAATCACCTGTAATAGAAAAACACTACCTCCAAAGTTATAGGGAAATCGAGTAATAATGGCGCCCTCCAGAGGCCCTCTCAAACTGGGAGATCGGTTTATATGGCAGCTATATCAGGTTATTTACCGATTTAGACCAAACTTGGAACAGTTGTTGTAAGTGAAAATAGAACACTTCATGCAAAATTTCAGCCAAATCGAATCAGAATTACGCTCTCTAAAAGCTCCAGAAGTCAAGACCCAAGATCGGTTTATATGGCAGCTATATCAGGTTATGAACTGATTTAGACCGTACTTAGTACAGCTGTTGGAAACAAAACGAAACACGGCATGCAAAATTTCAGCCAAATCGGATAAGAATTGCGCCCTCTAGAGGCTCTAGAAGTCAAGACCCTAGATTGGCTTATAAGGCGGCTATATGAGGTTATAGACTGATTTAGACCATAGATGGCACAATTGTTGGAAGTCATAACATTGCGGCCTCTAGAAACTCAAGAAGTCAAGACCCATGATCGGTGCATATAGTAAAGGCAAATCCACTGAAACAGCCCTTCACGACCTAGTCGGCTACTTAGATGGGTTCTCTCGCTGTCAAGGAATATACAATGGTAGCATTTCTTCACATTTAAGGTGCTTTCAATAATGTACAACCGACGTCAATCATGAAGGAGTGGAAGTTTCTAGGCATCAACTCTACATTAAGAAAGTCTATTAATAACTTACTTACTAAAAGGCTTGGAATCTGTGGATCTAAACAGATGGGTCAGCAGAGGAACTCCCCAAGGAAGTGTACTGTCTCCTCTACTTTGTAATATAGCCATTAACAATATTATATTGTCTCTGGAAGAAAAAGGCGTAAAAGTGGTCGCGGTTAGGGGAAAGTTTCCCAGCTCTCTAAGAGATATACTTCAGGAAGCTCTACGTGCAAAAGCAAAGTGGGCTACCGAAAGTGGTCTGGGTATAAATCCGTACAAGACAGAAGTAGTTCTTTTCAACAGGATATACAATTCGCCTACAGTGAAACCTGTCTCCTAATGAGGAGAGAATATTTCATTTACAGAAAGTGCAAAATATCTGGGTGTTATGCTGGATAGAAAATTGAACTTCAAATCCAACATTTTGGAAAGGGCAAGAAAGGCCACTCTTGCCTTATACACCTGCAAGAGAGCCATTGGCGAAACTTACGGATTTAGACCGCGTATCATGCATTGGGTATGCTATATGGTGTTGTGGTCTGGTGGACGGCGCTTCAAAATTCCCCCTACTGCTCAAAACTTAACTGAATCCAAAGGATGGCTTGTTTGTGCATTACAGCCGCACTGAGGACGACACCATCTGATGCACTAATTTCAATGCTTCATCATATGCCTCTGGACATTGTGGCTACCCAAGTTGCAGCGACCACGGCGTGGCGGCTACGGACACTTTGTTATCCTTGATACAATATCCGAAGTTCCAGGCAGTGTGGATTACACCTTACAGCCGCTTTTTGATAAAAATTACTGTACCACTAGTCCTGATAGAGCCGATAGGAACTACGATATCCCTGGTAACAGAAGCTACATAGACTTCTATACGGATGATTCCAAACTAAACGACCAGGTGGGCTTTGGGGTGTACTCTAAAGATCTAGAACTGGTCATATCGAAGAGGTTACCTGACCACTGCAGTGTGTAACATGCAGAGATCATTGCAACTAAGGAAATGTTGGAATTGCCAAGATATAATGTCATTGCGAAGATTGGCATAACTATCTTCTCAGATAGCTAGGCAGGCATTAAATCCCTGGAAAACGTATTTCTGAAAACAAAAACCCCTCGATCTCTCAACAAGATGGCTGAACAGTTTAAAATTCATCTGCTCTGAGTGCCGGGCTACAGAGATGTCCAGGAAATTCTAAAGCAGACGAGCTTGCGAGACTAGGAACAACCTTACACTTTCCAGGTTATCTGGAATCTGTGGGTATGCCTCTAGCGACATGTAAGCCAAGGTTTCAGCACCAGGCCCGAAGGACAACGAATGATAGATGGTCACAAAGAGGGGGCTGTGAGCACTCCAAAACTATGTGGCCTCATCTAGACTTGAAGAGGTCTACTGCTTTGCTGTCATTAACTAGAACAGACGTCTCAGTCATTGTGTTCGTCATGACAGGTCACTGTCTAATCGGAAAACATGCTGGCAGACTGAAGGTTGCCAGCAACGACTTTTGCAGAAGCTGTAGCGACATTGAGGAAGAAGAGACTATATAACACCTTCTGTGTGAGTGTCCCGCACTAGGTTATCATTTCTTTGAGAACCTGTCAGATTTAGCGGATGTCAACATTCGCAAGTTATTGGGCTTTTTAAAACGATCTGGATGGTTCAACGGTAGGAACTATGTAGGTGTCTTCCTTCTTCTGGTCCTGCGGTATCACAATGGACGAAAACGTCTAAGTGAGTCTGATGGCAGACTGCCACTTAAACTTAACCTATATCAAACTATGGACCGATTTGGTCCATTTAGAATCCCAACCGACGTACACTAAAATAAGTATTTGTGCAAAATTTAATGCGCCTAGCATTACTCCTTCGAAAGTTAGAGTGCTTCTATAGACAGACGGACGGATATGGCTAGATCGGCTTAAAATGTCATGACGATCAAGAATATATATATACTTTATGGGGTCTTAGACGCATATTTCGAGGTGTTACAAATGGAATGACGAAATTAGTATACCATTCATCTTATGGTAGAGGGTATACTACAGCATGGGAAAGTTTTTGACAAAATTTACTCAAACAGAGGTTGAGAATATAAATTTAAAGTATTTAATGATTTCTATAAACATTTCCATATCCAAATACTGGGTGCGTCAAAGAAACTTACATATATGGAGAGTCAATAAAAACAAACTTACTTCAACTATTGTTTTTTTTTTAGAATACAAACCCAATTTTTTCATGTTGTCTTAAAAATGCAAACGCAAATTTACAATTTCCAATAAGGAACACTGACAAACTTTTCACATATCAATGAGTGCTGTCCGATTCAAGTTTTAGCTCAATGATAAGGGGCCTCTTTTTTATAGCACAGTCCGAGAGGCGTGCCGCAGTGTGACACCTCTTTGAGGAGAAGTTTTTACATGGGATAGTACCTCATAAATGTCTCCAGCATTAGGAGCGGAAAACCACCGCTGAGTATTTTGGTACACACCACCATAGGATGGGGGTTACTTACCTAGTCATACTGTTTGTAATACCTCAAAATATTGATGTAGGACTCCATAAAGTATATATATTCTAGATCGTCTCGATATTCTGCGGTGATCTAGCCATGTCCATCCGTCTGTCGAAATCACGATAGCGGTCGAACGCGTAAAGCTAACCGCTTGAAATTTTGCACAGATACTTAGTATTGATGTAGATCATTGGGGATTGCAAATGGGCCATATGGGTTCAGATTTGGATGTATTGGGTTGCCCAAAAAGTAATTGTCGGTAATATAGTAGTAATATAGTCGGCGTTGACAAATTTTTTCAACGGCTTGTGACTCTGTAATTGCATTCTTTCTTCTGTCAGTTATCAGCTGTTACTTTAAGCTTGCTTTAGAAAAAAAGTGAGCGAAATTTTGTTTACATTTGTTTGTTTGGCGTCAATTTTAATATGGGTACCACATGTATTGAAAGAAATTCATTTAACAAACCGAATCAACGATTGTGATATGCACCTTAAACGCAATGAATTCGATCCGTTTTTAAAACATAACTGGAGATAAAAAATGGATTGTTTACAACAACGTTAGTCGAAAACGATCATGGTACAAGCATGGTGAACCAGCTCAAACCACTTCAAAGGCTGATATCCACCAAAAGAAGGTTATGCTGTCTGTTTGGTGGGATTGGAAGGGTGTGGTATATTTTGAGCTGCTTCCAAGGAACCAAACGATTAATTCGGATGTTTACTGTCAACAATTGGACAAATTGAATACAGCCATCAAGGAGAAGCGACCAGAATTGTTCAATCGTAAAGGTGTCATATTCCACCAGGACAACGCTAGACCGCACACATCTTTGGTCACTCGCCAAAAACTGAGTGAGCTTGGCTGGGAACTTTTGATGCATCCACCATATAGCCCTGACCTTGCACCATCAGACTACCATTTATTTCGATCTTTACAGAACTCTTTAAATGGTAAAACTTTCGGCAATGATGAGGCTATAAAATCGCACTTGGTTCAGTTTTTTGCAGATAAAGGCCAGAAGTTCTATGAGCGTGGAATACTAAATTTGCCAGGATGATGGCAAAAGGTTATCGAACAAAATGGCAATTATATATTTGATTAAAGTTCATTCTAAGTTTTATTAAAAATGCATTTACTTCCTTTTAAAAAATCCGCAATTACTTTTTAGGCAACCCTATAACTCCCATATAAACCGATCTCCCGATTTGATTTCCTGAGCCCCTGCAATGCGCAGTTTTTTCCCATTTGGCTTAATTTTTGCACTTTGTGTTCTGTTATGACTTCCACGGTTCGAATCGGTCTAGAATCTGATATAACTCTCATATAATCCGATCTCCCGATTTGATTTCCTGAGCCCCTGGAAGCCTCAATTTACATTCGATTTACCATTTTATCCGTACTAAACAAGTTGAAAATTGAGTTTTGAAGAGCTAGATCGGTCATTTCGTATACAGTGCAGAGACCTGGCCTGTCGCTACTTTGGATATAATGGAGTAAAACTGTCTGAATGAGTCTGTTAAAAAAGTAGACTGCCACCCTAACCCTAGTACTTCCTTGAACTTTTATAGACCTGCAGTTTGTGGCGCGATTTAAAAATTTTCCTGTGGATTTTTCAGCCAAAGTGATCTCAATAAGACGTAGTTCTGGAGAGCAGCTTTTACCCAAGCAATTAAAGTATTCCATTTTCCCCACAGATCCAGCATTCGCAACAAATTAAAAGTGTCATCAAATCAATTCGTCAGTTTTTGAACGTTTCGAAAAAGTTGTCATCACATTCTTCCTTAAGAGATCCATATTCATATACTCATACAGTAATCTCTCAAGTAAAATATTTCTTGTATATTTTTAAGAAAAAAAAAAAAAAACTTTGAACTAAGCAACAACTCCATAACAATCAAGAAGGTGATGACTCGCTGCAATTTCCATTGCATCCTTATCATTTGCATTCTGAACATATTTTATGCAAATTCTTATTTCAACTGTTTATGCCGCATTTAAACCACATCCATAGTGTGGCATTGCATAGCTAGCCAAAGCAAGGATAATGAAATAAAAAAAAAAAAAAGATCTCTCAAAGTCTATGTTAAGCAGCGTTATTCTTTTGTCGTTGTCGACATTGTAGAGCATCCTCGCGGGTAGATATAAAAGTAAGTACTCACTTACACTTGTGTGTACTTCAAGAGTAGATTCAAGAGGATGTTAACCTTGTTCTTAGTACACTATGAACTTGACTGAGGTGGAGGAAGAGATAGGGAGAACGGGAAAACTCATACTGATATCAGTATGCAAGCATAGATGCATGAATGCATCTGGGTCAAACAAACGTGTCTGGTCATACCTAGGCATAATTGTTAGTAACCAGAGGCGTAGGTTAAGTGGATATCCATCATAAGGCATCTATATATACAAAAATTAATTTTTGTTTGTTTGTATGTTTGTTTGTTTGTGGGTTTGTAAATTTGTTTGTTCCGTATAGACTCATAAACGGCTGAACCGATTGCTTTAAAATTTTCGCAGATTGTGGAGAGTGGTACGGAAGGAGCAATAGGTTATATAATTTATTGATATCGGTAGAGGGGCGGACCCTCCCCTTTACACTAAAAGTACGGATTAAAAATTGGATCCAAATAACTGGGTGCCGCTCCGATCCCAAAACCCCCAAAAATAGGTTTATTGGACGATAATTACAATATGGGACTCGAATGAAAGGTATTCGGGAGTAGATTATGAAAATTGTCAGGAAGGAGGAAAGGGCTTTTTAGTTATCCCGTTACCCCAAAAACATCACTTAAAATCAAAAGTGGACCGATAGAGACAATATGGGTATCAAATGAAAGGTGTTGGGGAGTAGAATACGAATATGTCATTAAAAATTGGAATAAAGTATGTGAGGGGTTGTCCAACCCCAAAAACTGCCCCAAACAAACATATTGGACGTAAATATCAATATGGGACTCAAGTGAAAGGTATTCGGGACTAGACTACGAATATGACATAAAATATGAGGTCCAATAATTTGGGGTCACCTCACCCAAATGGGAATATAATTCTATCCTAGCTAGATGATCATCAAATTTAAGGTATTTGGTAACAGATTACGAATAGGATATTAAACTTTGTGTCCAAAAATCCAGGTTGTCCAATAGTTTATTTGACCCATTAAATGAATGGGGGATAAGTGATAGATATTTTTAAGTGGCGAGCGTCATTCAAATTTATGCTCAAGTGACAATTTGATTTGATTTAAAAAAAGACTAAATTATGACTATTCAACAGGTAGTCATATAGTCAGTTATAGACAACTAACACATGATGATCAATGTTATAGGCGCTAGCCGCTCCAAGCGAGTAGCAGCATAGACAAAGGAAATCTATAGACTCATAACAATATGTTCAAAAAAGCGCTAACAGATGGGAGAAATGTCAAATTCTCAGTCGTTTATATGCGATCGCGCAAGGATCCGGGGCGACATGGAACGGAAAACTTTTAAGTTATTTTGGGTATTAAAGCCTTAAACCTTTCCCTTATCGATGGCAACACTAACAATGAAATAAGCGCCATCTATTCTGTTTGAAAATGAACCAACTGAATGAAGACGTCATCACGAACAGAGAGAAAGCAAAGTGGTAGAAATTGATCATGCAGCATGTATCTGTGTTATGGCAACCTAACGGTCCGAAAAATAAAGTATAGGAATTTTGTTGCGGTTGTTTGCTGTATTATTTTTTAAATTTCCCACTCTAAGACGGGCCACCTAATGTTTCAGGTAGTTTAAGTGGCTATCTTTGACATAGATAAAAATTTATTTAGTAAAGTGCGAATATCCAAGTTTGTGTTAAACTGTTAGAGGGGAAGGCTCAACCAACGTACACAGAATCAGAGCTATTGGAGAGTAGGTTACGTTACAGAGGTGAAATTTTGCTACGTCTCGAAGGCGAAAGCTCAGTGGAGCGGGTTTGATTTATTTGCCATTTTTTTTTGCCCGATATCTCTTTATAGGCAAACAAAGGATAATGGATAAAAATTGCAAAGCTACAGACCATATTTGACACGTATGTGGAAGGTCATAGGAGAAGTCGTTAAAATAATGTTTAGCCAAATCGCATGAGAATTGCGCCCTCTAGAGGCTCAAAGAATCAAATTAGGAGATCGGTTTATATGGGAGCTATATCAAGTTTTAAACCGAGTTGAACCATGCTTAGCACAGCTGTTGGAAGTCATAATAAAATATCTTATACAAAATTTGAGACAAATCTGATAAGAATTGCGGCGTTTAGGAGCTCAAGAGGTCAAGATTCAAAATCGTTTTATATGGCAGCTATATCAAAACATAGGCCAATATGACCCAATTAAAAATCCCAACCAACCTACACTTATAGGAAGTGTTTGAACAAAATTTCATTCGCCTAGCTTTATCCCTTCGAAAGTTAGCGTGCTTTCGACAGATGGACGGACCGACATCGCTTAATCGACTTAGAATGTCAAGTCGATCAAAAATATTCATATGTACATTGTTGAGTCTCAGATGAATATTTCGATGCTTTACAAACGGAATGACAAAATTAGTTTATGATGGAGGGTATAAAAAAAAACAAATGTAGTGGTCTAGGCCGTAAGTTTTTGTACTGAAGTCTTCAATGGATGATGATTATTGTCGCAATTATTATTGAAGGAATATACAGTGCTGAACATTTTTTCTGATAATTATGCCATGGGTAAGCCGAAGATGCTTACCCAGGCGCAACGGTGACATTAGATAGGCCGATTGAATTCAAAAAATAGACAAAATTATGTTAATATGATGGGAATCAACAGCGAGCACCACCAACTACAAATTCAGCGCCATCTATTGGGGGTTAGAAATTATTTGAATAGCAAAGCCAACCCGAACATTGAAAAAGAGCGCGAGAGGTACAGAAGAGTGTTTTCAAAGTTGATCACATGTTTTTCACTACTGTTTTGACAAGTTGTCTGTCCCTCGAATAAATAAAAAATAGGAACTGACCTTTGAATGTTTTTGGTTTTTTTTTTTTAACACTCCTACCCTGAGACAAGCTGTCACAATAGTCTAAAAGTTCATATGGTATAAAAGGAAGCGCAGCGAAGCGGGCCGGGTTCAGCTAGTTAAATATACAATGACGATAGTTTACAAAACCTTTTATTCCGTTTTACATGATAGCCTAGTCGTTAATGACAAATTGAATATAATATGAATGAAATTTTCGATTAAAGATCCTTGATACGCCACTGGACTGGTACAAAGACTGTGTATATAGGAACTTGACGACAAGTGTTCATTTCACATATGCCTTATTACCAATCAAGACCTATAAGTTTTAAAGTGTCTGAATATACGCATATGTATTAAAGCTAGCATTTCAATTTTAAATTGATTTGTTTAAAGTAAGCCAGTAAAAGTTTTGTCAAAAATACCAATGTAAAATATATGCATTTACGGGCTTATTCACAAAACTTTATGAAGCCTTAAAATAGGTTTATTTGACCGTTCTATAAAAGAAATATGTCAAATAAACCTATTTCAAATCTACATTAAATTTTGTAGATAAGGCCGTTAAACTATAATTTTGAAAAAAATCACTTACCGAAATGTTGGGTTACTTCTCTTCCATTTGAGCTCCGATAACCTGAAAAGAATAAAAAAGCAAATATGTAAAACCAGAAATTTAAATACAGTAAGAACCATGTAAAACTGGAAAGGTCCATTCATATGTGCTGTTCTGTTATTCTAGCTCAGTCTGTCACGCCTACGCATATTGGCTAGGTGCCGTGCCGGAAAGTGTATCAATTTTGCAATTAATTTGGACCGCTCTCAGTGGCAAGATCAACGAGATTGTGGATTTTATGAGTCGGAAGAACATATTGGTTCCAGCGATCCAGGGGACAAAGCTGGCCAACACCAGCCACCTGCACAGTTGTCACGGATACAATGTGCTACGTAAGGATCGCTCAAGGAGTAAAGGTGGGGGATTGGCCTTCGTGATACACCATTCCGTGCAGTATAAACTACATGGATTGCATGGGGATAGCAGCAGGATAGCGGTTGGAAGCCGTACCCCAATTTTTAGGCCCGACATAAGTGTCCCACTGTCTGGCCATAATCGCCTGGCTCTAGGAGACTGTAATGCGCATCACACTTCATGGCACTCTCCCCTAGGTACCGACGAGCGGGGCATAGCTTTGACAGAGCAGTTTAAAGGCTCCACCAGAAATTTTCATTGCATCCCCTGATCTCATGAGTGACGTATCCTGGGATCAAACCACCTCCCCATAATTATCACCATTGACCGATCACCCGACTTCATAACCTGGGAGTGCCGGATGTTTATCAGTCAGAAGAAGGCCGATTGGGCTGGCTTCAGAGAGTACACTAATCGCCGATTCAGTGAACTGACACCCCCCTCGCATGTGCTAGTTGCCGAGAGGAAATTCCGAGACATTATTAACGCAGCAGCAGCTCTCTTTATACCATCCGGTCGAATACCGCAAGTGCGGCCCAATTACCTGGCGCTGGCAGTGGTACTCGCAGAGGAGCGTAATGAGATTCGTTCTACGGATCCCACTAACCCCAGAATCAGAGAGCTGAATCTGGAAATAAACATGGTAGTCATCGAGCATAAGCGGAAAATGAGGCTTGAACATTTGGAGTAATGTAACATTGGCACTGGATTAGGCAAGTTGTGGTCTACAGTTAAGTCACTCTCGAACACCGGTAGATGGGATGACAGAACCTCAGTCACTTTTGGCAACGTAACTGTGACTGATCCGAAGAGGTGCGCCAGTTTGTTCAACCGTCAATGTATTGTGCATCCCGAGAGTGACAGCGCAAGGAGGAGAACCATTCGCCGTAACCGTGGACTCCGAACCGACGGAAAACCATCACAATTTACCGCGGCGAAGTTACGAATGTCGTCAGTGGCGCCAAGTCATCGAAGGCGTAGCCAAGAGGCTTGAGGGACTACTCCTCCCGAGCCTCGATGGATAATTTCCATTCGACGAGCATCAGCATGGATTACGAAGGCTGCATAGCCCAACAACTGCTTTCCATGCCATCACCGCACACATTTGACGTGGCTTCAACCAGCCCAGGACATGTGATAGGATGGCCCTCGTGACACTTGACCTATCGAAGGCATTCGACACGGTCAGCCATGCCAAATTCTTTGAGGACATCGCTAACACATCCCCTCAGACAGGTCTGAAACGCTGGGTCAAGAATTATCTGTGTGGTCGCCGATCATTTGTGGACTTTACGAATAAGAAATCGAAACCGTAGAGTGAAACAAGGAGATCCCCAAGTCAAGGTGATATCTCCGGCCCTGTTTAACCTCTACCTATCCTCCATTCCACCGCCTCCAGGTGGCCTAGAGATCGTATCATATGCGGACGATTGTACGATCGTGGCATCAAGCCCCCCACCCATTGAAGACATCTGCAATAGGTTAAACATCTAACTCAACGAACTTGTCTCTTACTTCGCTGCGAGAAATCTGAAGATATCTGCCACCAATTTTCAGCCACATTGTTCACTACATAGAAGCATTAGGTGTGTAGGGAGCTGAAAATGATGGTCGACGGAGTGACAATTCCGATCATCAAGTGTCCCATCATATTTGGTATCACATTTGACAGCCCTTAGAAATTCCCCTCACATGCCACAGCAATTTGCGATAAAGTCAAAAGTAGAAACAAGGTCCTCAAGTCACTTGCTGGCACCACTTGGGGTGCTGACAAAGAAACCTTGTTGACAACGTACAAAGCAATTGGCCGGTCTGTAGTAAGTTATGCAGCACCAGTGTGGTCCCGTCAGTTTTGTGACACACAGTGGAAGTATATACAGATTTTTCAGAATGACGCCCTTCGAACTGCGACGAGCTGTCTCCTCAGTTCTCACGTGGACCACCTCCATCAGGAGACAAAGATCCTACCTTGGGCTGTTATCGCAGAGACCATCCAAATCATCAACTTGTGGATAGGTATTCAACGGCCTTAAGGTAGATGTACAATACATGATCTAGAGCGTGAGCTCCAGCACTACAAGAGAGAACCTCTAGATCAAGCGAGCCTTGACAACATTTATGATGACACTGTTGCAGATGGTCCTTGGAGAACGACCACTTCCCATTGCACCTGAAGAAATTGACCTACCCCGGTAAACCAGAGTAGTTCTGGCTCAATTGGGATTCGGCAGATGCAGCCGCCTCAATTCCTACAGAGCAAGGATTATTGCCAACGGGCAGGATGTATGTCCTGATTGTGACCAGGGACCACACGACACACGTCACCTGTTTAACTGCCCAGCCAGACCCACACGTCTCAGACGCAGATCCCTCTGGACGCACCCCATCTTAGTCGCAGAGTTCCTGGATCTGGACACTCAACACCATCAAGCTGACGAAACAAACTACTATAACACCAGCAGCAAAGGTTAATCTTTTCGAATATTACGGGAATCTTAGAAGAACTTAGAAGACGGAGTTCCGATATTTTTCATCGGGAAGACTCTAAAAATATGGGGGCATCTGGACATTTTAAAAAATGATGGGCATTTGACTTCTCTTAATCCTAAAAGGACTAAGGCATAATGTGTCTTTTGAAATATATGGAAGATTCAAGACTTTTTTATACCCTCCACCAAAGGAGTATACTAGGTCTAGTCATTAAGTATATAGTATATACTATATAAAGAGTGATTTGTTAAGAGCTTGATAACTTTTTTTTAAAAAAAAAAACGCATAAAATTTGCAAAATCTCATCGGTTCTTTATTTGAAACGTTAGATTGGTCCATGACATTTACTTTTTGAAGATAATTTCATTTAAATGTTGACCGCGGCTGCGTCTTAGGTGGTCCATTCGGAAAGTCCAATTTTGGGCAACTTTTTCGAGCATTTCGGCCGGAATAGCCCGAATTTCTTCGGAAATGTTGTCTACCAAAGCTGGAATAGTTGCTGGCTTATTTCTGTAGACTTTAGACTTGACGTAGCCCCACAAAAAATAGTCTAAAGGCGTCAAATCGCATGATCTTGATGGCCAACTTACCGGTCCATTTCTTGAGATGAATTGTTCTCCGAAGTTTTCCCTCAAAATGGCCATAGAATCGCGAGCTGTGTGGCATGTAGCGCCATCTTGTTGAAACCACATGTCAACCAAGTTCAGTTCTTCCATTTTTGGCAACAAAAAGTTTGTTAGCATCGAACGATAGCGATCGCCATTCACCGTAACGTTGCGTCCAACAGCATCTTTGAAAAAATACGGTCCAATGATTCCACCAGCGTACAAACCACACCAAACAGTGCATTTTTCGGGATGCATGGGCAGTTCTTGAACGGCTTCTGGTTGCTCTTCACTCCAAATGCGGCAATTTTGCTTATTTACGTAGCCATTCAACCAGAAATGAGCCTCATCGCTGAACAAAATTTGTCGATAAAAAAGCGGATTTTCTGCCAACTTTTCTAGGGCCCATTCACTGAAAATTCGACGTTGTGGCAGATCGTTCGGCTTCAGTTCTTGCACGAGCTGTATTTTATACGGTTTTACACCAAGATCTTTGCGTAAAATCTTCCATGTGGTCGAATAACACAAACCCAATTGCTGCGAACGGCGACGAATCGACATTTCACGGTCTTCAGCAACACTCTCAGAAACAGACGCAATATTCTCTTCTGTACGCACTGTACGCATTCGTGTGGTTGGTTTAATGTCCAATAAAGTAAACTGAGTGCGAAACTTGGTCACAATCGCATTAATTGTTTGCTCACTTGGTCGATTATGTAGACCATAAATCGGACGTAAAGCGCGAAACACATTTCGAACCGAACACTGATTTTGGTAATAAAATTCAATGATTTGCAAGCGTTGCTCGTTAGTAAGTCTATTCATGATGAAATGTCAAAGCATACTGAGCATCTTTCTCTTTGACACCATGTCTGAAATCCCACGTGATCTGTCAAATACTAATGCATGAAAATCCTAACCTCAAAAAAATCACCCTTTACTATAGTATACTAGGTCTAGTCATTAAGTTTGTAGCACCTTGCAATATTCGTCTAAGACCGCATAAAGTATATATATTCTTGATCGTCTCGCCATTCTGAGTCGTCCGTCTGTCGAAGTCACGATAGCGGTCGAACGCGTAAATCTAGCCGCTGGAAATTTCGCACAGATAGTTAATGTTGATGTAGGTCGTTGGGGATTGCAAATGGACCTCATCGGTTCAGATTTAGATATAGCTCCCATATAAACCGATCTCCCGCTTTGACTTCTTGAACCACTGGAACGACAATTCTTGTTCGATTTGGCAGAAATTTTGAACATCGAGTTTTGTTGTAACTTCCAACAACTGTGCAAAGTACGGTCCAAATGGATACATAACCTGATATAGTTCCTAAATAAACCAATTTGATTTCTTGAGCCCTTAGAAGCCGCAATTTTTCTATAACCTGATATATTGGGTTGCCCAAAAAGTAATTGCGGATTTTTCATATAGTCGGCGTTGACAAATTTTTTCACAGCTTGTGACTCTGTAATTGCATTCTTTCTTCTGTCAGTTATCAACTGTTACTTTTAGCTTGCTTTAGAAAAAAAGTGTAAAAAAAGTATATTTGATTAAAGTTCATTCTAAGTTTTATTAAAAATGCATTTACTTTCTTTTAAAAAATCCGCAATTACTTTTTGGGCAACCCAATAGCTCCCATATAAACCGATATTCCGAGGTGACTTCTTATGGCCCTGAAAGCCGGAATTTTTGTCCGACTTGGTCGCAGTACAGATCGCAGTTTTCATCCCATCCCATTAGTGCAGGCACGTGTTTTGGCCAAAAAACGAAGCCTATTGAAATTAGAAAAAAAATCGGTTCAGATCTGGATATAGCTGTCATATATATGTTCGCACGATTTGCAGTAATAATGCAATAAAATGGCCATTTTTTAACCGATTTTTTCGAAACTTGGCAGGAAGGATTTTCTTTTGACTTTCGATATTACCGGTGAATTTCATAGAAATCGGTTCGGATATAGATATAGCTCTCACATATATACATCGCACGAATTTCACTTCCAAAGCCACTGATCAATCCTGCCAAAACTATGTACAACGCGTTCCACGACAACTACCACATTATCTGAGAAGTTTGCTCCAAATCGCTTCAGATTTAGATATAGCTCCCATATATATGTTCGTCTGATTTAAAGAAATACTGCAATAAAGTGCAACTTAGTTAACCGCTTTTCTCGAAATTTGGCAGAAAGGATTTTCTTATGACTCTGCACAAAACCGGTGAATTTCATAGAAGTCGGTTCAGATTTAGATATAGCTGCCATCTATGCATATCGCACAATTTTCACTTCTAGAGCCACTGCAAGCGCATTTATTTACCAATTTTGCCAAAATTTTGCACAACGCTTTCCTCGGCGACTACCACTATATCTTATCTAAATCTCAACATCGGTTGAGAATTAGATAAAGCTCCCATATGTATGTTCGTCAATTTTAGGTATTTTGCAATAATGTTGTTATTTGTCAACCGTAGGTATTGAAGTGTGAACATAATTGCTCGAAATGTGATACGGATTGTTTAATAACCCATCTGAAAATATCCGCCGAGGTCCATCAAAATTGGTTTAGAATTGGACATGGCTCCCACTTTGTACATATAGGGTAGGTTAGGTTAGGTTAGACTGAAAAGAGGGTGCAGATATTAATCCGCCCCATGCCACTATGGGCATACACCTAAGACAGTAATCAACTTCTTGTGCGCTCTAAAAACCATAAAGTAACCTCTAAAAAGAAAATTTTAAGTTAGAAATTCCGTGCTACTTACAAAATTCTTAATTGTTTTCAATACCACTCCCCTAAGTAGGTTCATTTCTGATATTATGTCTCCACCTAAGTATCGGTATCTGTTAGGCGCGAAAGTCGGGCAATGACAAAGGAAATGCTCGAACGTCTCATCATCTTCCCCGCATGCCCTACACATTCTACCACTTGCCGCACCGTTTTTACATAAGTGAGCTCGTAGTCCAATATGTCCCGTTATGATACCATTAGTTATACTGATCTCCTTCTTGCTTCCTTTCAGTAATAGCCTCGTCTTCTCTTCCTTCCCTTCCCTTACTCCGTTATGGCCGGCACCCAAATGATTCGGAGTTTGCCAACCTCAGAGAAGGCGTTAATCTCCTTCTTACACTGCAGGACTGTTCATGATGTGAAGTCCTCGCGTCGAGAGAACCCAGGACAGATCTCAGTCCCTGGGTTCTCAATGTAAAACCCCAGGCCCACTCTGTCCTTTAGCTTTGATCCATCTGTGTAACATGATCTTCCAGATGGCAAAACTAGGGTTCCGACAATCCAAGACTGTGCCGATGGCAGCAGGGCCTCGCACTCGATCTCAAGTGTCGTCTCAGGTATCTGATCGGAAACCTCTTCCCTTCCTTCCAGGTTTCCTATCGTCGCCTCTATGCTGCTCCCATCCTCAATCCATTCTCCCATCGCCTTAAGTCTCATAGCCGCAGTGGCTGCCTCACACTTAATCTGTATGTCAATGGGTCGGATATCTCGAATAGTCCCCAGTGCCCTAGTGGGCGTGGTCCTCATTGCTCCGCCTATGCTAAGACAACATGTTCTCTGAACCTGTTGTATGGTCCTTATGTTGCAGTTTTTCTCCATAGCACTCCACCAAACTACTGAGGCGTAATTAAGTATTGGTCTAATGCCGCTCCTGTAGAGCCAGTGGACTATCCTAGGATTCAGGCCCCATTTCGAGCCTACGGCCCGTCTACATAGTGCCCAAAGTCGATGAGCCTCCTTAGTATGCTGCTGAATGTGACACTTCCAATTCAGTTTCCTGTCCAAGATCACACCTAAGTATTTGACCCTGTCAGATATCGAAATCGTCTTATTGAGGAAATGTGGTGCGTTAAATTCGTCCAGTTTCGTTTTCCTCATGACCAGGCATATATCAGTCTTCTCTGGGTTAACATTGAGACCTCTGGGTTTAGCCCAGTCGAATGCCATATGGAAAACCCTTTCATCCCTTCTGCATAGCTCGTTCGGATCCTTACCCCTTAGAAGTATTATAACATCGTCTGCGTCTTCAAATCCCTCCTCAGTCAGCATCCGTAATAGGTCATTTATATACCAGTGGCGATAAAATGCCCCTCTGCGGCGCGCCCTGTGCCACTTTCTCCCTTGTATTTATGCCATTGGACACACCATAAAACCATATGCTAAGGGACAGGTGGATAAATTACCTGTCCCTTAGCATATGGTTTATCCACCCTTGCCTCCTGCCAGGCTTTCGGAGTATATGAAAGTCCTAGGCACGCTGTGATCCTCTCCTCAGTCAGCATCCGTAATAGGTCATTTATGGTGGTCATCCATAGCAGTGGCGTGCCTCTCCCACTTTCTCCCTAATATTTATACCATGGAACACACAAATTTATCCACCTGTCGCTTAGCATATGGTTTATCCAGTCTCTAAGGATATGATCCACCTGGTACTGGTCTAAGGATTGAATCCGTGCGTCAGTCCGCACATTGTTTAACCTTCTCAATCCCCTCGATGTCAATGAATACCGCCAGGGTGTACGTTTTGGCATTGAAGGATTCTTCTATTTTATGCACAACCTCGTGCAGGGCAATCTCCACCGACCTTTCCTTGACATAGACATGCTGTTTGCATTTGAGCAGTTCGCTGGATGTCATACTCTTCATCATGGTGTCCACAATACGTTCCACGGTTTTGAGTAGAAAGGACGTAATGGTGTCCACAATACGTTTCATGGTTTTGAGTAGAAAGGACGTAAGGCTAGTGGGTCTGCAGGTCTTTGGTGTCGCATAACTTGCATTGCCGGACTTGGGTATAAACACCACCCTTGCCTCCTGCCAGGCTTTCGGGGTATATGAAAGTCCTAGGCACGCCGTGCAAATTTTGACGAGACGAGGCGTCTGCTCTCTAGTCTGCCCCTTTCTGTAGTAACGCCGGAAATATTCCATCAGGTACGGGTGACTTAAATGGTTTGAAACTCTTCAAGGATTCCTTCACCATTAATTCAGTTATTATAAACCTTCGATCAACGTCATTATACCAAGATTCCGGTGCCTCCGTGAGTCGCGTCGCATCCGTTGTCTCTGCTCTCACTCCCATATCGTCTACTAAAAATTGAGTTTGGCCATGGGTTTTTGAGAGAAACCTTTTTATCTTGGCGGCGTCATTACCGTTATCGATCTGTTCGCAGAAAAGCTTCTAACGTGCCTCCACGTTTTGCCTCTCTGGTGATCTCAATCTCAATAAACTTCTGCCTTTTTATACCCTCCACCATAAGATGGGGGGTATACTAATTTCGTCATTCTGATTGTAACTACTCGAAATATTCGTCTGAGACCGCATAAAGTATATATATTCTTGATCGTCGCGAAATTTTATGTCGATCTAGCCATGTCCGTCCGTCCGTAAGTCTGTCCGTCCGTCTGTCTGTCGAAAGCAAGCTAACTTCCGAAGGAATAAAGCTAGCTTGAAATTTTGCACAAATACTTCTTATTAGTGTAGGTCGGTTGGTATTGTAAATGGGCCATATCGGTCCATGTTTTGATATAGCTGCCATATAAATCGATCTTGGGTCTTGACTTCTTGAGCCTCTAGAGTGCGCAACTCTTATCCGATTGGAATGAAATTTTGCACGACGTATTTTGTTATGATATCCAACAATTGTGCCAGGTATGGTTCAAATCGGTTTATAACCTGATATAGCTGCCATATAAACCGATCTTGGGTCTTGACTTCTTGAGCCTCTAGAGTGCGCAATTCTTATCCGATTTGAATAAAATTTTGCACGACGTGTTTTGGTATGATATCCAACAATTGTGCAAAGTATGGTTTGAATCGGTATAGAACCTGATATAGCTGCCATATAAACCGATCTTGGGTCTTGACTTCTTGAACCTCTAGAAGGCGCAAATCTTAATCGATTGGAATGAAATTTTGTACGACGTATTTTGTTATGATATCCAACAATTGTGCTAAGTATGGTTCAAATCGGTTCATAATCTGGTTTATATGACAGCTATATATAAACCGATCTTGGAAATTGACTTCTTGAGCCAATTGAGGGCGCAATTCTCATCCGATTTTGCTGAAATTTTGCATGAGGTGTTTTCTTATGACTTCCAATAATGTGCTAAGTGTGGCGTAAATCGATATGGAACCTGATATAGCTGCCATATAAACCGATTTGGGATCTTGACTTCTTGAACCTCATCCGATTTGGCTGAAATTTTGTACAATAGCTTCTCTCATGACCTTCAACATACGTGTCTAGTATGGTCTGAATCGATCAATAGCTTGATACAGCTTCCATATAAACCTATCTCCCGATTTTGCTTCTTGAGCCCCTACAAGGCGCAATTCTTATTCGAATGAACTGAAATATTACACAATGACTTCTACAATGTCAATCATCATTCATTAATGGTCCGAATCGGACTATAACTTGATATAGCTCCAATAGGATAACAGTTCTTATTCAATATTCTATGTTTGTCTAAAAAGAGATACCGCGCATAGAACTCGACAAATGCGATCAATGGTGGAGGGTATATAAGATTCGGCCCGGCCGAACTTAGCACACTCTTACTTGTTACGACTCGCTCTGTTAAAAAGTCTGCGAACCTCTTTCCCAATATTGCGAATCTCGCCGGTCATCCAGGGTTTTTCTTGGGCTGATTTCCTTTCCCGCAGAGTACAACTATCTTCGAAAGACCCCACCAGTGCAGTCGTGATTCTGTTGACATTTTCGTCAATGTCTTCTATGCTTGGACAATCTAAATTATCTTGCCAAAGTCTTCTTCTGAGTAGTCTTCCGAAGTTTATCCAGTTGGTTTTCAACTTATTCCGGAAGTTTATCGGATTCGGCGCTGGCCGTGCTATTCTCTGGCGATGGCCAGAGAAAGAGTGTTCCATGGAGACCCTCCAATCCTTGACCATATCGATTTGATTTTCTGAACATATCGTCACAACTAATACCTCCTCCCTAATCCTATTTACAATGGTAGCGTTGTTACCAATGTTGTTAATAGGACATTAGTATTCTGGATTTCTGCCAGGGCTTGGCCCCGCTTAGGGTGAGAGTTCGCATCGCACCCTATTAGTACCTCGTTTCCTGTCTGTTTTGCTTTCCTCACCAGCCATTGGACCAACTTGAAAGTATTTAACTTGATCCCCTCTAAAAACACATTCTTATGATTTATGATAAAAATTCATTGACAGAGTGAGGAAATATACAATAAACTACTCTGCTTCGCGAGAGAAATCGATACAAATGCCTTCCATCTCGTCCATTACTTTTATTAACAGCTTATCGCTCGCTTAGTACCCATATGTTTGAATTGATTATAAATTTAAATAAATATAATAAAAATGTTATTTACACTTTTTGCGAGAAGAGGGAGAAGCAATTCATAGCACAACGCACATGTGTTTAAATGATGGGGGAGAAGAGACCCATTCGAAGACAAAGTGAAGGGGCAATCTAATCCATCGACACCGGGGAAGGAATTTGGGGGCTCACATAAGAACCCATGCACAATGGAGTAGGTGTACACTTTCACCGCCATTGAAACCTGATTATAAATTCCGCAAAATGTTCTTAACAGATATTATCATCATTTGATGGTGTTTTTTTTTACAACATCTTGAGATATTTTTGGGATTTATTTTTTATGGTTCCACCATTCTAATGCTAAGCAAAATAAAATCCTTAGGTAAATATGTAGGTTTATGTGCTTTTATATATACCACAAAAAAAGGCGTTGTACAATGTTTATAATGACATTTATAGGCTCATAAACAAGGTGTTCCTTATATCAATAAAAAAAATCTTCAGGTGAATGGGAATAACAGCAAGGAAAAAGAGGTACTCCTCCTCTCCATGTGAAATTGAGCGATTATTATCGTAGCAGCGTGTGTGAATGCGCTTTTAGAAGATTTCGAATGTTATTGCCGAGGATACGCAAACGGATTGAGGAAATTAGTCAATTTTGTGAAATCGAGATGAAGGATGAGATGGAATTTTAATTTTGCCAAACAAATATAAATAACATATGGTTTAAAACCATAAATCCACATGGCTATAAACCATACCCCAAGAATAGGTAGGAGCCAAAGACAGTGAATATGGATATTTCGACTGCTTCATTGTTTAGGACATATTATCAACATTTAATTGCTAAGAGAAATTTTGTTGAAATTTCAATTCTCTGGGAAATTTTGTCAAAATTTCATTCTTATCCGAAATTTTTTGATGACTGAAAAATCCATCAAAATTTTATTTTTATGGAAAATTTGGAGAAAATTTTGCAAAAATTTTATTTCAAAAGGAAATTTTTCTAAAATTTTATTAGTTTGCCCAAAAAGTAATTGTCGGTAATATAGTAGTAATATAGTCGGCGTTGACAAATTTTTTCAACGGCTTGTGACTCTGTAATTGCATTCTTTCTTCTGTCAGTTAACAGCTGTTACTTTTAGCTTGCTTTAGAAAAAAAGTGCGTGAAATTTTGTTTACACATGTATTGAAAGAAATTCATTTAACAAACCGAATCAACGCTTGTGATATGCACTTTAAACGCAATGAATTCGATCCGTTTTTAAAACGAATCATAACTGGAGGTGAAAAATGGATTGTTTACAACAACGTTAGTCGAAAACGATCATGGTCCAAGCATGGTGAACCAGCTCAAACCATTTCAAAGGCTGATATCCACCAAAAGAAGGTTATGCTGTCTGTTTGGTGGGATTGGAAGGGTGTGGTATATTTTGAGCTGTTTCCAAGGAACCAAACGATTAATTCGGATGTTTACTGTCAACAATTGGACAAATTGAATACAGCCATCAAGGAGAAGCGACCAGAATTGGTCAATCGTAAAGGTGTCATATTCCACCAGGACAACGCTAGACCGCACACATCTTTGGTCACTCGCCAAAAACTGAGTGAGCTTGGCTGGGAACTTTTGATGCATTTACCATATAGCCCTGACCTTGCACCATCAGACTACCATTTATTTCGATCTTTGCAGAACTCCTTAAATGGTAAAACTTTCGGCAATGATGAGGCTATAAAATCGCACTTGGTTCAGTTTTTTGCAGATAAAGGCCAGAAGTTCTATGAGCGTGGAATACTAAATTTGCCAGGAAGATAGCAAAAGGTTATCGAACAAAATGGCAATTATATATTTGATTAAAGTTCATTGTAAGTTTTATTAAAAATGCATTTAATTTTTTTTTAAAAAATCCGCAATTACTTTTTGGGCAACCCTATATTTCTATGGGAAAATTTGCCAAAATTTTATTTCTATGGAAAATTTTGGCAAATATTACACATTATCACATTATTCCAATATAGACTTTAATCTAACACCACACGTTATCACAATGGACTGGTGCGAATCTGTAACAAGCCACCACTGCTACATTCATTCAACATAGTTAAGAATTGGGTTAGGTTTAAGTCGCATTCTTCAATCAGAGTCATTAAGACATTTTCGTCCATTATGATACACAGGAACAGCAGAAAGCAAAGTCCTTCGCATCAAGATCGCTTTCGAAAGCCCAATTACTTTCGCATTCACATCCGCTAATTCAATAAAGTCCTAAAAACAACAAATAAGGAGGGACAAAAATCGGACAGAGGCGACTATATACCCTACACCTGCCCTATAAGTGGAAATCGGGAGCTATATCTTATTCTCAACAAATGACCCCACTATTGAGATATTACTCACAGTCGGAACAGGGCCACTAAGGAATAGGGGCAAACTTCTCACATATCAATGAGTACAGTCCGATTCAACTTTTAAGCTCAATGATAAAGGGCCTCCTTCTTATAGCCGAGTCGGAACGGTGTGCCGTAGAGCGACATCTCTTTGGAGAGAAGTTTTACATGGCATAGTAACTCACAAATGTTACCAGCATTAAGAGGGGGAAAAACCGCTGAAAATTTTTTCTGATGGTCTCGCCAGGATTCGAACCCAGGCGTTCAGCGTCATAGGCGGACATCCTAACCTCTGCGCTACGGTGGCCACAATATACGGAGGAACCTATATATGGGGGCTATATTTAAATATTTAAATCTGAGAGCAAAACTCTTTAGGTAATGTAGTGCAATGGTGACTTCAAACCATTTAAGTCACCCGGACCTGATGGAATATTTCCAGCATTACTATAGAAACAGGCAGACTATCTGGCGCCTAGTCTGGCCAAAATTTTCACAGCGTGTCTAGGACTTTCATATACTCTGAAAGCCTGTCAGAAGGCAACGGTGGTGTTTACACCCAAGCACGGAAAGGCAAATTATGAGACACCAAAGGCCTACAGACCTATAAGCCTTACGTCCTTTCTACTCAAAACCATGGAACGTATTATGGACACCATTACGTCCTTTCTACTCAAAACCATGAAACGTGTTGTGGACACCATGACAAAGAGTAGGACATCCAGTTTACACCCAAGCACGGCAAGGCAAGTTATGCGACACCAAAGGCCTACAGACCTATAAGCCTTAAGTCCTTTCTACTCAAAACAATGTGCGGAGCGTCACACTGATCTTATCCATAGACCAGTAGCGGGTGGACCCGGTCCTCAGAGTCTGTATAAACCATATTCTTAGGAACAGTTGGATACATTGTGTAACCCATGACATAAATATCACGGATAAAGTGGCACAAGGCACGCCACAAGGGTGACCACCATAAATGACCTATTACGGATGGTGGCTGAACATCGTCTCGGTCTGCTAGGGAGACGATGTTATAATACTTCATAGGGGTAAGGATCCGAAGGAGCTATGCAGAAAGGCATATGACTGGGCTATACCCAGAGAAGACTGAAATATGCATGTTCACACGGAAGACGAAGGTGGGCCAATTAAACGCACCACGTTTCCTCAATAAGACGATTACGATATCTGACAAGGTCAAATACTTAGGTATGATCTTGGACAGGAAACTATTGTATTGGGTTGTCCAAAAAGTAATTGCGGATTTTTCATATAGTCGGCGTTGACAAATTTTTTCACAGCTTGTGACTCTGTAATTGCGTTCTTTCTTCTGTCAGTTATCAGCTGCTACTTTTAGCTTGCTTTAGAAAAAAAGTGTAAAAAAGCATATTTGATTAAAGTTCATTCTAAGTTTTATTAAAAATGTATTTACTTTCTTTTAAAAAATCCGCAATTACTTTTTGGGCAAACCAATAAATTGGAAGTGTCACATTCAGGGGCGTACTGAGAAGGCGCACAGATGTTGGACACTTTGTAGACGGGCCGTAGTAAACGTTACCTTCGGAAAGGTTAGTTTTAGTAAACTTTCCCTTTGGAAAGGGTAGTTTTTGTACCATATTATTTTCGCAAAGGGTAGGTTTAGTAGCCCTTCTCTTCGGAAAGGGTAGTTTTAGTACCTTTTCCTTGGGAAAGGGTAGTTTTAGTTCCCTTTGGAAAGGGGAGTTTTAGTACCCTTTCTTCGGGAAAGGGTAGTTTTAATTCCCTTCGGAAAAGGTAGTTTTAGAAAACTT
The DNA here is from genome assembly GCF_963082655.1 of Stomoxys calcitrans. NCBI lineage: Eukaryota > Metazoa > Arthropoda > Insecta > Diptera > Muscidae > Stomoxys > Stomoxys calcitrans. Next base: position 88,567,974 of record NC_081553.1, read on the forward strand.
TCCCCCTTGGAAAGGGTAGTTTTAGTAAACTTTCTTTTCAAAAAGGGTAGTTTTAGTACCATTTCCCTTCGGAAAGGGTAGTTTTAACACCCTTTCCCTCCGGAAAAGGTAGTTTTAGTACCCTTTCCCTTCGGAAAAGGTAGTTTTAGTACCCTTTCCTTACGGAAAGTTCCCTTCCCTTTGTACCCTTCCCTTGTGAAAGGATAGTTGTAGTACCCTTTCCAAAGGGAAAGGGTATTAGTGCCCTTTGCCTTGGGAGAGGGTAGTTTTAGTACTCTTTCCCAAGGGAGAGGGTAGTTTTAGTTCCCTTTCTCTTGGGAAACGATAGCCATTATTGTGGGAAAGGGTAGTTTTAGAACCCTTTCCCTTGGGATAGAGTAGTTTTAGAACCATTTCCCTAGAGAAAGCCTAGTTTTAGTGCCCTATTCCTTGCGAAAAGGTAGTTTTTGTACCCTATCCCTTGCGAAAGGGTAGTTTTGGGACCGCTTTCATTGGGAAAGTGTAGCTTTTGTACTCGTTCGCTTGGGAAAGCTTTTAGCGCCTTTTCCCTCGGGAAGGGGTAGTTTGAGCACCATTTTCTGTAGAAAATGGAAGTTTAATTACACTTTTCTTTGAAAAATTGTAGCTTCCGTGCTGTTTTCTTTGATAAAGGGTAGTTTTTATACCATTTTCTTTGAAAAAGGCTTGTTTTACTACTCTTTTCTTTGTAGAAGGCTTGGTTTTCTTTCAGTACATTTTTCTTTGGAAAAGTGTAGTTTTGGTACCCTTTTCTTTGGAAAAGGGCAAAACTACCCCCTTTTCAAAGAAAAGGTTGCTATTTCTTTGAAAAGTAGTAGTTTTAGCTATATTTAAATCTGAACTTTTTTATATGCAATTCATCAGTTATAAGAAGTCTGCCATTTTAGAACGGATAGAAATATTTTCATGAAATTTTACATGGTTATATTGGGTTGCCCAAAAAGTAATTGCGGATTTTTCATATAGTCGGCGTTGACAATTTTTCTCACAGCTTGTGACTCTGTAATTGCATTCTTTCTTCTGTCAGTTATCAGCTGTTACTTTTAGCTTGCTTTAGAAAAAAAGTGTAAAAAAGTATATTTGATTAAAGTTCAGTCTAAGTTTTATTAAAAATGCATTTACTTTCTGTTAAAAAATCCGCAATTACTTTTTGGGCAACCCTTAGATAACGTGTTATCCATTTTTGTTCGGGCTGTCAAAAGCGCATCATTTAGGGTCCGATTTTCAATTTTTTTTTGCTGGAAAGTGCTTAAAGAGTCCTACAAAAAAGCCTAAATGTGCGGGATATCTTTTATATTGTCCAAGAAATTTGATTAATAAATTTTTTTTTCAGGGGTTGGTTTCTTATTTTGTTGCTTTGGAAAGGAAAGTTGCTTGTAGGGATTTTTTTGTAAGGTTTTTTAAGCACTTTCCTGCAAAATTTGAAAAACGGACAATAAATGCGCTTTTGACAGCCCGAACAAATTTTTGTGGGACCGAGGTGGCCAACTTTGAAGGCCCACAAATGGGCCCCTGGGACTTCTAGGGCCCTGATATAAACTGGATAACACCTCAGCTATAACCATGTAAAATTTAATGAAAATATCTCTATCCATTCCAAAATGGCAGACTTATTTCCACTTATTTTTTTCTCATCCCACTGTGCGGCGGTGGTCGAAATATTGGTAAAAAGAATAAAATAATTTAATAAAACACCAACACCTATTTATGTACAATTTTTCGATGACCTCGAGCTAAACTAAACAGAAAAAGTTATAAACATTTTGTCATTCGATTGGTTTTTTTTTGGAATTTTATAAAAATAAATTATTCAAAATTAGATTTTCATAGACTTTTCAATAAAGTTAAAATTCCATTAAAATTTAATTTTCAAATAAAACTTTGTGCCCTGAGAAAACCTCCCCTTGGTTGTCCACGAGTAATAAATTCCAAAGTGGATTGAGTAACCAAAACTCATTGAAAATTCCAATGATTGCTCGTAAACAAGAAGAAGGTGTTGATTGTTTTATTGGCGCCCTGTACACACATACACACACACACTGGTAAGTAATTAAATAATTCGCCAAACATGATTTGACGATGATAACCCAAAGCATTAGCAAGCAAACACTTAAACGAAATTATATCAACAAGTTAAACACCAAAGCCACTTCCATGTGTAAAGTCCGTAAGAGGCAAATCCTAAATATAAATAGGCTTAAAGATTTACCGCCTTATTCACAAAACTTTATGAAGCTTTAAAATAGGCTTAATAAACAATTCTATAGAGGAGTCCACTGAAGCGCAGAGGTTAGCATGTCCGCCTTTGATGCTAAACGCCTGGGTTCGAATGCTGGCAGAGATATCAGACATTCAGCAGTGGTTATCCCCTCCTAATGCTGGCGATATTGTAAGGTACTTTGCTATGTTGTTGTTGTTGTTGTTGTAGCAGTTTATTGTGTTCTTTCTTTCGTCTGCTTGATTCTGTTGAGTGTCAAGACCCAGGAACTCTGCGGCTACGATGGGGTGTGTTCACAGGGATCTGGGTCTGAGTCGAGTGGGTCTGGCCGGGCAGTTAAACAATCGGTTACAATCAGGACATACATCTTGCACGTCGGCATTAATCCTTGCTCTGTAGGAGTTTAGACGGCTGCATCTGCCGGAACGTAATTTAGCCAGAACTACTCTGGTTGGCCGGGGGAGGTCATTTTCTTCAGGTGCAATGGGAGGCGGTCGTTCTCCAAGGGCTAAATTCACCCGGCTACATTTACCGCATCTGCTACCGTGTCTGCAAGAATGGTGTCTAGACCTGCTTGATATGCCGCTTGATCATCAGAGAGGGGTGGCAGTTTACTGAAGCGGCGATTGGTATGCTCTCTGAAGCCAGCCCAATCGGCCTTCTTATGATTGATAAACGTCCAGCGCTCAGAGGTTACGAAGTCGGGTGGTCTTTCGATGGTGAGAATTATGAGGAGGTGGTCTGACCCCAAAGAGAAGACGGCTTGCCAGAATACGTCACTCAGGAGATCAGGGGATGCAATGGAGATGTCTGGCGAGCTGCTGCACCTCCTCATAATCCTAATGAGGGTAGCCGCATTCACTGTGCAAAACACATAGTCCGACGACGAGAACGCAGAAGGCGACGAAAACGACGCTTGTGACCCACTGCTGGCAAAGTTGGCACAGCACCTTGCGACATAACCAGTATGACTATACTGCCGTAGTGAAGTGAGGCCAGAGCAAGATCGGAAATGCACCCACTCCATGCACCAGTTACACCTCACCGACACCGACCGATGATGGAGGCGGTTTTCGCAAAACCGAACAGTGCCTTCTCCGTCAGGGATTCTTGTGCGGAGAAGGCACTTCGGGATGTGCCTATCCCATGACGAAAAAAGACGAACACGTACACTGAGGCGGCAGCCCTTGCCGATGAGGGGTCAATCCGGTGTGTAGAACTGGGATGCCATGGGATTGCATTGCTATGTAAAAACTTCTCCCCAAAGAGATGTCGCTCTGCGACAAGCCGTTCGGACTCGGCCTATCAAAAAGGAGGTCTCTTATCATTAAGTTTTAACTTTAATCGGACACCACTCAGTGATATGTGAGAAGTTTGCCTCGGTTCCTCAAAGGAATGTTGATGGATAAATTTTCATTGTCATAAAGGAAATCTATCAAACAAACCTTTTTCAAATCTACATTAAATTTTGTCGATACCGGTGTTAGCACTTATTAAAATTTTGATTTTTCTAAACTAGTTTTCTACTTTAATCTCACTGGTTATTAAATTCATCACTTTTACTTTCCTGTATTTTTGCTTTTTCTTTAGCAATACGAAATGAAAACCAAAATTTCTTGTAAACTAGCAAAAATTTCCACTTTTTCTCCAAAATCGTTTCACATGACAATTTGACACAATAATTGTATGCCATTGTAGTGGTAAATGGTGGTATTGCATTTTTGTCCTGTTTCCCCAAAGCGAGTGCCACAATTGGTAAAGTGTTAAATGTCTCACTAAACTATTCCGATAGTTTCGGTTACGACTGGATACACACACTCTTGCTAACGTAAATGCCATTGGAGCATTAGGAGGAGGATAAGAGTAGGTTTCAGTTGGAAATGGCATCGATTCGTTATTTCAAACCACATGACCATTGGTTTTCCAAGTCTGATCACTGTTTTCGTTTGCTTGCAGTGTATTGTCAGTTTTTATACCCTCCACCGTAGGATGGGGGTATACTAGTTGCGTCATTCCGTTTGCAACACACGAAATATTGATCTAAGACACAACAAAGTATACATATTCTTGATCCTCTTGACATTCTTAGTCGATTATGCCATTTACCTCCGTTTGCCCGTCCGTCCGTCTGTCTGTCAGTCGAAAGCACGCAAACTTTCGAAGGAGCAAAGATGGGCGCTTGTAAAATTGCACAAATTATTATTTGTGTAGGTCGGTTGGGATTGTAAATGGGCCAAATTGGTCCATGTTTTGGTATAGCTACCACATAATCCGATATCGGATCTTGAGTTCTTGAGCCTCTAGAGGGCGCAATTATTATCCGCTGTGGCTAAAATTTTGAACCAAGTGTTTTTTTTTTTTGACTTTCAACAACTCGGTGAAGTATGGTCCAAATAGGTTCATGACTTGAATAGATCCCATATAAACCGATCTCGGTTCTTTACTTTTTGAGCCGCTAGAGGGCGCAATTATTATCCGATTTGGCTGAAATTTTGCATGAAGTGTTTTGTTGCATTTGCTAACAACCGCGCCAAGTATGGTTCAATCCGGTTCATAACCCGATTTAGTTCCCATTTAATGCGATCGCGGATTTTGAGTTCTTGAGCCTCTAGAGGGCGCAATTATTATTAGTTTTGGCTGTAATTTTGCACGATCCCCTGGTTCTACTTCTTTAGCTTCTAAAGGGATTAATTCTTATCCGAAGAGGCAGAAATTTTGCACAACGACTTCTTGTGTGACATTTTACACACGTGTTTCATATGTCCTAAATCGATTAATAACCTGATATAGCTCCCATATAAACAGATTTCCCAACTTTATTTCTTAGGACGCAATTCTTATTCGAAGTATGGCCTTAATCGGTTTATAACTTGGTAAATCTAAAATAGCATAGCAATTCTTATGCATTATTCTTTGTTTGTCTATAAAGCTATATCGGCCAAAGAGCTTGACAAATGCGGTCCATGGTGAAGGGTATATAAGAATCGGTTCGGCCGAACTTAGCTCGCTTTTACTTTTTTTTTTTTTTTTGTTTTGTAAATTTCCAATCGTTCTACGTGTTTAGTTGCAAATTGGCATGGGTGTGAATGGGCTGAGAATTGTTAAACAGTGATCAAGAGAAAAACTTTGATCACTCAAAAAATGTCCATGAAATTTTCTTTAAACACAAAATTTCAATAAAATTTTCTATGAAGACACAATATCCAAACAATTTTCCTTATAAACAAAATTTTTGCAAATTTTCTTTCAATATTTTCTCTAACGAAAAAATTTCCATGAAATTTTCTTTGAAAAAAACTTCCATGAAATTTTTTCTAAAAAAAATCCATGAAATTTTCTTAAAAACAAAAAATTTTCCAATTAATTTTTTCTAAATACACAATATTCTCCAAAAATAAAATCTCCCTGAAAATTTCTCTAAAGACCGAATCAATGAAATTTTCTCTTAGCAAAAAAATTCCATAAAATTTTCTCTTAAGACAAAAGTTCCAAGAAATTTTCTCTAAAGCAAAAAATTTCAATGAAATTTTCTCTTAAGAAAATTTTTCCATGACATTTTCTCTAAAGACAAAATTTCCATGAAATTTTCTCTAAAGACAAAATTTCCATGAAATTTTCTCTTAAGACAAAATTTCCATGAAATTTTCTCTAAAGACAAAATTTCCATGAAATTTTCTCTAAAGACAAAATTTCCATGAAATTTTCTCTAAAGACAAAATTTCCATGAAATTTTCTCTAAAGACAAAATTTAAATGAAATTTTCTCTAAAGACAAAATTTCCATGAAATTTTCTCTAAAGACAAAATTTCCATGAAATTTTCTCTAAAGACAAAATTTCCATGAAATTTTCTCTAAAGACAAAATTTCCATGAAATCTTCTCTTAAGACAAAATTTCCATGAAATTTTCTCTAAAGACAAAATTTCCATGAAATTTTCTCTAAAGACAAAATTTCCATAAAATTTCCACTAAAGACAAAATTTCCATGAAATTTCCACTAAAGACAAAATTTCCATGAAATTTTCTCTAAAGACAAAATTTCCATGCAATTTTCTCTAAAGACAAAATTTCCATGAAATTTTCTCTAAAGACAAAATTTCCATGAAATTTTCTCTAAAGACAAAATTTCCATGAAATTTTCTCTAAAGATAAAATTTCCATGAAATTTTCTCTAAAGACAAAATTTTCATGAAATTTTCTCTAAAGACAAAATTTCCACGAAATTTTCTCTAAAGACAAAATTTCCATGAAATTTTCCCTAAAGACAAAATTTCCATGAAATTTTCTCCAAAGACAAAATTTCCATGAAATTTTCTCAAAAGACAAAAGACTCTAAAGACTAAATTTCCATGAAATTTTCTCCCTAAATTGGGCTCGGGGATTCGATGCACAGGCTACCCCAAAGACTACACGTCTAGATTCGAAAAATGTCATCAGTCATCAGGACTGTCATCAGTACACTCCGATGTCCTTGCGGAATTTTCTGGCTCTCCTCCAGTTTGTGACGATGCAGGCTGGTAATGCGGCCGATGCAAACTAATTGCTCTCGGGGATCAACGATCAATTGAAATTTACCGTTGTGCGCTAAAAAAGATTGGTGAGACCTGGCAAGGTGCAGAACTGGCTTTAGTCAAGAAAGAAGATATTCCGTCTCAACGAATGTCGCATGCTTGGTTACCAAGGATTCCCCCAGAACCTAAATCCATACTTGGAAGACTAAGGGAATGAAATCCCAATCTTCTAACCACCGACTGGAAGATTAGTAGATTGGATGGGGCTGATGGTGACCGACGACATGCAGTATTCGTACTAAACTCCGGCTGTCTCGCAGATCTCAAAAAGTCTGAAGGAGTTGTATCCTACGGATTCTATAAGTTGAAACTGAAGGTCTATAGAAGCGGTGTTGTTGAGAAATCAGAAGACGACTCAGCAGTTGTTGCTCAACACTTGCCTGACGAACCATAGACCACATCGCTAAAGTCTGGCGAATTGCAGAAGACTCAAAATCCCCCTGCCACAAGCAAGATAGCCTGGGAAGGCATCGAAACGGGACCCGACAAGCCCTGTGGGGGTGCGTTATCCGGTTGGACTATGCTCAATGTGTGAGCCAGCGGGGAAGCACGGAACTCAGAAAGTACTTCGACAGCAGCAGCTGGTGAAGCATCTAGGAGGAATCGCCCACACCACAAGTGACTAGTGTTCTGAGGAAGAATGGTTCCACTGCTTTCTCACCTGCCCCTGGCCCATACGGAAGCTCATCATGACAAGATCTAACGAATCTTGTGAGGCAGAACTCCTGTCAACAGTGGTGGAAGTTCTAAATCATGGTCCGGTTTCTGCAGATACATCTCCACCATTGAAAGGCCGCGTCGGCGGCACTAAAGGTCCTCCTGATGGCAGGGGGATTTGATATGGTTCTTATCCAGAAACTATGGGTATGTGGAGGACCGGTTTGTGGACTCTGAATTCCGGGATTTGAACTTCTCAAGAGTATGGGGAATGGGAGACACAGGGCCTGTATTCTTGCAAAGAGTAGTCTACTCGCTTGTGTCAGCATGTCCTAGTCCCAAGCCAAGCGCCAAACATCGACCGGCATGGTCGACCCCAGAGTTGGTTTGCCTAAGGAAGAACTGCAGAAAACTCTTTAACAGAGCAAAAGCCACAAGAGCACCACACGATTGGGACATCTATAAGGCAGAGCTAAGAAAATAAAAGAGCGAGCTGAGAAAAGCTCAGAACAAATCCTGGGTAGAATTCTGCAGCTCCGTGGAGGATACATCTGAAGCCTCTAGGCTAAGGAAGATTCTGTCCTCGAGACCTATTATACTGGGGTAAATTCAGAAGACAGAAGAGAAAGTATGGACAATGTCTTGTGAGGAAACACTAGAACTACTCGTTGATACACATTTTCTGGGAAACTCTCCAACGGACAATGTGGCGCCAGAAGAGGTTGTCACAGGTATGCATTCGTCGGATGTTATTAGGGAAATTGTGCTGAGCCGAAAATCGTTTGGTCGATAAGAAGTTGAAGTCGAAAGGCCCCGATTATGTATTATCGGTTGAATTACAAACTGTATCTTATAGACTGGTTCCTTGGGTTAGGAAGATTAGCAGGGCATATAAACCTGTAGGATGGAGGGACACGAATGTCATTTTCATCACGAAAAGCTTACCACATGAAGGCGAAAGTTTTTCGTGCTATTAGTCTGTCATCCTTTATGCTGAAGACTCTTGAGATGTTGATAGAAATTTATCTTAGGGCAAAGATCCCTGGAGAACGTCTGTCGCGGCAGCATCTTGCATATGGTAATGGCAAGTCCACTGAAACAGTTCTACCCGACCTAGTCGGGTGTTTTGCTGGACAGGAAATTTAACTTCAAATCCAACCTATTGGAGACGGCAAGAAAGGCAACTCTTGCCATATACACCTGCAAGAGAGTCATTGGCAAAAGCTGGGAATTTAGACCAAGTGTCATGCATTGGATATATACTGAAGTTGTCAGACCTATAATGATATATGGTGCTGTTGTCTGGTGGACAGTGCTTCAAAACTCCACCTTCTGTTCAATAGTCAACCGAATCCAAAGGATGGTTTGTTTGTGTATCACAGCCGCACTGAGGACGAAACCTTCTAATGCACTGAATATAATGCTACATGTAATGCCCCTGATACTGCGGCTACTGCCGTGAGGCTAAAGAAGCTTTTTCTTTGGTCATGTGGTGGCTACGGACAATGTGTTATCCTTGATACAATGTCCGATGTTTCATACAGTGTGGATTACACCCTATCAGAGTCGCTTTTTGATAAAAAGTACTGTACCACTATTCCTGATAGAACCGATTGGAACTACGATATCCCTGGTTATAGAAGCTAAAGATCTAGAACTGGTCATATCGAAAATGTTACCCGATCACTGCAGTGTGTATCAAGCGGAGATCCTTGCAATTTAGGAAGTGGTAAAACGGCTAAGATATAATGTCATAACGACGATTGGCATAAATCTCTTCTCAAACAGCCATTAAATCCCTGGAGGACGTATTTTTGAACACAAAAACCGCCCTCGTCTGTCGTAGATCTCTTAACGAGATGGCTGAACAGTTCAAAATTCACCTGTTTTGGGTGCCGGACCACATCCAGGGATATCCCAGGGAATTTTAAAGCGAACGAGCTGCGAGACTAGGAACTACCTTAAGAATTCCAGGGAAACTGGAATCTGTGGATATGCCTCTAGCGCCATAAAAGCTAAGTTTTCATGACCAGGACCGAAGGACAACGAATGATAGATGGCTGAACAGTTCAAAATTCACCTGTTCTGGGTGTCGGACCACAGAGATATCCCAGGGGATTGTAAAGCGAACGAGCTGCGAGACTAGGAACTACCTTTAGAATTCCAGGGAAACTGGAATCTGTGGATATGCCTCTAGTGCCATATAAGCTAAGTTTTCAGGACCAGTACCGAAGGACAACGAATGATAGATGGTCACGAAGAGCGGGCTATGAGCATTCCAAAACTATGTGACCTTATCTAGTCATTGTGTCCTTCATGACAGACTGAAGATTGCCAGTTACGACTTTTGCAGAAGCTGTGAGGACATTGAAGAAGAAGAGACTATAGAACACCTTCTATGTGTGTGCCCCGCACTAGCAGTCAGAAGGAGTTACACTTTTGGTTCTCATTTCTTTGAGAACTTATCTGATTTAGCGGATGTGAACATTCGCAAGTTGTTGGGCTTTTTAAAGCGATCTGGATGGTTCAACAGTAGGAACTAGAAGGCATATTCCTTCTTCTGTTCCTGTTGTATCACAAAGGACGAAACCGTCTAAGTGAGTCTGATGGCAAATTGACACTTAAACCCAACCTTCCTTTCCCGAAGAGGACAACAATCTTCGACAGACCCCACCAGTGCAGTCGTAATCTTGTTGGCATTTTCGTCAATGTCTTCTATGCTTGGACAATGCAAATTATCTTGCCCAAGTCTCCTTCTGAGTAGCCTTCTGAATTTTGTCCTGCTGGTTTTCCACTTATTCCAGAAGCTTATCGGATTCGGCGCTGGCTGTGCTATTCTAAAATTAATGTAGCGATGGCCAGAGAGAGAATGTTAAATGGAGACCCTCCAATCCTGATTCTGATCGATTAGATGAAAGACAAATTTTAAAATGAAATTTTCTCCAAAGACAAAATTTCCAGGAAACTTTCTCTAAGACAAAATTTTATCCTATGAATTATTCTATAAAGCTGAAATTTTTATAAGATTTTTTCTAAAGACAAAATTTTAATGAAATTTTCTCCAAAGACAACATTTCCATAAAATTTTCTTTAAAGAAAAAATGACCATGAAATTTTCTCTAAGACATAATTGTATCCTGAGCCGAAATATTCAAATTATTTTCTCTAAAAACAAAACTGGCATGAAATTTTCTCTAAAGTTCTAGTCTGTTGCTACTCTGGTATCACAATGCACTTCATTCATATCATTGCCTTTGCTGACTTTCCCATTGTTGAAACCACTGTGCCAGCCACTGCATTGGCCATGTTGCACTACTTAAAGTACCATTTGACCATATCCAAGCAATGATGAGTAGGGAGACGGAATTGGAGTGTTGCATTAAAAAGGAATCGATCGACCGACTCACTCACTCACTAACTGACAGAGCGACCTAGCAAAGCTAACCAAGCGATTGTTGGCCAATTGGAGAATACACGTGCTGCCAATCAAAATCGTGCCGATATGATGACACTAAATGACAATAGTTTTAATTTGGCTTAAAAGGCCTATTTTACGGTCATTTAGTTGGGAATTAGATTTGTGATGAGTGTGACCGGGAATGTATATTAAGTTGCTGCTTTTAGGTTTTCTGCTTTTTAACTTGGACTTTTTCCGTCATTGCTTCCTTTTGGAGTGTGAGTGCGAATGTGTGTATGTGTGTGATCTTATGTTGCCATTGTAGCAACACTATCCAGTGGTTGGTGGGGCCAAATCATCGATGGTGTTTGGTATTTGGATTTTGGAGTACTGATGTCCATGATGATAATATGGTATGATAGTCACGTTTGAATTTTAATGCATGTCCTTTGGTTTAGTGTGGTTTTATAGTCATGGACAACAGAGATATACAGAGAGAAACGGACAGACAGCGTTCACTCTGTGGCAGACCAACTGAAAGACACATGAACGCTTGGATTAGGTAAACATAGCATGAGGTAAACATGTATTTGGTTACAAGTTCCCCCATTTACATCACTCTTCCTCTGGTCCTAGTAGTTGCTGTCCGCTTGACTGGTTATGTTGGAAAAAGTTAATGTGACATGTGTTAGTTGTCACTTAAATGGAACTACGTTAATTCTAATATAGTTTTCAGTTTCATATTTTTTGAGGTGTATAACATACTCATCGAATTCGTAGTTGGAGCATGAAATCGTGACAATATTTGGTGACATTTTAAAATGGTAAAATTATGGGAATATGACAGCAGATATGGAGGTGAAAAGAAGCAAAGCGTAATCCCGAAAAACATTGCAAAATTAATGGGATTCGTAAAAGAGGGGATTCAAAAATGATATTAGGTTCTATATCAAATAACAAGAAATGAACATATATTGGTTGCCCAAAAAGTAATTGCGGATTTTTTAAAAGAAAGTAAATGCATTTTTAATACAACTTAGAATGAACTTTAATCAAATATACTTTTTTTACACTTTTTTTCTAAAGCAAGCTAAAGGTAACAGCTGGTAACTGACAGAAGAAAGAATGCAATTACAGAGTCACAAGCTGTGAAAAAATTTGTCAATGAAAAATCCGCAATTACTTCTTGGGCAACCCAATAGCAAATATTGCAGCTGTTCAGATATGTAAGAAAATATTTTAGTGAATTGTTTTTTTCCTTAACAACAAATTTCGATAGATTCTCTTTAATGATGAAATATTCTCCAAAGAGGGAATTTTTTAAAAATTTTCTCTAAAGTCAACATTCGGATACATTTTTACTTTAATCACAAAAACTTGACAAAATTTCCTCTACAAAAAGAAAATATGTCAGCAAAAATGTTTACTGTAACAACAGAAAGTCTGCTGAAAATGGGTCAGTAGTAATTTTTTGCAAAAACAGCAAACATTTTCTGCTATTTTCAGGTGGTAAAAAGTTAAAAGTATCCTCAAAATGCAATAAATATTTTTTCGTGATTTTTAGAACATTTTCCAGCTCGAGATCATAATTTCTAATCAAAGAGTAGCAAAGCAAGGAACTTATAAATGTTGAGCAAGTGTGTGTTGTTATTCAAAACACTTTGACTGGTTAGTGTATCATGATTTCTGTTACGCCATGTAACTTCATCAGCACCTTTGTCAAATTGATGAAGGTGCCCTACATACCCAAAGACTATTGAGTTCGGTGTAGACCACGATTTTGTTTAGAAACAGGGCTCAATAAGTTCTCCAACTCTCCTTAGCGCAGCAAGAGAGAAGAAAGCCTTACTTTCCACTATTCCGATACATACTTATCATTAATGCTAAGAACAACAAACACATCAACATTGGCTTTTTGTTGTGCACTTAACCATTGTTTGAATGTCTCTGCAAATGCTTCTTTGTGCGAAGGCCACATTGACCTACAGCACAGCGACGGGCCGGTTCGTTTGGTTTGTCTCTTAGCGCTCTGATATTTTGATCTTTATAATCTTTTGGTGATGTTTTAAACATCATCCAGCTCTAGATCTTATACAATGCTTTCTATTGAAAGAATAGCATAGACAAGAACTTGTAAAAGTTGAGCAAGTGTGCGTTGTTTCTCAAAACACTTTGACTGGCTAGTGTATCATGATTTCTGTTTCGTCATGTAACTTCATCAGCACCTTTGTCCAGCACCTTTGTTCGAAAAATCACGAAAAAATTTAGAGTTCAAATTTACAGACCGCAGAGGAGAGTGGAAGGAATTATTATCAATTGACAAAGGTGGTGATGAAGTTACATGGCGTAACTGAAATCATGATGCACTAGTCAGTTAAAGTGTTTTGAATAACAACACACATTTGGTCAACTTTTACAAGTTCTTTACTATGCAAATTGCAAATTTTGCCCATGAACATTCCACTAAGGAACAGAGGCAAACTTCTTACATATCAATGAGTGCAGTCCGACTTAAGTTTAAGCTCCCTTTTTATAGCCGAGTCCGGACGGCGTGGCGCAGTGCGATACCTCTTTGGAGAGAAGTTTTATATGGCATAGTACCTCACAAATGTTGTCAGCATTAGGAGGGGAAAACCACCGCTGAAAATTCTTTCTGATGGTCTCGCCAGGATTCGAACGCAGGCGTTCAGCATCATAGGCGGACATGCTAACCTTTGCGCTACGGTGGCCTTTCCTATAGTTTTCCTTAAATAGAAAGATTATTGGAATGTGAATTACACACCGCTCAAGGAATACAATCAAAAACCCATGTCCAAATTGAAATTTTCAAAGACGACATGGGAGTGAGAGCAGAGACAACGGAAGACATGTTGAGGCTTTTGATACAGACCTATAAGCCTTACGACCTTTTTACTCAAAACGTATTGTGGATGCCATGAGAGTAGGACATCTAGCGAACTGCTCAAATACAAGCATCATGCTTATGGAAGATCGGTGGAGACTGCCCTGCACGAGGTTGTGCACACAATATAAGAATCCTTCGATGCCAAGACGTACACATTGGCGGCTTGCATTGACATTGAGGGGGCGTTTTACAATGTGCGGACCGACACACTGATCCAATCCTTAGACCAGTATCGGGTGGACCGGGCCCTTAGAGATTGCATAAACCATATGCGAAGGAACAGGTGAATAAAATGCGGGTGCCAAGATATAAATATAAGGGAAAAAATGGCACAAGGATCGCCACAGAGGGCGATCCACCATAAATAACATATAACGGTTGCCGACTGAGGAGGGATTTAAAGTCGTCTGCTATGCAAACGATATTATTGGGTTGCCCAAAAAGTAATTGCGGATTTTTTAAAAGAAAGTAAATGCATTTTTAATAAAACTTAGAATGAACTTTAATCAAATTTACTTTTTTACACTTTTTTTCTAAAGCAAGCTAAAAGTAACAGCTGATAACTGACAGAAGAAAGAATGCAATTACAGAGTCACAAGCTGTGAAAAAATTTGTCAACGCCGACTATATGAAAAATCCGCAATTACTTTTTGGGCAACCCAATATAATACTTCGTAGGAATAAGAATCCGAACGAGCTATGCAGAAGGGCCGAAGGGGCCTCAATGTTAACCCAGAGAAGACCGAAATATGTTCACGAGCAAGACAAAGATGGACCACTTTGACTCACCACATTTCCGTACTAAAACGATTTCGATATCTAACAAGGTCAAATACTTAGGAATGATCTTGGAAAGGAAACTGAATGGGAATTGTCACATTCAGGAGCGTAGCGAGAAGTATCACAGATGATGGGCACTATTTAGACGGGCCCTAGACTCGAAATGGAGCCTGAATCCAAGGATAGTCCTCTGGCACAACAGGAGAGTGATTCGATCAATGCTTACTTACGCCTCAGTAATTTGGTGAACAGCTATGGAGAAAAAGTGCAACATAAACCAGACAACACGTTCAGAGAACATGTTGCCTTGGTAAAGGCGGAGTGATGGAGGACCACTGGAGACTGTTCTAGATATCCGACATATTGACATACAGATTAAGTGTGAGGCAGCCACTGCGGTTATGAGACTTACGGCGATAGGGGGAATGAATTGAGGATGGGAACAGCTCATACCATTGCGGTAAAATCGAGGCGACGATAGCAAACCAGGGAGGGAAGAGGTTTCCGATCGGATACATGAGACGACACTTGAGGTCAAGTGCGGACACTGCTGCCAGTGGACTGGGCGACGATAGCTAACCTGGGAGGAAGGGAAGAGGCTTCCGTTCGGATACCTGAGACGACACTTGAGGTCGAGTGCGAGGCACTGCTGCCAGCGGCACAGTGATGGATTCACGGAACCCTAGTATTGCTATTAAAAAGGTCGTGTTACGCAGATGGAGAAAAACTAGAGGACAGAGTGGGACTAGGGTTCTACATTGAGAACCCAGGGACTGAGATCTGTTTTAGACTGCCTGTACATAATACGGTCGTGCAGGTGGAATGCTGGGCGATCACGGAATGCGTGATGTGGTGTGATGCTAATGCAAGGACATCGAGTGAAACTTCCACCGCTGGAATATGATGGCCACTTTTTATTTAAAAGCGCCAATTAATCGCTTTGTTGTGTCGAGTATCATAGCCACTCAGCATTCAAGCAAGAGTCGGTACCGCTTGGTATCTTACTGAGACTCTCCTCTAGATACCGCTGATTGTCTTCAACTGCAATTGCAATTAGAGAATTACACCAATATGGTGTTAAACATCTGCGAATCATCTCAGTGCGGTACTGGATGTGACACATTTAATTCAGTTTCCTATTCAAGACCACTCCAAAACACTTGACTTTGTTAGTTACCAAAATCATTCTGTTTAGAAAATGTGGCGCCTCGAATTAGCCCAACATCGTCTTTGTCGTTAATTGCTAGAGTTTAGTATTTTAAGTTAACTTTCAGTTCCTTAGGACAATAACAGTCGTATGCCATTTTGAAGACTCTTTTGGGCCTTTTGCATTGCTGAAAAAGACTTTTATCCCTTACAAATATTATAACATCGTCCGCAAAGCAAACAAGTAACGATCTCCGACATCCCACCCATAGAAGAGGCGATAAAACGATTCTCTATGACATGCCTTGTTCCACCTTATCTCTAATCCTGATCCAGCTGTTCTTTAGCATATGGAGGGATAGGATACCCTAAGGACCCGGTACAACCAGTAATGGTCTAAGGTCGACTGATGGAGTATGTCGGTTCTTGAAAGATTTTTATACCCTCCACCCTTGGATGGGGGGTATACTAATTTCGTCACTCTGTTTGTACCTACTCGAAATATTGGTCTGAGACCCCATAAATTATATTTATTCTTGATCGTCGCAACATTTATGTCGATCTAGCCATGTCCGTCCGTCCGTCTGTCTGTCGAAAGCACGCTAACTTCCGAAGGAGTAAAGCTAGTTGCTTGAAATTTTGCATAAGAACTTCTTATCAGTGTAGGTCGGTTGGTATTGTAAATGGGCTATATCGGTCCATGTTTTGATATAGCTGCCATATAAACCGATCTTGGGTCTTGACTTCTTGAGCCTCTAGAGGGCGCAATTCTTATCCAATTGGAATGAAATTTTGCACGACGTGTTTTGCTATCATATCCAACAGTTGTGCCAAGTATGATTCTAATCGGTCCATAACCTGATATAGCAGCTGCCATAAAAACCGATCTTGGGTCTTGACTTCTTGAGCCTCTAGAGGGCGCAATTCTTATCCGATTTGAATGAATTTTTGCACGAAGTATTTTGTTATGATACCCAACAACTGTGTTGGTTTAAATCGGTTCATAACCTGATATAGCTGTCATATAAACCTATCTGGGATTTTGACTTCTTGATCCTCTAGAGGTCGCAATTATTATCCGATTTGTCTGAAAATTTGTACGACGGATTCTCTAATGATCATTAACATACGTGTTTATTATAGTCTGCATAGATCTATAGCCCGATACAGCTCCCATATAAATCGATCTCTCTATTTTACTTCTTGAACCCCCAAAGGGCGCAATTCTTATTCGAATTGACTGACATTTTACACAGGTCTCCAACATATAATTTAATTGTGGTCCACACCAGACCATATCTTGATATCGCTCTAATAGCAGAGCAAATCTTTTCCTATATCCTTTTTTGCCTAAGAAGAGATGCTGGGAAAAGAACTCGACAAATGCAATCCATGGTGGAGGGTATATAAGATTCGGCCCGGTCGAACTTAGCACGCTTTTACTTGTTCTATTCTATACCCAACCTCGTGGAATCCGTTGTCCACTGATCTCCCTTTGACATATGCTTCTTGTAGATTACATTAAGTTGATGGAAATTGATGCCACGACTTAAAACTATAAATCCACTTAGGCCTTAAAGAGGCCCCTTTTGAGGTGCTTAACTTCGCTCATCTATTTCGTTAGTTAGTTACCATACTTTCTGGTTCGACATGTTAGTTACCATACTTTCTGGTTCGACATGGATGAAAAGGCATACGCCTTGAATCTGCTTGGATTTACGTTTTTTTATACTAACAGCATAGGATGGGGGTGTACTAACCTAGTCATTCCGTTTGTAATACCTCGAAATATTGATCTAGGACTCCATAAAGTATATATATTCTTGATCGTCCCGACATTTTGAGTCGAATTAGCCATGTCCCTCCATCCGCCCGTCCGTCGAAATCACGATAGCGTGATTAGCGCGTAAAGCTAGCAGCTTGAAATTTTGTACAGATACTAAATATTGATTTAGGTCATTGGGGATTGAAAATGGGCTATATCGGTTCAGATTTTAATTTAGCTCCCATATAAACCGATCTACTGATTTGACTTCTTGAGCTCCTGGAAGACGCAATTTTTGTCCAATTTGGCTGAAATTTTGCACATAGTGTTCTCTTATGCCTCCCAACAACTGTGCTAAGTACGGTCTAAGCTGATTTAGCTCCTATATAAAGCGATTTCCCGATATGACTTCTTGAGCCCCTGGAAGCCTCCATTTTCATCCGATTTGACTGAAATTTTGTACATTGTATTTTGTTGTGACTTCCAACAACTATGCCTAGTAACGTCTAAGTCGCTCAAGAACCTGATATAGCTGCCATATAAACCGATCTCCTGATTTGACCTCTTGAGCCCTTACAAGCTGCGATTATTGTCCAATGTGGCTGAAATTGTGAATGCAGTGCTCTTTTATGACTTCCAACAAGTACGGTCCAAATTGGTGTATAACCAGATATAGCTCCCATATTTTTGCAGAATCCATGGTGGTGGGTTCCCAAGATTCGGCCCGGCCGAACTTAGCATACTTTTACTTGTTAGTTATTATAATACCTGAAAGGAAAACGAACCCAATATTCAGTTTTTACTTTGATATAAGAAAGTGATGCCCATCTTCCGAGGCGTTGCTCTGACCAACGAGATATGCCATAATTCCTCATACGAATACAAGACATATGTTTACTTAACCATTTATGTTCTGCTATGATTTCGATAACCATCTTTGGATGTACAATGGAGTATTTTCGTTATGTTTCGAGCCTTCGTACAATTAGAAGCTTTGTATGTTCAAATTCGGGCGTTGCAATTCAGGGATTTATTCAGTTATCATTACAACGCTCTTCAATTCCATGAATTGGTTTTTATAGCACTTGGTTTGATTTCATTTTTCGGAGCGGACAACAACTTTGTCTCAATATTTTAATAAAATTTTCTAATATACAAAATTTCAATGCAATTTGCTCGAAGGGCAAATTTTCAATGAAAATTTTAATTAATTTCGTTAGGAAGTTGGTACATCTCTATTTTGAAATAAGATTTGGCGCGCTTAATTAAATGATATCAAATTCTATGAAAGTGCAATTTCTTGAAAACATTCCCAGCTAAGCTCTAGCTTACAAGTTCTTTAGAAATTATGTAAAACTTAACAAGTTAATGCAACGGATTACTTGACTTACGCTTGTCAGTGGCGCACTAAACGGCCATTGCAGTGAACTTTGTAGCATATTGGCAAAAAAACCAAACTCAAATGTGTCAGGGAAAACAGCAAAAGCGGATGGATGAATATGCAAACGTATTGAAAAAAAATGCCCTCAGGGCCATTGTCGGAAGTCAAAGCAAACACAAATGTTCAATTACATGGAGAGTTCTTCAAAAAGCAAAACAGTGGTCGATTGTCCGCCACAGACCATTCAAAAATTGCACTCTTGAATTTCCCTACAAAATGGGAAAATGAAATGAGAAAATTGGGAAAAATCTACTTCAACAATGTTAAGGAGAAAGACACAAACATCCAAGAGCAGAATGACCACAGAAAAGAGTGAAAGTCAATGGCAAAACTCAACCATCATCGTCGTCATCATCATCTATCTGTGAAGGGAAAATCTAAACAAATGGCAATTGATTGACCAAACAGCAAAAGTGCCAATTCTTGCAATACAAAAACAAAATTAAAAAAAAGAAGCAAATGCTGTAAAATTGTTGAGAAAACGGGGAAAAATGAAATTGCTACAACTATAAGGACATTTGTACATCAACATTGCTTACAAATGTCAGGGAAATTTTTTTGCACAGCAGTTTTGAACAACGTAATAGTGGAGGTGATATTAGTTAAAGTGTTTGTAGGGTCATTTCGCTGCAAATTTGCCAGGAAAAACTAAACCTAAAAAAAAAAATGTTTGTCAAAAATTTGACTTTTAGAAAACTTCCTCTAGTTATGCCCACCACCATAGGATGCCACCGTAGCGCCGAGGCTAGCATGTCCGTCTATGACGCTGTACGCCTGGGTTCGAATCCTGGCGAGATCATCAGAAAAAATTTTCGGCGGTGGTTTTCCCCTCCTAATGCTGGCAACATTTGTGAGGTACTGTGCCATGTAAAAATTTTGCTCCAAAGAGGTGTCGCAGTTTGGACTAGGCTATAAAAAAGGATATGTGAGAAGTTTGCCCCTGTTCCTTAGTGGAATGTTCATGGGCAAAATTTGCATTGCATTTCCATAAGATGGGGGTATACTAATCTAGACATACCGTTTGTAACACCTCGAAGTAGTGATTCTAAGTAGATCTAGCCATGTCCGTCCGTCTGTCGAAATCACGATGTTATTAATGATGTTGGTCATTGAGAATTGCAAATGGGCTATATCGGTTAAGATTTGGATAAAGCTCCCATATAAACCGATCTTGAGCCCTGGAAGCCGCAATTTTTGCCCGATTTGGCTGCAATTTTGCATGTAGTGTTCTGTTATGACTTCCCACAACTGTAGCAAGTACGGTCCAAATCGGTCTATAGCCAGATATAGCTCCCATTTAAACCGATCTCTAGATTTGACTTCTTGAGCCCCTGGAAGCCGCAATTTTTGTCCGATTTTGGTGAAAATTTGCATGTGGTGTTCCGTTATGACTTTCAACAACTGTGTCCAAATCGGTCACACCGAGTACAGTCCAAATCGGTCTATAACCTGATATAGCTCCCATATAAACCGATTTCCGATTTGACTTCATAAGCCTCTGAAATCCGCAATTTTTGCTCCATTTGGCAAAAAAATAGCATGTGGTGTTCCGTTATGACTTCCAACAACTGTGGCAAGTACGGTCCAAGTCGGTTTATAACCTGATATAGCTTCCATATAAACCGGTCTCTCGATTTGACTTCTTGAACCTATGGAAGCTTCAATTTTTGTCCGATTTGGCTAAAAATTTGCACAAAGTGTTCTTATATGATTTCCAACAGCTGTGTCTAGTGCGGTCCGAATCGGTCTATAACCTGATATAGCTCCCATATAAACCGATCTCACGATTTGACTTCATGAGCCCTTTTGCATGTGGCGTTCTGTTACGACTTTTAATAACTGTGCCAGTTACTTTGGACCGTAACCTGATATAGCTCCCATGTAAGCCTGTCTCTCGAGCATCCTTGTTCTGAAGCTTTAATATTTGCTGATTTGACAGATGTGGTATGTAGAATAAAATTATGCCCGTGCTTGTCCATAGGCAGGATTGCTTGGCAGGTTCGAAGATGGGTTATATCGGACTATATCTTGATATGTATAGAGGAGGTCACCGTAGCGCAGAGGTTAACAAGTCCGCCTATGACGCTGAACGTCTGGGTTCGAATCCTGGCGATATCATCAGAAAAAATTTCCAGCGGTGGTTTTCCCCTCCTAATGCTGGCAACATTTGTGAGGTACTATGCCATGTAAAACTTCTCTTCAAAGGGGTGTCGCACTGCGACACCCGTTTGGCTATAAAAAGGAGGCCCCTTATCATTGAACTTAAACTTGAATCGGACTGCACTCATTAATATGTGAGAAGTTTGCCCCAGTTCCTTAGTGGAATCTTCATGCAAATTGCAATATCTTAATATAGGCCCCATATAGACCAATCTTCCGATTTAAGTTTTTACGGCCATAAAACCAAATTTATTATGCGATTTCGCTGAAAATTGGCACAATGTTTTGAGTAGGATCCACGACATTCGTACTGAGTATGGTTAAGATTATTATTACCCAATTCCGCTGAAATTTGGCACAAAGATCTATGTTAGGCTTTCTGAATGTCGTTTCCTATGTGGTTCAGATCGGTCCATATTTGGATATAGCTACCATATATACCGTTTCCCAATTTAATGTCTTAGACCCATAAAAGGATACTCTACCGATTATCTGAAATTTGGCCTAGTGAGCTATGTTAGGCATTTCGATATCCGCACCCTATATGGTTCAAATCGGTATATATATGGATAGGGAGATCAGTCTATATATGGGGAGATTAGTCTATATGGAAGATAGATAAACTGATCTCCCAATTTAGGGTCTTGGGCCCCTAAAAGAAGTATTTATTACCCGATATCGCTGAAATACATGTACAAGGACCTATGTTAGGCTTTCTGACATCCGCTCCCTCCATGGTTCAGACTGGTTATAGCTGCCATATATCGATATCGCGATTTCAGTTCTTGGACCCATAAAATAAGAGTTTATAACTTGATTTCGATGAAATGTGACAAAGTGGAAAGAGATTCAATATGGACCCCATAGGTCAATATTTGGATGTAGCTGCCATATAGACAGATTTCCCGTTTCTAAATCTAAGGCCCATAGAAGGAGCACTTGTCCTCCGATTTTGCTGAAATTTGGCATAGGGACTTATGTTGCTAACTTTAATTGGCTATGACAGAACATTTGTTCCACTAGCCGAACGTAGAATAGCGTTCCAAGCGCCTCGATCTTCTGCGCCCATTATATAATCTCTGACACTAAGTTTCGAGGTAACTCCCACCACTTGATCTTTCCATCGGGCATTTGGTCGTTCCGGCCTTCCTTGAAGAAGCTTCTTCATTCATTCTGACAACATCAACTAGCAAACGCAGCCGTTGTATTTTGATACGTGTAACTATTCTATAGTCGTCATACAGCTCGTGGTTCTTACGACGCCTATATTCTTCATTAATGCAAACTGGAATTATGAAGAATCTTTCTCTCAAACACTCCAAGCACTGCCTCATCTGCTATTACAAGTACCCATGCCTCAGAACCATATAACAACAGGGGTCGAGAGGTAGGCTTGTTTCTAAACTGCTTACTTAGTCCAAAGTAACATCTGTTTGCCCTTATAATTCTTAGCTTTATATCAAAACTGGTGTCATTCGTTTCGGTTACGGCGGTGCCGTGGTAGATAAAGTTACTGACCGTCTCAAAATTGTGGTTCCCAACTTTCTCCATTTTCTTTATCTGATCGGTTGTATAGGGCTTTTTAGGAGTTGAACCATCTATTTCGTTTTATCTCCATTTACTGCCAGACCCATTTTCACTGACTTTTTTCAATTCTTTCTGACGCTACAATTTCTACTTCCAGTGACCGACCTATGATGTCAATGTCGTCGGTATAGGCGAGTAGCATGTGTTCTCTTGTGAGTAGTATGCTATGTCAATTCACATCTGCATCTCGTATAATCTCTCCAACAGGATTTTAAAGAGATCACACAATAAGCTGTCTCCTTGTCTGAAACCTCGTTTGGTATTAAAGGTTCGGAGAGATTATTTCCTTTTTTATTGAAGAATTGTATCAGTAAGTGTCATCATACAGAGTCTCATTAATTTTGCAGGGATACCAAACGCAGACATGGCTTGAAATAACTTTGAACGTAAAGGGGTATCGAGAGCGGCTTTGTAGTCAAGAAAGAGATGGTAGGTTGATTTGTCCTTCTCTGGTCTTTTCCAGGATTTGATGCAGTGTGAATATCTGGTCTATGTTGGATTTACCAGTTCGAAAGCCGCATTGATAAGGCCCAAATATCTCATTGACTGTAGGTTTTAATCTTTCATACAGTACAGTCGAGAGCATCTTACATATAAATCTTACACCGTTTAAGGAAGCCTAAACACTTGAATGTTTTTTTCGACAGACTTGTCTGTCATCCGCAAATGAGTAAATCGGATTCAATATCTGACCCAACAGATCGTTGATGAAAATTAGAAAAAGAGAAGGATAAAGAGAAAGAGAGAGAACAGAGCCCTGGGGTTCACCTGCGTTCAATTTATGCCCATTGGATGAGAACCCATCTATAACGACTCGAATAGTGCGATCTCTGAGAAAGTTCGAAATAAATCAAACGAAGCCATTACCGACACCAAATTCGACTAGCTTTGATAGTAGTGCACCGTGCCAGACCCTATCAAATGCCTTAGAGATATCCAGAGCCACAACCTTACTCTCACCAAACTGGTGGATTGAGCGACTTCAACGTTCCGACAGAAGTGCCCCAAGGTCGCCCGTAGAGCGATTTCTGCGAAACCCTTACTGTTGGTCGCTAAGAAGGCCATTAGACTCTAAATACCTCACAAGATGGTGATTAACCATGCTCTCCATGGCCTTGGAGAGAACGAAGCATATCGCAATTGGCCAATAATTCGCAGGGTTGTTTGCCCCACCCTTCTCGGGTATTGGCTGAACGTTCGCAACTTTCCAAAGCGTCGGGAAGACTCCCGCACGGTAGGCAAGGTTAAAAAGGTTGCGTAATGGAGGAGTGAGCGTCAAAGAACTCCTTAATAAGAGTTGAAATAGATGAAGAACTACCCTTTACCTTTTTTACGAACGATCAAAAGCTCTTACTTCCTCGTGTAGAAGCAAGAACCTTAGTACGCAAACGCCAATCGCGCCTTAGCACATTGGCTCACGAAGATCTTGCCTGCTTGCGCAGCAGTTCAGTGTTGGCATATATCCAAGCGCCACCATCTCTGGTTAAACCAACTTTTGTCGTCTGATTTAGCCGTTATAGTCCTAACTGGAATAAATGTCCTCATTCCAGCAGTATTTATATCGTCATCTAGAAAACATTTTTTCTAATTAAAATGCTGAAAGAACCCATTGAGATCAGCCCAACGTGCTTTTTCGTTTAAAAATATTGATCGCTTCGGAACAGGGGAGGAATGTTTGCTGTTAAACATAGAAAAACACTCCCTGCAAAATTTCAGGTAAGTCGAATAATAATTGCGCCCTCCGAGGCTCAAAGTCAATATATAGCAGCTATATCAGGATATATGACCATTTAGACCATACTTGGAACAGTTTTTGGAAGTCATACTAAAACGACATATGCAGAATTTCAACCATATTGAATAAGAATTGCGCACTCTAGAAGCCCAAAAAGTCTAATCGGGAGACTGGTTTATATGGCGGCTATATCAGGATATGGACGGATTCAGACCATAATGGACACACTTGTTGGAAGTCAAAATTGAACACTTCGTACAAACTTGCGCCTTCTAGAAGCTCAAGAACCAAGATCGGCTTATATTAGAGCAGGTTATAGACCGATTTGAGAGGGTCAAGAAGTCTAATCGGGAGATCGGTTTTTATGGGAATATTTGTTGTAAATACTTCTTTAAACTCTTTTGAACTTTCTTTCGAAGATTAAATCATTCGAAATGACTCAATTAGCTGCATTGCCATTTACACAAATAGGAGCAGAACAAAATAAGACAACAAAATCACCCCAGCCAAATGATTAAAGTTCCTGTGTTGTAATTCTGAAGGTTTTACAAGTGCTGATTGGAATACAAAGAAAATAAACGTTGTAGAGGGACAATGAAAGGACACAACACTGATCTCTATTGTCACTCATTGTTTGTTTAGCTATGTAAGCTGAACAATTAGCTATTCCGGGAAACAGAAATGAGCAAAGCGCCAAATGGAAAAAGGAAGCAACTTCAAAAAAAAGTTATTTTAAATTTGTCAAAGGAAATTATTGGGATAGTATTCGCTTATATTGAAATGTAGAAAATTAACGAAATGAGATGTTAAGATGTAATTAATTGGAACATTGTAGTAATTGCAGAAGTATTTCAATTGTTGCAATGACATGCGATTAGGGCGTTTGCTCGGATTAACAGCGCAGGGGTTGTAGGTTCTATACTCACCCAGTAAACCAAATGTCTGATGTCATACAAATCTGAACAAATTCTGAGGTCATAAGACTAAGAAGAAGAAGAAGTTCTCGTCCGAGGGAATTTTTGTTTCGACAGTTCTGATAGAATTCTGAAAGATTCCAAAATTCTTCTCATATGAGTTCTTTTTCATTCTTCTTTCCACCGTTTGGAAGAAATTCTGAACGATGCCTGGATTTCTTGGTTGTAGGTTTTTCTGAAAGAGTTCTGAACAAGACAAGGCTTCTTATGTTTTTCTTTGAATTTTTCTTCCGAACGAAGTTTGAACTCCGTATCGAACTTTTTTGAGTTCTTTTTTCATGCTTGCAATTTTCGCTATTTTTCCGAAGAAATTCGGAACGAATTCTGAACTTGTTGTCGAGCATATTTGTTTTTTTTTTATTTTTACAATTTTTTTTTAATCCCTAGAAGTTTTTGTTCCGAAAGTTCGGAAGTAGTTCTAAATATTATCTGAACTCCATGATGGATGTTTTTGTCTTTTTATACCCTTCACCTATACAGTAGTACAGGTTATTATAAATTTGGACATTTGTTTGTAACGCTAAGAAATAGAAGAGCTAGACCCATTGATTAGCATATCGATCGGCTTAGAATCACTTCCTGATTCGATTTAGCTATGTCTGTCTGTCTGTCCATGTATTCTTGTAATCAAGGTACAAGTCGCATTTGTTGCTCTACTGTCATAGAATCTTGCACAAGTCACTTTTTTGGTCCAAGGACGAACGTTATTGATTTTGAAAAACATCAGTCCAGATTTAGATATAGCCCACATATATATCCTTCATCTGATATGGTTCTACAGCCTTAAAACACTCAATTTTGGTCCAGACTTTAAAAAAATTAGCATGAGATTTTTTATTATCAAATTTAATCAAAATATACACTTTTAACCGATATATGGCCATAAAACTGCAGTAGCCAAAATTTGTATCCAAGTGTAGAAACCTCCTGCTGTTCTATACGATATTTCAGAAAGTATACGAAATAAAAGTCTGACAATATTTAAATATAGGTTCTCTTTATTAAAAGCAGTAGGTAGACTGGGTGGAGTAGGGTATTATTTAATCGGCTGCGCCCGACTTTAGCCTTTCCTTACAAGTTTTGTGCTTGATATTTCCCATATATTTCCGATTAAACCGTTAAGAATTTTTGTTTCGAAAGTTCAAACGGAATTCGTATTGAATTATGACCTCTGTGTCCGATATCTGTTGCCTTCTTTGTATAACCTCTACCATAAGTTGGGGTATACTATCTTCGTCATTGCGTTTGTAACACACCGAAATTTTGATTCGAGACCCAATAAAGTATATATACTCTTGATCGTCTTGACATTCTGAGTCGGTTTAGCCATGTCCGACCCTCTGTATCTCAAAAGCACGCCAACTTTTGAAGGAGTAAGGCTAGGCACTTGAAGTCTTGCGCAAATACTTCCCATTAGTGTCGGTTGGTTGGGCTTGTAAATGGGCCATACCGGTAAATATTTTGATATACATAGCTCCCATAAAAACCGATCTTTCGATTATACTTCTTAAACTTCTAGAGAGCGCAATTCTTATCCCATTTGGCTAATATTTTGTATAAAGTGAAATTTTGTCATGACTTCCATCAACTATGTTAAGTATGGTCAAAACCGAACTTGGATATTGACTTCTTGAGCCTCTGGATAGCGCCATTTTTATCCGATTTGGCTAAAATTTGGCATGTAGTCTTTTGTTGTGACTTCTAACAACTATGCTTATTATAGTTGACTTCGGTTTATAACTTGATATAGCTCCCATGTGAAATAAGCTTCCGATTACACTTCTTGAGCCTATAGAGCCTTCTCCTATGACCTTCAACGTCCGTGAAAATATGGACTGAATCGGTCTATAATCTGATATACCTCCCATATAAACCATTCTCCCGATATTACTTCTTGATCCCCTGCAAGGCGTCATTTCCGATTTGAGATTTTTCACAATGATTTCTACTATGGTCTGAAACATCCAAACCAAGTATGGTCCGAAACGGTCCTTAACCTGATATGGCTCCAATAGCATGGCAATTTTTATCCATTATCCTTTGTTAGCGTATAAAGAGGTACTGGGCAAAGAACTTCACAAATACGTTCCATGGTGGAGGGTGTATAAGATTCGGCCCGGCAGAACTTAGCACACTTTTACTAGTTTGTGCTTACGTTTTTGTGATTTTTAATTTCCGACCCTATAAAGATCAGCGTAAAAACCTAAGGCGATCTTGTCCGTCCGTCTGTCTGTTGAAATCATGCTACAGTCGTTAAAAATAGAGATATTGAGCTAAAATTTTGCACAGATTCTTTTTTTATTCATAAGCAGTTTACGTTCGAAGATGGGCTATATCGGACTATCTCTTGATATAGCCCCCATATAGACTGATCCGCCGATTTAGGGTCTTTGGCTTGTAAAAGTCACATTTATTATCCGATTTTGCTGAAATTTGGGACAGTGAGTTGTGTTAGGCCCTTAGACATCCTTCTTCAACTTGGCTCAGATCGGTTCAGATTTGGATATAGCTGCCATATAGACCGATCCGACGATTTAGGGTCTTAGGCCCATAAAAGCCACATTTATAATTAGATTTTGCTGAAATTTGGGACAGTGAGTTGTGTTAGGGCCTTCGATATATTTCTTCAATTTTGCCCAGATCAGTTCAGATTTGGATATAGCTGCCATATAGACCGATCTCCCGATTTAAGACCTTGCGCCCATAAAAGGTGCATTTATTTTCCGATTTTGCCAAAATTTGGGACAATGAGTTGTGTTAGACCCTTCGACGTCCTTCTTTAATTTTACCCAGATCGGTTCAGATTTGGATATAGCTGCCATATAGATCGATCTCTCGATTTAAGGCCTTGTCCTATGTCGCCGAAATTGGGGACAGTGAGTTAAGTTAAGCCCTTCGACATACTTTTGCAATATGGCACAGATCGGTCCAGAGTTGGATATAGCTGTCATATACACCGATCTCTCAATTTAAAATTTTGGGTCCATAAAAGGCGCATTTTTTGTTCGATGTCGCCGAAATTTAGGACAGTGAGTTGTGTTAGGCTCTTCGACATTTTTATTTTTAGATACATCTACTAAAAAGACCAATATTTTGTTATACACAATTGAGCGATGCCTTGTACCTATAGAATTTGGTCCAAATCGGAGCATATTTCGATATAGCTGTTATAGGGTATAAGGTATGCATTTTTCACCGAATTTTGACGAAAGGTGGTTTACATATATACCCGAGGTGGTGGGTATCCAACTTAACGCCTTTTTACTTGTTCCTTTTCTTCTTTCTATTCCTATCTCGCATCGATTATGCCGCGATGATTTGTCCTGCTTCTGTCTTCTATACACGCCCTAATCGTATTAAGTATAGTAGCCGTAATAGCTGCTTCATACTTAATCTGTATATCAATGGGTGGGATAACCAGGGTCCTCAATGTGGATCTCTAATCCCTGTCTGTCCTCCAGTTTTCAATTTTTAAATGGCAAAATCTGAGTTCCGAAGTCGCAGTAACTTCACTCACTCTCGACCTCAAGCTTTGTCTTAGGTATCTGATCCGATTTGATTTTTTCCTATCTCGCCTCGATTATGATGTACCAAAACAAAATACCCTTTATACCCAAAAATACGCCTCCACAAATAAGCCTCTGTTTCTATACGATTTAGTTTAAATTTTGTAGGTGCAGTACACCCATGTTCACTTATTTGATTTCTTCAATCTAATCCAGATATAAACTGAGTTAATGTATGTCAATATTAACCATACCCATATTTAGGTATAGAAGCATCAATTGTGACCTCCAATAGCCACAAAAAAAAAAAAATGGGCCAGATAAGACTGTAAGTATGAAATATCGTATGTGAAATATGGTTATAACAACTCTTTTGAGTTAAAATATCAAAAGCTTGGCTAAGACAGATTAAAATTTGATTACACACCCTGAACTAAGTCCTTAATATCCCCCCCTTTGGGGAAACCCTACGATTAAGACGCTTAAAATTCATTTTAAACAAAGACCAAAGCGAACTCTTCGCCCAATATAGCCAGAATAAATATTCTCTCCCTTCACTTATTTGCCATCCATTAAAAACTCAGACAGTTAGGAGAAACGTGTCTCAAGCATAAGGCTTGCATGACTGAACATCAGCAAAAAGTAGAGAAGTGGAGCAAGCAGCAGGAGTAGAAAGTTGAAATTAAACGATACCATTAAAGCGGAAAATTGTCGCTAATGCTGTCACAGCGTGCAATTGCAGTAAAAGATGGCGATTACAATGTAAAAGGCAAATTAAATGGCATAAGCATAGAGACAGCATGTCGGAGGAACGTCTAAGGGAAACGACTGCATACAAAGCTGTTGTAAATCCATAGAAATTAAGAGAGTTGTTTCGCTTGCTTTTGCGTTGCTACAACATCTTAAGCTCAATTGCCCTGCTAAAGAAGATTAATTGAAATAAGTAAAAGCGCGTCAAGTTCGTCCGGTCCGAATTTTATATATCCTACACCATGGGTTGCAGGTGACAAATTCTATGAATGAATTTTTCAAATATATTGGAGCTGAATCAAGTTGTAGACCAAAGAGAGCACTTTGAAATCGAAGTAGTCAAATCGAGCGATCGGTCTAAATGGGAGCTGTATTTTATTATGGACCGATTTGGATTATATTTGGCATGGATAATAGAAGTCATAACAATATTGTAGCCAAATCGAATAATAATTACGACCTCTAGCGGCTTAAAAAGTCAAATCGGGAGATCATTTTATATGTTAGCTATACAAGGCCATGGATCAATTTGGACCATACCTGCGACAGTTTTTGGAAGTTAAAACAAAACACCTAATGTAACATTGCAGCCAAATCAGACATAAACTGCGCCTTTTAGAGGCTCAAAAAGTTAAGATCCGAAATCGGTTCTTATAGCAGCTATATCAAAACATGGAGTGATATGGTCCATTAACAATTCCAACTGATCTACACAAACAGGAAGTATTTTTGCAAAATGTTATGTGTCTAGCATAACTACTTTGATAGTTAGCGTGCTCTCGACAAACCAACAGACTGACGGACAGAGAGCGAACATGGCTTAATCGACTAAGAATGTCAAGACGACCAAGAATATATTTTTTTTTTATCTCAGATTTATATTTCGATGTGTTACAAACGCAATGACGAGATTTATATACTCCCATCCTATGGTGAAGGGTATGAAAAGATTTCAAATTAAATTTCTGAAAGTGTTTTATGATGAAAATGTTTCGGAGATGTTAAAATCATGCAGAATATATTTTCACAATGCAGAGTGGGTGAAACGGTTGAAGTGGAGAAATCGTAGATTTTCATTTTAGAAAGAAAATTTTCATAAAAACTTAAAACCAGAACGCAGGTTTCCCTTGCATCAATAATTGGTGGCCGATTCAAGTTTGAAGTCAACATTTTTGAGTTTCTTTTTTTAAAGGCGTGCCGCAGAGCGAAGACAAGGATTTTATATTGGGGGCCCATAGTAGAACAACAAAATAATAATTAGAACGTCTACACGTACTAATTTTTGTTTTATAGTTTGGAAAATAGGAAAATGAGGGGGGGAAGGGCTCGGGCCCGACAGCTCACCAGAAGAGTGGCCAAGGCCAACAGTCATTAGAGACAATTCCCATGAGGCGCGAAAGGTGGAAACATTTCACATGTTCTAGGAGGAAGAGGATATCTTAAGTCGTTTTTATACCCACCACCGAAGGATGGGGGTATATTAATTTTGTCATTCCGTTTGCAACACATCGAAATATCCATTTCCGACCCTATAAAGTATATATATTGTTGATCAGCGTAAAAATCTAAGACGATCTAGACATGTCCGTCCGTCTGTCTGTTGAAATCACGACACAATCTTTAAAAATAGCGATATTGAGCTGAAATTTTGCACAGATTCTTTTTTTGTCCATAAGCAGGTTAAGTTCGAAGATGGGCTATATCGGACTATATCTTGATATAGCCCCCATATAGACCGATCCGCCAATTTAGGGTCTTACGCACATAAAAGCCACATTTTTTATCCGATTTCGCTGAAATTTGGAACAGTGAGTTGTGTAAGGCCCATCGACATTCATCGTTAATTTGGCTTAGATCGGTTCAGATTTGGATATAGCTGCCATATAGATCGATCCTCCGATTTATGGTGTTAGGCCCATAAAAGGCACATTTATTGTCCGATTTTGCTGAAATTTGAGACAGTGAGTTGTGTTGGGCACTTCGATATATTTCTTCAATTTG
Source organism: Stomoxys calcitrans (assembly GCF_963082655.1). Lineage (NCBI taxonomy): Eukaryota > Metazoa > Arthropoda > Insecta > Diptera > Muscidae > Stomoxys > Stomoxys calcitrans. The sequence continues at coordinate 88,599,584 of NC_081553.1, forward strand.
GTCCAGATCGGTTCAAATTTGGATATAGCTGCCATATAGATCGATCCTCCGATTTATGGTGTTAGGCCCATAAAAGGCACATTTATTGTCCGATTTTGCTGAAATTTGAGACAGTGAGTTGTACCCATTGGGCACTTCGACATATTTCTTCAATTTGGTCCAGATCGGTCCAGATTTAGATATAGCTGCCATATAGACCGATATCTAGGTTTTAGGTTTTGGGGCCATAAAGGACGCAATTATTGTCCGAGAAATTTGAGACAGTGAGTTTGGTTAGGCTCTTCGACGTCCTTCCTTAATTTTGCCCAGATCGGGCCAGATTTGAATATAGCTGCCATATAGACCGATCTTTCGACTTAAGGTTTTGGGCCCATAAAAGTAACATTTATTGTCCGATGTCGCTGAAATTTGGGACAGTGCTTTGTATTAGGCTCTTCGACATTTTTATGCAACTTGGCTCAAATCGGTCCAGATTTGGATATAGCTGCCATGTAGACCGATATCTCGATTTTAAGTCTTGGCCCCATAAAAGGCTCATTTATAATCCGTTTTCACTGAAATTTGACACAGTGACTTATGTTAGGCTTTTCGACATCCGTGTCGTATATAGTTCAGATCGGTTTATTTTTACAAATAGCTAATGTATTTATTAGTATTTGGTCCAAATCGGAACATATTTGGGTATAAATGATATGGGACATAAGGCGGACTTGTGTAATTAATCTTCAAGCAGCTTATACTAAACTTCTTATTGAATTCACTTACAAACAGTTACAGCATGCGGAAAACCATTTGTTAATGCCTACATAGCGGGAGGAGTATTACATTTCTAGGTTGCGATCGGCAATAAAAACAAGTAAAAGCGTGCAAAGTTCGGCAAGGCCGAATCTGCACCATGGATCACATTTTTCAAGTTTTTTGAATGATTCTTTTAATCTATATAAAGGGTGATTTTTTTGAGGTTAGGATTTTCATGCATTAGTATTTGACAGATCACGTGGGATTTCAGACATGGTGTCAAAGAGAAAGATGCTCAGTATGCTTTGACATTTCATCATGAATGGACTTACTAACGAGCAACGCTTGCAAATCATTGAATTTTATTACCAAAATCAGTGTTCGGTTCGAAATGTGTTCAAATTTTGACAAATTTTGTTCAGCGATGAGGCTCATTTCTGGTTGAATGGCTACGTAAATAAGCAAAATTGCCGCATTTGGAGTGAAGAGCAACCAGAAGCCGTTCAAGAACTGCCCATGCATCCCGAAAAATGCACTGTTTGGTGTGGTTTGTACGCTGGTGGAATCATTGGACCGTATTTTTTCAAAGATGCTGTTGGACGCAACGTTACGGTGAATGAACACATTTCGAACCGAACACTGATTTTGGTAATAAAATTCAATGATTTGCAAGCGTTGCTCGTTAGTAAGTCTATTCATGATGAAATGTCAAAGCATACTGAGCATCTTTCTCTTTGACACCATGTCTGAAATCCCACGTGATCTGTCAAATACTAATGCATGAAAATCCTAACCTCAAAAAAATCACCCTTTATGAGCTACATCAAGTTCTTCACCAATAGGGACCGTACTTGTCGTGGCTGTTAGAAGTCATAGAAAACAACCACTTCCAAAATTTCAAGCAAATCGAGTAAAAATTGCGCCCTCCAGTGGTTCAGAGTGTCAAATTGGGAGTTTGGATTATATGGCAGATATATCAGGTTATCAACCGATTTCGACCATACTTGGCACAGTTGTTGAAAGTCATTTCTCAACGTTAAGTGCAAAATTTCAGCCAAATCGGATCAGAATAACGCCCTCTAGAAGCTCAAGAAGTCAAGACCCAAGATCGGTTTATATGGCAGCTATAGCAAAACAAAAACCATTTTGGGCGCTCCGGTAGCCGAGTTGGTTGCGTGCTTGGATTAGCAGTGCAGGGGTCGTGGGCTCGATTCCCGCCAGAAGCCTTGGTCTGTCGCTACTGTGGTAGCACTATGGACTTAAAATTGTCTAAGTGAGTCTGTGAAGGACTGCCACTCTTACTTAAAGTAACTTAACCTTGGCCCACTTACTATCCTAACCCACCTTTAGTAATATGAAATATTTGTACAAAATTTCAAGCGTCTAGCTTTACTTGTTCGAAAGTTAGCGTGCTTCGACAGACGGACAAACGGACACAGCTAGATTTTCGTGTGCCAATGAGCTTAGGCGCGAACGGCGTCTGCGTACTTAGGTTCTTGCTTCTACACGAGGAAGTAAGGGCTTTTGGTCGTTCGTGAAAAGGGTAAAGGGTAGTTCTTCATCTATTCCAACTCTTGTTAAGGATGTTCAAACGTTCACTGACCCGGTTGATAAGGCTAACCTGTTGGCTGATATATTTGCAGGGAACTCTTCCCTTCCTGACAGCAACCAACCACTCCCCACAATCGAAAACGTATTTGGCGTCATGCCCTCGTGGAGTTAAAAGGTTTCTTAAGAGTCTAGACGTAAAGAAATCCCCGGGCATGGATGGCATATCAACACTTGTCTTACGCAGATGTTCTTCGAAGTTAGAAGGTTGCAAACGTTCAGCCAACGCCCAAGAAGGTTGAGGAAAACAACCCTGCGAATTATCGGCCAATTGTGATATGATCTGCTCTCTCAAAGGTCATGGAGAGCATGGTTAATCACCATCTTGGGAGGTGTTTAGAGTCTAATGGCCTTCTTAGAGACCAGCAGTATGGGTTCCGCAGAAATCGCTCCACGGGTGACCTCATGGCATTTCTGTCGTAACGTTGGAGTCGCTTAATCCACCAGTTTGGTGAGAGTAAGATTGTGGCTCTGGATATCTCCAAGGCATTTGATAGAGTCTGGTACGGTGCACTATTATCAAAGCCTATCGCATTTGGTGTCGGTATGGCTTCGTTCGATTTATTTCGAACTTTCTCAGAGATCGCACTATTGAAGTCGTTATAGATGGGTTCTCATCCAATGAGGATAAATTGACCGCAGGTGAACCTCAGGGCTCTGTTCTCACTCTTTCTCCTTCTCTTATTCTTATTTTCTTCAACGGTCTGTTCGGTCAGACATTGAATCCGATTTACTCATTTGCGGAGAGATTGAAGGCAAGAGGCAGATTATGGACGATACACTCTGCCAAGATTTGCTGGCCATTTTTGAGTGGCGTCGAATGAATCGAATAGACTTAGTGCTGCTTGTTGTCACACAAACGACTCGCTGACCCATTACGATCATCTTTATCTATCAACGGTGTAGATGTTGAGCAATCAGAAGCTTTTGATGTTCTGGGCATGAAAATACAAAGTGATGTCCGTTGGGTTAAACATCTATTCGAAGTGTGGAAAGAAGAATTCAAGTGTTTAGGCTTCCTTAAACGGTGTAAAAATTATTGCACTCCGTCTGATCTTCTTAACATCTATACCACTTTCATAAGGCCGAAAATGGACTACAACTCAGATGTATGGGCTGGAGCTACAAAATCATCGCTGGAGCTACTGGACCGTATACAGAGGAGAGCGATAGCCTTGATTGGGGACAGTGGGGTATCCAACTCTATTGCCTCCCTTCATCATTGTCGCAATGTGGGTTGTTTGGCATTGTTCTATCGGCACTTTCCTGGTGTGCGTTCATCTGACATTCGTCTTCTTATTCCTGATGTAAGGATGTATGTCAGGGATACTAGACATTCCAGAAACTCACACCCGTTTGTAATTGATTGGCCAGCGGACCACACAATGCATTATCGAGAGAATTTTTATTTCACACGAACCGTTCGTAGTGGAATCGACTTCCGGGTAATGTTTTTCCCACACACTTTGACATCAAAAGATTAAGGACAAATGTCAATAAGCACTACATCCTTTTTCCTCCCTCCAATTCCTAGTTTCCTCTCGCTAACGCAATGCCCTGCATTCATAGGGGACATCCCCTGCGTGTTGGCTGAAAGAAAACAAGTAAAAAGGCGTTAAGTTCGGCCAGGCCGAACTTTGGATACCCACCACCTCGGGTATATATGTAAACCACCTTTCATCAAAATTCGGTGAAAATTTCATACCTTATACTCATATACCTCATACCGATCTGAACTATATACGACACGGATGTCGAAAAGCCGAACATAAGTCACTGTGTCAAATTTCAGTGAAATCGGATTATAAATGCGCCTTTTATGGGCCAAGACTTTAAATCGAGATATCGGTCTACATGGCAGCTATATCCAAATCTGGACCGATTTGGGCCAAGTTGCATAAACATGTCGAAGAGCCTAACACTAAGCACTGTCCCAAATTTCGGCAAAATCGGACAATAAATGCCTCTTTTAAGGGCCCTAAACCTTAAATCCAGAGATCGGTCTATATGGCAGCTATATTCAAATCTGGACCGATCTGGGCAAAATTGAAGAAGGACGTCGAAGAGCCTAACCAAACTCACTGTCTCAAATTTCAGCGACATCGGACAATAAATGCGTCTTTTATGGCCCCAAAACCAAAAACCTAGATATCGGTCTATATGGCAGCTATATCCAAATCTGGACCGATCTGTGCGATATTGCAAAAGTATGTCAAGGGGCTTAACTTAACTTGCTGTTCCAAATTTCGGGGACATCGGGCAATAAATGAGCATTTTATGGGCTCAAAACCATAAATCAAGAAAACGGTCTATATGGCAGCTATATCCAAATTTGAACCGATCTGGACCAAATTGAAGAAATATGTCAAAGGGCCTAAGACATCTCACTGTCCCAAATTTCAGCAAAATCGGATAATGAATGTGGCTATTATGGGCCTTACACCATAAATCGGAGGATCGATCTATATGGCAGCTATATCCAAATCTGGACCGATCTGAGCCAAATTAACGATGGATGTCGATGGGCCTTACACAATTCACTGCCCCGAATTTTATCAAAATCGGATAATAAATGTGGCTTTTGTGGGCCTAAGACCCTAAACCGGAGAATCGGTCTATATGGCAGCTATATCCAAATCTGAACCGATCTGAACCAAATTAAAGAAACATGTCAAAGGACCTAAGAAAACTCACTGTCCCAAATTTCAGCGAAATCTGACTATAAATGTGGCTTTTATGGGCCTTAGACCCTAAATCGAAGGATCGGTCTCTATGGCAGCTATATCCAAATCTGGACCGATCTGAGCCAAATTGACAAAGGATGTCGAAGGGCCTTACACAACTCACTGTCCCAAATTTCAACAAAATCGGATAATAAATGTGGCTTTTATGGGCCTAAGACCCTAAATCGGCCGATCGGTCTATATGGGGGCTATATCAAGATATAATCCGATATAGCCCATCTTCGAACTTAACCTGCTTATGGACAAAAAAAGAATCTGTGCAAAATTTCAGCTCAATATCTCTATTTTTAAAGACTGTAGCGTGATTTCAACAGACAGACGGACAGACGGACGGACATGTCTAGATCGTCTTAGATTTTTACGCTGATCAAGAATATATATATTTTATAGGGTCAGAAATGGATATTTCGATGTGTTGCAAACGGAATGACAAAATGAATATACCCCCATCCTTCGGTGGTGGGTATAAAAAAGCGGGTAGATTTACGCGTTCGACCCCTATCGTGATTTCTACAGACGGACGGGCTAGACCGAATCAAAATGTCGAGAGGACCCAGATCAATATTTCGAAGTGTTACAAACGGAATGGGAGGCCACCGTAGCGCAGAGGGTAGCATGCCCGCCAGGATTTGCACCCAGACGTTTAGAAAATCATAAAAATTTCAGCGTTGGCTGGCGACATTTGTAAGGTCCTATACCATGTAGAAACTTCTGCTCAAAAGAGCTGTCGCACTGCGGTACGCCGTTCGGACTCGGCTACAAAAAGGAGGCCCCTTATCATTGAGCTTAAACTTGAATCGGTCTGCATTCATTGATATGTGAGAAGTTTGCCCCTGTTCCTTATTTAAATGTTCATGGGCAAAATTTGCAATTTTTTTACAAACGGATTGACAAGATTAGTATACCTTCATCCAATGGTGATGGGTAATAAAAATCATTCACAAATAATGGCAGCTCTACCTTTAGATTGAAGTGCGTTGTCTCTTCCCTTTTCTGATACTAGTCTTGATTTTGCCGGTCCCCTTCAAATAAACACCTCTACCCCTCGGAATGCTGTTTACCAAAAAGGTTATGTGTGCTTCTTCGTGTGTTTTAGCACCATACACTTGAAGCTTTGTTCAGATCTCTCCTTAAGCTCCATTCTAGCCGTGTTCACCAGGTTTGCAAGTTGGCGTGTACTTCCGAGGAAGGTAATGTCCGACAATGGGATAAATTTTTTCGGAACAGAAAGAAAGATTCGCCATGATTTTAAGCAATTTCACGACCAGGTGACATAGGACATCTCAAACAAGTACATCACCCAAGGTCTTTCCTGGTGTTTTATACCATCAAATGCGCCCTATATCGGTGAACTATGGAAGGCAGGTGTAAAATCATTTAAGACTCATTTCAAAAAAGTCGAATAAAACCTAAAGTATACATTGGAGAAGTTCTCCACTCTTCAGGCACGAATTGAAGCAGTTCTGAATTTTCGACCTCTGTCCCCAATGTCAGACGATCCCTTAGAATTAAATACACTTACCTCAGGTCACTTTTACGTGGAGCGCCAATTGTCGCCCAATCTGAAAATGCGTCTGAAGCGCAGTCTCTTTCGGACCGTTGGGAAAAACGTAAGACTCTACTACAAAAATTCGCACGGCGGAGGAAAGATGGGCATCTAAAGGAGATGCAGCGTCGATATAAATGGAAGAAACACAAGGAGGATCTTGAAATCAATCAGATGGTTGTAATCAAAGACGATCAAATGCCTCTATATTAATGGAGGCTTGGACGAATGACGAAAGTCTATCCCGGCGGTGACGGACATGTAAGAGTGGTAGAAATAAAGACCGCCGGTGGAACAGTTGTCCGAAATATTGACAGATTGTTTCTATTGAATCAAACTAAATCGAATGAACAATATTTAGGGATTATGTCTCTGTCCCCGTATTTTTTTTTTTTTTTTTTTACAAAATTCTCCCGCAAATACTGATCCATTAAAAAAAGCCCGAATATGCTTGGGCGTTTAAGAATTTTCCATCTGCTTTTTATCTCTACGGGGTTCCTCGCAATCCAGCTCTAAATTCTTAGACATGGAAATCGGTTATCGCAGGATAGAAGCGCTTCGTCTAGGGTACGGCATGATTTGCCTAGCTCGGTCCCACAAATCCTACGAGTGTACCTCAAAAGTGGCTTGCAAAAAAATGAGATGGTGAACACGACAATTTATTGCACCGTCATCCTGTGGAAAGACTGGCTCTTTCACAGATGGAACATGGACGTGTTCCGTCAGATGTGTCGCATTGATTGGCAACCTTATCACCTGGAATGCGGGATAGACGAGCTGGTCACCGTCGCCGAACTCAAGGTAATCGCTTTCAAAGAGGGCGAACTGTCGATACCCCAACCACAGTGAGGTCACCAAATCCCGAAAGTCATTGCGGCCATGTTAGGGCACCAATTTCTAAAAACCATCGCGGCCATAAAAAATCGGGATCGGTCACGTGTTAAACGTGATAACTCGAAACACGATCAAGAGTCCCTGAGGAAGAAGATGGTGAAGATTGCAATTAAAGCGCTATAGCGCTTAACCGTTTCTATGAATGTATAACCTATTGCCCAATCGATTAAGACGGGGGAGGATATTTAACGTAGTTTAATCAAATTAATTGAATTGGAATATTATTGAATTAGAAATGTATTTGCCTATAAACATTCTATTAAGGAACTGGGGCAAACTTCTTACAAATCAATGAGGGCTGTCCGATTCAATTTTGGGCTCAATGATAAGAGACCTCCTTTTTTATAGCCGAGACCGAACGACACCTCTTTGGGCGAAGTACCTCACAAATGTAGCCAGCATTTGAAGGGGATAACCACCGCTGAAAATTTTTCTGGTGTTCCTGCCAGGATTCGAACCCAGGCTTTCAGCGTCAAAGGCGGACATGGTAACCACTGCGCTATGGTGGCTTCCTATGCAGCAACCCTTAGGACCTAATTTTATCCGCATGTGGTTATAACTCGAAGCCGAGGTTGCCTGCTGGGCACCACCGGAATCCTCGGCCTTTTTGCAGATTACCACCGCTCAACACTGATCGCTGATTTTCTCTATTGAGTTCAATTTAATGTTTTTAGTCATTGAAAGGCTACGACATTCTTCAACCAGAAAGACCAAACCAGTCACAATGACAGTTCTCGTAACACAGCCCTTTAATTTCTTCAGCCTCTTTTATAGTTCAAGATATTTAGAGTAATTTTCTTTGCAATCGTTTAAAAGTTTGCCAGCAGTTCACTAAACATGAATCCTTTCGCTTGTATTAGAAATTCCATGCTTAAACATTAAGACTCTAAGCTTGTAAAAAGCAAAGCTAGGTACATGTATATAAAACAAATCAAAAGGACTGTTCTGCCATCCAAAGGAAACTAACCATACTACTATATTCTCGAAATAGTACCAAGAAAATCCACACATTTTCACCAAAACATATAAACGTTGTTTTAAGTTGATAGAAATCAAAGTTGTGTCTCTCCACCTGCTGACTTTTAAATGCATCAAATAAATTATCAACAAAACAACACCACAAACAAAACTTAGATTTCGGAAGGACAAAACAAACATACACTGCGAGAGATTACAAATGTGAAAATGGACATTGACCAGTGGCCAAAAGACCTGATTTGTTCATGGACACACATTAACGCTGCATACGTAATCGAAGATACACACACCTATGTACATATGTGGCAATTTTTACAGCTTCAAGGGTTTTGTCCTGCAACGACTACCAATTCTTTTGGAGGAGAAAAAGTATGATAAGTTGGGGAAATCAAGAGTCGTTGTGACAGATGACGATATTTCCCAATGACAAACAATAAGCCGTCCGAATTTGGGGTACTCTCCAAAATAGATTTTGCTAAAAATGTCCATGAATAGCTAAGGAAATCAAGTTTTCTAAGGCCTCAGGATTGTTGGAAATTTTGGGAATCATAAACACACCTCACATATCAAATTTTAGCCAAAACGAACAAAAAAAAAAAGGTTTCCCAAAAACGATAAGGTTAAGTGCCTAGAGGGAATCCAAGCTCAAAAAAGGTGCCCACCGCAAATCACGTTTTTTTCTCACAATGATAAACGCCAATGTCTGTGATGACGAGCGTGCTAAGTTTGGCTGGGCAGAATCTTATATACCCTCCATGTCTCAAGTTCTTTGCCCGGTATCTGTTTATGGGCAAACTAAGCATATTAGATAAGAATTGCTATGCTATTAGTAGAGGCCATTGTGCAAAGTTTCAACCAAATTTTGCCTTTTAGAGGCAGAAGAATTAAAATCGGGAGATCGGATTATATGGGAGCTATATAAGATTATGATCCGATTCAGACCATATTCGGCGCGTATGTTAGAGGTCACAGCAACTGTTACTGTGTAATTTTTCAGCCTAATCGGAGAAGAATTAAGCCCTTTAGAGGATGAAGAAGTAAACTCGGGAGATCGGTTTATATGGGAGCTATACCATGTTATGGACCGTTTCAGATTATAATTAGCACGTATGATAAAGGTCATAAAACAAATCACTGTGCAAAATTTCAGCCAAACCGGATAAGAAATATGCCCTCTAGAGGCTCAAGTATTATTATCGATAGATCGGTTTATATAAAAGCTATTGGGTTGCCCAAAAAGTAATTGCGGATTTTTCATATAGTCGGCGTTGACAAATTTTTTCACAGCTTGTGACTCTGTAATTGCATTCTTTCTTCTGTCAGTTATCAGTTGTTACTTTTAGTTTGCTTTAGAAAAAAAGTGTAAAAAAAGTATATTTGATTAAAGTTCATTCTAAGTTTTATAAAAAAAATGCATTTACTTTCTTTTAAAAAAATCCGCAATTACTTTTTGGGCAACCCAATATATAATGTGTTGAACTGATTCGTATGGTTCGAACACATTGACGCAGTTATTGAAAGTCAAAAGGAAACACGTCATGCTAAACTTCAGCCAATTCGGATAAGTATTGCGTCCTCTAGAGGCTCAAGAAGTCAAGATATTGATGTTTTATATGGCAGCAATATCAGGTTATGAACCGAGTAGACCATTCTTGGCGCAGTTGTTGAAAGTCATAACAAAACATCTCATGTTTAATTTCAGACAAATCGAATCAGAAGTGCGCCCTCTAGAGTCTCAAGAAGGCAACTATATCAAAACATGGATCGGCATTTACAATACTAGAAAAAATTTGTGCAAAAGTTCAAGCGCCTAGCTTCACTCCTACGAAATTTATCGTGCTTTTAACAGCCAGACGGACGGACGGACTTAGAAAGGCTAGATCGATTTAGAATGTCAAGACGATCAAGAATATATAAATTTTGTTGGATCTCAGATCAATATTTCGATATGTTACACACGGAATGACGAAATAAGTATACCTCCCATTTTATGGCGGAGGGCATAAAAAAGTTCTCGACCGTCTCCAACGGCCATCCATCGCATACTCTGCAAATACCTCCTTGGGTGTCCAGCGGAACGTTAAAAACCTGACATTGCAATGACCATTCAGGAATGGCATAGGCAGTATGAGATCACACCTTCTTAACTCCAGGATAACTTCCTGTTCCTTGAAACACTCAGTCAGAGGGCCCTAGCAATGATAAAAAAAAACTTTCTTGACCATCTCCAACGCATACTCGTCATCACAGACATTGCAAACGCCCCACTAATTGACCAGCGGAACGACAAAGACCTGACATTGCAATGACCATTCAGAAGTTGTGTATAAGCAGTCCGAGATCATACCTCCTTAACACCAGGAGGACCCTGACAACCCTATTCCCAGGGCATCAGTCCACCCCTTCTTCGCGGGGTTATAATTGAAAGCATCCCCACAACCAATGAGCTCGAATAGGAGGGGTTCATTAGATCAGTAGCACCATTTGCGCCCATGTTTCATTCCAAGCTAGCTCTCGGCCACTTCGAACTCCGCTTGATGTCCTGGAACTCTGCAGAGCCTGGCAGACTTGTCTATGTTTCCTTTGGTGTCCCGATTAGAGATGTGCGCGAGACGAGAAAAAAATTTAATTCACGCATGATTTTTTTATGTAGAGCGAGCGTGTACGTGAGACGCACGCTCACGAGACGAAAATTTTACTCACGCAAGATTTACGAAACTCTCACGACTGACGAATCACGAGGCACTGACGAATCACTCGCGAGAAAATCACGAGTCGCGCCTTTACAAATATTTTTCCATGAAGCGAATAATAGTTTTTTTTCATGCGTCTCAAATCATACAGCATTTGGACGTAGGAAAATTAATATATAGGATTTTTTTAGGGACGCTACAAAAGTAGACCAATAGGGACAGTAAACGACACCATATTTTTGCCGCTGTTTTGAAATTTCTCTTCAGTAAGGTTTGCCATTTCATGATGGAAAGATATAGGAGCCAGCAACCAGTCGAAACTAATAAAATTTACTACCGAAATTCGGAGCCAGAGGCCTCATCGTCTTCATCGAAAAATCATTTTCAGCGGTGAGGCTCATTTCTGGCTGAATGGCTATGTCAAAAAGCAAAATATGAGTTATTGGTCAGACAGCAATAGACACGTACTCCAAGAGTACTCATTGCATACTGAAAAATTACGTTTCGGTGCTGTTTATGGGCCGGCGGCGTCATTGGGCCGTACTTCTTCCGTGATGATCACGATCGGCACGATAATGTGAATGGGTATAGCTACCGTTGAATGACAACAGAATATTTTTGGTCCCAATTGTTCCAACAGGACGGCGCCACACAGCGAATGTCACGAAATGGTCTAGTCGATTAGCCATCTCGGTCGTGCGTTTGATGCCGTTAGACTATTTCCTATGGAGCTACGTCAAATCTATGGTCTATGACGACAAGCCAACGACGATTGATTGCCTTCGTACGAACATCGATCGCGAAATTGCAACCGTATTGGCAGCATTATGCTTGAAAACCGTTAAAAATTGGATTCAGCGTCTGGACTTCTGCAAATGTGCCCGTGAGTCATGAGCTTCTCGAGATTTCACTCGATTACGCTCATGCACGAAGAATTTGAATTCAATCATGGTCACGCAGGATCACGTGATTGAATTTGGATCTCGTTCACGAATCACGTGACTGACCCGTAATTCACGTGTGACACGACAATTCACAACTCATGAGCATACCTCTAGTTTCAACCAGACATGACCCGACGTCAGAGCCTTTAAAGCCGCCTGACTGTTCACACTTATTGTGACAATCTTAACCGGTAATCACTCCTGCAACGTCATCGTTTTCAGTGCCTTTATAAATCTGCACCTAAAGGACGCACAACCTGTCTTAAGGGGTCATGAAGACTTCTAGACAGGTTGTGCGTTCTTTAGGTGCAGGTTTATAAAGGCACTGAAAACGATGACGATGCAGGAGTGATTTCAATGTCAACTTAATGTGGACTGCCTGCCCAGTTCCCTGTACTCAATAAAATCCCTAATAAAATCGGAGTTCCGCCAGCTTAAAGCTCCCTTCCGTCAAGACTATGTGCAAGGAAGAATTTCCATATTACATCATGTTGTTGTTGTAGGCGCTCAATTGTGGCGGGGAAGTAGTCCTTGGCCGAAAGTGATTCTGAGTCCCACATCAGAACAGATGAATGGCCATAGTTTGAAAAATCTTTGTTTTCGACTTTCTCACTCTGTTGGCGACTTTCTTGCCACATCAAGCCTAAGAGCCAGCATGACATTAGCGCCTCTCTATGACACTGCAATTTGATTCAGAGAGCTGCAACGGTATCTTTTAACCTTCTACCCAGAGCCTAATGACATATCCAACATCCATTAGTCTCTCCGTCCGTCTGACGAAAGCAGATACAGATTAGATACAGCTCACATATAAACCGATCTCCCGAAAATACTTTTTGAGCCTCTCGAAGACGCAATACTTATCTGCAATTTTGCACTAGGACTTTCCCTCTGACCTCCAATTGATGCACTAAATTTGATTTTTATAGGGCCAAAACCTGCCATATAAACCGATCAACCGAATATAGTTATTGAGCCTCTAGGCGCAGCAACTCTTATCCCATTTGGCTGAAATTTTGCACGATGACTTTTCCCATAACCTCCAACATATGTACTGTTTATGGTTTCAATCTCTTCAAAATCTGATATAGGTGCCATATAAACTCATCTCCCGAATATTCTTCTTTAGCCTCTAGAGGGCGCAATTCTTAACCAAGCATATAAACACTCCATAGGGATTTTTTGCTGTGACCTCCCATCGTTTTTTTAATTTCTGCTTATAAAGAGAAAGCTTCCAAAGAATTTGGCAAATGCGATCCATGGGGGAGGGTATATAACATTCGTCCCTGCCGAACTTAACACGCTTTTACTTATTTTCCCTCTATTTGAGATAAAAATAGAGCGGATTATTTCCCCAGTTCAGTTTCTTGTTAAAAATCATGCCCAGGTACTTGACCACGAAAAAAAAGGCCATTGAAGTCAGGTCCCCTGAAAATGCCCAGTATTCCAGTCTTGGTAAGAAGTAATAGATGTAATTAATAATAATAATAATTTATTGCGAGCCCATTAGTCTTTTCTCATCCAAACAGCTTCCTTAACATCCTCTGAATGCAGTCCGAAATAGTAAAGAGAAATTGACCATCCACCGTTATGGGGACGACATTTGCGTGGGTAAACATATTTACCCCTTTCTCCTTGAGGCACCCGAAAATTCCACTGACAAGCAAAAGCCACAGCAGCTGGGATAGAACCAATCCTTGTGGAGTTCCTTTATCCTTTATCCAAAATCTAAATCTAATCCAGCTCAGCGATAGTGATTCCTTGATAATCCTTCTATTCAGCTTCGTATCTTCTCAAATTACCAGGAGGGGGATCCTCATGCATAGAGTCAAGTCACCAGAGAGTCGTATACTACACATTCATGTTATTAAAAGTCCCTTGTTTGGCCAGGAAGACAGCAAAAATGAAGTCTTCTATCCCCTTATTCGCTTCGATTAGCCAATCACATGAAAAGATGCTGGCGACCCGTTGACCCTTACTGAAATAATGCTATAGGTGCACACCAATGAAGAGTCCATAAGGTTTCAAATACTTTCGTCAATTAGTTGTTGTTGTTGTTGTAGCAGTTTATTGTGTACTATCTTTCGTCTGCTTGATTCTGTTGAGTGTCAAGACCCAGGAACTCCGCGACTAAGATGGGGTGCGTCCACAGGGATCTGGGTCTGAGTCGAGTGGGTCTGGCCGGGCAGTTAAACAGGTGACGTGTATCGTGCGGTCCCTGGTTACAATCGGGACATACATCTTGCACGTCGGCATCAATCCTAGCTCTGTGGGAATTGAGGCGGCTGCATCTGCCGGAACGTAGTTGAGCCAGAACCACTCTGGTTTGCCGGGGGAGGTCGATTTCGTCGGGTGCAATGGGTGGCGGTCGTTCTCCAAGGACTACATTCACCCGGTAGCCAATTAACGCGTCTGCTACCGTGTCTGCATGAATGTTGTTCAGACCCGCTTGATATGCCGCTTGATCTAGAGGTTCTCTCTTGTAGCGCTGGACCTCACGCTCTAGATCGTGTATAAACCTTAAGGCTTCTGGGCGGTGGGTATCTATCCACAAGATGATGATTTGGATGATTTCTGCGATAACAGCCCAGAAGGTATTGCTTAGACAGCATGTAGTTATGTCTTCGTCCTACCAGTGATCTTTGTCTCCTGATGGAGGTGGTCCACATGAGAACTAAGGAGACAGCCCTTCGCAGTTCGGAGGGCGGCATTCTGACAGATCTGAATATTATTCCACTGCGTGTCACAAAGTTGACGTGACCACACTGGCGCTGCATAACTTACCACAGACCGGCCAATTGCTTTGTACGTGGTCAACAAGGTTTCTTTGTCTGCACCCCAAGTGCTCAGCGAGTGACTTGAGGACCTTGTTTCTAATTTTGACTTTATTGCAGATTGCTGTGGCATGTGGGGAGAAAGTGTAGGAGCTGTCAAATGTGACGCCAAGTATTTTGGGACACTTGATGGTCGGAATCATTTCTCCATCGACCATCACAGTCAGCTCAGAATTCACCTCACGCGTATTTGTAGTGAGCAGTGTGGCTGAAGATTTGGTGGCGGATATCTTCAGATTTCTTGCAGCGAAATATGAGGCAAGCTCGTTGAGGTAGACGTTCAACCTATCGCAGATGTCATCAATGGGTGGGGGGCCTGATGCCATGATCGTACAGTCGTCCGCATATGATACGATCTCTATGCCGTCTGGAGGAGGTGGGATGGAGGATAGGTAAAGGTTAAACAGAGCCGGAGATATCACCCCACCTTGGGGAACTCCCTGTTTCACTCTACGGTGTTTTGACTTCTTATCCCTAAATTCCACAAATGACTGGCGGCCACACAGATAATTCGCGACCCAACGTTTCAGGCCTGGCTGGAGGGACGTGTTGGCGATGTCCTCAAATAATTTGGCATGGCTGACCGTGTCGAATGCCTTCGATAGGTCCAGTGCCACGAGGACCGTCCTATCACATGGCCTGGGTTGATTGAAGCCACGGCAAATGTGTGTGGTGATGGCATGCAAAGCTGTTGTTGTGCTGTGCAGTCTCCGAAATCCGTGTTGATGCTCGGCGAATGGAAATTCTCCTACGAGGCTCGGGAGGAGTAATGCCTCAAGCGTCTTAGCCACTGGTGAGAGAAGGGAGATCGGTCTGTACGACTCCCCCAAACTCGGGTCCTTACCAGGCTTCAGTAGCGGGATCACTCTGCCCATTTTCCAGACATCGGGAACTATAAGAGTGTTCAATGACAGGTTAAGGACTGTTGTAAGGTACTCAACTCCAGGTAAATCCAGATTCTTCAGCATCAATGTAGAGATTCCGTCGGGGCCCAACGCCTTGGAAGGTTTGGCGCCACAGATGACATTCGTAACTTCGCCCACGGTAAATTGTGATGGCTGTTCATCGGCTCGGAGACCACGAATACGGCGAATGGCTCTCCTCCTTGCCCTGTCTCTCTCGGGATGCACAATAAATTGACGGTTGAACAACCTGGCGCATCTCTTCGGATCAGTCACGGTTAACTCGCCAAAAGTGACTGAGGTTCTGTCGTCCCGTCTACCGGGGTTCGAGAGAGATTTAACAGTGGCCCACAATTTGCCTGCACCGGTGCCTAAGTTACATTGCTCCAAGTGTTCCAGCCACAAATTCTGCTTATGTTCGTTGACTACCCTGTTTATTTCCAGATTCAGCTCGCTGATTCTGGGGATAGCGGGGTCCATAGCACGAATCCCATCACGCTCGTCTGCGAGTACCACTGCTTGCGCCGGGAAATTGGGTCGCACTTGCGGTATTCGACCGGCTGGTATAAAGCGAGCGGCTGCTGCGTTGATGATGTCTCGGAATTTCCTCTCGGCCACAAGCACATCAGAGGGGGGTGGCAGTTCATTGAAGCGGCGATTGGTATACTCTCTGAAGCCAGTCCAATTGGCCTTCTTGTAATTGATGAACGTCCGGCGCTCAGAGGTTATGAAGTCGGGTGGTCGGTCGATGGTGAGGATTATGGGGAGGTGGTCTGACCCCAAAGAGATGACGGCTTGCCAGGATACGTCACTCAGGAGATCAGGGGATGCGATTGAGATGTCTGGCGAGCTGCTGCACCTCCTCGTAATCCTAGTGGGGGCATCCTCATTCACCGTGCAAAACGTGGAGCTATCTATCTGCTCTGCCAAAGCTATGCCACGCTGGTCGTTACCTAGGGGAGAATGCCATGACGAGTGATGTGCATTACAATCCCCCAGAACCAGACGACTATGGCCAGATAGCAACCCACTTATGTCGGGGCTGTAGGCCTGGCCATTAATCGGGACACAGCTACCAACCGGCGGTATATACACGTTGTATATCTCTATCTCGGCAGTACCAGACCTGACTGCTACCCCCATACATGGAATGTATGGGGTCAGCAGTCAGTCACTAGCGTCAAGCGCAGGCGAGATAGGTCTATACTGCACGGAATGGTGTATAACGAAGGCCAATCCTCCACCTCCATTCCTTGAGCGATCCTTACGTAGCACATTGTAGCCGTGACAACTGTGCAAGCTGCAGGTGTTGTCTCCTGGATCGCTGCGACCGATATGCTCTTCCGACTCATAAAATCTACAATCTCATCAATCTTGCCTCGCAGTCCATTGAAGTTTAACTGCAAGAACGATACATTTCCCGACACTGGCCTGGCAATAGTAGGGCTAGGGTGCTGTCGTTGCATAAATTGCCGTACGGGAGAGGTCGGGGGGTCACATAGTCCGACGACGAGGACACCAAAGGCGACGACGGCGACGCTTGTGACCCACTGCTGGCTATGCTCCCGTAGCGAGGTTAGGCCAGAGCAAGAACGGAAATGTACCCACTCCAAGCACCGGTTACACCTCACCGACACTGACCGATGATGAAGGCGGTTCTGGCAAACGGAACAGAACCAGGGTCCGGGGTTCTTTTCAATCCCGGCACGGACCAGAAGCATACGGAGAAGGCACTCCGGGATGTGCCTCTCCCATGACGAAAAAAGACGAACACGTACACTGAGGCGGCAGCCCATGCCGATGAAGATTCCATCGGGTCAATCCTGTGCGTACAACCGGCTGCCATGGGATTGTCGTCGTCAATTAGTCTTTCATGGGTGTTTAAGACGAAGAATGAGAGACTAGTTGTTCTTTACCCATGTATAGGGAGTGGGACAGTTTTTCTAATTTTGGAATAAAAACCAGCCTAGTCCTCCGCCATACGGTTGTAGTCCTCCACCATACGTAGTCCAGCGAAAAGTACCTCCTAAAATCAAGTCGAAAAGCAACTCCACAAGGATTCGAAAGGCGCATGGTTGTGCCCTTAGCAACATAGCAGGCTGTATTTCATCCGGTTGTTGTTGTAGCCATATTTCCATGAGGAAGTGGCAATACTCGCCAGGCTCTTGTAAGTGAGCCAGCTCGTTATGGTCCAAAAGACAGATCGCAGCGGGAACATGGATAGCCATTGGTTATAAGTTGCCTTGCCAAATCGAACATCATAGGCACTCGGTATTTATGCAGGGGACGGTGCAGTCCGTTCTTTCCCTGAGACTCTCCACTCGATACCGCTGTTTGTCCGCGATTGCTGTTGCAGCAACTCCATATGGAGCATTCCACTATCTGCAAGCTGCACGTGACAGTAATGAACCCCACACTGATTATACCTAAAAGTTCCTTTGCCTCTGTGGTGCTCATAGCTATCCCGTGCCGGGTCATCCGGTCCCTTCGACTTGAAGGGTTCAAACGAATTTCTCGCTTAAATTATCTTTCCATTCGTTAGAATGTCCTCAACAACAGGCAATGTGATGCATCCGATAGACGTCGGTAGCTGGCAGCTAAGATACCCGTGACAGCGATGAATTCCATAGAGATCATACCTCAAATTTCCAGTCTATGTGCTGCTTATAGCTATCCCGATCCGAGTCATACGGTCCCTTCGATTTGTTGGGTAGCAACTAATTCCCCGCTTAAATTATCTTTCGTTTCGTTATGACGTCCCCAACAACTGTTGCATCCGATTGACGTGGACACAATCTGACTACATCGACCCGCTGACTATGTGAGAGCACCAAGGGAAGTTTGTCGTAGCAAAAAGCTTGAGTGTCAGAGCTAGACTCCGACAAGGTTTCGTCATTAAACAGATTACTCCCAAGAGTTTCTTCGAGAGCACCTATCGGAACCTAAAGGACTCGGTTACTCGATTCCCAAAAAAAACGTAGAACCATGAGGTCCTCATGGCCGACTTCTCCTGGCTGTTGACCTATTTTGAAGTTCCTGGTGTAGATCCCATTGCACACCCATCTTGGTTCCATTTCGAAGCTTGCAAGGACGTTTTTCTCTTTACTACTAAACATGGCTCTTGTAAGCAGATTAACTTCCGATTCAAGCCACTTTTTACCATGAAGCTTCTTGTCTATGGACCGACGCTTTGCGACAAAGCTCTCAGCGTAGCGATTCCTGTTAGTCTATCTGGGGAAATGGAGCGTTGCTCGTGAATAACTCATCAAAGACCATTGCCATTGTCAATGTCAGTGCACAATTTCAAGCGGATGGCTTCTTTTTTCAAAACGCTATCGCGATTTAGACAGACGGACGGTCAGAACGGACTGATTATATTATGGTAAGTATAAAATCCTACGGAAGATGGAAAAATTATCAGCTCTCCCGGGGAAGGCGAGTTACTTCATTAAAACAGCTTTGGGAACACCATGTTTAATACCTAAATCTAAAGTCACAATACTAAACCCTCTGAATTGGGATGAGGTCGGATTGACTGTGGAGGGCTAGCGCACGAACACAGAGACTTTAAGGATGATGGCGGCTGCCAAAAGAACGGCATATTCATCTCGAAGGCAGTTAATGATCGTAATGGGCAAGGTTCCTCCTTTTTATATGAGAATTTTAGCAAATATATATGTGTGTACATTCCATTAAGGAACAGGGAGCAAACTATTTACCTATCCATTAGTGCAGTCCGACTCAAGTTGAGCTCAGAGGACTTCCTCCACAGTGCGACGACTCTTTGGGAAGAAGTTTTTACATGGCTGCCATTCCATTTTTCAAATCGCACAGTACCTCACAAATATCATGGCCATTAAGGGGGGTCAACCACCACAGAAAACTTTTTGGAATGTTCTCGCCAGGATTCAAACCCAGCCGTATGGCATCATAGGTGGGAATCTTCTTCCAATGTCAAGGTAGCGATAAAGCATAACATAGACTATTTAATATAAAAAGTCATCGACTCAACAAGCGCTTCCAGCCTAATAAGCCGATCCCACAAAAGGTCAGGTCATCTTGATGCTGAGATTTGCATCGGCACTCAAAGGAGGCCTTTCAAAAATATCCCCGCAAGTAGAATATTCCTTATCTACCAAAGGCTAATCAAGGGAGGAGACAGTTGATTACATGGAGCGCATGCCTAAGCTTTTCGATGAATAGAACCACGTCGATACCATGAAGAAAGAGCAGGTCTTTCAAAACAATGAAAAGAAAAAATCCTACTTAAACCAACGCATTTTCCATTTCAGGGGATTTTGGGGATTTTGTGGTTGAAATTTTGGGAATTTGAATTTTTAGCTTTTTTTACACAGTTTTGAATGTTTTACAAAAATGATATTTAGCAAAATATTTTATAACAAACTTCTACACAAATTTTTAATTTTAATTTTTTATTGTTAAAATTTTTTCCAAAAAAAAATGCATAAAAACTTTTCAAGAAAATTAAATTGTTTATCGAAAAAAAAAAAAACCTGGAGCAACGACAGTCAACCGAATTCTATCATACCAACAGCATTGTGAGGTAACCACGCTAAGGATTTGATATATAACCCTAAAGCACTTTGGTCAAATGACCAGCCAACCGAGAGACTTCGTTTTTATTCCCCTTACTGCACTCTTTGCCCCAAAAACCTATCGCTCTTGGTGTGGCTCAATGTATGTTTTCCCTCTGTAAACGGGGGTAAAAAAAAAAACAGTAGAAAAAGAAAAGAGGAATGTGTCGTCATCTGTACGTCCGATGTCTGGGAGGAATTGCTAACATAATGCACAGCCATAAGTTAAGCTTGGAAAACATAAACAAGCTAAATCAAGTCAAATGTGGCAATAAATCTTGTAACGCTTCATGCAAATCGTCAGATATCTATGATAGAGCCAAACATAAAGGAGTCCAAATGCTGGCAAGCCAACAAAGTCTAGTGTTCGTCGTT
This sequence comes from Stomoxys calcitrans, assembly GCF_963082655.1. Classification (NCBI taxonomy): domain Eukaryota; kingdom Metazoa; phylum Arthropoda; class Insecta; order Diptera; family Muscidae; genus Stomoxys; species Stomoxys calcitrans. The sequence goes on from NC_081553.1 coordinate 88,620,435, forward strand.
GCGAGGCTATGACGGAGTGGATGGACACTTGCCTGGTTGAATGGTTGCCTCCTGGCGGGATGAATGGATGGATAGATGGTGGCGTATGTTGTCATCGCTGTCACTACCTCTCCATTGTGCAACGCTTAGTGTGGACGACGACGACAACGATGACACAAAGGAGTATAACTGAGAGTGTTTGTATGGATGATGTGTTTCGTCTTTCGCTGGCCATATGACAAAGGCATTCCTATGCAAGTGAGTTTTAAAAGCCATGCACAGGCTTCTGGTATTACAAGGACACGTCACGTCAAGCCAAGTCAAGTCAGTGTCCAGTTGACATATTACAGGTGTGTTGGCTTATCATTTATTTCTTATCTTGATTTAATTTTTATTGTGTTTTTTTTTTGCAGGTAGTAGATCGGAACATTCATGTTTTTTTTCTTAAATACACAGAGTAAAATTTGCTCTTTAACTTCTGATAAAATATGGGAATAAGACAAAGGAAATTTATGTACACGAATCATTAAGGAATACTTAGAAATTTGCTTTATAGTAAAATTTGGGCTACCTAGCAATAAATGCTGTCTTGGATCATAGTGGAAGTTGAAAGCATGAATGCTTGCATTAGAGGAAAGCCTTCATAAAATGTTTGGATAAGTTTGTGCCAAGGGACAATATGGGTGCCGAATAACCCATGAACTGCACGAACTACAAGTAGCCTTAGACATATTTAGGTAAGGTTAGGTTTTTTTGTAAGTCACTTTGAAATTTTTGGCCATTGTGAGATTACAGTTAAGTAAAATCTGAAATCTGGTTTTGAAAATTAGAAATGAAGCATGAGACTGCATAATTTTTTTAGGTCGTAGTATCATAGTTTTTGTCTTTGGTTAACCAAACATGGTTATCTCCGGTTTGTAGAAGATTCTCACCTATGGATGTCTTGTATGACCGATTCTCATCTATGGATTTCTGGCATAGCATCCGGTTATGGCATCAGAACGGTACAGGCTACCATGGAGAATCCTCTGAAAGTCATGCTTGGTCTTGCGCCTTTGCATTTTTATGTTCGGTGTGCGCAACGGAGATCGCACTCAGAATGAGGGAGTCGGAAACCTGACTTTCCTCTAGCTATTGGGTTGCCCAAAAAGTAATTGCGGATTTTTCATATAGTCGGCGTTGACAAATTTGTTCACAGCTTGTGACTCTGTAATTGCATTCTTTCTTCTGTCAGTTATTAGCTGTTACTTTTAGCTTGATTTAGTGTAAAAAGTGTAAAAAAAGTATATTTGATTAAAGTTCATTCTAAGTTTTATTTAAAATGCACTTACTTTCTTTTAAAAAATCCGCAATTACCTTTTGGGCAACCCAATATGTTGCCCACACCCATTGAAAAAGCGCGACGTTGTCAAATTGACCCTAATCGTTCATAAAAGTAAATCAACACGCACATATATGAGATCAGAGTAACAACAAATGTTCATAAATTAACAACAGTTATTTGTAAACTACACGTTCGAAACTGTCCACAGCTGTTTACGAGTTGACAACGTCTATGGCACAGCTTTGGCAAATAATTGTGGTGTGCCGCAGAGAATTGAACCTGTGTTCCATCCATCCCACGATTATGTGTTCACAAACACCACACCACAGACACCCACAGAACCCAAATACATACATACATACAATAATCAAAGAGTCACTTAAACTTAAGGTTGAAATGTCTACACTTTTTTGTAGGGATGATGTCCATAATGGTATGAGCATGATGTCACAAAATCAACCACACATGTTGACAATAATTTCGTCAACGCCTGTCCATAATAATGATATCATTGGTTCTTGATTTCTGAACGCCCTTGTTTTTTTCTTTTTGCAGTGTATGGATATCTGATATGAATAACTGGAAAAAAGAACAAATGGAACCGCTATGCCAAGAGCGTCTATGGAAAATTTTGAATCGTAAGCACCACGCCTAATGATAAGAAGGAGCTCGAATCGGCAGCCAGCCTGCTGGCAGGAACTATGTTGAATAATATGTGGAATACTTCCCATTTTCCTGCCTGAATTGGAGATCGTAGTCTATTGGGTTGCCCAAAAAGTAATTGCGGATTTTTTAAAAGAAAGTAAATGCATTTTTAATAAAACTTAGAAGGAACTTTAATCAAATATACTTTTTAACTCTTTTTTTTTAAAGGAAGCTGAAAGTAACAGCTGATAACTGACAGAAGAAAGAATGCAATTACAGAGTCACAAGCTGTGAAAAAATTTGTCAACGCCGACTATATGAAAAATCCGCAATTACTTTTTGGGCAACCCAATATTTGGTGTAAAGGGGGACCCTCCAAGGACCCAAAAAAAACTGCACCAAGTCTTGATTTTCAACTCTCGAGCAGCCAGCAGCGACACACTTTCCTGAGTGCTTAGACATAGCCACCAAGTCGAAGTTCTCAGATGGCATTGAAGTCTCTCGAAAACACTGCCGAGGCACTGTCTGTGGTTGAGGACGTGATAACAAAGGGAAATATAGTTGAGATGTGCCTTCACTTGCACAAGTCGACATACGGTTTGTTCTGGGGCAAGGTGCAGCGTCGTGTGGAATACGACTCCTTGTGGCGATTTTTAGCAGTAAGGTTTTGCTGGAGCACGTGGCACCTGGATAGCAAAAGGTGAGAATGCTTTTCATCTTGAAAGTGGGGAATCAAGCCACTTTCGGAAGAAGGACTACAGACCTTTTAGTCTCCTAACTTTAACCTATAAGATCCTTGAAACACCACTTGACGTGTATATAGAGAACTTTATCGACCCTTCACTGGTATGCAGTTACCAGGATTTTAATGAGAATATAGGGAAGGAAAACATATTTAGTCCAACCGACGGAAAATTTTGCCTCTGAAACAATGTCCAATAATGGGATGAGGTTAATAGACTTCGCACGCGGCAGAAAACATAGTACAATAGTTAGCAAGTACTAAGTAAAAGCGTGCTAAGTTCGGCCAGGCTGAAACTTGGGAACCCGCCACCATGAATTCTGCTAAAATATGGGAGATATATCTGAAAATAAAGGGTGATTTTTTTGAGGTTAGGATTTTCATGCATTAGTATTTGACAGATCACGTGGGATTTCAGACATGGTGTCAAAGAGAAAGATGCTCAGTATGCTTTGACATTTCATCATGAATAGACTTACTAACGAGCAACGCTTGCAAATCATTGAATTTTATTACCAAAATCAGTGTTCGGTTCGAAATGTGTTCAAATTTTGACAAATTTTGTTCAGCGATGAGGCTCATTTCTGGTTGAATGGCTACGTAAATAAGCAAAATTGCCGCATTTGGAGTGAAGAGCAACCAGAAGCCGTTCAAGAACTGCCCATGCATCCCGAAAAATGCACTGTTTGGTGTGGTTTGTACGCTGGTGGAATCTTTGGACCGTATTTTTTCAAAGATGCTGTTGGACGCAACGTTACGGTGAATGAACACATTTCGAACCGAACACTGATTTTGGTAATAAAATTCAATGATTTGCAAGCGTTGCTCGTTAGTAAGTCTATTCATGATGAAATGTCAAAGCATACTGAGCATCTTTCTCTTTGACACCATGTCTGAAATCCCACGTGATCTGTCAAATACTAATGCATGAAAATCCTAACCTCAAAAAAATCACCCTTTAGACCGCATAGGACCGTAATATGCGCAGTTGTTGAGAGTCATAACAAAACACTATACGCAAAATTTCAGCCAAATGGGATGAAAATTGAGGCTTCCAGGAAACCAAGAAGTCAAATCGGGAGATCGCTTTCTATGGGAGCTATATCATTTTCTTGACCGATGTGGACCGTACTAACACAATTGTTGAAAGTCATAACAAAACAGCATGTACAGTTTCAGCCAAATCGGATGAAAATTGAGGTTTCCAGGGGCTCAAGAAGTCAAATCGTTATATCGGTTTAAATGAGAGCTATATCAGCTAAATCAAATCGGAGAAAAATTGAGGCTTCCAGGGGCTTAAGAAGTCAAATCGGGAGATGGGTTTATATGGGAGCTATTTCAGGTTATAGACCGATTTAGACCATACTTGGCACAGTTGTTGGAAGTCACGACGGAACACTATGTGCAAAACTTCAGCCAAATCGGACAAAAATTGCGGTTTCCAGGGATTCAAGAAGTCAAATCGGGAGATCGGTTTATATGGGAGCTATATCAGGTTCTTTACCGATTTGGACCGTATTTGGCACAGTAATTGGAAGTCACAACGGAACACGATATGCAAAATTTCAGCCAAAGCGGAGAAAAATTGCGGCTTCCAGGGATTCAAGAAGTCAAATCGAGAGACTGGTTTATATAGGAGCTATATCAGGTGCTTTACCGATTTGGACGTTATATGGAAGTCATAACGGAACACTACATGCCAAATCGGAGAAAAATTTCGGCTTCCAGGGGCTCAAGAAGTCAAATCGGGAGATCGGTTTATATGGGAGCTATTTTCAAAAATGAACTGATATGGCCCATTTGCAATCCCGAACGACCTACATCAAAAAAAGGTATCTGTGCAAAATTTCAAGCGGCTAGCTTTATTTGTTCGACCCCTTTTGTGATTTTAACAGACGGACGGACGGACATTGCTAGATCGATTCAAAACGACGAGACGATCAAGAATATGAGTACTTTATGGGATCTTAGATGAATATTTCGGTGTTACAAACGGAATAACTAGATTAGTATATCCCCATCCTATGGTCGTGGGTATAAAAATTGAAAACTTTCTGTTTGATGGAAGGCATTCGTCCAGCGTGTTAGATGTACAATCAATCAGAGGAGCGAACATTAATTTTTATACCCTCCACCATAGGATGGGGGGTATACTAATTTCGTCATTCTGTTTGTAACTACTCGAAATATTCGTCTGAGACCCCATAAAGTATATATATTCTTGATCGTCGTGACATTTTATGTCGATCTAGCCATGTCCGTCCGTCTGTCCGTCCGTCCGTCCGTCTGCCTGTCGAAAGCACGCTAACTTCCGAAAGAGTAAAGCTAGCCGCTTGAAATTTTGCACAAATACTTTTTATTAGTGTAGGTCGGTTGGTATTGTAAATGGGCCATATCGGTCCATGTTTTGATATAGCTGCCATATAAACCGATCTTGGGTCTTGACTTCTTGAGCCTCTGGAGTGCGCAATTCTTATCCGATTGGAATGAAATTTTGACCGACGTGTTTTGTTATGATATCCAACAAGTGTGCCATGTATGGTTCAAATCGGTCCATAACCTGATATAGCTGTCATATAAACCGATCTTCGGTTTTGACTTCTTGAGCCTTTAGAGGGCGCAATTCTTATTCGATTGGAACGAAATTTTGCACGACGTGTTTTGTTATGATATCCAACAACTGTGCCAAGTATGGTTCAAATCGGTCCATAACCTGATATTGCTGTCATATAAACCGATCTTGGGTCTTGACTTCTTGAGTCTTTAGAGGGCGCAATTCTTATCCGATTGGAACGAAATTTTGTACGACGGATTCTCTCATGACCATCAACATATGTATTTATTATGGTCTGAATCGGTCTATAGCCGATACAGCTCCCATATAAATCGGTCTCACTATTTTACTTCTTGAGCCCCCAAAGGGCGCAATTCTTATTCGAATTGGTTGACATTTTACACAGGTCTCCAACATATAATTTAATTGTGGTCCAAATCGGACCATATCTTGATGTCGCTCTAATAGCACAGAAAATCTTTTCTTATATCCTTTTTTTTGCCTTAGAAGAGATGCCGGGAAAAGAACTCGACAAATGCGATCCATGGTGGAGGGTATATAAGATTCGGCCCGGCCGAACTTTTTTTTTTTTTTACTTGTTTTTTTTTTGTTTGTTTCTCTTCGAGATGAACTCTATGATCGGAGATTTTCTTTGCAAATGGAAAAGAAAGCTGGTCTGCAATAATCACACAACTTTCGCAGTATGCACATGATTCTGTGCATCCTTTTTCATTTGCAAAGAAAATTGATCATTGAGCTCGTCTCGAAAGAGAAACAAACAAAAATTGTGAGCATGAAAATTTAAAGATTCGGCGGAGTTCGGCCGGGATTCGAACCTGGGTGAAGTCATCAATACAACTTCCAACAGATGCACAGAATCATACATGCATACCGTGAAAGTAGTGTAATTGTTGCAGACAAAGAATCTGTCATTACACATGGGAAAAATACAGCTAATAAACAGGGTCGTCGAGCGTAATAAATGTGATGTTTCGCAGCGTTTTCGCAATAATTACGATACAAATGCAACATACCAACGTACGGCCCTTGAAGTCGTCGCATCTAATATGATTAAAAAGTCATCTAACCAAAGACGAAACGCGTCCCATAATGGTTGGTGTGTGTTGCCATCTCTGTATTTCCTTTTCCATTTGCAAAGAAAATCTCCGATCATTGAGCTCGTCTCGAAAGAGAAACAACGAAAAATTGTGACACTTAATAGATTAGGATGATTGAAACTAGATAGATTAGGATCATTACCTTGTTGCAGCAAAGGCTCGCACCCGTTTGAGTGTAGCGAGAAAAGTACGGTCTGACATCGCGCGAAAGCTGGTCATTGAAAAGCTGCAAATACAATAGAGTCACAATGCAAACACATCGGCCTACTCCACTCGACAATTGCCCACTCCATGGAAAATACCGCGAAATTCGTAACATAAGCCTCCTCCAAGAAACCCATGACATGACCAAGAGAGTCGAAACGATACTGAAGCCATGAATGCGGCATACAGAACAACCTTGCAAAAAGTAGCAAGAGGTATCTCCAGAGAACGGGGGAAAAGAGAAGTCTATTCCACAGAAAGAACAAATAAACGGAAAGATGTGAGTGTGAGCGAATTGAGACATACATTGAGTCAGTATTAAGTCCGGAAATTTGAACAAAGAATCAAATATCAAACCGATGGCCTTGGTGCAGGCACAACCTCCCGCAGAGCCTAAGCAGGAAATCTGGTAACTGATATCGATAGTGTGCTTTGCGATACAGAAAAGAAATATGCAGCTGCCAGTGTCCAACATTGGCGGCGAAGAGGATACCGCAGAACCAATTCCCGATGATGTTATAGAATGTTTACCTCAAAATCATAATGAACTCCAAGTAGCAGTGCCCCGACTGAAGAACAACAATGCAGCAGGAGCCGACGGGTTACCCGCTGAACTATTTAAGACAGGAGGCACCATTCTAATAAGGCGTATGCATCAGCAGGCACAACCTTCCGCAGAGCCTAAGCAGGAAATCTGGTAACTGATATCGATAGTGTGCTTTGCGATACAGAAAAGAAATATGCAGCTGCTAGTGTTCAACATTGGCGGCGAAGAGGATACCGCGGAACCAATTCCCGATGATGTTATAGAATGTTTACCTCAAAATCATAATGAACTCCAAGTAGCAGTGACCCGACTGAAGAACAACAATGCAGCAGGAGCCGGCGGGTTACCCGCTGAACTATTTAAGACAGGAGGCGACATTCTAATAAGGCGTATGCATCAGATTATCTTTGCAATCTGGCTAGAAGAACGTATACCCGATGATTGGAACCTCAGCATACCATGTCCCGTACACAAGAAAGGAGACAAGATGGAATCTGCCAACTATAGAGGACGAAGTCTCCTCCCCATCGCATACAAGATACTCTCGAGCGTACTGTGTGAAAGATTAAAATCTAAAGTCAATGAGATAATTGGGTCATATCAATGCGGCTTTAAACTTGTAGAAGTTTTTACGAGATGCAGATTTGAATAGATATGACACACTATTCATAAAGAAACACATGCAACTTGTCTATGCCGATGAAATTACTACTTCCAGTGACCGATCGATGAATGTAGCCTTTAAAAGAATCGAAAGAGAATCTGTGAAAGTGGGTGTGGTAGTATATGAAGACAAAATGGATGGTATCAACTCCCAACGCCTTATACAACCGAGCAGATAAAGAATATGGGTAAAGTTGGGAACCACAACTTTGAGATAATCAGTTGTTGTTGTTTTTGTTGTTGTAGCAGTTTATTGTATTCTATCTTTCGTCTGCTTGATTCTGTTGAGTGTCGAGACCCAGGAACTCCGCGACTAAGATGGGGTGCGTCCACAGGGATCTGGGTCTGAGTCGAGTGGGTCTGACCGGGCAGTTAAACAGGTGACGTGTATCGTGCGGTCCCTGGTTACAATCGGGACATACATCTTGCACGTCGGCATCAATCCTAGCTCTGTGGGAATTGAGGCGGCTGCTTCTGCCGGAACGTAATTGAGCCAGAACCACTCTGGTTAATCAGTAACTTTTTCTACCTCTGAACCGCCGTAACCGAAACGAATGATACTAGTTTTCAAATAAAGCGAAAAATAATACTGACTAAGAGATGGTACTTTGGATTAAGCAAGCAGTTTAGAAACAAGGTCGCCTCTCGACAGACGAAGATTACACTATACAAGACACCGATACTACCCGTGTTGTTATATGGTTCTGGGGCATGGGTACTTGTGAAAGCAGACGAGGGAGTGCTTGGAGTGTTTGAGAGAAAGATTCTTCGTAAAATATGTGGACCAGTTTGCGTCGTATGAAACACGAGCTTTAGGCTTCGTATGAAACACGAGCTGTACAACGACGATAGCATGGTTACACGCATCAAAATACAACGGCTGAGTTGGCTAGGTCATGTTGTCAGAATGGATGAAGAAGCTCCAGCAAAGAATTCTTGTGAAGGCAATCACAATGGTACACGCAAACCGGGAAGACCAAAAGCCCAATGGAAAGATCAAGTGGTGGGAGACACTTCGAAACTTGGTGTCAGAGATTATAAAATGCGATAAAACGCTGTTCTACATTCGCCTAGTGAGATAAATGTTCTGTCACAGCCAATGATGAGCGATTTCACGAAAGACGAGAGTTTTCACGAAAGATGAGCGTTTTCAGTGGTACGGCTAATAGAATTCCGCAAGGAGGGGTTTCGTGGCTTTTTGTTATTAATGGGATTCTTTCGAAGAGGAGAGATTTGCCGTTATGGTGGGTCATGGAATTCTCTCTACTATTACGGGCCTCATTCAATGGGCGTTAAGAAAGCTGTCTAGATTATCGAAGGCCAGAAACACTGAAGTGGTACTTTTGAGCGGAACGAAAACTAAGCGTTTTCTGGAGAACTGTGAACGGAATTGTGCTTCTGTTCTCTCCGGCGGCCAAGTAACGGGAGTGATTCTTAGTCAAAAATTGAACTGAAGGAATAATTTGTGAAAATTGCAGAAGAAAACTGAATGGGCTCTGCTCTTGTCACAACATGATAAGAAGAAGTTGGGGGCTTAAGGCCGGGACAGTGCACTAGATGTAACAGTTGCGTTTCGGCCAATATCCAGAATGATAGAAAAAATTAGGATATCGACACCAGAACTTTGCAGCAAACAGGAGTACCCCGATGTGCGGCAATTAAGAACGCCTTAAGTTTTAGGGGTCGGGAAATTAAAGTTCTTCAAACTAGGGGCATTCATCTCTTTGGATAGGGGCAGACGATGTGCACCGGTGCCAGACTTTATGTACCAATAGAATCCTTAGATTTTGACTGGCTAGGCGTGGTTTCTAGGAATGGGATCTTAAGACTGAGAATACCGCAAGACCTTCTTTGTACATAAAGTGCAAATTTGCCCATGAACATTCCATTAAGGAACGAGAGCAAACTTCTTACCTGTCAATGAGTGATGTCCGATTCAAGTTTTAGCTTAATGATAAGGGGCCTGCTCTTTGTGTTCTAAATAGTTGTTGGTATATATTGGTTGGGGGAATCGGAGATAGAGTATACAATCTATGAAGGTCCAGGTTCGCCACCATGCATGACGCCTTGCCGAGTGTTCCGATGAACAGAGGATGTTTTCCTCAGGAAATTGGGAAAATGTGACCTCTCTCTGGTGTACCTGGTTCTCTCCGTTATCATACACACAACTATAGAAAATGGGCTACATTGCACAGTGGTATGAATCCAAAAAACTGGTAAAAAAATATGACATTTGATAACTAATAGAGATAACTCTTTGAAATGGTTAGAGCTGGGGTGTTATCGAAATCATGTGCAAAATTTCAAGGCTCTGGGTGGAGACCACCGTAGTGCAGAGGTTAGCATGTCCGCTCTCGACGCTGAATGCCTGGGTTCAAATCCTGGCGAGAGCATCAGAAAAAAATTTTCAGCGGTTTTTATTCCCCTCCTAATGCTGGCGACATTTGTGAGGTGCTATGTCATGTAAAAGCTTCTCTCCCAAGTTCATGCAGTTTACCGTTTTCTCGATTACTTGTTATTATGTAAAAATTCTACTTCCATCATCCATCATCTAATTGAAAATCTCAAAAAATTTTGATCGAGTCTAATCTTCATTTTCATTTTTTCTTAAACTGCTACTGCAACGAGAAAAGACTAAAACAATTTCCTCATCATTTGTTTGTTGTCTTTATATCCTTAGTAACTTTCAATCAAATTCACATCGACATTAACTGCAGCATGATGGACAAACATTCGTAATGAACTAAAGCACGCACATACCCTCCAAGACACAAAAGACACTTAGAGGCCCACGCATACAAAGCAAAAGTATACGAAACGGCACAACTCACTCATTTTCATTGCTTTCATCTCTGTCGACATGTGTGTTATTGTAGCTTTCCATCAAAATGAAGGATAGGTAAGTAAAGGACTCTCACAACAATGCCATCGTAATTGCAATAACACCACATTCAGTTCTCGGGCATAGCGCAGTGCAACAAAGCATAGTTGGTGGAGATGAACATTTGGTCCCAGCGAGGAGACTTCATGGATTACACCCGTTTCCCAAGAAAAGTATCCTATGAACAGCGAAAAATAAATTGGGGCAAATTGTTGCCAAATTTTAACATCTTTTTTTTTTGGAGAGTTTTTTAAGTGAAAGCCAAACTCATTGATGGCAGGTACGACATTTACAAGTGCAACTCTTGGATTTCGCTTTGCTAGAAGAAGAAGAAGAGGAAGCAATAATCACACAAATCGTTTGAGATCATATCCAATTAAGCTCTCCAATTTTGAGCCACAGTGCTCGATGCCGCCATACATCACATGACAACAGACAACGAAACAGGCAGCGAAGAGTGTTGCCAAGGTATATGGTTTTGATAAAAAAATAACCAAATTTCATTTCTATAGGAAATTGTGAAAAAATGTTATTTCTATAGACAATTTTTTTAAACCTTCATTTCTATAGGAAATTTTGTCAACATTTTAATTCTATAGGGAATTTTGTTAAACTTTCGTTTCTATAGGAAATTGTGAAAAAATTTAATTTCTATAGAAAATTTTGTCGAAATTTCATTTCATAGGAAATTTTGTCAAAATTTCATTTCTAAGGAGAATTTTGTCAAAAGTTCATTTTTATATGAAATTTTGTCAACATTTTTGGAAATATTGTTAAACTCTTTTTCTATAGGATGTTTTGAGATTCCATTGCAGGATATTGTCCGACTTTAGACCATTGTTTAATGTTTTCTATTTCTATTGTCAGCAAAAGTGTCTTGTTGCTAGAAGCATTTGACCGGCTATCTGTATCGCGATTTCAATTTCAACCAAGAAATATCATCAGCGAGCGATGTCAAAGGAATCATGGTGCTTTACAACCATCCAAACTAGAGTAGATTGTAAAGCACACATCTGAATTTGAACAGGGCTCTTGAAGACGACTTGATTCACAAGCGCAATAGAAAACAAATCAAAACGCATTTCGGAAAGCACTCATTGATGTGTAAGAATTTATCCCTTCTCGGTTCCTGGCGAGTAATGTTCTTCCTTAAGGTAATGTTCTCATTAGGGGAGGGATGGCACCTTAGACATTTCGACTCAAATATGGATATTAAATTCGTGCTGCACTTCCAAATCCCTTCAATTTGAGCCCCATATTGCCATGGCCGGTAAATATTAATCGTTTGGAGGGTGTTTTTGGGGTTGGGGCGGCCACCAGCACTTTGCACTGAAAATAGATATCAATTGAGCCCCATATTGCCATGTCCGGTAAATATTAACCGTTTGGAGAGTGTTTTGGGTTTGGGGCGGCCACCAGCAGTTTGCACTGAAAATAGATATCAAAATCGTTCCCAACCGAAATGAGGTTCAGTTTAGGGGGTGCTTTAGGGCTTACCCCAAAACACTTGGCTCCAAAATTGGATATCAATTTCGTTTTCTACTCTCAAATATGTTTCGTTTGAGTCCCATATTGTCATAATGGGTTAAATAACCCATTTGAAGTATCTTTAGAAGGAAAAGCGCCACCTAGACTTGAACGCAAATTTTAATGTCATATTCTTAATCCACACCCTAATAGCATTCATTTGAGTCCCATATGGCCATGGTCGTCTAATATGCCCATTTGTGGGTATTTGGGGGTGGGCGATGTCCCCTTACTTGGACCTAATGTTTTATGCCATATTTGTAATCTACTGCCTAATACTTTCCATTTGAGTCCCATATTGACATGAACTTCGAATATATATGTTTAGAGGAGTTTTGGGGTTGGGAGGGGGCGCTGGGCACTTGGACCCAGTTTTTAATGCCATATTCGTTTTCTTGTATCCAATACCTTTCATTTGATACCCTTATTGTGCCCATCTAATCACTTTCCAATTTGGGTGGCGTTTCTTGGGTAAGGGGGAGGGTCCGCCTCCACCCGATATCTAATAATTATATAGCCTATGTTTCCTTGCAGACAAACGTACAAAATCTATGAAAATTTCATGAAAATTTGTTCAGCCACTATATTTCGATCTGATTTTTTATGCCAGATTCGAAATCTAATTCCGAATACCTTTCATTTGAGCCCCATATAGAAATGAACGTCCAATATGTCTGCTTGGGGGAATTTTGGGGCTGGGGCGCCGTTGGCACTTAGACCCAAATTTTGATACCATGTTCGTATTCTACTTTCCAATATCTTTCATTTGATACCTATATTGTCCCGATCGGTCGACTTTTGATTTTGGGTTGTGTTTTTGACATAAGGGGGAGGGTCCGTCCCCTTCCGATACCGAAAAATGATATAGCCTATGTTTCCTTTCATACCAACTTACACAATATGCGAAAATTTAGAGAAAATCGGTTTTGCCGTTTTTCAGTCTACATGGAGCAAACAAAACGAGTCCCACATATCCGTGATTGGCTAATGTGCCCATTTTGTGCGTTTTTGTTGGGAATGGGGTAAACGTCTATACTTCACATGATTCGTTATCTATACCCGCATACTTTTCATTTGATACCCATTTGTCCTTATCGGTCCACTTTTGATTTTTGTTGGTGTTTTTGGGATAACGGGTCCGCCCCCTTCTACTTCCTGACCATATTCGTAATCTTATCCCGAATACCTTTCATTTGAGTCCCATATTGTCGTGATCGTCAAATAAACCTATTTTAAGGGGTTTTGGGGCTGGGGCGGCCCCCCAGATACATGGAACCAACTTTTATTATGAAATTCGTATTCAACTCTTGAATACCATTCATTTGAATCCCATATTGTCCCGATCAATCCACTTTTATTTTTGTGTAATACTTTTCGGGTAATTTATTTTATTTTATTTTATTTTATTTTATTTTTTTTTTATTTTATTTTATTTTATTTTATTTTATTTTATTTTATTTTATTTTATTTTATTTTATTTTATTTTCTTTTCTTTTCTTTTATTTTCTTTTATTTTCTTTTATTTTATTTTATTTTATTTTATTTTATTTTATTTTATTTTATTTTATTTTATTTTATTTTATTTTATTTTATTTTATTTTATTTTATTTTATTTTATTTTATTTTATTTTATTTTATTTTATATTTTATTTTATTTTATTTTATTTTATTTTATATTGTTTTATTTTATTTTATTTTATTTTATTTTATTTTATTTTATTTTATTTTATTTTATTTTATTTTATTTTATTTTATTTTATTCTATTTTATTTTATTTTATCTTATTTTATTATTTTATTTTATTTTATTTTATTTAAGTCAAAATTTCTTGAAAATTTCATAAACCTTCGATTGCTATTTACGACAACACTGTTTTTGTAACTAGGTGGCATTTTACCTTCATTTCAACTGTCACGTTGCAAGCACTTTGCATACGTTTCTTCATATTATCCTGAAAGTACTGCGTACTTATGTTTCAGAACACAACAAGGACATGTTAAGCGCTTGTATGGCATGGCTATGAAATGAGAAAAAAATCCTTTTGTTTATTCGACGTCATTCTTTGGGTGGACTCGATGGGATCCGAAGCATCAATGGCTAGAAAAGGCCGCAGCCACCCACAACACGGCAAATGTCCATCTGGCCATCCTTATGTTCTTCCAACCATGCAACCATCCATCCACCTATCCATCTCGTAGAAGGTAAGTATTACCTTTACCCAATGATATCTGACAGGAGTGAGCACGCATTGCAGCTGAAGTTGGAGTGTGGTCATATTGACGTTATTGTTGTCATTACATATGACGGCAATAATGACAATGACGGCGATGGCGATAGCGATGACGATGACTACGGCCAAGCCATGATTGGCAACATGCACTCAATCCTTTGGTTCATCTTACTCTAACTGCTCCTATTCATGCCACCGCCATCATCCGCCATAGCATTCATTCATTGGATGAGGCTATACCAACAGGCAGGAGTTGAGCATTTACGGGTATTACGTGGTTAACTGGAATGTGTGGATGAGTGTGCGTGATTTGGGTTTATGTGTCACATCTCAAACGCATAGCAAAACCAAGTCATGGAATGTTACCCTTCATCTACACCCCCTCCCCATTTTAAAAGGGTGGGTGTGGTTCACTTGTTTTTTTCGACACTCTTGACTTACTGCTAGCTACACCTACCTCCTCCTGTACTGAACGACATTTAGAGTGTATCATTTTGTCATTTTGAAACAGTGGTTTAAGCCAAAAGAAAATAGAATGAATTTCAAATTTCTACAACTGCTGTACAAGAATGATTCTAGCATTATAAACTGTTGAATTCTACCCAAACCCTCACACCTCGAGGCAAACCCATTTCTAGAAATCGATTTCAGTGGATTGGTATTAGATGGGTGAATCAAACTTGAACCAGAATTAGCTCCTACCAAGGGGTTTCAGAATCAGTCACCATCAAATTCAGATTTCGTTTCAGAAATTAGTTATCACGAAATTTCCCATAAGTTTCACCGTGCTGGACTGGTCATAGATGGGTAAACCAAACTTATAAAAGTATTAGCTCCTGCTAAGGGCTTACAGAATCAGTCACCATTATATTCAAACTTTATTTCAGGTAGGAGAAATTTAGCCCTTAAAGTTATCACGAAACACATGCTCTCACTTGCCGCACCTATTCTGCATAAGTGAGCTCGTAGTCCTGTGAGCTCGTAGTCCCGAAAGCTATACTGATCTCCCTCCTACTAACATTCAGTAATGGCCTCGTCTTCTCACATTGTCCTACCGACTGTTTTGCTGCTCCACAGAGTTACATACGGGTTCGTTGACTTCGGCTTAACCAAGCTTATTGAAGGCAGTCCTCTGTCCTTCACTGCCAATACTCTGCTCTACCTAAACAATGTGTATCGTGCCATTCTTAAAGAAGGCGTTAATCTCCTTCATACATTCCAATACTGTTCGTGATCTTACCATCCTGGTTGTTATTGCCCTAATGGCCATACCATACCACCTCACGCATTTCGTGATCACCCGGATCTACGCCTGCATGAACGCAGTAACACAAGAAATATTCCATCAGCTCCGAGTGACTCAACACTTCATTAACCATAAATTCTGCAATGATGAACCCTCGATCAACCTCTTCGTTCTCGAAATCCAGTGTGTTCGAGCCATCTTGTCCCCGTCTATAGCACCGATCACAGCAGGAACGTTATGCAAATGCAAATTTTGCCCATGAACATTCCACTATGGAATAGGACCAAACATCTGACATATCAACGAGTGCAGTCCGATTCAAGTTTAAGCGCAATGATAAGGGACCCCCTTCTGATAACTGAGTCCGAACGGCGTGCCGCAGTGCGACACCTCTTTGGAGAGAAGTTTAACATGGCATAGTATATCACAAATGTTGTCAACATTAGGAGGGGAAAACCACCGCTGAAAATTTTTGTCTGATGGTCTCGCCAGGACGTGTTAACCTCTGCGCTACGGTGGCCTCCATTGGACATTTAAAGGCGCCAATAACTAGCCTTTTTACAAAGAGCTCTATGATGCTCTCTGTATGTAAGGAGGTAGGGATCCAAATCAGCTATGAAAAAAGTCCCAAAGGGTTCTGGAGATGGCATACGAATGGGCTAGACCTATGGGGTCTCAATGTTTATCCATGGAAGTCTGAAATCTGCCCGCACACGAAGAAGGCGAATGTGGGCCAACTTGACGCATCACGTTTTCTCAACAGAACTATTTCGATATCTGATTTGGTCAAATACTAAGGAGTGGTCTTGGGGAGATAACTGAACTGGTAGTGTCATCTTCGGGAGTGTACGGAGGAGACTCTTATACTACTTACTTACGTCTCAGTAGTGTGGTAAATTAAATGGAGAAAAGTTGTAATGTTGGGATAACACAGCAAGTTCAGAGAACATGTTGTCTTGGCATAGGCGGAGCGATACTGGTCCTCATCGCTGGCACTGGTGACTTTTTCTTAATATCCTACCCATAGACATACAGATTTAATATGAGGCAGCCACTGCGGCTACGAGTCTTAAGGCGATGGGAGAATGTATGGAGAACAGTAGCAGGTCACACCTCGGTATAATGGAGACAACAATAGAAAACCTGGAAGGAGTGAAAGTGGTTTCCGATCGAATACCTGAGACGACATTTGTGGTCGAGTGCGAGGGACTGCTGACAGCGGAGCAGTCTAGGATTGACGGAACTCTGGTACTGTCATCTGGAAATTCATGCTACGGGGATGGACAAAAGCTGGAGGACAGAGTGGGGTTGGAGGTCTCCACCTGCCTGACCATAATAAAGTCATACGAGCGATCCCGGAGTGCGTATGGTGCTACGGTGTTAACGCGAGGACGTCGAGTGTGAACATTTAAGCAAATAGTAGACAGATCTGATTACAGATTACGTTGCAAAAACTTTTGTTGCCTCCAGCTTAGCTTCGCACGGCCAAACGGCTAAAAAATTGAAAATAAGTCGACAAGTTTTTATCTGTTGATCTAAGCAGTAAAAAACAGCTTAAGACATTTCTAATGGAGGGCATAGGATTTCAGGAAAATGGAATTGTTTGCCTATGTCTTTAATACAGGGTGTCAACGTTGACAATTTTCCCCTTCCCCAACCTTCAAAGATCTACAGCTTTTGACCTACTGAACCGATTTGCATGATTTAGGATTCGTAAGAAAGAGGTAACATGTATGACATCCATTAAAGTTTTAACATTTCGCCTTTGTTTTTTTTTCAGTGTTTGAAAACACTCATCAGCTTTCATGCCATATATGGTCCAAATCGTCCCATATTTTGATAAAGCTGCCATATAAAACAATCTCCAAATTAAACATCTTTGGAGAGAAGTTTTCACATGGCATAGTACTACACAAATGTTATCAGTATTAAGAGGGAAAATGTTTTTCTGATGATCCCGCCAAGATTCGAACCCAGGCGTTCAGCGTTATAAGCGGACATGTTAACCTCTTCGCTATGGTGGCCTCCACGGAGCGACGGATGACTAGAAAAACCCCCAAGCTGTCTTAGAAAAATTCTACCTCGAGTTAGGAAAGAGGTATCCCTATGAAATTAGGATTGGTGTAAAGTAGACAAATAAAACATGTTAATATAAGATCATGTTTTGGATGACAATTGGCTTGTCGAAAGCAGGCAATTTTTTTTCTCCATTTAAGGGATCTATTCTCTATTCTATTCTTCTTTTTATTACTTCTTTTGGCAGCAGGTGCGATTTTGTGTCAAAGTCATGTAACGACAAGTTCACCTCTGGTTGCTGGGGTAACAGCTCACAGGGTGCAGGGTCAGCTACAGAAATTTATTTGTGTCAGTGACAGAGAGAGAGAGAAAAGGCGATTTAGTATTTAATCTAGGCGTTATCGGTTTAGACGGTTTATCCATTCGCTGACGGCGTGGATATGCCTATAAGTCACGGTGAGGCGGTCACAAGTCGATGGCACGAGTGTGCGTTCAGGGTATTAGCGGCTTTTACGTCGGAGGGAGGAAGACTAGGTGCCTGCTATGCGTCTCTCGAAGACGTGATGCACTTACGGCGTGGGCATGATACGAATTTAAAGGATAGTAGTTGTAGAAGCTTGGCACGAATGGGTTTTCGCGGGATCAGCGTCACTTGTGTCGAAAGGACAAAGGCGAGATGCTGGCTGTGATTATCTCGAGGACGTGATTCACTCACGGCACGGATATGGCACTTAGTCACGGGGTTAATATCGTAGACAGACGGCAAGTGGGTGAATTCGCGGCATCAGCGGCTCTAATGTCTGAAGGACAAAGGCGAGGTGCTGGCTATGTTGGTTTCAGAGACGTGGTTTTTTCACGGCACGGAAATAGCGCTAAGTCACGGGGTGATGGTTGTGGGCAGACGGCACGTGGGTATATTCGCGGGCTTAGCGGCGAATACAAAGGCGATGTGCTAGCTATGATTCGGTAAATGGTCATATGCCTTTCTTTGGTACGTGGTCTTAAAGATTAAAAACAAGTAAAAGGGCATTAAGGCCGGGCCGAACTTTGGATACCCGCCACCATGGGTATATATGTAAACCCCCTTTCGTCACAATCCAGTGGAGATTGGATAAATTATGCACCCAAATTCGGAACGGACATTGAGTGGTCTAATATATATGTCACTATTCAATTATGTGGAACAAAATTATAAACCGATCTGGACCATATTAAGGTCGGACATCATGAGGCTCAGAAAAACTCACTGTTTCAAATTTTAGCGAAATCGGTTAAAAAATAATGATTTTATGGGCTTCAGACCCTTTATCGGTAGATCGGTCTATATGACAGCTGTATCTAAATGTAGTCCTATCTGTACCATATTTGGGTCGGATGTTAGGAGGATTAAAACTGCACACTTTTCCAAATTTCAGCGAAATCGGACAAAAAATAAAGCTTGTATGGCCTTCAGACCCGTTAATGGGAGATCGGTCTATATGGCAGCTACATCTAAATAAAGTCCGATATGAACCATATGTAGGTCAGATATCGGGAGACTTAAAATAACCCACTGTTGCAAATTTCAGCGAAATCGGTTAAAAAATAAAGCTTTTATGGGCTTCAGACCCTTTATCGGCAGATCGGACTTTATGGCAGCTATATCTAAATGTAGTCCGATCTGAACAATATTTGGGTCCTATATTGGGAGGCCTTAAGCTACTCACTGTTTCAAATTTCAGCGAAATCGGTTAAAAAATAAAGCTTTTAGGCTTCAGACCCTTTATCGGCTGATCGGTCTCTATGGCAGTTATATCCAAATATAGTCCAATCTGGTTCCTATATTAGAAGGCCTAAAGCTACTCACCGTTTCAAGTTTTAGACCCTTTATCTTTAGATCGGTCTATATAGCAGCTATATCGAAATATGGTCCGATTTGGACCGTTCATGAACTTAACCAGCGTGCAATCAAAAGATGTATCTGTGCTAAATTTCAGCTCAATATCTCGATTTTTGAAGGCTGTAGAGTGATTAAAACTGACTGACAGACAGACACACGGACATCGTTAAATGCTCTTATGACGATCCGAAATATATATACTTTGTTGGGTCGGAAATTGATATTTCGATGTGTTGCAAACGGAATGACTAAATGAATATACCCCTATCCTGCGGTGGTGGGTATAAAAATGATTTGTTGGAAAAACATAATGGCTTAGGAAATGAAAAGAATTTTCTTTTTTTTTAATTTTTTCCAAATATTTCAAATACAAATTTGTTAAAAAAATTACAACGTCAATATAAATGCTCTAAATACTGAATATATGCAAAGTGCAAATTTTGCCCATGAACATTCCACTAAGGAACAGGGGCAAACTTCTCACATATCAGTGAGTGCAGTCCGATTCAAGTTTAAGCTCAATGATAAGGGGCCTCCTTTTCATAGCCGAGTCTGAACGGCGTGCCGCAGTGCGACACCTCTGTGGAGAGAAGTTATACATGGCATAGTTCGTCACAAATGTTGCCAGCATAAGGCGGAGAAAACCACCGCAGAAAATTTTTTCTGATGGTCTCGCCAGGATTCGAACCCAGGCGTTCAGCGTCATAGGCGGACCTGCTAACCTCTGCGCTATATGAGATTTCATAAAAATCAAAGAAGGGAGTCGAGGATCAGCTGGTAATGAGTTAATGGAAATATTATATAAGAAAATTTCAACAAACATTTCCTTCTTAAGGAAATTTCATGGATTTTTGTTCATGGAAATTTTGGAAATGTTATAGACTTTTTCTTTGGCATCAATTCCTTGCCTTCTCAATTCACTGTCCCTTCAGTTCACTTACAGCATATGATGCATAGTCGGCATTGTGGCACTTTTAATAATTTCATACATCTGCTTGACAGCATGGGTGAGGGTCGTCAGAATGCGGTTACGATGTTGTTGTTATTTTATTTTCACACACAGTGGGGGTAACCTTTTGGGCCGATTACTGGCAGAATTTCTTTAAAACATGTATTTTTCAACGCAGCCATCACTAGACAGGCCCCTCCTCCCCTAACTGCACATGGTGGGATTATAAACGCCTTCCGTTTCTTTTGTGTCCTTAGTACGTTGTTGTTGGTTGGCCGCTGCTGTTTTTTGTTTTATGATTGTCGTTAATTAATTAAAAACATAAGCTACGTGACAATATTCCCTTGGTGTCATTGTGCTTTTTATGATTTCATTCTATAACTGTGGAAGAATGCCGGCTGAGGTTGTGTTATGGTGCTGCTGCCGCTTCTCTTTGTTTATGGTGCTTGGCCAGTGCTACAGCTGAATCATAAACAACAAAATATTTTCTTTTCATTTTCATAAATCGGGGAAATACTTTTCAAGGATATAACGCATAAGACAATGTGTCATTGGTGATAATGAATAAGGTAGGCCCATTGTATGCTCTTGACAATGTGCGTGGTTTGTGTTGGAGTGTACAGTGATTCCTGGGGTCAAGCGTAATTCATTAATCTTGAGGAAAAATGCAGGAAAATAATTAATTTTATTGCTGAAATTAATGAGAGAACATTTGCCAACCAAAAGAGGGAGTTTCCTTTGTTGTGAATGAATTGTCTCCTTTGTCCTGTCGAGAGCAGAATATTTTGCTTAGCATTCGTCAAAAGTGTAGCAAAGCAAAACTATAATAAAGATTTCATTAAAAATAGGGGTGACAGTTTGCTAACGATTTAACATAAAAGAAATCACATAACTCTCAATGAAGAAAATGAGTGCTTAAGTTCTAATACTGCTGGTACATTAACCTGATTTTTTCCACGCAGGCGCCCGTACTATTTAGATGTGTGTAGTCCGTAAACGAACAAGTTCAATTAAACGGGTCTCTGTGATGAACGAATGGTTTAGTTCGCATCAGCCGATACTTTTGTTTTTCAAGTTCGGTCACCTTAAAAGCCACTACAAGAGTTTCATTTACATCGTTCGTTGCTGTTCGTTGGTTGCCAGTTTTCATTCTGCGATTCGAGTGTTGATACCATCAACTTTGTTTTATCTGCATTTATTGACAGATAAACTTCGAGTGACCGATTTAAAAATAAACCAGTAAGGAACGGCAAAAGTCCCCACACCTACTCTATAGCCACAAAGTGCGAGCTATGTCTAATTCCTTAACAATTTTGATGGACCCCGCAGGATGTTTTCAGATGGGTTGCTAAACACACCGTATCACATTTCGAGCAAATATGTTCAAACTGTAATATCTACAGTTCACAAATGTCAACATTATTGCAATTTACCCAAAATTTTACGAACATATATATGGGAGCTATATCTAATTCTAAACCGATTTCGGACAAACTTTCAAACTTGGTACTCTTCGAGAAAAGCGTTGGGCAAAATTTTGGCATGATTGGTCCAAAAATGCGATTGCAATGGCTCTAAAAATGAAAATCGGGCGATATACATATATGACAGCTATATCTAAATCTGAACCGATTTCCATGAAATTTACCAGTAATGTCGAGAGTCAAGAGAAAATCGTTCCTAACAAATTTCAAGAGAGAGAAGAGAAAATCCTTTCTAACAAATTTCAAGGGAATTGGGTGACAAATGACCATTTTATTGCAATATTATTGCAAATCGGACGAATATATATATGGGAGCTATGTCTAAATCTAAACCGATTTCGGACAAACTTTAAAGACATTGTGGATGTCGTCGAGGAAAGCGTTGTGCAAAATTTTGACAAAATTGGTCAAAAAATGCGATTGCAATGGCTCTGGAAGTAAAAATCGGGCGATATACATATATAACAGCTATATCTAAATCTGAACCGATTTCCACCAGTAATATCGAGAGTCAAGAGAAAATCATTCCTACCAAATTTTAAGAGAATCGGTTAATAAATAACCATTTTATTGCATTATTATTGCAAATCAGACGAACATATATACGGGAGCTATATCCAAATCTGAACCGATTTTTTTCAATTTCAATAGGCTTCGTCTTCGTCTAGGCGGAAAAATATGTCCGTACCAAATTTGAAGACGATCGGATGAAAATTGCGACCTGACGGACAGACAGACAGATAGACGGACAGGCAGACTGACGGACATAGTTAAATCGGATCAGAGAGTGATTCTGCATCGATCGGTATACTTATCAACGGGTCTATCTGTCGTCCTTTTGGGTGTTACAAACTAATTCACTATGTTATAATACAAACTAATTCACTATGTTACCACAGTAGTGGTGTAGGACCCTCCCCTTTCTGCCAAAAACAACCACCCAAAAACAAAAGTTGACCGATCGGGACAATGTGGGTATCAAATGAAAGGTATTCGAAAGTAAAATACGAAAATGGTATTAAAATTTGAGTCCTAATACCCATCGGGCCGCCCCAACCCCAAAACTCACCCAAACAGACATATTGGACATATCATGTCAATATGGGGCTCAAATGAAAGGGGCTCGGGTGTAGATTACGAATCTGGCATACAACATCAGATAGAAGTATGGAGGTCAATCCACCCCCCTAATAGCCTCAAATGGGCATATAAAGCAATCATGACTATATGGGACTCGGCTTATTTGTTTGTTCCGTAGAATCAAAAACAGATTAACCGAGATTCTTAAATTTCTTGATATCGGATGGGGGCGGACCGAACCGCCCGATAGGCACAATATGGGTATTAAACAAAATGTATAAGAGACTAGAAAACGAATATCGTATTAAATTTTGGGTACATAGCGGGTCGCCCCTAGCCCAAAACTCCTCTAAACAGATATATTCGATATTCATATCCATATGAGACCCAAATGAAAAGTATTCGCCAGTAGATTAAAACTATGGCATAAAAAACTAGGTCCAAGGGCATATTAGCCGACCATGACTATATGGGACTCAAATGAAATTATTATTTTGGAGAAGATTACGAATATGACATTAAAATTTACGTTCAAGTCTAGGTGGCGCTTTTGCTCCTAAAAATACGTCAAAGAGTTTATTTGGCCCATAATGACAATATTGGTCTCAAATGAAAGGTATTTGAGAATAGAAAACTTATTTGATATCCGATTTTTGAGCCAAATGTTTGGGAGTACGCTCTAAAGCACCCCTTTAACTGAACTTCATTTCCGACTATAGCAATATGAAGCTTAAATTGGGAGTAAAGCATGAATTTGATATCTATTTTCAGGGTAAAGTGCCGGTGGCCACCACAGCCCCGAAACACCCTCCAAACGGTTTATATTTACCCACCATTGCAATATGGAACCAGGAATTTTATGTCCATATTTGAGTCAAAATGTCTAAGTTGCAAAAGCTTTTTGAGCTTTTCTTAACTTGTTTGAGCTTTTTTTAACTATTTATAAATTAAAAACAGCACAAAATGTTTGCTAATTTAACAACAAATTACTGCTGTCTCATTCTCAGCAGACTTTATGCTGTCACAGGAAACATTTTAGCAGTTTTTTCTAAAACAATTTTCTGAGTGTGACAGAATTTCCTCATTTGTTAACCTGCAAATGCGAATTTTGAACATTCCACTAAGGAACAGGGGCAAACTTTTTGCATTTCAATGGGTGCAGTCCGATTCAAGTTTAAGCTCAATGATAGGGGGTCTCATTTTTATAGCCGAGTCCGAACGGCACGCCGCAGTGCGACACCTCTTTGGAGAGAAGTTTTACATGGCATAGTACACCACAAATGTTGCCAGCATTAGGAGGGGGAAACCAAATGCTGAAAATTTTTCTGATGGTTTCGCCAGCATTCGAACCCAGGCGTTCAGCGTCATAGGCGGACATGCTAACTTCTGCGCTACGGTGGCCTCCAATTTGTTAACCTATCCACACGAGGATTTCTCTTATGACACTCCAGATCACTGGTGAATGTCATACAAATCAGTTCATATTTAGATTGGACAATTTTGAATTTTTCACTTTCAATAAGAAAACAGAAAAGTATTAAGAATATATCGTAGAATAAGTTGTATGTCGTTGAATTATATTGTGAATTACTATGAATTGTATAGCGTATAAGGTATCTCCTTTTTTGCCATCCGGAACAGATTGTAAGACTTTTGCGAATTGTTAATTATAAGCATTTTAGTACGACAGCTAATGTATAAAACTTCACTTCTTCTACAACATCAGCAAGATGAGCAACATACTTGCTAAACTTCTCCTCTCTTTCCCCAATAAAAACTCTAACCTTTGTAATCCTCATAACCCAACACTTACCGTCTTCTTATTTCTTCTTCTCGTTTTGGGATACCTCATTTCCTCATTTGACTTATTATTCCTCTGTGTACGAGGAATAATAAGTTAAAACTTCCGCTACATTACAGTCCACTCAGCATCCACACAGGGAATTCCATTTGTGGCGTCACATCGCCCCTCATCTTTCACCTGCACATCCACACATTGACAAGCGATCTCTCAACCCCCATTCCAATCGGACATTGGAACCCCCCAGCCTTGTGCATAGATAAAACTCCTATTTGTATGTATCTCCCCATTTTCACTTTAAGGACCTTTGCAAGGGCATATATTAACCGATTTTATCCAAATTTTGCACAATGATTTCCTCAATGGCTTCCACACACGAATTTTGATCGAAATTCTTCTTTTCATATTTAAACTAATTTCATTTTCGATGCCGTAGCCAGCATTCCCATTATGGTGTAGGATATCAAAAGGTCAATTTTGCACGAGATTAGTCTGTCCTGACTTGTTTTTTTAATAATAAAACTGTCATAAAACACATCAAAACAAAAGCCCCCAAAATACTTAACCTTGGCTACAAGTCTTCTCATGCACTCCTTGCTGCAGTTAACAACACATAATGTTTCATGCCTACCGAGAAAAAAAAGGATATCATATTCCAAGGACAACGCATAGCATCGCACCCCAATTTCCATAACATTACCACCGTAGACCGAATTCAAAACAAAGGTTTTCATTGCCAACAAACAACAATGACAACAACAATAATAAAAAAAAATCACATCTTCACCGATATATATCTGGGAAACATTAATAAAACAAATATTTACTGGGCAATCAACACAGCAATTTATCACAACATATTTTAAGATGCTCAATGAAGAACCTGACCCAACCACCGCTCACCCTCTCGCCAGCGCGCATGCATCCTTCCTGCTGGCAACAGCGTCGCCATCATCATCAGGAGCGCAAAATAAAATGCTGTCATCATTATCACTATTTCAAAAAACCATTTCAACATTTATTTGCAAAGAGCACAGATATTTGTGTTCTGTTCCTGACGGTTGCTCTTTTCTGTGGGGTTTTTTTTTTTTTTTTTGGCAATGCCAGGAAAAAACACGACCCAGTCTCGAATGGTATCTTTGGCAAAACGATTTACGCAATCAACACAAAAATACACACCCCTCCCACCCATCCAGGATACACACAACACTGCCTCAGTGGCATTCGACAACATGTAGATGTTTGTTTTTTTTTTATATATATTTTTGATTTAGTGCCAAAACGATAAGCGTTTAAATGTAAGCAAATTAATGAGTAAAAGTGTCAAAGGTCGTCCATACTGAGTCGCTTTTTACGCGTGTTTTCTTTTTATGCGGCTCACAATACAGCTTCCCCCCAGTGCCATTACTTTTTCGTTTTTGAATAACAATAGACTACCCTTTTGTTGTAAATGAAGAAGAGTGGCAGCGGCCGGAGGAGTTCATGCCGAGTTGTATCAGTTGGAGGTTTATTTCGTTTGGCAAAAACTGTCTGCTCTCGCCTTGTCTGAGCAGAGTAAGCAGTACTACGCCATGGGGGATTTGGTTGACATTACAATCCAAGGCAAGAAAATCGTCGAAGGATACATTTCTTTTTCATGCTGCGAGCAAGGGAGAGTATTCTTTTTTGATCGAATAAAATACAGAACAGGATTCCCTTAATAAATTTATCATCCTAAGACGACATTAAAGCTTTTGTTTTAAACATGACAGGTACTAATGCTCCTCTTCATGAACAATTGTACAACAATTGCAAGATGTTTGTTTTATTCTTGTCTATTGCTACAATTATTTTAACTGCAGCTTCTGCAGCTGTGTTAGAAGGTAGCCCCAGTCAGGTTGGTAGGTGTGAAAAAATTTGGAGGACTTGTAACAGAAGAAAGTGGATTTTTTTCAACAATTCAGACATAACTTAAAGCTATTTATAACCAACAACAATTCTAGCTTGGCTTGAAGGCCACCTTGGCGCAAAGGTTAGCATGAACGCCTGGGTACGAATCTTGACGAAACTATCAGAAAAAACATTTTTCAGCGGTGGTTTTCCCCCTCCTAATGCTGGCAACATTTGTGAGGTACTATGCCATGTAAAACTTCTCTCCACAGAGGTGTCGGAACGCCGTTCGGACTCGGCTTTAAAAAGGAGGCCCCTTATCATTGAGCTTACAACTTGAATCGGACTGCACTCATTGATATGTGAGAAGTTTGCCCCTGTTCCTTAGTGGAATATTCACGGGCAAAATTTGCAATTCTAGCTTAAGAGCATACCAATTTTTGTTTTTGAAGATAAACTAGGAAATATATGATGGGTGACTAAATGATTTATTCAAAATTTGTACATTTTGGTTCCAAAATTGGTACCATTTGGTACTTTTTTTTACAGATGGAACTAGAAGTCTGAAATTTGGCATGTAAATGCCACTAGGAAATATATGATGGGTGACTATGATTTTTTTTACAATTCGTACATTTGACACTAATATTGGTACCATTTGGTACTTTCTGTGCAAATGGAGCTAGAGTTTTGAAATTTGACATGTTGGTGCAACTTAGAAATATATGATGGATGACCAAATGTTCTATTAAAAATGTTTACATTTTTGTTCAGATGGAGATAGAGGTCTGAAAATTGGCATGTAGCTACAACTAAGAAATATGTGATGGGTAGCTAATGAACTATTCATCTTTCGCACATTTTGGTACCAAAATTGGTGCGATTTGGTACATTTCTTCATACATGGAGCTAGAGGACTGAAATTTGGTGACTTAATGATCGATTCATAAAAATTCATACATTTTGGTACCAAAATTGGTACCATTTGGTACTTTCTTTACAGATGGAGCCAGAGGTCTAAAATTTGGCATGCATGTACAACTGGGAAAAATATGATAGATGAACAAATAATTTAATCACAACACGTACATTTTGGTACCATTTAATACTTTCTTTGTAGATAAAGCTCGAAGTCTGAAATTTGGGATGTAGTTACAAGAAGAAAATTTATAATGGGTGACTTAATGATCCATTCAAAATTAGTATATTTCGGACCGCTATGTCTGAGTTGCGTCGTACGTTGGCAGGGTACTTATCATCGCCTCTGTATGCTTGCCGCACTATGAGCGGATGTTACCTCCTTCAATAGCGGTAAAGGACTTTGTAAGGAAAAGTACTATGATTTAATAATGGCAGGTAATGCCATCACCTATCATGGTCTTGGGAACCACACGGAAACGAACTTCAGGAGTCAAGGTGTTCTGGAATTCATCTTGAAGAAAAGACTGAGTGGTTTTCCCACTTTTGAGATTTCAAACTGGAAAGAGGTTTTGGAACTTATTTTTGGTAACATACTGAGGAACCCAATCTCTGGATAGGCAATATTGCGTTAGAAGATTTTAAGTAGCCGGAAAATGAGCCCTTCAAAAACCAAAGTTGTAAACTTGTTCCGAACCATGGAGTTTGGGATGAGATACCCCACAATACAGCTTAACTGACAAGGAGGATGAGGTTACTCGGATCAAATGTTGCAAAATCATTCATGGCAGCCAGCGAAAGTGGTACAAATGAGTTATTGGAGGAATTAAGGAAGTCTTAAAGGCCGAACACCTCAACATTCAAAAGAAAAAGTTCAAGCCATTAAGCTACGGACTCGCCTTAAACAGGTACTTTGCAGCGGCCAAAGGGATATTGTTTATATACGTTAGGGCACGAGGAAAGGGTCTTGGTGCCTGAAAAAGACACGATAATGGATGCCTTGGCGGAAGATTTGATTGATAATGAGAGCGTTCATTATTATTTTCTCTCTGCTAATATTCGGCCTTAAGTTATTGTAAATTACCCACTAGGAAATTTTTTACTTTGGGCATTCGAGATGTTAAGAGGACTGAATCTCGACAAATTTAAATCCTGTAACCCTTTATTAAAATGTTACCAGAGGGTACATTAATGAAGGGTGCCGCAATCAAAATCGATGCCGAAGGACACCTAGCCATTCAAGTCTGATATCAACTTAACCTTCCTGATAATGGTGCTGACAAAGATACTGCAGAACCAATTCCAGATGACGGTCATATTGTACTTATGACTCCGCTGAGGCTTGATTCAAATTAACATTTTTCATAGTTTTTTTTACTCCTTATCCTATGGTGGTGGGTATAAAAGAATTTTCATAGAGTGTTGTTACAATTTGATATTAGTGAAATTTGGCTTAAATGAAATTTTCTCGAATTTTTTGGTTTAATTTTTCTTTATTCATTGGTTTGCTGTTATGAGAATTTAATGTTCCACTAACTTATCCATTTTAGTCGCCTTAGTTAAACACAAATACCGCGGGGCCAAGTTGACTCACTTTGTAACACCTCCTCAAATACTTTTCTCGGAAATATTTGATAATCTGTTGAAACGAGTTTAAACTACTCCATGGAGGATTTTTACATTCTAGATACTGCTAAAAGTGCACGTATGGGGAATTCGCACAAGAAGCAACGACAATTTCTATCATCCGCCTCTGCAGCTTTGACACAAAGCGTTTGTGTGTTCATATCTCTATGTAGCATTTGTTTTTGGAACAAGTATAACAAGGGAAAAACTGCAATTTCATTCATTAAAAATTTATACAATTCCGCTGAAGGTACAGCGGATAGGATATGCAAAACCTGTGGGAGAATGATCTAATACTGCTACTGCCACTGCCACCGCCATTCTGTAACATGTTGCAGTTGTAAGGCGGCGAAGGTTGTCATTGTTTTCTAAGGCCTTTTGCACGAACATAAGACATGAGGCACTTCTCTTTCATTCAAGGCATGGCCTATCATTCGTCTTGAGTGTTATGAAATAAGTGAAATGAAATGATGAATGAAATATCCTTTACATGATTTTTATAAAAAAAAACCTCTTACTTAAAGATTTGACACCGTAGATTCTAAACGAGTCTTCTATAACCCATGATAAAAAGTCCTTTGTAAGGTGCTGCAGGTAAGCGCATATACTATTCTGCTATTAATACTTCAGATTTCCTAAATGAAGGATTTTTAATAGAGCGTCAATAGCAAGTTGAAGGTTCGAAAGATCAAGGCTCATCTCTTAGAACAAAATTGGTCTCACAGAAAGTTTTTTTAACCCTGCAACTTATATTGAATATCTAACAATGCAACTAAAACTGTTTCTATAAGGCCTTATGGTAAAATATCTTCCTAATAACGTCACTGTTCTCTAATGGTGGATGTGTGTGGGAGTTTGAGTAGAATATACACCCACACACTCAACTGCAGCTCCAGTTTCTTCGTCATCTCATTCTACAATTCTTTGCGAAATGTCAAGTCACGATTTTGTATTTCATTCCAATTCTTTTCTCAGAGTCATACAAACTCCCATTATTCAGACAACGACCTCTGAAGCGACACTTGAAAACCTTCCAACAACAACAGCATCATCACACTGAAGTGTGGTGCACTCCATCACTGTACAGTACCGGAAAAGGAATGAGGACTCGAGAAGCAAGCAAAAAAAAAAAAATAATTGTTTAAAAATTAAAATGTTACTGTTTCAAGCGTTTTATTTAGTACAACAATGTAACGTGATTAATGAGTTAACAATGACAATGTCACTGTCTTTTTGGCGTAATAAAACATTTGCTTGTGTTTCCCCTTTTTTTTATCTTTCTTTTGCAATTCGCTAACAATTGGAGAGAAAAAATGGGTTATGAAATCGGAATGAATATAGAAAGCAAGCGAAAAAAAAACAAAATGAAAAAAAAAATCAAATCAAAATAAATAAAATAAAACAACATTAAATTAAATAAAATTAAATAAAAAAATAAAAAAAATAAAATAATATAAAATAAAACAAAACGAAATAAAATAAAATTAAATAAAATAAAATAAAAATAAAAAAAAATAAAATAAAATAAAATAAAATAAAATAAAATTAAATAAAATAAAGTAAAATAAAATAAAATAAAATAAAATAAAATAAAATAAAATAAAATAAAATAAAATAAAATAAAATAAAATAAAATAAAAAAAAAAAATAAAATAAAATAAACTAAAAGAAAATAAAAAAAAAATAATAAAAAATAAATAAATAAAATAAAATAAAATAAAATAAAATAAAATAAAATAAAATAAAATAAAATAAAATAAAATAAAATAAAATAAAATAAAATAAAATAAAATAAAATAAAATAAAATAAAATAAAATAAAATAAAATAAAATAAAATAGAATGAAATGAAATGAAAAATTAAAATAAGATAAAAGGATATAAATTAAAATAAAATAAAATAAAACAAAAAAAAAATTATAAAATAAAATAAAAATAAAATAAAATAAAGTAATAAAGAAAATAAAATAAAATAAAATAAAATAAAATAAAATAAAATAAAATAAAAAAAAAATTAAATAAAATAAAATAAAATTAAATTAAATAATATAAAATAAAACAAAGTAAAATAAAATAAAATAAAAAAAATAAAATAAAATAATATATAATAAAACAAAATAAAATAAAATAAAAACAGAAAATAAAATAAAAAATAAAATAAAATAACATAAAATAAAATAGAATAAAATAACATAAAATAAAATAATAGGAAACTTAATTGGCTCACAGATGTCGGACACTATGTAGACGGGCCGTTGGCTCAAAATGGGGCCTGAATCCCAGGATATGAGGATACGCTTCAGGAGTTTGGTGGACTGCTGTGGAGAAAAAGTACAACATAAGGACCACACAATAGGTTCAGAGAAAATGTTGTCTTGGCATAGGCGGAGCGATGAGGACCACGCCCACTAGGCTACTGAAGGCTATTCTATATATCCGACCCATTGACATACAGTGTGGGCCAGCCACTGCGGCTTTGAGACTTAAGGCGATGGGAGAATGGAATGAGGATCGGAGCAGCTGATAACATCGCGGTATAATTGAGGCGACGATAGGAAACATGGAAGAGGCTTCCGATCGGATACCTGAGACGACACTTGAGGTCGAGTGCAAGGCACTGCTGTCAGCGGCACAGTCTTGGACCGACGGAACCCTAGTATTGCCAACTGCCATCGTTTTGGTGCCGGGCCATAGCGGAGTAACGTGGAATGAGAAAGCAGACAATTTGGCAGTGAAGGCCAGAGAACTACCGTCACTTAACTTGGCTAACACGAAGCCTTTCAGGTCGACGAAGTCCGAGTTAAGTTCATGGGCGACGAATGCGCATGTAACCCTGTGGAATAGAGAAACGGTGGGTAGGACGGCGACCACCCATTACTTGGACCTAAAGTTTTATGCCATATTTGTAATCTCCTGCGTACTAATTTTGCATTTGAGTCTCATATTGACATGAACTTCGAATATATATGTTTAGGGGAGTTTTGGGTTTGGGGCAGGGGCCCCCTGGGTATTTGGACCCAAATTTTAATACCATATTCGTTTTCTGGTCTCTAATACCTTTCATTTGATGACCTATCCGATTGGGTGGCGTTTTTTGGGGTAAGGGGAGCGTCCGCCTCCACCCGATATCTACAAATTATATAGCCTATGCTTTCTTCCAGACAAACGTACACAATCTATGAAATTTTAAGAAAATCGGTTCAGTCAAGTATCATATAGTCATAAAGGGTCTATTGGTGTTTTTGAGGGATGGCGTGACCCCCTATACTTCAATCTGATTTGTATGCCAGATTCGAAATATACTTCTGAATACCTTTCAGTTGACTCCCATATTGACACGAACGTCCAATATGTCCATTTGAAGGAGTTTTGGGATTGGGATTGGTACACAGACTCAAATTTTAATACCATATTCGTATTCTACTCTCCAATACCTTTCATTTGATACCTACATTGTCCCGATCGGTCCACTTTTGATTTTGGGTTGTGTTTTTGTCATAAGGGGGAGGGTCCATCCCCCTTCCGATACCGAAAAATTATATTGACTGTGTTTCCCTCCAGACCAACC
Source organism: Stomoxys calcitrans (assembly GCF_963082655.1). NCBI lineage: Eukaryota > Metazoa > Arthropoda > Insecta > Diptera > Muscidae > Stomoxys > Stomoxys calcitrans. Next base: position 88,653,284 of record NC_081553.1, read on the forward strand.
TACACAATATGAGAACATTTCGAGAAAAATGGTTCGGCCGTTTTTCAGTCTATACAGAACAAACAAACCGAGTCCCACATATCCGTGATTGGCTAATGTGCCTATATTGGGCGTCTTTGTGGAGGTGGGGTGATCCCCTATACTTCGACATGAATTTGTATGCCAGATTCGTTATCTACTCCCGCGTACTTTTCATTTGAAAACCATATTGTCTTAGTACCGATGGGTATTTAGACTCAAATTTTAATACCATACCAGAATACAAATTTCTACTCTCCAATATGTTCGATTTGATACCTATATTGTCCCGATCGGTCCATTTTTGATTTTGGGTTGTGTTTTTGTCATAAGGGGGAGGGTCCATCCCCCTTCCGATACCGAAAAATTATATTGACTGTGTTTCCCTCCAGACCAACCTACACAATATGCGAACATTTCGAGAAAAATGGTTCGGCCGTTTTTCAGTCTATACAGAACAAACAAACCGAGTCCCATATATCCGTGATTGGCTAATGTGCCTATTTTGGGCGTCTTTGTGGAGGTGGGGTGATCCCCTATACTTCGACATGAATTTGTATGCCAGATTCGTTACCTGCTCCCGCATACTTTTCATTTAATAACCATATTGTCCTTAGTACCGATGGGTATTTAGACTCAAATTTTAATACCATATTTGTATTCTACTCTCCAATATGTTCGATTTGATACCTATATTGTCCCGATCGGTCCACTTTTGATTTTGGGTTGTGTTTTTGATATAAGGGGAGGATCCTTCCTCCTTCCGATACCGAACAATTTATAGTCCATGTTTCCTTCCAGACCAACCTACACAATATGCGAACATTTCGAGAAAATCGGTTCGGCCGTTTTTCAGTCTATACGGAACAAACAAATCAAGTCCCATATATCCGTGATTGGCTAATGTGCCCACTTTGGGCGTTTTGTGGGGGTGGGGTTACCCCCTATACTTCGACATGAATTTGTATGCCAGATTCGTTACCTGTTTGGGGCTGGGGTGGCCCCCCGGGTACTTGGACCCAACATTTATTATGAAATTCGTACTTTACTCTTGAATACCTTTCATTTAAGTCGCATATTGTCTCGATCGGTCCATTTTTATCTTTGGGTAGTACTTTTGGGGTAAGGGGGAGGGTCCGCCCCCCTCCCGATGTCAAAAAATTATATAGCCTATGTTTCCTTTCAGACCAACCTACACAATCTGTGAAAATTTCTTGGTAATCGGTTCAGCCGTTTTTGAGTCTATACGGAACAAACAAACACTAATTGAATTTTATACATAAGAAGATTAACATACTGAAGCGCAATGCGTATAGCCAATAAATAATTAAAAAATGGATAATTTGACTCACCATTTTCAGCATTTTCTGAAAGTAAAAAAATAGGAATAAAAAAATAAGTTAGCACTTGGTTTCTTCAAAAAATTAAATAATGTTTTACTTAACTTTAACTTAGCAGAACCCAGAGCTAAATTTTTTAATCAGTCAGAAGTCGTACAACCAACAACCTCATTGTTATAACTCTTTACACAAAAGTATGAGACAACCCCATATTAAAATACAATTCCCACTCCTTTTTCCTATCCTTATTTCTTTTTTCTAGCAAAGGCGAAGTTTTTCTTATCTCTCCTGTCCCCCACCACCAGAGATCATCTTCAAAGAAGCTTCCTTTGTCATTGTGGAAATGGGTGGGTGAGAAAATTGTCAAATTGGTTGGTATCTTATCGTGACTTAACGAAAAGCAATGTCTTCAGTAGGCAAAATTTACATAAATTCGGCAAAAGACTTATGGCATATCTTTAAGATGTGTTAATAAATACATCATTTGCATATGACAGCAACAAGAAGTCATAACAAACGCCTATCTCTTCTATTCCTTGCTTATTGGACGCGAAAAAGAAATTCTCGTGAATTATGATAAACAGAAAAGGCACACAAGCTACGACACGTTTATGATGGAAAATGTAAATTTTGGGAGGTGTTGAAAGTAAATGATTCAATGACTAATAATTGACGTGTTTACTTAGCTGTTTACGGGGAGATAGGGTCCAATTTTGTTTAAATGGTCAATTAGTGAAAGATTTCTTTAAACATGTCAACAAAAAGAAACAGAAAAAAACAACCACAAAAAATTCCCAGAAAAAAACTTTTTATTCATTCCGATGAAATTGCGGTTGCTAATATAAAGTCAATGGACCACACACAAATTTTTACAAAGACGAGAATTTTCTAAAAAACAAAAAAATATCAACTAAAAATTCTATATTGCAAAAAGGACGGTAAAAGATAGAGATCATGAGCATAGGTTATGGAAATAATGTTTTTCCTACCTGTTGATGTTACATGGAATCAGCAATGGGGATACCACACCACCGATGAAGAGGAAAAAAGAATGTTGCCCTTCATTGACATTATCCCTCCTGAGGAACAACAAGGCAGCAGAAGACGATGGGTTACCATCAGAAATATTTAGGGCCGGAGGCGTATGCATCAGATCATCCGCCCAAACTGGCCAACAGAACGCATAACCGATGATTGGAACATCAGAGAACTATGTCCATTATAAAAGAAAAGCGATAAAGAGGTATGTCTGAATTACTCTTCTGTCACCCTTCTTTCCTTCGTAAAGAACATACTTTTGAGTGTACCCTAAGAAAGATGGAAATGTAAAGTTAACGATATAATTGGGCCTTATCTATGGCAAATCAGACACACGATTGCAAAATATAGAGCCGACATCGGCAAAAATTCCCGAAACCAGAGGATAGCTTATATGGAGAGTTACAAAGTTCACATTGATATTTCTATCAATCTGGAAATGAGAGATGCATGAGATTTGTTTGATATTGAGAGCTCATTATGCAGTTTACAAGCCACCAAAAGCATTTGCTTCTGGGTTTATCAAAGAATGTTACTCGTAATGGAGTTCAAGCATAATATTGTGATTGCTTTTGTTGGTCAACTGAAACACCTCAAAGTGAACAAAATGTTTGGTTGTCGCACCACGATTCATTCAAATGATACTGGCAGCGTAGCCAAACGCTATAGAGGTAGTCCAAAAAAACTGTATTAACACCTCAAGTGGGTCGCCGAGCGATGGCTCGAATTTAAAGAAATCCGCACTGCATTAACACAGTCCAGAGGCTCAAGAAGTATAATGGGTACATGAGCTTATATGGAAGCTATATGAGGTTATGAACCGATTTGGACCATACTCTAAGCTCAGTTGCATAGTTTAGACAAATGAGATAAGAATTGCCCCGAGGCTCTAGAAGTCAAGACCCGAAATTGGTTTATATGACAACTATATCATAACAAAACACCTCACACAAAATTTTAGCCAAATCGGAAGAGAATTGCGACGTCTAGAGGCTCAAGATGTCAACATTCCAAATCGTTTTATATGGCAGCTGTACCAGTTATGAACCGATTTTGACCATACTTAGCGCAGTTGTTGAAAGTGATGACAAAACACCTCGAACAAAATCTCAGCAAAATTGAATAAGAATTGCGCCTTCTAGAGGCTCAAGAAGTCAAGATCCAAGATCGGTTTATATGGCAGTTATATCAAAACATGGAAAATATCCCATTTACAATCCCAACCGACCTACACTAATACGATGTATTTGTGTTCCTTCGAAAGGATGTATTTGTGTTCCTTCCACAGAGGTGGAAAGCACGAGGTTGTGCATAAAAAAAGAATCCTTCGATGCTAACACGTACACATTGGCGGTAGTCATTGACATCGAGGAGACGTTAAACCAAGTAAGGAACGACACACTGATTCAATCGTTAGGTCAGTACGAGTTGGACCGGGTCTTTAGAAACTGGATAAACCATATGGTAGGGAACAGGTGGGTACATTTTGAGCGCCATGTCATAAATAAAAGGGAGAAAGTGTCACAGGGCATGCCACAGGGTGGCTTTTATCTCCACGCGTATAGGTGCTGACTATGAAGGGATTTGCATATGTCTGCTACCCAGGCAATGTTTAAGCGGAAGGGATCCGAATCAACTTTGAAGAAACGCCGAAAAGCTATTGGAGATGGCATACAACTGTGCTTGACCTAAAATCTGCCTATCCACGAGAGAGACGAAGGCAGGACAATTTGACGCACAAGGTTTCCTCAACATAACGATTTGGATATCTGAGAAGGCAAATGTTTAGGAGTGATTTTGAACAGGAAAATGAAGTGAAAGTGTCACAATCGGGACCATATCAAGAAAGCTCACAGAAGTTAGGCACCACGTCGACGGGTCGTAGTCTCGAAATGGGACTTGAATCCGTGCAATCGTAGCTTATAGGTTAGCATGTCCTCCTATAACGCTGAACGCCTGGATTCGGACCTTGGCGAGAACATTAGACAACAAATTGACAGTGATGGCTAGTTATGCCCTCCTCTGTCCCTCTGGGGACATTTGTTAGGTGCTATTTCATGTATAGAACTGTTCAGTTTGAATCGGGCAGCACTCATTAATAAATTCGCAATTTGTCCCTGTTTCTCAATAGAATGTTCATGAGCAAATTTGTAATTTGCATTACTTACGCCTCAGTAGTTTGGTGAACGATGGCGATGTAGAAAAAGTGCAACATAAGGATAATGCAATAGGTTCAGAGAACATGTTTTCTTGGCATAGGCCTAGGGCAATGAAGACTCTTCTAGGTATCCGACCCATAGACATACAGGTTAAGGCAGATGAGGAAGCCCCTGCATCTATGAGACTTAAATTAAAGGGAGATAGTAACAGGTCACACCATCAAGATATAATCGAGGCGAGGATAGGAAATCTGAAAGGAATGGAAGAGGTTACGGATGGAATAACTGAGACGATATGTGAGGTCGAGTGCGAGCGGCACAAGCTTGGATGGACGGAACTCCGGTATTGTCATCTGGAATTTAATCCTATACGGATGGATCAAAGCTAAAGGACAGAGTAGGCCTGGGGGTTTACATTGAGAACCCAGGAACTGAGATCTGTTTTAGACTGCCTGACCATAATACGGTCCTGCAGGCGAAGATCCGGACGATCACGGAATGCTCGAGGTGGTGTGGTGCTAACGCGAGGATGTCGAGTGTGAACATCTTTACAGATAGTAAACTTGCCATAAGGGCAATAACAACCAGGAAGGTCACGAACAGTCTTGCAGTGTAAGAAGGAGATTAACGCCTTCTCTGAGGATGGCAAAATTGGCATCGTTTGGGTGCCGGTCCATAACGAAGGGGAAATGAAAGGGCAGACGATTGGCTGTGAAGGCCAGAGGACTGCCGTCAATAAACTTGGTTAACCCGAAGCCTTTCGAGTCGACGCAGTCCAAGTTAAGGGAGTGGGCGACGAAAGCGCATACAACATTGTGGAATAGCGAAATGGTCGGTAGAACGGCGAAAGTCCTATGGGGGGATCCAGAAGACGAGGCTATTACTGAAAGGAAGCAAAAAGGAGGCAGTATAGCTATTGGTATCATAACGAGACACATAGGACTACGAGCTCACTTATGTAAAATCGGTGTGGCAAGTGATAGCATGTGTAGGGCATGCAGGGAAGATTTCCTTTGTCATTGCCTGGCTTTCGCGTCCAATAGATACCGGTACTTAGGTGGAGACACAATATCAGACATGAACCAACTTAGGGGAGTGGTATTGAAAACAATTAAGGATTTTGTAAGTGCCACGGAATTCCTAACTTAAAATTTTCTTTTTAGGGGTTACTTTATAGATTTTAGAGCGCACAACAAGCCGATTACTGGCTTAAGTGTATGTCCATAGTGGCATGGGGCGGATTAATATCTGCACCCTCTTTTCAACCTAACCTAACCTATTGTATCAAACTAGAAATGACAGCTATTGTTGACGAACTCAAGAATCTCAAAGTGAACAAAATGTTTGAGTGTCGTACCATAAGTCTTTAAAAAGATGTTGTTGTTGTTGTAGCCACATTTTTATGTGGAGGTGGCGATCCTCGTCAAGTTCCTGTAGGCGAGCAAGCTCGTTTCGGTCCAAAGGACCGATCGCCGCTTAAACAAGGTGGTAAATTAATGGCGCAAATAACTCGTCTTGTCATATCAAGCATCATTGACACACAGTATTTGTGCAGAGCCGGTGCCGCCCGGCCTCTCACTGAGACTCTCAGCTCGATACCGCTGATTGTGCGCAACTACCGTTGCAGTTACTTCCTATGGAACATTCTATTATCCGCAAACGGTGGACGCGCCCTTATTATAGGGGAATTTATGGCCAAGGTAGCCTCGAGGAGCTTCAAACCTTTACTACAGAAGGAGACTAACTATCTGGCGCCCCATCAGGCCACTATTTTCACAACATGCCTAGGACTTGCATATACTTCGAAAACCTGGCCGAAGGCTTGGGTGGTATTTATACCCAAGCCCGGTAGGCAAGTTATGCGACACCAAAGGCCTACTGACCTACAAGCCTTAAGTCATTTCTACTTAAAACCATGATAAAGAGTAGAACATCCAGCGAACTGCTCAAATACAAACAGTATGCCTATGTCAAGGGAAGCTCGTTGGAGGCTGCCCTGCATGAGGTGCAATCCTTAGACAAGTACCAGGTGGACCGGGTCCTTAGAGACTGGACAAACCATATGCTAAGGAACTGGAGGATACTTTGAGAGACTCATGATATAAATATATGGGAGATGGGTGACCTCCATTAATGACTTATTACGCATGCTGACTGAGGAGGGATTTTAAACCGCAGACGATGTTACAATACTTCTGAGTGGTAAGGATACGAATCAGCTATGCAGAATGACCGAAAGGTATACGACTGGACTCAATCTAGGGGTTTCAATGTTTACTCAGAGAAGACTGGAATCTGCCTGTTGGCAAGAAAGACGAAGGTGGGAAAATTTGACGCAACACGTTTGCTCAACAGAACCATTTGGATATCGGACAAGGCAAATACTTAGGAGTAATCTTGGGCAGGAAACTAAACTGGAAGTGTCACGAGATGACTAACAGATATTGGGCACCACATAGACGAGTCATAGGCTCGAAATGGGACCTGAATCCGAGGATGATTCACTGGCTCTATAGAAACATCGTAGCGCAGAGGTTAACATGTGTGCCTATGACGCTGAACAATTGGGTTCGAACCCTGCCGAGAACATTAGACAAAAAATTCGCAGCGATGGTTATCCCTTAATAATGCAGTAAACATTTTTCAGGTGATATGCCATGTAAAAACTTGTCCCAAAGAGATGTCGCATTACGGCACACCGTTCGAGCTCGGTCTATAAAACAGGAGGTCTCTTATCATTGAACTTAAACTTGAATCTGAAAGCACTCCTTGATAAATGTTTGCCCACGTTTCTTAATGAAATGTTCTTTGGATAGTTTGTTATTTGTATTACTAACGCCTCAGTAGTTTGGGGAACTGCGATGGAGAAGAAGTGCTATATCAGGATAATGCAACAGGTTCAGGAGTAGATGTTTTCTGGACATAGGCCAGACGATGAGGACCCCGCCCACTAGGGCAGTAAAAATTAATCTAGACATCCGACCCATAGACATACGGGTAAAAGCAGATGATCTATGAGAATTAAGTCCAGGGCTGCGGAGTCTGAGTCTTGGAGTCAGAGTCGAGCAATTTTACACAGAGTCGGAGTTAAGCAAATTATCTCGACTCTGCCTAAATTTGCGGGAGCACCTACAAGAATTGGAGCCACGGAGGGGCTACCCAAAGTAATTTTCCATCTGAAGTGATGGTACGGTCGGCTGTGAACGCCGATAGCCGCTCTATAGGCGTTTTTAACGAGCCGGGGGTCAAAGTAAAGGCGACTTATTATCAGGAATACATTGTGGAAGGTACTTCAGAACCATGGGAGTGCCAATATTTCGATCGTAGACCATGGACGCACCAACAAGACTCGTCACATAAAGCACGTGTAAACCAAGAATTGCTTAAAAATCAAGTTCAGTTAAAAATTTCGGCCAAACATTGGCTGTTTAATTTGCCAGATGCCAAGCCGATGGTATTTTCTCTTTCATTTTAGAGAGCAAGTTAAGGACTAAACAAGTAAAAGCGTGCTAAGTTCGGCGGGGCCGAATCTTGTATACCCTCCACCATGGATCGCATTTATCCAGTTTTTTTTTTAATTATTTTTCGAATATATATGAGCGATATCAAGTTATTGACCGATACGGAGCGTACTAGTTATGCCACTCAAGTCATAGAAAAATATCATCTCCAAAATTTCAGGCAAACTGAGTTATAATTTCGCTCCCAAGAGGGACAGAATGTCAAATTGAGAGATCGGTTTATATGGCAGCTATATCAGGTTATGAACCGATTTAGATCATACTTGACACAGTTGTTGGAAGTCGTATTAAAACGGCATATTCAAAATATCAGCCAAATTGGATAAGAATTTCGCCCTCTAGAGGATCAAGAAGTCAAGACTCAAGATCGGTTTATATGGCAGCTATATCAGGATATAGACTTATTTAGACCATACTTGATACAGTTGTTGGAAGTCATACTACAATATGTGCCAAATTTCAGCCAAATTGGATAAGAATTACGCCGTCTAGGACTCAAGAACTAAAATCAGGAGATCGGTTTACATGGCAGATATATCAGTGCATTGACTGATTTAACCCATACTTAACACAGTTATCGGAAGTCATACCAAAACGATATGTGCAAAATTTCAGTCAAATTAAATACGAATTGCATCCTCCAGAAGCTCAAGAAGTCTAATCTGAAGATCGGTTTATATGGCGGCTACATCAGGTTATAGACAGATTTAGATCATACTTGGCACAGTTATTGGAAGTCATACCAAAACGATATTTGCGAAATTTCAACCAAATGAGATAACAATTGCGCCCTCTAGAGGCTCAAGAAGTCAAGATCGAAGATCGGTTAATATGGCTATAGGATTAGTTAGACCATACTTGAAACAGTTGTTGGAAGGAATTCCACAACAATATGTGCAAAATATCAGCCAAATTGGATAAGAATTGCGCCATCTAGAAGCTCAAGAAATCTTATCGGTAGATCGGTTTATATAATATAATTATTACGCCCTCTAGATACTTAAGAAGTCAAAATCCAAGATCGGTTTATATGCAGCTATAGCAGGCTAAAGGCTTATTTAGACCATACTTGATACAGTTGTTGGAAGTCATATTACAACGATATGTGCAAAATTTCAACCAAATGAGATAACAATTGCGCCCTCTAGCGGCTCAAGAAGTCAACACCTAAGATCGGTTTATATGGCAGCTATATCAGGATAAAGGCTCATTTAGACCATACTTGATACAGTTGTTGGAATCCATACTAAAACGACACATGCAAAATTTCAACCAAATGAGATAACAATGGCGCCCTCTATAGGCTCAAGAATTCAAGATCCTAGAACGGTTTATATGGCAGATATATCAAGATATAGGCTTATTTAGACCATACTTGATACAGTTTTTGGAGGTCATATCACAACGATATGTGCAAAATTTCAACCAAACAATATAAAAATTGCGCCCTCTATAGGCTTAAGAAGTCAAATCAGGCGATCGGTTTTTATGGCAGCTATATCAGGTTTTGGACTGATTTCAACCATTCTCAGCACAGTTGTTGGAAGTCATAACAAAACACCCCATGAAAGATATCAGCCAAATTGCATAAGAATTGCGCCCTCTTGAAGCTCAAGAAGTCAAGACCCATGATCAGTTTATATGACAGCTATATCAAAACATGGACCGATTTGGCGCGTTTACAATCTCGACTGACCTATACTAATAAGAAGTGTTTGTGCAAAATTTCAAGCGCCTAGTTTTACTTCTTCGAAAGTTAGGGTGCTTTTGACAGACGGACGGACATGGCTATATCAACTTAAAATGTCATGACGATCAAGAAAATATATACTTTCTGGGGTCTTAGACGAATATATCGAGGTGTTACAAACAGAATCAAGAAATTAGTATACCCTCATCCTATGGGGGAGGGTATAAAAATATGCCAGTATTGATACGCTGAAGAAAGCCAGTTTACGGGAATGCATCACAATAGCGGAAGATCACATTTGTGCAGCTTGCAACTTGTGTATCCGACTCAGAGCAATAGTCAAGGCTAAAGGTGAAAGGATTCTGGAAGATTACTTCCACACAATTTTGTCATTTAAATCAGCAAAACAAATTTTCATACAAAAAAAATCTGGTTGTTTGAATTGGTTACACTTTGTGGCAGCTACCCTGTAGATAATTTACTATTATGGCCTAGAAATGTTCGGCCCTACCGAACTTAACATTCATTAACATGTTTCAATTTTATTAATTTCCTTCTGCGCACAAGGATTTTAAATCGGATTCCTTAAATCCCGATTTTATTGCTTCATGTTAATGACTCAACTAGGATATCTCAACCAAAACCGATTTTATTCAAAAGCTTAAGGGCAATAATTAACACCTATCATAGTCAAGTTTTACCGCACAAATGTTCGGCAACATTTCCCTTATCGTAGGCCATAAATACGTGCAAGTTATTAAACAGAAAACTATTTATGTATCCATTATGGAAGTTTAAGACAAAATGAAAATTCCATGGTAATGATGAGCACAAAATATCCATATGGAAAAATAACCAGCACAGTTGCACGTAGTTGTTGCCACGGAGTGTGAGCATGATTATGATGATGATGATGACGACGACGATGATGATGATGAACCATTAATTGATGCCACCATAAAATCCATTAAATTCCCCCAAGTCCGCCTTAAACATAAAGTCAAAAAGTATAAGTTAATAGAGCACCAATTTCCCTTATGGTCATGATGTATATAAAGAGGCACGAACTTGTTTGGCCGCGGGCTAAAAACGAATTCATAAAATTCGCTGTGCAACACGATAGCCACTCAAGCAAAACAAATAAACGCCCATCATCAGTGTTGTAACCAGGGACAGACGAAGCCATAATTCCAATAAAAAAAGCCATATCGAACATTGTGGCAAGGTCACAATTTGGTATTGTCCGCTATTTGTTGCATGGCATTTGAAGAGTGAACATATTATCGACGACGGTTGGAAATTTTCTTAAGGCATTCAAGATGGTACAGCAAGCAACGGCAAAAATTCTTATACATATCAGGTTTCAAAATTCCCGCCATTTATGAAAAGTTAAAAATAGAGCAGCGATTACAGTTTTTAGATCCACTTTTAAAGAGAAGGGGAATATTTTCCTACTTCATAGCTTGTTTGCAAAACAAAGATGCGTTGATTTGTGAAACCATAAGCTAAAGGGGTTGTAAGATGTAAAGGGTGATTTTTTTGAGGTTAGGATTTTCATGCATTAGTATTTGACAGATCACGTGGGATTTCAGACATGGTGTCAAAGAGAAAGATGCTCAGTATGCTTTGACATTTCATCATGAATAGACTTACTAACGAGCAACGCTTGCAAATCATTGAATTTTATTACCAAAATCAGTGTTCGGTTCGAAATGTGTTCAAATTTTGACAAATTTTGTTCAGCGATGAGGCTCATTTCTGGTTGAATGGCTACGTAAATAAGCAAAATTGCCGCATTTGGAGTGAAGAGCAACCAGAAGCCGTTCAAGAACTGCCCATGCATCCCGAAAAATGCACTGTTTGGTGTGGTTTGTACGCTGGTGGAATCATTGGACCGTATTTTTTCAAAGATGCTGTTGGACGCAACGTTACGGTGAATGAACACATTTCGAACCGAACACTGATTTTGGTAATAAAATTCAATGATTTGCAAGCGTTGCTCGTTAGTAAGTCTATTCATGATGAAATGTCAAAGCATACTGAGCATCTTTCTCTTTGACACCATGTCTGAAATCCCACGTGATCTGTCAAATACTAATGCATGAAAATCCTAACCTCAAAAAAATCACCCTTTACTTGAAGCCAGGTGGTTCAGTTTATGCCCTCCACCATAGAATAGGGGTATGGCAGGGGTATACTAACATAGTTATTCCGTTTGTAGCACATGGAAATATTGGTCTAGGGCCCCATAAAGTATTCAGGAGGTGTGATCAAAAAAACAAGTAAAAGCGTGCTAAGTTCGGCCGGGCCGAATCTTATATACCCTCCAAGAAAGATCGCATTTGAAGAGTTCTTTTCCCGGTATCTCTTTTTGGGTACACAAAGGATAAAAAAAAGAATTGCTATGCTATTGGAGCTATATCAAGTTATGGTCCGATTCGGAGCACAATTGGATTGAATATTGAAGACCTTAGCAGAGGTCATTGTGTAAAATCCAAATCGAATAAGAATTGCGATCTTTAGGGGTTCAAGAAGTAAAATAGAAAAATCGGTGTATGGGGGAGCTGTATAAGGCTATTGACCGATTCAGACCATATTTGAGATGTTGACGGTCATGTAAAAAGGCGTGGTACAAAATTTCAGTCAAATTGGATAATAATTGCGCCCTCTAGATACTCAAGAAGTCAAAATCTCAGATCGGTTTATATGACAGCTATATCAGGTTATGGACCGATTTGAACCATATTTGACACAGTTTTAGGAAGTCCTAATAAAACACGCTATGCACAATTTCAGCCAAATCGGATAAGAATTGCACCCTCATGTGGCTCTAAAGATTCAAGATCGGTTTATTATTAGGTTATGGACCGATTTGAAACATACTTAACGCAGCTATATCAAAACAGGGACCGATTTGAACCATACATGGCACAGTTGTTTCATGTCATAACAAAACATGTCGTGCAAAATTTCATTCAAATCGGATAAGAATTGCGCCCTCTAGAGGCTCAAGAAGTCAAAACCCAAGATCGGTTTATATGGCAGCTATATCAGGTTATAGACCGATTTGAACCATACATGGCACAGTTGTTGGATATCATAACAAAACACGTCGTGCAAAATTTCATTCCAATCGGATAAGAATTGCGCCCTCTAGAGGCTCAAGAAGTCAAAACCCAAGATCGGTTTATATGGCAGCTATATCAGGTTATAGACCGATTTGAACCATACATGGCACAGTTGTTGGATATCATAACAAAACACGTCGTGCAAAATTCCATTCCAATCGGATAAGAATTGCCCCCACCAGAGGCTCCAGAAGTCAAGGCCCCAGATCGGTTTATATGACAGCTATATTAGATTATGAACCGATTTCAAACATACTAATCGCAGATGTTGGAAGTCATAACAAAAGTCGTTTTGTAAAATTTCAGCCAAATCCGATTTCAATTGCGCCCTCTAAAGGCTCAAGAAGTCAAGGCCCCAGATCGGTTTGTATGACAGCTGTCTCAGGTTATGGTCCAATTTGAACCGTATTTGACATAGTTGTTGGAAGTCAAAACAAAACAGGTCATGCTACATTTCAGCCAAATCGGATAAGAAGAGCGCCCTCTAGTGGCTCAAGAAATAAATATCCAAGAACGGTTTATAAGACAGCTATATCAAAACATGAACCGATACGGTCCATTTACAATCCCAACCTGCAAAATTTCAAGCGTTAGCTTTACTCCTTCCGTTCGAAGCATTATGGGACTCAAATGAAAGGTATTTGCGAGTAGAGTATAAATATGACATTTAAAATCGGTTACAAGTACCTTACGAGTCGTCCTAGGCCCAAAACCACAGAATAGGAATATGGTGTCTAAAATTCGATCCATATACCTAGGCCGTCGCCCCAAGAGAACAGCCCAAAATAGTAAGTGGACCCATCGGGACAATGAAGGACCCCAATGCAAGGTATTCGAATGTTAAGTATGACTATGATATTCAAAATTGGATCCAAGTATCTGGGGAGCCGTTCAAAGCCCAAAACCGCCCAAAATCAAAGTGGAACGATCGGGAAAATATGGGACTCAAATAAAAGGTATTTGGAATAATATACAAATATGATGTCAAAAATTAAATCGAACTTCCTAGGGCGCTATTCCAAGCCCAAAACCGCATCAAAAGTACCGCTCAAATATGGACTCCATATGAAAGATATCAGGGAGTAGAGTACGAATATGATTATCGAATATTAAAAAATGGGTGTAATTGCCAAGAGGGCCGCCCCAAAACCAAAACCGCCCCACGTGGGCATATTGGACCATCTTGACAATATGGGACTCAAGTAAAAGGTTTTCGGGAATAGATTACGAATATAGTATGAGGCGAATGAGGAGCAAATAACAGTGACCAGACTGAAGAACAACAAGGCAGCAGAAGCCGATGGGTTACCCGCTGAACTGTTTAAGATCGGAGGCGACACGCTGATAAGGCGTATGCATCAGCCTGTCTGCGCGATTTGGCTAGACGAATGCATACCCGTTGATTGGAACCATAGCATACTATTGTATATCCCATACACAAGACAGGAGACAAGAAGGAAAGTTTCAACTACAGACGAATAAGTCTCCTCCCCATCGCATACTCTCGACCGTACTGTGTGAAAGATTAAAACCTAAAGACAATGAGATAATTGGGCCTTATCACGATATTCACACTACGCCAAATACCGAAGAAGATCCGAGAAAAAAGCCAACACCTACCATCTCGTTGTTGACTACAAAGCCGCTTTCGATAGACCTTTACGTTCAAATGTATTTCAAGCCATATCTGAGATTGGTATCCCAGCAAAATTAATAAGAGTTTGCAGCATAACACTTGCTGATACACGTTCATCAGTAAGAATAGGAAAGACTCTCTCCGAACCATTCAATACCAAAAGAGATTTGAGACAAGCAGACTGCTTATCGCATGATCTCTTTAATACCCTGCTGGAGAAGACTTTACGCAGATGTCAATAGGCATGGCACACTACTTACAATACAACAAATGCTACTGGCCTATGTCGACGACATAGATATTATGTATCGGCCACCGGAAGTAGTAACTGCAGCCTTTGAAAGAATCGAAAGGGAATAAGTGAAAATAGGTCTGGCAATAAATGGAGATAAAACGAAATGTACGGTAACAACTCCCCAAACGCCTTGTACATCCCAGAAGATAAAAAAAAACGGAGAAAGTTGGGAACCACAACTTTGAGATAGTTAGTAACTTTTTCTACCTCGACACCGCCGTGACCGAAAAAGAATGACACCAGTTTTGAAATTAAGCGAAGAATAATGCTGCCAAGCAGATGCTTCTTTGGATTAAGCAAGCAGTTTAGAAACAAGGCCTCCTCTCGACAGACAGACGAAGACACTGATACCACCCGTGTTGTTATATGGCTCCGAGGCATGAGTACTTGTAAAAGCAGATGAGGCAGCGCTTGGAGTGTTTGAGAGAAAGATTATTCGTAAAATATATGCGCCAGTTTGCGTTAATGGAGAATATAGACGACGTATGAAGCGAGGTGTTTGAGCTGCATGACGACGATAGCACAGTTACACGTATCAAAATACAACGGTTGCGTTGGGTAGGTCATGTTGTCAGAATGGACGAAGAAGCTCCAGCAAAGAAGTCTCTTAAAGGCAAACACGGTGATACACGCAAACCGGGACGACCATAAGCCCGATACAAAGACCAAGTGGTGGGAAACACCTCGAAACTTGGTGTCAGAGATTATAAAATGAGCACAGAAGATCGAGGCGCTTGGAAGGCTATTCTACGTTCAGCTAGTGAAACAAATGTTCTGTCATAGCCAATGAAGGTAAGTACAATAATATAAGTAAGACCATCTAAATGGATTAGTTCTTATCCGACTGCCGGAACTGTTTCTATGACACATGTGCTAAACATGGTCTGAATCGGGCCATAACCTGAAACAGCTCCCATATAAATCGATCTCTCGATTGTATAACTTAAGCCTCTAGAGGGCGTACTTCTAATCAGATTTGGTTTATCGGATCGGTCTATAACCTGATTAGATCCCGATTTTAATTCTTGATCCTCTTTAAGTCGCAATTCTTATCAGAATTGGTTGAAATTTTGCACAATGACATCTACTATGGTCTCCAACATCCCAGGCAAGAATGGCCTGAATAGGTCTATAGCCTGATATAGCTTCAATACCAATTCTTATCCAACATCCTTTGTTTTCCTATAAAGAGATACCTGAATTCCGTCCCTCCATCTGTCTGTGAAAATCGGTAAAGTGGTCTAACGCGTAAAGCTAGCAACTTGAAATTTTGCACAAATACTTCTTATTGATATAGGTCGTTGAGGATTACAAATTGGTCAAATCGCTTCAGATTTCGATATGGTTCCCATATAAACCGATCTCCCGATTTGACTTCATGAGGCTCTGAAAGTCACATTTGTTATTCGATTTGGCTGAAATTTAGCATGAAGTGTTCTGTTATGACTTCCCCAATCGTGCCAAGTATAATTCGAAACGGTCTTCAACCTGATATAGCTCCCAAAAAAACCGATCTCTCGATTTGACTTTTTAAGCCCCTAGAAGACACAATTGTTGTCCGATTTTGCACGTAGTGTCCTTTTACGACTCCCAACAATTTACCAAGTATGGTCCGAATCGGCCTATAACTTGATACAGCTTCCATAGATTATTGGCCGAGGCCACTGTAGCGCAGAGGTAAGCATTTCCGCCTATGACGCTGAACGCCTGGGTTCGAATCCTAGCGAGACCATCAGAAGAAATTTTCAGCGATGGTTTTCGCCTCCCAATGCTGGCAACATTTGTGAGGTGCTATGGCATGTAAAACTTCTTTCCAAAGAGGTGTCGCACTGCCGTTCCAAAGAGGTGTCGGCACGTCGTTCGGATTTGGCTATAAAAGGGAGGCCCCTTAGCATTGAACTTAAATTGAATCGGACTGCACTCATTGATATGTGGGAAGTTTGCTCCTGTTCCTTAGTGGAATGTTCATGAGCAAAATTTGCATTTGCATAGCTTCCATATAAACCTCTCTCTCAACTTGACTTTTGAGCCTCTGAAAGCAGCAACTGTTGTCTAGTATTTGGCAAGTATAATCCGTATCGGTCTTTAACCTGATATAGCTCCCATACAAACCGATCTCCCGATTTGACTTCTAATCTAAATCTTCCCGATTTGACTTCCCTAGAAGCCCCAATTGTTGTCCGATTGAACAGACATTTTAAACGTAGTGTTCTGTTTCGACTTCCAACAATTGGGCCAAGTATGGCCCGAATCGGTATATAACCTGATACGAGTATAAGTCCCATTGAACCGATTTCCCCATTTGACATCCTGAGCCCCTACAAGCTGCAATTGTTAACCGGTTTGGCTGAAATTTTGCATGGGTGTTTCATTACGACTTCCAACAGGTGTGCCAAGTATGGTCAGTAAATAATTTAGATTTTTAGTCAAATTTGATATGTAGACATTTTTTTGTGGTGGTTTCCACAGATTCGGCTCGGTCGAACTTGGCACTTTTTTATTTGTTGTTAATTGATTACTTTCCACACAATTTTGTTAAATAAACATATGTCTCGCCAATGTACAAAACTTCTGTTCTCCCTCAAGAAAGTTAATCATATCTGATTTTGTCATCAGTCAAATATTTAACAAATTTACAATTAAATGGTAATTCCCCAATGAGAAAGACTTTCTATTGACTTTTATCCTAAAAATCTCCGAATTTGTTATTAACCATTATCATCATCAGTCACCCAGGCAGCCAATGAGCCAGACAACCAACCACCCAGCCAAGAAAACCAACAAACCAACGAACTAAACATGTCATTAATTATTTCGAGTGATTTCTCAAGAAAGACAATTCAATTGGCAATGACAAAATGTCCGACAAGTGAAGTGAAGTGAGTCAATAAGCACCAGGTATTGCCATTGCCTCCGCCTTAAGGCGGGTACAATGTTCGTTTCTCACAGTTGAAAACACTTGTTTTTCGGGGCTAAATTTTTTGAAAAACTAAAAAAATCTCAATCATAACATCATACTTTTATTAAAACTTTTTCATAAGTAATGAGGGAATGTTCCACTGACTGAAATCAGCAAGTTTTTTATCAGCGAAATCTTTTACCAAAAAAAAAGGGAATCACGAAAAAATCTCGCCAAAAGCGAACATAGTACCAGCCTTAATGATGGAATACCTTTTTGTTGATCACAAAAATTCTGGTGAAAGTTCTTAAAAGGTGCTGCTGCATGACATTGTGGTTGCGAGTTTTGGTGTTGGCTGTTTGATTATTTGTTCTCTTGCGTTTCGTGGGGAGGCTTTTAAGAATTTCTTGAATAATTATTCTTGTTGATTTTGCCATTGTTGTTGTTTATTTTATTGTCGTCTTTCCCCACATACCAATACTCTGCCCCACTCTATCTCGTTGACTGCTTTAAGGTTTATTTGGATTTATCAGCAATGAAATGAAATGCCTTTGGGCCATACACTTTTTGCTCACTTTATTGTCTTCTGTAAACGTTTGCCTTTTCTTTGGAATGGCCTTTTTGTTTTGGTTTTTGGCTTCTTTTGGCGCGGACTATAAATTTTACAGGAAATGTTAATTTAAATTTCTGGTTCAAAATTAATTGCATGAAAGTGCCCTTTTCCTACACTGAAGTGTGTTTGAGATTGTGGTTAGCTAATTTTAAATTACCTTTGATCGCATTACTTAAATGTTATTGCCTTATCTTATATCGAACACAAAGCATTCATCAACACAACACATACTCCTGAAGTTCTATTGTTGGCTTTGGGTGAATGTTGCCAAGTTATGACTGATTTTTTCATCACTCGGTTGGTTAAAAATGTTACATTTTAAGTCACATGACAACCAAAGAGACTATTATATGAATGCAAAATGAGTTTTCTTACAAATGTCAACAATCGCACTAAAAAAGCTCATATTTCATATAATATATTTAAATATTTTTTTTTAGAAAAGGTGGAAAAAACCGCAAAATTTTTTAAACAAATGTGGCTAAACCACCAAAGTTTCACTAAATAGTCTTCTGAAAAGTTTACAGTTCTTAGAGTTCCATAATGGAATAGAAAATACAATTATGGCTTTTGGTTTCAACTTCGCATGCATGATTCGCACCCTACGCTCATAAAAATTTGTAAGTGAAAGCAGCAAAAATGTTTGCTGAAACAACAGAAATTCAGATCAAAATGGGACGGGAGTAATTTTTTGCTGAAACAGCCAACATTTTCTGCTGTTTTAGATGGTAAAAATTTTAAAGCAGGTTAAATTTCAAAAAAAATAACATTGCATCTTATCCTTCTATTATTAGACTATAAAGCGTACATTTTGTTTTAATTTCTTATAATTTAATATTTTTTTAACGAATTCAAATGACAACAGATAAAATACTGCATTGCTTTAAAGTCTGTTTTTTTGCTCAAAATTACTGCTGCTTAATTTCTGATGAGTTTGTTAAAAGAAATAAAATGAGAAAGAAGAGATTTTGAAAGAAAATAAAGAAAAAAGGTCGCACAATCACTTTGCACACAAGGAGATATCCTTTTGTTGGTGTTGTTTATTGCACACACTGTTTGCAAAAGAATTTTGAAGACGTAGTAAAAGAGGGCCATTGTTGTTGTAAACAGTAAACAGCACACATGCGTCATAAACCGCATAAGTAGCACTCATGCGGCATTTCCCTGTTTAAAATACTTTGCACTGCTGTTGTTCTAGCATAAGTAGCACTCATGCGGCATTTCCCTGTTTAAAATACTTTGCACTGCTGTTGTTCTACTTTACTACACACGCGAAATCGATAAAGGCAAAATATCAGGAAAATAAATAAATGAGATTCTTCGCATAAGTGAAAAATAAGGAGGGACAATACTTGCTTATATACAGAGGTAGACCAAAAAACAAAAAAAAACTGAAAGCGTGCTAAGTTCGGCCGGGCTGAATCTTATATACCCTCCACCATGGATCGCATTTGTCGAGTTATTTTCCCGGCATCTCTTCTTAGACAAAATAGGTTATAAGAAAAGATTTTCTCTGCTATTAGAGCGATATCAAGTAATGGTCCGGTTTCGAACCACAATTAAATTATTTGTTGGCGACCTGTGTAAAATGTCAGCCAATTCGAATAAGAATTGCGCCCTTTGGAGGCTCAAGAAGTATAGAGAGATCGATTTATATGGGAGCTGTGTCAGGCTATAGACCGATTCAGACCATAATAAACACGTATGTTGATGGTCATGAGAGGATCTGTCGTACAGGCAAATCGGATTATAATTACGACCTCTAGAGACTCAAGAAGTCAAGATCCCAGATCGGTTTATATGGCAACTATATCAGGTTATGAACCGATTTGAACCTTATTTAACACAGTTGTTGAAAGTAAAAGTCAAATACATCATGCTAAATTTCAACCAAATCGGATAGGAATTGCACCCTCTAGAAGCTCAAGAAGTCAAGTCCCCAGATCTGTTTACCTGACAGTTATATCAGGTTATGAACCGATTTGAACCATACTTGGTACAGTTATTGGATATCATAACAAAATACTTGGTGCAAAAAAAAATATGATAAGAATTGTGCCCTCTATAAGCTCAAGAAGTCAAGACCCAATATCGGTTTATATGAGAGCTATATCAGGTTATGGACAGATTTGAACCATACTTGGCACAGTTGTTGGAAGTCATAATAAAACACCTCATGCAAAATTTCATTTCAATCGGATAAGAATTGCGCACTCTAGAGGCTCAAAAAGTCAAGACCCAAGATCGGTTTATATGGTAGCTATATTAAAACATGGACTGATATGGCCCGTTTACCATTTCAACCGATCTTCACTAATAAAAAGTATTTGTGCAAAATTTCAAGCCGCTAGCTTTACTTCTACGAAAGTTAGCATGCTTTCGACAGACAGACGGACGGACGGACATGGCTAGATCGACATAAAATGTCACAACGATCAAGAAATATTCAGATGAATATTTCAAGTAGTTACAAACAGAATGACGAAATTTGTATACCCCCATCCTACGGTGGAGGGAATAAAAACAGTAAGAAAGACAAAAGTCAGGCGGATCTGAATCGCCCTTGGGCCAAAAATCTTGGCATGTGCAACAATTCGTGACGATTAGACAACAAATACGACCTGTACCTTGATTCAAAGAATACATGGACTCACAGATGGACATGGCTAAATCGAATCAGAAAGTGATTCTGAGTAGATCGCTATACTTATCGACTCAGAATCTTTCTGGGTCTAGCTCTTCTCCTTCTTAAAGTTGCAAACAAATGCACAAATTAATAATACCCTGTACCACAGTGGTGGTGTAGGGTATAAAAACACAAAGTTCCGAAAAATGCATGAAATCTTTGTTTGAATCGATAGTAAGGTCAATGTAATTTAACCTTTGCAGATCATTTCACGCGAATGTTGACCGTGACTGCGCCTGGTCCATCCGTTTAGTCCAATTTTGCCATACTCTTTCCAACATTTCGGTCGGTATCTCACGAATAAATGCATCAATGTTGTCTTCCAATGCTTCAAAAGAAGCGAGCTTGTCTGTATATACATGAGCTTTAAAGTAGCCCCACAAAAAATAGTCTAAATACGTTAAATCGCACGATTTTGGCGGCCAATAGACCGGTCTTGAACGTGAAACTAAATATTCATCGAACTCGCCTCTCATTAACTCCATTATTACACGTGCTGTGTGGCATGTGGCACCGTCTTGTTGAAATCACATTTGGGCCAAAAAAAAGGATGTCGTCTCACGGTAGCGCTCACGATTCGCATCATCTTTGAAGAAGTACGATCCAAGGATGCCACCAGCCCATAAACCGCACCAAAATGTGAATTTTTTTTTGATGCATTGGTAGTTCTTGCAATGCTTCTGGCTGATCTTCACTTCAACATCGAAATGCTTTTATATGTACATATAGAGCCAAAAAATAATTTCGTCGCATTATATTTATAAAATTCAATAATTTGCAAGCGTTGTTCATTTTTGAGACAATTCATGGTTAAATTATAGACCAAACTGAAAATTTTTGATAGTGAAACAAAACACGAAACGTGCGTGAGCTAAAAAATTGCCCTTTATAATGAAAAGATCGGTTCATATGGAAGCTATATCAGGCTATGAATCAAGCATAGATGCTGCGAGACTAAGCACTTTATGCAAAATTTTAGCCAAATCGTATAATAATTGCTGCATTAAGAGGCTAAAGATGTCAAGATCCAAGATCGGTTTATATGTCAGCTGTATCAAAATATGGACCGATTTGGCCCATTTACAATCCTTACCGACCTAGCATAACGTGCTTTCGACAGGCAGACGGACAGACGGACGAACATGGCTAGACCGACTTAAATGGCATGACGATCAAGAATATATGTATTTAACGGGGTCTTAGACGAAAATTTGAGCGGTTACAAACAAAATGCAAATGTAAATTTTGCCATGAACATTCCACTAAGGAACAGGGGCAAACTTCCCACTTATCAATGAGTGCAGTCCGATTCAAGTTTAAGCTCAATGATAAGGGGCCTCTTTTTTATAGCCGAGTCCGAACGGCGTACCGCAGTGCGACACCTCTTTGGAGAGAAGTTTTACAAGGCATAGTACCTCATAAATGTTCCCAGCATTATGAGGGGAAAACCACCGCTGACAATTTTTTTTCTAATGGTTTCGCCAGGATTCGAATCCAGGCGATCAGCGTCATAGGCAGACATGCTAACCTTTGCGCCTCCGAGCTTTTACAAACGTAATGAGGAAACAAGTATGCCCCCATTATATGGTGGAGGGTATACACATTTGGCACAGTCAGATTTAGGGTAGTTTTCGAATGAGATACGGACCAGGAGGCAAATGGAGATGTGTGTCTCAGTGACTTTTTATATTCCATACCGATTTGTATAACCACCACCACATCAAAATATCCATTTCCGATCCTACAAAGTATTTATATTTCGGATCGTGATTCTAAGGCGATTTTACAATGTTCGTGTGTCTGTCCGTCCGTCTGTTGTTATCACTCTACTGCCTTAAAAAATGTAGATATTAGGCTGAAAATTGGCACTGATATGTCATTTTTCTGCACGCAGAAAACGGACCGATTTGCCGATTTAGGGTCTTAAGCCCATAGAAGCTGCATTTTTATCCGATTTTGCTGAAATTTTAAATAGTGAGTTGTTTTCAACCTCCCGACTCAAATCGGGTTCAGATCGGACTATGTTTAGATATAGCTGCCATATAGAACGATCTGCCGGTTAAGGGGCGGAAGACCATTGAAGCTGCATTTATTATCCTTTTTTGCTACAATTTTAAAGAATTAGTTGGTTTAAGCCTCACAACATCTCACCGAAATATAATACAGATCGGACTATATATAGGTAAAGCTGCCGTATAGACCGATCTGCCGATAAAGGGTCTTAAGCCCATAAAAGCCGCAATTATTACCCGATTTCGCTGAAATTTGAAAAAAAAGAGTTAGTCTAAGTCTCCAGCCATACGACCCAAATATGGTTCAGATCGGACTATATTCAGATATAGCTGCCATATAGACCTATCAGCCGATTGAGGTCCTTTAAAGCCGCCATTTATTGCACGATTTGGCTGGAATTTGACACAGTGACTTTTATTAGGCCTCCCTTTATCGACCAGCACATCGTCCAGATCAGACTATATTTAGATATAACTGCCAGATAAACCGGTCTTCCAATTTAGGATCTTTATCCCATGAAAAGCGGATTCGTTGCCCAGTTTCGCTGAAACTGTGACTTGTATAAGAGTTCTCGGGGATTCAACAAAATATGATCCAGACCCACCACGATTTGCATATAACATTGGATATGTTAGTGGAGGTGTTATAAAAGTGATGGTTAATTTATAAATGGTGTTGGGTATCCAAATTTCGGTACGGCCAAACTTAGCACGTTTCTACTTGTTTCAAAATCAGATTGGTGCTGTTTATTGAAAGACTTTTTTTGACCAAATATTATGCAGACCAGTCAATTTTTTCTTTTTCGGTTTTTTTTACGTGGGGTGACTTCCAAAGTGTCTAGAACACACCACACTAAATTTTTTTTTATCAAATACGTACTCCAAATACCATATCTGATAAAAGAAAAAAATTAGAAAAAAATTAAAGATTTAAGTTTTTCTAATATAGGCTAATCAATAAAAATACTCTTTTGACAAGAAAATGCAAAAAATTAATTTTTTCACATTTTTGACTTTCAAACTGTATAACCTTTAACTGAATTATCAGATGTGGGCAGTGTTAACAGCAACATACGAAGTTGGTGGTCTCGGTCAAAATTACGAAAAAAAAAACAATAAAAGTCGAATATTCCCCAAACCAGTGGAGATCTTGTAGAACTCAAGCAAACGTTTTTGTAGGGATTTTTTAGCACTATATGGGAGTTGTATCGGACTATAGACCGATTCAGACCATAATAAACACGTATGTTAATGGTCATGAGAGAATCCGTCGTACAAAATTTCAGGCAAATCGGATAAAATTTGCGACTTCTAGAGGATCAAGAAGTCAAGATCCCAGATCGGTTTATATGGCAGCTATATCAGGTTTTGAACCGACTTGTACTTTATTTCAAATAGTTGTTGAAAGTAACGTCTTGCGAAATTTCAGCCAAATCGGATAGGAATTGCGCCCTCTAGAAGCTCAAGAAGTCAAGTCCCCAGATCTGTTTGTATGATAGCTATATCAGGTTATGGACCGATTTGAACCATATTTGGCACAGTTGTTGGATATCATAACAAAATACTACGTGCCAAAATTCATTCAAATTGGATAAGAATTCCGCCCTCTAGAGGCTCAAGAAGTCAAGTCCCCAGATCTGTTTGTATGATAGCTATATCAGGTTATGGACCGATTTGAACCATACTTGGCACAGTTGTTGGATATCGTAACAAAACACGTCGTGCAAAATTTCATTGCAATCGGATAAGAATTGCGCACTCTAGAGGCTCAAGAAGTCAAGACCCAAGATCGGTTTATATGGTAGCTATATCAGGTTATGGACCGATTTGAACCATACTTGGCACAGTTGTTGGATATCGTAACAAAACACGTCGTGCAAAATTTCATTGCAATCGGATAAGAATTGCGCACTCTAGAGGCTCAAGAAGTCAAGACCCAAGATCGGTTTATATGGTAGCTATATCAGGTTATGGACCGATTTGAACCATACTTGGCACAGTTGTTGGATATAATAACGAAACACGTCGTGCAAAATTTCATTTCAATCGGATAAGAATTGCGCACTCTAGAGGCTCAAGAAGTCAAGACCCAAGATCGGTTTATATGGCAGCTATATCAGGTTATAAACCGATTTGAACCATAATTGGCACAGTTGTTGGATATCATAGCAAAACACGTCGTACAAAATTTCATCCCAATCGGATAAGAATTGCGCACTCTAGAGGTTCAAGAAGTCAAGACCCAAGATCGGTTTATATGGCAGCTATATCAAAACATGGACCGATATGGCCCATTTACAATACCAACCGACCTACACTAATAAGAAGTATAAGAAATTTCAATCGGCTAGCTTTACTCCTTCGGAAGTTAGCGTGCTTTCGACAGACAGACGGACGGACATGGCTAGATCGACATAAAATTTCACGACGATCAAGAATATATATACTTTATAGGGTCTCAGACGAATATTTTGAGTAGTTACAATCAGAATGACGAAATTAGTATACCCCCCATCTTATGGTGGAGGGTATAAAAACACTATATGCAAAATTTCAGCCAAATCGGACAAAAATTGCGGCTGCAGAACTCAAATCGGGAGATCGGTTGATATGGGAGCTAATCAGGTTATAGACCGACTTGGACTGTACTTGGCACAGTTGTTGAAAGTCATACCAGAACATTATCTTCAAAATTTCAGCTACATCGGACTAAAATTTTGGCTTTTAGGGGCTCAAGAAGTATAATCGGATGATCGGTTGATATGGGAGCTATATCAGGTTATAGACCGATATGGATTGTATTGGCACAGCAATTGGAAATCATAACAGAACACTATCTTCAAAATTTCAGTCAAATCGGACAAAAATTGCGTCTTCCAGGGGCTCAAGAAGCCACATCGGGAGATCGGTTAATATGGGAGCTGTATAAGGTTATGGACCGATATGGGTATTTGTTGGAAGTCATAACAGAACACTTTCTTCAAAATGTTAGGCAAATCGGACAAAAATTGTGGCATCCAGGGACTCAAGAAGTCAAATCAGGCGATCGGTTTATATGGGAGCTATATCAGGTGATAGACCGATTTGGACCGTTGTTGGAAGTAGCAGAAGAACACCACGTGCAAAATTTCAGCTAAAATGGACTAAAATCGCGGCTTCCGGCGGCTCAAGAAGTCAAATCGGAAGATCGGTTTATATGGAAGCTATATCAGGTTATAGACCGATTTAGACCGTACTTGGAACAGCCTTTGAAAGTCATAATGGAACACTATCTTAAAATTTTCAGCTAAATCGGACTAAAATTGTGGCTTCCAGGGGCTCAAGAGGTCAAATCGGAAGATCGGTTTATATGGGAGCTTTATCAAAATCTGAACCGATATGGCGCATATGGCAATCCCCGAAGACCTACGTGGTCGACCGATATCGTGATTTCTACAGACGGGCGGATGAACGGACATGGTTAGATCGCCTGAGAGCGTCGAGACAATCAAGAATATAGATACTTTATGGGATCTTAGACGAATAATTAGAGGTGATACAAACTGATTGACTTGATTAAGAAAAGTTGTCGAGAACTAATTGGAAACCCGTATAAATATAGTACGATTATTCAAAGCTCTAATTTGCTGTCTAAAAAATTTGTATAACGCTAGCTACGCTAGCTATATTTTATGATTATTGAACATGCGGAATTATACATTGCATCAACATTTAGCCTGGTTATAGATAGTGAATGACACATAACTTATTCCATACAATTTGATGATGCTCATGAGCAATGGCAATTCTATATTTGATTAAAGTTCATTCTAAGCTTTATTAAAAATACATTTACTTTCTTTTAAAAAATCCGCAATTACTTTTAAGGCAACCCAAGAATTGCCATTTTGTTTGATAACCTTTTGCCAACTTCCTGGCAAATTTAGTATTCCACGCTCATAGAACTTCTGGCCTTTATCTGCAAAAAACTGAACCAAGTGCCTCATCATTGCCGAAAGTTTTACCATTTAAGGAGTTCTGCAAAGATCGAAATAAATGATAGTCTGATGGTGCAAGGTCAGGGCTATATGGTGGATGCATCAAAAGTTCCCAGCCAAGCTCACTCAGTTTTTGGCGAGTGACCAAAGATGTGTGCGGTCTAGCGTTGTTCTGGTGGAATATGACACCTTTACGATTGACCAATTCTGGTCGCTTCTCCTTGATGGCTGTATTCAATTTGTCCAATTGTTGACAGTAAACATCCGAATTAATCGTTTGGTTCCTTGGAAGCCGATCAAAATATACCACACCCTTCCAATCCTACCAAACAGACAGCATAACCTTCTTTTGGTGGATATCAGCCTTTGAAGTGTTTTGAGCTGGTTCACCATGCTTGGACCATGATTGTTTTCGACTAACGTTGTCGTAAACAATCCATTTTTCATCTCCAGTTATGATTCGTTTTAAAAACGGATCGAATTCATTGCGTTTAAGGTGCATATCACAAGCGTTGATTCGGTTTGTTAAATGAATTTCTTTCAATACATGTGGTACCCAAATATCAAGCTTTTTCACCAGTCCAAGACTTTTTATGTGATAATGAACGGTTGATTTTGGTTTATTTAACTTCTCTCCTATCTCACGCTCAGTTACATGACGATCCAATTCGATTAATGCTTTGATTGGGTCATCATCAACTTCATTTGGCCGACCTGAACGTGGCTCATCTTTAAGTGAAAAATCTCCAGAACGGAATTTGCGAAACCAATTTTGACACTGTCTTCCTTTTAAGGCTTTATCACCATACACATCTCGTAACTTTTTAGCAACCTGCTCCGCGTTTTTTCCTTTACGGAAATAATAAAGTAAAATATGACGAAAATGCTCCTTGACGCCAAACAAACAAATCTAAACAAAATTTCGCGCACTTTTTTTCTAAAGCAAGCTAAAAGTAACAGCTGATAACTGACAGAAGAAAGAATGCAATTACAGAGTCACAAGCCGTTGAAAAAATTTATCAACGCCGACTATATGAAAAATCCGCAATTACTTTTCGGGTAACCCAATATTTTATCTCATCACACAACCAAACTAATGGGTGTGTTCCATTGCGAACCAAAGAATAAATTATCAACTGCTGAGTTTTATACAATGTCTTAGTTATCTAGGCATGCAAATAAGTCGCCATTAGAAGAAAATTCGCTTAACATATAATATTTTAAACTGGCATTTAAATGGCATAAGTAGAACTTTGGGTACTCTCCCCAATGGATTTTCATTTATATTTTTTTAGTGTTAGGGGGGAAATCTAGATTTATTCTGCTGTAGAAAAACAATATTTAGAAGAGCTTCTGAAGAGTTTTCAGCATTTTTCCGACAATGTTACATTATATGTAACCTTAGTGGTGGTTGTGGATTTGATTACCATAAGAGGATTAAGTCCGTTGCTGCTGTGATAAAACAATTGACAATATGTCCCAAATTTCGCAATAATTAAGAGGTCTTACGTTATTTCCACTGTTTAAATATATCAATACCTTCAGTACAAACAGATAGACAAAATAAACATACCCAATCAATAGGCATAAGTTATTAGAATTCTATGCGCCATTGACCCACAATTTTTCACATTTCAATAAAAGCTCAATCCGTAGACAAAGCAAAACCAATTTCGTATTTTTTTTTTTATCCAATATTCGCTCAAATCGCAAAAATTCAATTACAACCAATATTGTGAGTTTGAGTAGGTGGAGTATGGATAATCGCCACTTGAAAATTGCTACCAAATTTCTTATTAATTATGAATCAGAGAGGCAACTATTTAGATTATGACAGACGTTTCTCGAATATTTAAGAGCATTATTGAATTGCCAATAGAGGATTACATATTCATATGTGCAAAGTTCAACAACATTTTAAGTATTTGTTATGGTTTTCTGTATATTTTAGAATTTATTTAAATGCCAAGTGGAGTCAGATTCTAAGAAGAGAATGTGCGAAAAGTTTGTGAAAGTATTGCAAAATATATGACCACAAACTGTCATTATGAGTATCGATGACAAGGTTCGGTATGAAATGTTGCAAAGAAATGGGCAAGAGGTTCTTTAATATTATCATTGAAAATCATGTAAAGAAAGATGAAGGATAAAGTCTGGAAAGATCTCAGCTTTTCTTAAGAACTAAGGAAAATTTTTAAGGTTTTATGGATGTGATTGACAATATTCAGCGAAATGCCACGCCTATTCATATCTGAATCACATATAATCTTCTCCAGCAAGATATTAAAGAGATCACACTATAGGCTGTTTCCTGTCTGAGCTTCTTTCTTATTCCTACTGAGGGACGTGTATCAGCAAGTGTCATCCTGCAGAGACTTATTAATTTTGCAGAAATATCAAACTCAGACATGGCTTAAAATATCTTTGAAGGTAAAGAAGTACCGAAGGCGGCTTTGTAGTCAACAAAGATATGGTAGGTGTTGATTTGTCCTCTCGGGTCTTTTCCAGGATTTGGCGCAGTGCAAATATCTGATCTAGGGTGGATTGAGCAGGTATAAAGCTGCATTGATGGGGCCCAATTATCTTATTGACTTTAGGTTTTAATTTTTCACATAGTACGCTCGAGAGTATTTTGTATGCGATGGGCTGAAGACTTATTCCTCAGTAGTTGACACAATCCGTTTTGTCCCCTATCCTTTGTACGGGACATGGTGTGCTGAGGATCCAATTATCGTAAATGAGTTCTTCTAGCCAGATTGCGCAGACAAGCCGATACATACGTCTTATAGGCATGTCGCCTACGGTCTTAAATGGCTCAGCGGGAAACCTGACGGCTCATGCTGCATTGTTGTTCTTCAGTCGGGTCACAGCTACTTGGACCTGTTTCTGACTTGCCGATAAACATTATATAACAACATCAGGGATTGGTTCTGCGGTATCCTCTTAGCCGCCATCGTCGAACATTAGCAATTGGGAAAAATTTCCTGGCATATCCTGAGCACACTATCTGTATCAGTTACCAGGTTTCCTTCTTTGTCTCTGCAGGAGGATATGCCTGTACCAAAGCTATCGGCTTGATTCCTAAGTAGAATTTCCGAACATCATTCCGACTCCTGTACATTTCAATTCGCTCACACTCACGACTTTCTGCGGTATAGACGTTTCTCCTCTCTCCTTTTCTCCAGATACCACTCCTTCATCTCACGCGTTGCCATTGTTTGCAGGGTTGCTCTATATGTAGCATTCTTGGCTTCAGTAGTATCTCGACACTCCTGGCCGTACCATGGGTTTCTTGGAGGAAGCTTCCAGTACCCAAGTACGGATTTCGCGGCATTTTCCATTGAGTGGTCAATGGTTTGCCACTGCGCAATTTTATCATCGGAACAAG
Source organism: Stomoxys calcitrans (assembly GCF_963082655.1). NCBI lineage: Eukaryota > Metazoa > Arthropoda > Insecta > Diptera > Muscidae > Stomoxys > Stomoxys calcitrans. The sequence continues at coordinate 88,683,684 of NC_081553.1, forward strand.
GAGTGTTTTCATCAAACAGTTGGGTCAGTCAATTGGAGTATGCCGTTGACATCTATTGTATTTGCAGCTTTTCAATGACCGGCTTCCGTGCAGAGTCAAAACTTACTTTTCTCGCCATGTTCAGACGGGTGCGAACCTACGCTGCAGAAAGATAATCATCCGAATCTATATTCTCTCTACCGATCGATCATACATCCAATTCGCGGAATGAATGCCTTCCATCTATCACAACGTGATCAATTTGGTTCCTCGAGGTTTGATGATCGGATGACAGCCATGTGGCTTTGTGAATATTTTTATGTTGAAATCTGGTGCAGATAACTACCATGTTTCTTGCCGCGGCGTAATCTATCAGCTTTAACCCATTACCGAACGTTATCTCGTGGAGGTTTAACTTTCCGAATGTTGGACCCTAAATTTCTTCCTTCTTCATATCAGCTTCAACCCATTACCGGACGTTATCTCGTGGAGGTTAAACTTTCTGACTGTTGGACCACAAATTTCTTTCTTCCCTATCTTCGCGTTAAAATCTTCCAGAACGATATCTTCGTATAAAATAGCCTTGGTCGGCTCGTCCTTGTCTTCCGTCAGAGCATGGGCACTAATAAGGCTGATGTTGAAGAATGTGGCTGTTATGCGGATTGTAGCTTAGCTCTCATCCACCGGAGTAAAGCTAGAGACAACATGTTTTAGTCTCCGACTAACCACAAATTCACAGCCAAACTCAAGCCTAGTATCATAGCAGTTGTGGTATAGTTCGTCACCATTTGGTGTTGTAGTGAAGCTATTCCCAGCCTATCGCACTTCCTGTAAGGCGGTAATATCTGCCATGTACTTCTCCAATTCATCCGCCAGCGCGTATACTGCACCTTCTCTATAAAGAGTACGGACATTCCAGGTATAGATCCGCAAATCATTACCCTTTTTTCATTTACGTGGGTCGTCAACGACAGGCAGCTCATTTTTATAACCTCCACCATAGGATGGGGGTATACTAATTTCGTCATTCTGTTTGTAACATCTCGAAATATGCGTCGGAAACCCCATAAAGTATATATATTCTTGATCGTCATGTCATTCTAAGTCGATCTAGCCATGTCCGTCCGTTTGTCTGTCGCAAGCACGCTAACTTTCGTAGGAGTGAAGCTAGGCGCTTGCAATTTTGCAAAAATACTTCTTATTAGTGTAGGTCGGTTGGGATTGTAAATGGGCTATATCGGTCCATGTTTTGAGATAGCTGCCATATAAACCGATTTTGGGTCTTGACTTCTTGAGCCTCTAGAGGGCGCAATTCTCATCCGATTTGACTGAAATTTTGCACATAGTGTTTTAGTATCACTTCTAACTACTGTGCTAAGTATGGTTCAAATCGCTCCATAACCTGGTATAGCCGTCATATAAACCGATCTTGGGTCTTGACTTCTTGAGACTCTAGAGGGCGCAATTCTTATCCGATTAGAATGAAATTTTGCACCACGTGTTTTGTTACGATATCTAATAAGTGTGTCAAGTATGGTTCAAATCGGTCCATAACCTGATATAGCTGTCATATAAACCGATCTGGGGAATTGACTTCTTGAGCTTCTAGAGGGCGCAATTCCTATCCGATTGCAATGAAATTTTGCACGACTTGTTTTGTTATGACTTCCAATAACTGTGCTAAATTAAATTCAAATCGGTCAATAACCTTATATAGCTGCCACATAAACCGATCTGGGGTCTTGACTTCTTGTGCCTCTAGAGGGGGCAATTCTTATTTGATTTGAACGAAAATTTGCACGATGATTTTGTTATGATATCCAACAACTGTGCCAAGTATGGTTCAAATCGGTCCATAACCTGATATAGCTGTCATATAAACCGATCTGGGGAATTGACTTCTTGAGCTTCTAGAGGGCGCAATTCCTATCCGATTTGGTTGAAATTTTATACAAAGAATTTCATTATGTCTTTCAACAACTGTGCCGAATAAGGTTCAAATCGGTTCATAACCTGATATAGCTGCCATATAAACCGATCTGGGATTTTGACTTCTTGAGCCTTTAGAGGTCGCAATTATTGGGTTGCCCAAAAAGTAATTGCGGATTTTTTAAAAGAAAGTAAATGCATTTTTAATAAAACTTAGAATGAACTTTAATGAAATATACTTTTTTTACGCTTTTTTTTCTAAAGCAAGCTAAAAGTAACGGCTGATAACTGACAGAAGAAAGAATACAATTACAGAGTCACAAGCTGTGAAAAAATTTGTCAACGCCGACTATATGAAAAATCCGCAGTTACTTTTTGGGCAACCCAATAATATCTGATTTGCATGAAATTTTGTAAGACGGACCTTCTCATGACCATCAACATACGTGTTTATTATGGTCTGAATTGGTCAATAGCCTGACACAGCTCCCATATAAATCGATCTCTCTATTTTACTTTTTGAGCCCCCAAAGGGCGCAATTCTTATTCGAATTGGCTGACATTTTACACAGGTCTCCAACATATAATTTGATTGTGGTACAAACCGGACCATATCTTGATATCGCTCTGATACCAGAGCAAATCTTTTCTTATATCCTGTTTTTCCTAAGAAGAGATGCCGGGAAAAGAACTCGACAAATGCGAACCATGGTGGAGGGTATATAAGATTCGGCCTGGCCAAACTTAGCACGCTTTTACTTGTTTATTTTTTTTTTTTTTGTGTTTTAGCTACAATATTAAAAGCCATTGAGCCATATAGCCATATTAATAACATACAAAATGCTTAAATTAATATTTTGTGTATATTGGGTTGCCCAAAAAGTAATTGCGGATTTTTTAAAAGAAAGTAAATGCATTTTTAATAAGGCTTAGAATGAACTTTAATCAAATATACTTTTTTTACACTTTTTTTCTAAAGCAAGCTAAAAGTAACAGCTGATAACTGACAGAAGAAAGAATGCAATTACAGACTCACAAGCTGTGAAAAAATTTGTCAACGCCGCCGACTATATGAAAAATCCGCAATTACTTTTTGGGCAACCCAATAAATAACCAAATAAAAGTAAAATCTAAAAACTTACAATTTCATTCTCTAAATATAATTAATGTACCTGAAAAAAACGAAAAAAATATGTTATCATAATTTTCATGATATTATATTTGCAAATTAAAAAAGTACCAAAACATTTACACGGATTTTAGACGCAATATATTAAAATTTTTAGCTTTATGATTACATTTCATTCTGAGATGAAAACCTATTTTCCTATTTTCTATTTGGGGCTTTATTGCATTGGTGCGTTATGTCATATCGCCCGGTCCATATAAGTTAATGTTTAAAGATTATTTCATGGAAATGTTGACCGTGATTGCGCTTCAAATGGTCCATCCGATTAATCCAACTTTGGCATACTCTTTCCAACATGTCGGCCGGTATCTCACTAATGAATGCTTCAATGTTGTCTTCTAATGCGTCAATTGAAGCGAGATTGTCTATATAAACATGCGCTTTAACGGAGCCACACAAAAAATAGTCTAAAGGCGTTGAATCGCACGATCTAGGCGGTCCCGAACGTGAAATAAAATATTCACCGAACTCGCCTCTCAATAAGTTCATTGTTACGCGTGCTGTGTGGCATGTGGCATCGTCTTGTTGAAGCCAAAGTGCAAAAAAATTGGATACGTTACGATCAGCATAATCTTTGCAGAAGTACGGTCCAATGATGCCACCAGCCCAAAAACCGCACCAAACTGTGACTTTTTCTGGATGCATCTGTAGCTCTCTCTGGCTGATCTTCACCCCAACATCGACAATTCTGCTTATTTACGTACCCATTGAGCTAAAACTGAGGTTCGTCGCTCAATGGAAGAAGAGCGTTTAAGGATGGCTTTGGTACAGGCTCCACGGATCGGTCGTACATCTAACGCGCTGCATGACTGCCTTCCTTCCATTCTCGTGGTTTGATCGAGTGACAGCCATGTGGTTTTGTGAATAGTTCTATGTTGAAATCTGGTGCTGATAATTACCATGTCTTTTTGCCGCGGAGAAATTTATTAGTGTCCACCCATTATCGGACGTTATATCATGGAGGCTTAACTTTTAAACTGTTGGACCAAAGATGTCTTCCTTCCCTATCTTCGCAAAATCTCCCAGAACGATTTTAAAATCATGGGAGAATATGACAATATTATCTCTCTTGAAGCTCGTGAAAAATATTGTTAGTTTGTTAGTCCTTGTCTTCCGTCGTGACATGGACACAAATTAGGCTGATGTTGAAGAATTTGGCTTTTATGCGGATTGTAGCTAGCCTCTCATCCACCGGAGTAAGGCTGGGGACAAGGTGTTTCAGTCTCCGACTAACCACAAATCCACAGCCAAATTCATGCCTCGTGTTATGACAGCTATAGTATAGTTCGTAACCGTTTGGTGTTGTAGTGACGTCATTTCCGGTCCATCGCCCTTTCTGTAAGGTGGTAATATCTGCCCTGTACTTCTCCAATAAATCCGTCAGCGCGTAGACTGCACTTTCTCTATAAAGAGTGCGGACATTCCAGGTACAATGCGCAAATCATTACCCTTTTTTCATTTATGTGGGTCGTCAACGATAGGGGGGCCCGTTTTTATACCCTCCACCTTGGATGGGGTTATACTAATTTCGTCATTCTGTTTGTAACATCTCCAAATATGCGTCGGAAACCCCATAGAGTATATATATTCTTGATCGTCATGTCATTCTAAGTCGATCTAGCCATGTCCGTCCGTTGTTCGTCTGTATGTCGAAAGCACGCCAACTTTCGTAGGAGTGAAGCTAGACGCTTGCAATTTTGCACAAATACTTTTTATTAGTGTAGGACTGTTGGGATTGTTAATTGGCCAAATCGGTCCATGTTTTGATATAGTTTCCATATAAACCGATCTTGGGTCTTGATTTCTTGAGCCTCTAGAGGGCGCAATTCCCATCCGATATGACTAAAATTTTAAACGTAGTGTTTTGGTATCACTTCCAACAACTGTGCTAAGTATGATTGAAATCGGTTCATAATCTGGCAAAGCTGTCATATAAACCGATCTTGGATCTTGACTTCTCACCCGATTTCGCTGAAATTTTGCATACTAAGCACATTTTGTTAGAATGTGCTTAGTATGGCACAAATCGGTACATAACCTTATATAGATGCCATATAAACCCATCTGGGATCATGACTTCTTGGGCCTCTAAAGGGCCCAATTCTCATCTGATTTGGCAGAAACTTTGTACAACGGCTTCACTCATGACCTTTAACATACGTGCCTAATATGGTCTGAATCGAAGAATAGCTTGATACAGCTCCCATATAAACCGATGTCCCGATTTTGTTTCTTGATCCCTTACAAGGGGCAATTCTTAACCGAATGGACTGAAATATTACACAACAACTTATATTGGGTTGCCCAAAAAGTAATTGCGGATTTTTCATATAGTCGGCGTTGACAAATTTTTTCACAGCTTGTGACTCTGTAATTGCATTCTTTCTTCTGTCAGTTATCAGCTGTTACTTTTAGCTTGCTTTAGAAAAAAAGTGTAAAAAAAATTTTTTGATTAAAGTTCATTCTAAGTTTTATTAAAAATGCATTTACTTTCTTTTAAAAAATCCGCAATTACTTTTTGGGCAACCAAATAGTTATCATGTATCGGCCGGGGTTAATTCTTTCCTGCTCTCCCATATCGTCCATTTACTTTTCAGTTTAAACATAGACTGTTGTTTCTTTAACTTTGGTGAAAAAATCGTTGCGTGAAACCCCGTTATAGGGCAAATTTCATTAACCTTTCCTAACCTAACCTAATGATTTGGTGAAAGAGAAAATATCAAATGACCACATTATCTTAACCATAATATTTACCATCAATAAAATATTAAATAACGAGAGTAAATGGCATGTGGTATCAGCATAGCAGATAAAAGTGACCTAATTTGAAATCAATTTCATTCCCAACCATATGCAAAACAAATGTGGCACAAGGAAAGTTATTCAACTCTGAACTTAAAGACTATCAAAATTTGTTTTTTTCTACCAGTATTATGAATTCAGAAAGAGACCAAAATAGACAACGTAGATGTTTGGAGACTCCATTATGGCATCAATCAGCATATCAGTGTGTACATATTTGTGGTAATAAAAACCAAAACTAGGTTAATTTCATGGATTGTTTTTATCATCGCCTCCGAATACAAACAAGAAAACTGAACATTTATCTGTCGACCATTGACAGACGATCATTCATTTAAAAGACACAATTTTTCGACAGACTAAATCTTGGCTTTTGGGGAGTTGCGTGTTTTTTTTCCTTATGTTCTATGACAGCCAAAGCCAAAATAAGCCAGACAAGCGAATGAATGGACACACACATTAATGAATACTACGGGAGGGATCTACAAATTGGGCATGGGTTGGTATTGTTACCGGTTTTTTGTCTGTCTCGCAAACCCCCAAAACATTAAAATATGTGCACGCCGCAATGCTTGAACAGGTAAATTACGTCAATAAGAAGACCAAAAGTGACGGTGAGAGTGAAAAGGGAATAAGTCGTAAGAATTAAAAAATGGTTTGTGATAGAAAGGCAATGACAACTAAAGGCGATTGAATAGAATTTTTGACGTGCTTTAAATCAAAATTGCCAAAACATTGAAATAAAGTGTTTTTCTCTGTTGTGACTTAGTTCATTCTTCTTTGCACTGGACATGTTATGTGGTTGTCAATATCTTTTTGGAATTAAAGAAATAACGGTTTAAACAAGTCTTTTTCGCTTATTTCTTAAGTAGTTGGCCGGTGTTGTCTTTCGATTGGGTGTTATGAAAATTAGAACAAATTTCATGTGCGCCGTATACGATCAAACGAATTTGATTATGCGAGCAAGACAATTGAAATAAATCACCGCGGTAATTTCGATGTGGGCTACCAGTATTAAAGCTGCGGTGCAAAGACAAAACCACTCAAAAAATTTTGGTCAATGACTTTGAACAGCAACTGAAGATAATTTTCTTGTTATAATGTTGCGGTAGAATTAAAATTAAATTTAATTTGCGTGAAGCAAAATAAATACTCAACAGCATGAGTTGTCATTTCTGCAAGATATTGATTTGTATATCCCCCCCATCAAAGGATGGGGGTATATTCAAGTTGTTATTCCAATTCGATACATGTCGAAATATCAATGTCCAACCCTGCACATTACTAATCGACATAGACGATGTCCATCTGTATGCTTGATTACAGTATTTTGAAATGGAATGTTTATATAGCCGCCTACTGACCGACTTTCGGTTCAAGATCGCGAGCGCTTAAAACCCTCTTTTATAACCCTATTCGCTGAAATTTGAAACAATGAGTTAAATATCACTCAAAGTCTGAACCGATCGCTTTAAACAAGTGCTGGCAAAATATCGATGATACTATCGATATTTGAGTTATTGGTTAAATATCGATTGATAATTGTCCTATCGATACTATCGGAAAAGTTCCGCTATTTGCAAAATAGGAAAAAAATAGCGATACGATCGTGAATGTATCCCCATTCCAAATTTTTTAATCGTCCTTCTTCTTGTGCATTTCAAGAATGGATCGATTCGGACCATAGACTGATATATCATCGTTGTTAAATCTTCCGAATTTACTTCTTCAGCCTATAGAGGGCGCATTTTTCATCCGGGTGCGTTAAGATTTTTATACCCTCCACCACAGAATGGGGGGTATACTAATTTCGTCATTCTAGCCATGTCCGTCCATCTGCCTGTCCGTCCGTCCGTCTGTCTGTCGAAAGCACGCTAACTTCCGAAGGAGTAAAGCTAGCCGCTTGAAATTTTGCACAAATACTTCTTATTGGTGTAGATCGATTGGGATTGTAAATGGATCATATCGGTCCATGTTTTGATATGGCTGCCATATAAACCGATCTTGGGTCTTGACTTCTTGAGCCTCTAGAAGGCGTAATTTTTATCCGATTGGAATGAAATTTTGCACGACGTGTTTTGTTATGATATCCAACAACTGTGCAAGTATGGTTCACATCGGTCCATAACCTGATATAGCTGCCATATAAACCGATCTTGTGTCTTGACTTCTTGAGCCTCTAGAGTGCGCAATTCTTATCCGATTGGAATGAAATTTTGCACGACGTGTTTTGTTATGATACCAAACAACTGCACCAAGTATGGTTCACATCGGTCCATAAACTGATATAGCTGCCATATAAACCGATCTTGGGTCTTGACTTCTTGAGCCTCTAGAGTGCGCAATTCTTATCCGATTGCAATGAAATTTTGCACGACGTGTTTTGTTATGAATTCCAATAACTGTGCTAAAATAAATTCAAATCGGTCAATAACCTTATATAGCTGCCACATAAACCGATCTGGGGTCTTGACTTCTTGTGCCTCTAGAGGGGGCAATTCTTATTTGATTTGAACGAAATTTTGCACGATGATTTTGTTATGATATCCAACAACTGTGCCAAGTATGGTTCAAATCGGTCCATATTTTGATATAGCTGCTATATAACCGATCTGGGGTCTTGACTTCTTGAGCTTTTAGAGGGTGCAATTCACGTCCGTTTAAACTGAAATTTAACACGTAGTATTTTTGTATTACTTTCAACCTCTGTGCTAAATATGATTCAAATCGGTTCATAATCTGGTATAGCTGTCATATAAACCGATCTTGGATCTTGACTTCTTGAGCCAATTGAGCGCGCAATTCTCATCCGATTTGACTGACATTTTATACAACGGCTTCTCTCATGACCTTCAACATACGTGTCTAGTATGGTCTGAATCGATCAATAGCTTGATTTTGCTTCTTTAGCCCCTACAAGGCGTAATTCTTATCCGAATGAACTGAAATATTACACAATCACTACAATGTTCAGCAATCATTTATGGTCCGAATCGGACTATAACTCGATAAATTGGGTTGCCCAAAAAGTAATTGCGGATTTTTTAAAAGAAAGTAAATGCATTTTTAATAAAACTTGGAATGAATTTTAATCAAATATAATTTTTTTTACACTTTTTTTCTAAAGCAAGCTAATAGTAACAGCTGATAACTGACAGAAGAACCTGCGAAAAAAATTGTCAACGCCGACTATATGAAAAATCCGGAATTACTTTTTGGGCAACCCAATAGCTCCAATAGCATAACAGTTCTTATTCAATATTCTATGTTTGTCTAAAAAGAGATACCGCGCATAGATTCGGCCCGGCCGAACTTAGCACGCTCTTACTTGTTTACAATGATTTCTCTCCTGAGTTCCAACCGAATTAAATAAATTGGGTTTAGGCAGTCTATGCATTGAACTTGCTTCTTTATTAACCGATGTCCTTGTCCTTATTTTTTTTTACCCACCACCATAGTATGGGGGTATACTAATCTAGTCATTCCGTTTGTAACACCTCGAAATATTCGTCCAAGACCCCATAAAGTATACATATTCCTGATCGTCTCGTCGTTTTGAATCGATGTAGCCCTGTCCGACTTCTTGAGGAATTGGTCTTTTTCTATGACTTCAAAAACTATCAGCCATGACACGTATGGTCAATAACTTGACATAGCTTATATATATTTGAAAAAGTCGTTGAAAGAATGAGACAAATGCGATCCATGGTGGAGGGTATATATGTTTCGTCCCTCCTGAACTTAGCACACTTTTACGTTTTTTTTTTTTTTTTTTTTTTTTTTTGCTGAAATTGGCGGCTCTATAACCTATTGTTTTGCCCAAAAAGTAATTGCGGATTTTTTAAAAGAAAGTAAATGCATTTTTAATAAAACTTAGAACGAACTTTAATCAAATATACTTTTTTTACACTTTTTTTCTAAAGCAAGCTAAAAGTAACAGCTGATAACTGACAGAAGAAAGAATGCAATTACAGAGTCACAAGCTGTGAAAAAATTTGTCAACGCCGACTATATGAAAAATCCGCAATTACTTTTTGGGCAACCCAATATTATAGCTTCCATATTTACCGATTATACGATTCCGGAAATTCTACATGTAATGTTCTGTTATGGTATGCAACGTTGGCCCAATAAATGGTTCAAATTCATCTATAACTTGGTTATCTCCCATGTAAGTTAGGTAAGGTTAGGTTGAAAAGGGGTTGCGGATATTAATCCGATCCATTCCACTCTGGACATGCTTAAGTGTATGTCCATAGTGGAATGGGTCGGATTAATAATGGGTAATTGGCTTGATGTGCGCTCTAAAAACTAGAAAGTAACATTGAAAAAGAAGTTTATGTAAGTTAATCTTTCTAACTGACTTCTTGAAGAGCATCCGCAGCGCTCCAGATCGTATATAAATTGGAGGGAATTTTGCATATGGACATTTGCTCTGACACCAATCGCCTTATTCAGTCGGATCAAACTTTCGCACTTAATTTCTGCTTAACCTCTTCTTTTATTCAAGAAAAAAAAAAAGGAAAAACGTATTTAGTGCCTTCTGCCATACACATTAACCCACAATTTGTCATTAAATGCATGGCACAATATTTAATTTACAGCTTTCATTGCATCCTGCCAACTGGCATGTGGTGCAACAGTCAACATAATTTACACAAATTGTTTTCCAAATGTCAAAACAAACAGCAGTTCATGGCAATTCTCGCCACTATCGAGTATCGAGACGAAAGAGAATTCCTTGTCAAGGTCCCTACCCCCTAGGGGTATGTCACTCACTCTGGGCTAATTTTTTTTTTTAAACAAGTGTCATGATTGCGAGTTAAAAGCATTTGTCTGTTTTGTTTCATAAAAATCAGCCGATTAATTGTGCAAATAAATGCTCATTAATGGGTTTTTTATGATATCGATTAATTTTTGCTTGGCTTGTTGATTTTGATTTTCCCCAGGTTATATTATGATTTAATCGTTAATGATGTTGATGTGTGCTCAACCGAAACGAAACGTCAATCGTGTGTACAGGCAAAACAAAACAAAAAAACCCTTAGCCCTCAAAGGAAAAAAGGCGGGCGACAATATTAAAAAAAAAAAACAAAAAACTAAATAAATGCATTTATTTTGTTGACAGCATAAATGGCATGATTGGAATATTGCCGAATAGAGTTGCCATATTTAGTATAAAGCTATGGTAGTCGCTAAACTATCGTGTTTGCAAGAAGTAAAAATCAATGATTGGGCCGTAAGGAAAGAGGCTCGTTTTTCGGACCATAAGTATGTATTGGGCGACCAGACTTGATACCATTCAGAAACCCCAGGAGAATTTGATGGGTAAGGTACAGATCGTAAGCTGGTAGATAGGTTAAGGATATTCCAATTAGGATTCGTGGAGTGGAGGATATAGATCTCCAGGTTTGGTCCCTAGAGTTCCAAATGACGTCGGCTTTTAAATCGGCTTGTCCGGTCAGTAGGTCGAAGAAGAAGAAAGACGAGAGACGGTGGAACAGGGACCTAAAAACTCAAGAAGGATGCGAAAAGCGAGATGTGGCAGTGGTGACAGTTCTTTATGGGAACCTTATAAGGATAAGTTTAGAATTTTTAAGAAGGCACTGAGAAAAGCCAGGAGGACTTTGTCAGGTTGATTGAGGAACTCTCAAATATAAAAGAAACATAAAGATTACGGAAGCTAATGCCCAAAGATTCTTCATTTACAGGAAATCTGCAGAAGCCGGATGGTGAATGGACTGAATCCCCTCGTGAGACTCTATTGCATTTGCTCGTAACACATTTTCCGGGCTGTGAGCTTAGGGAGGAGGCCACCTGGAAGATCATGTTACACGGATGGATCAAAGCTTGAGGACAGAGTGGGCCTGGGGGTATACATTGAGAACCCAAAGACTGAGATCTGTTTTAGGCAGCCTGGCCATAATATGGTCCTGTAGGCGGAGATCCGGCCGATTACCGGCCGATGCGTGAAGTGGTGTGGTGCTAACGCGAGGACGTAGAGTGTGAACATCTTTACCGACAGTAAAATTGCCATAAGAGCAATAACAACGAGGAAGGTCACGAACAGTCTTGCAGTGTAAGAAAGAGATTAACGCTTTCTCTGAGGATGGCAAAATTGGCATCGTTTGGGTGCCGAGCCATAACGGAGTAAGGGGAAATGAAAGGGCAGACGATTTGGCGGTGAAGGCCAGAGGACTGCCGTCCATAATCTTGGTTAACCCGAAGCCTTTTGGGTTGACGCAGTCCAAGTAAAAGGATTGCGCGACGAATGCGCATGGAACATTGTGGAACAGCGTAAAGGTCGGTAGGACGGCGAAAATTCTATGGGGGGATCCAGATCGTGAGTAGACGAGGCTATTACCGAAAGGAAGCAAGAAGGAGGTCAGTATAGCTATTGGTATCATAACGGAACACATATGTCAACGTAAGAACACGATACTGGATTCTTTTTTCTTTCAGGCACTCAAGAAGAATTGAGAGACGTAAATCCGTGCAGGATCAAGGCAATTTCTCTTTCATCTCAGTGGTTTCAGAAAGTACATTAAAGGACTGTTTGTGAAGTGAATTCATCGGAAGGAGAAGAGGGAAGATGAAAAATCACAATGTTTCTAAGGTCTTGGTATCATCCTAACCTTACCTACCTACCTAAAGTTCAATAGGCATTTTAAACGATATTTAGATAAAGGATACTGCCAACTGGATCCTTGCCAAACAATTTTATGGCCATGAAAGATTTCATCGAATTTTGATATTGGTAAAAGTTTCTTTAAAATCTGATTTGCCTAGAAAACTAGCTGACCCGGGCCCGCTCCGCTGCGCCTTCTATTACTTTTTATGGAACAAAACTATCCTTTGCAAATTTATTTTCGACAATTAAAGAGCTTTTAGTAAACGAAAAATAGAATATGTATATCGTTTGATACGGACCCCCCAACGTTGACGACCCACGCAAACGAAAAAAGGACCATGATTTGCGGATCTGCACCTGGAATGTCCGCACTCTTTATAGAGAAGGTGCAGTATACGCGCTGGCGGAGGTATTACAGAAGTACAAGGCAGATATAACCGCCGTACAGGAAGTGCGATGGACTGGGAATGGCGTCACTACAACACCAAACGGTGACGAACTATACTATAGCTGCTATAACACGGGGCATGAATTTGGCTGCGGATTTGTGGTTAGTCGAAGACTGAAATATCTAGTCTCCAGCTTTACTCCGGTAGATGAGAGGCTAGCCACAATTCGCATAAAAGCCAAATTCTTCAACATCAGCCTTATTTGTGCCCATGCCCCGACGGAAGACAAAGACGAGCAGACCAAGGATATTTTCTACGAGCGCCTAGAGAGAGAATATGACCGCTGACCCGCCCATGATATTAAAATCGTTCTGGGAGATTTTAATGCGAAAATAGGGAAGGAAGACATTTTTGGTCCAGCAGTCGGAAAGTTTAGCCTCCACGAGATAACGTCCAGTAATGGGTTGAGGCTGATAGATTTCGCCGCGGCAAAAAACATGGTAGTTACTAGTACCAGATTTCAACATATAAATATCCACAAAGCCACATGGCTGTCACCCGATCAAAACACGAGAAACCAAATTGATTACGTTGTGATAGATGGAAGGCATTCATCCAGCGTGTTAGATGCACGATCGATCCGTGGAGCGAATATAGATTCGTATCATTACCTTGTCGCAGCAAAGGTTCGCACCCGTTTGAACATGGCGAGGAAAGTACAATCTGACACTGCACGGAAGCTGGACATTGAAAAGTTGCAAGCACAACATATGGCAGCAGCATACTCCACTCGACTGATCCAACTGCATGATGAAAGCACTCCTTGTGCCGATGATATAATGGCGCTGTGGCAAACTATTGCCCACTCAATGGAAAATGCCACGAAATCCGTACTTGGGTACCGAAAGCCTCCTCCAAAAAACCCATGGTACGACCAAGAGTGTCGAGATGCTACTGAAGCCAAGAATGCGGCATATAGAGCAACCCTGCAATCAGTATCAACGCGCCAGATGAAGGAGAGGTATCGGGAGAAAAGGAGAGAGAAGAAACGTCTATTCCGCAGAAAGAAAAAGGAAATGGAAAGACGTGAGTGCGAGCGAATTGAGATGTACAGGAGTCAGAATGAAGTCCGGAAATTCTACCAAAGGATTAAATACCAAACCGATGGCTTTGGTGCAGGCACATCCTCCTGCAGAGACAAAGAAGGAAATCTGGTAACTGACACAGACAACATGCTGAGGATATGGAAAGAACATTTTACCCAACTGCTAGTGTCTGATGTTGGCGGCGAAGAGGATACCGCAGAACCAATCCCTGATGATGGTATAGAATGATTACTTCCTAGTCAGAATGAGGTCCAAGTAGCAGTAACCCGACTAAAGAACAACAAGGCAGTAGGAGCCGACGGGTTACCCACTGAACTATTTAAGACCGGAGGCAACACGCTGATAAGGCGTATGCATCAGCTTATCTACGCAATCTAGCTAGAAGAATGCATACACGATGATTGGAACCTCAGCATACTATGTCCCGTACACAAGAAAGGAGACAAGACGGAATGTGCCAACTACAGAGGAATAAGTCTCCTCCCCATCGCATCAAGATACTCTCGAGCGTACTATGTGAAAGATTAAAACCTAAAGTCAATGAGATAATTGGGCCCTATCAATGCGGCTTTAGACCAGGTAAATCCACCCTAGACCAGATATTCACACTGCGCCAAATCCTGGAAAAGACCCGAGAAGGACAAGTCAACACCTACCATCTCTTTGTTGACTACAAAGACGCCTTCGACACTCCTTTACGTTCAAAGGTATTTCAAGCCATATCTGAGTTTGGTATCCCTGCAAAATTAATAAGACTCTGCAGGATGACACTTGCTGATACGCGTTCCTCAGTAAGAATAGGAAAGAATCTCTCCGTACCATTTAATACCAAGCGAGGTTTCAGACAAGGAGACACCCTCTTGTGTGATCTCTTTAATATCCTGCTGGAGAAGATTATACGAGATGCAGAAGTGAATAGATATGGCACACTAATCAGAAGAGAGCACATGCTACTCGCCTATGCCGACGACATCGATATCATAGGTCGGTCACCGGAAGTAGTAACTGCAGCCTTTGAAAGAATCGAAAGAGAGTCAGTGAAAATGGGTCTGGCAGTAAATGGAGATAAGACGAAATGGATGGTTTCCACTCCCAAAAAGCCTTGTACAACCGAGCAGATGAAGAACATGGAGAAAGTTTGGAACCACAACTTTGAGATAGTCAGTAACTTTATCTACCTCGGCACCGCCGTAACCGAAACGAATGACACCAGTTTTGAGATAAAGCGAAGAATAATACTGGCAAACAGATGCTACTTTGGACTAAGTAAGCAGTTTAGAAACAAGGCCACCTCTCGACGGACGAAGACTACACTTTACAAGACACTGATATTACCCGTGCTGTTATATGGTTCTGAAGCATGGGTACTTGTGAAAGCAGATGAGGCAGTGCTTGGAGTATTTGAGAGAAAGATTCTTCGTAAAATATATGGACCAGTTTGCGTTAACGGAGAATAGGCGACGGAGGCGCCTATTCTCCGGGCCTCAACCCGCCAAACCATCTCTGTTATGTGTGCGCTTAGTCGGCGTTCGAAATGGCTGCCGGTTAGCTGTGGAGAGACAATCAGGGCTAGGGGCCTCAACCCGCCAAATCAAACCCTGCACACAAACATCGAAAATGAGGGGGCACTGTTTTATTCACAAACTTTACTGACTCATAATTACACACAAGGGAAAACATCAACACAGAGATCTTGGTGGAAGGATCTCACGCTAGCCCACCCAACCATGGTCCAAAAAGTCCGGCACATTAGATTATGTTGGACCCCGTACACCACACCTACGAAATCACACACTTACCATACGGAGGCGACGTATGAACCACGAGCTATATGAGCTGTATGATGACGATAGCAAATACAACGGCTGCGTTGGCTAGGTCATGTTGTCAGAATGGATGAAGAAGCTCCAGCAAAGAAGTCTGTTGAAGGCAAACACGGTGGTACACGCAAACCGGGAAGACCAAAAGCCCGATGGAAAGATCAAGTTGTGGGAGACACCTCGAAACTTGGTGTCAGAGATTTTAGAATGAGCGCAGAAGATCGAGGCTATTCTACGTTCGGCTAGTGGAAGAAATATTCTGTCATAGCCAATTAGAGTAAGTAATATCGCTTGATAGCATAACAAAATAAATGCCTTTATCTGAATCCCATAATATCTTTATTGGTCAACGAATTCGCTCTAATGTTTTGGGGTCATTTAAGTTTGGATGTTAGATGTACGCGACTCTTCAAAATACTTTATTTGAGCCCGATGTTCCCATGGGAATTTTGAAAGTGGAAAGGCCCTATGGTGGTAGTTGGTGAGTTTAGGGGTTGGTGTGGACTCCCAAATGTGGGTATAAATTTCGTGCTCCACTCCCAAATACCTCTCATTTGAGCCCCATATTGCCATGATCGGTATATGTACGTCCAAATTAGGAGTTTTTTCAGGGGTGAGGTTGTGCCCCAGACAATTAGCCCTGAAAAAATATTTGCATCGTGGTCTAATTTCAAATATAATTTATTTAAACCCCATATTGCCATTAGTTTAACGGGAGTTTATGGGATGAGGCGTCCCCCAAACATTTGGCTTCAAAATTCGTTACCAAATTCGTTTTCTAATCTGAAATACCTCTCATTTGAGCCCTTAATGCTTTTATTATAGCCCCATATTGCGATGGTCAGAAAATTGCTCTTCTTTGGGGGTGTTTTTAGGGAGAGTCGGCCCATGGCAATGGCAATTTAAGCCCATATTGCCATGATCAGTAAATAAGTCCTTTTTGGGGGGTGTTTTGGGGGTTGGGGTGGTCCCCCAAACACTTGGTCTGAAAATTGGAGATCAAATATAGTTTCTAATCTTGAAGAATGAAAGGTTCGGCAGAGCCCGGGCAGGATTCGAACCTGAGCACACGGAGCAACAGCGAGAGCCATTGCCGTTGTCTTGGCCTTCGAAGCCATCAATACCACTTTCAACAGATGAACAAAATCATGTGTATTACGGAAGAAGTGTAATTTGCCACAGACAGAATGTCTGTCATTACACAAAAAATACATGCATTGGGAAAAGTACAACTAATAGTGAGGGTTGTCGAGTGTGGTTAATGTGGTAATTGTATCATAGATGCGTTTTCGCTATCAACACGATCCAAATACAATATACCAACGCTCGGCTCTTGAAGCCATCACACATAATATGGTTGAAAAGTCTTCTAACCAAAGACGAAACGCGTCCCATAGTGGTTGGTGTGTATTGCTATCTTTGGCTTTCCTTTTCGATTTTCATCTCCGATCATTGAAAATGTACCCAAATTTCGATTTCCTTAAACAAATTTATTAAGATTTGATTTACAAATAAAGATTCGTTGAAATTCTCGTAGAAAAAATTGTCGATATTTGATTTTTAAAGAAAAAATATATGATTTTCGTAATAAATGTCGTTCAATTTTTATTTTCATGATGCTTTTCCTACGAAATTTTTTCCACAATTCAACCTTACCAAAATGCTCCTCAACATTGGTAACACCATTCAGTGATGAAGATGTACCCCCATTACAACATGTTTCTATCCGATCCGTTACCAGTCAATATCAGTTGATGAGGCTACTGTTTAGGACTATTGTTGAATGTTGGTTGGCGTTTAACGACACAACCATTCTTGCACCTGATTATCATGTGAATTATACACATGTTGAACAGCATGGTTGGCTGATATTTTGTTGTTGTCGTTGTCGTTGTTGTTGTCTTTTGAAATAGTTTGTTGGTCTCTACATAAATTGTATTTGTGTAATTTATGCACGTCCCATATGTGATTTGCATATTAATTTGATTCTTATTTATGTTCTTTTTCATGTCCAATACGACATCAAATCCCATCGTCTGTAAAAGGGTTTCTTGGTAGCAAGTTGTTTGACATTATTTGTTGTGGCTCGATAGTCACAGGGACGCGTTGAAGTTGTGGCATTTGTTGCTGTTGCTGTTGCTATTGCTGCCATAATTAACTTGGTAGTTGATAACGTAATTTACATCAAAGTTAATTTACTTTTACTTTTCATTCGATGAGTTTCTAGTTAAATTAATAAATATTCGTCTGGCTAACAGAGGGAAGGAATATGAATTTACATTTTTTTTTTTTGCCAGGCGTGATTGTTTTGAAATAGATAAAGGGTTGGAATAGTTTTTTTTTTTCTTTACTCCAATCACCAAAGAATGGAGGTCTAATAATTTTGCAATGAAATTTTCTCTTTGAAGCCGATGTTTGAATGGAAATTTCTAAATTGTAGTCCACCAAAATATAAGTTAATGGGATATCCTAGCGAAAAGAAGAATTGTGGGTGAAAAAGTACAAACACGATGTGAGCCAGATTTAGAAATCTGATAGGGAGTTGAAGAGATACATGAAAAGAGTAGAGAGCTAGCCCGGCCGACACGGGATAACTGTGAGCATCGCACAGGCTGGAACTTTGAGCTCCGACTTGTATGGTGTTCATCGTTATCACGAAAAACTTAGCTAAAAGCCACCGGGCGTGTCCACAGGTTGCGCATAATTGGAATCTTCGTCTTTATGCGGAGCAACTGCAAATGCGGCCGCAGACAGTCACCTATTTTAGGAGGAGAGCCTTAGTTAGGGGTCAGGTGGTCTTAACTATTTTTTATATACCGATTGCCAATGATACTCGAAATGACTAGGCGAGTTATTGGAGCCTTCAAATAACCATTGGCCAACCTCAGCGTCTGTTTCCAGGTTATGGGCTGCTGTAGGCGAGTGTCGGATCTTGAAGCAAGCGGCACATAACCCATGCGGTTGGGGCGCTGGGCCAGAAATCCGCACCCAGAAAACCTTAAGTATTAATCTGAGAAACAAAGGAATAGTAAAAACGGTCGACCTCTAATGTTGATGGCCCACGCAAATGAAAAAAAAACCAAAATCTGCCGATCTGAACTTGGAATGCCCTCACCCTTCATAGGAAGTGTGCGGTATACGTGATGGAGAAGTACAAGGCAGATATTACCACCTTACAAGGAGAAAGGGAATGGCGTCATAAAAACACTAAGCGCTGGCGAACTCTACTATAGATACCAAGACACGAGACATGCATTTGGCTGCGGATTTGTGGTCGTCGAAAATTGAAACAACTTGCATTGCTCCACAGTGCGCATAAAAAGACAAATTTTTCAACATCAACCTTATTTGTGTACATGTTCCGACGGTAGACAAAGACGACCAGACCAGGAGAGGGAATACGACTGCTGGCGGAGATTTTAATGCGAAGATAGAGAAGAAAAATACCTTTGATCCAACAGTCGGAAAATTTAGCTTCCACGAAATAACGTCCGATAATGGGTTGAGGCTAGAGATGGGTTTCTTCCGGGTAAATACCCAACGCTTGAGTATTTATTGGGTAAATACCCAATAAATACCGTTTTTGGGTATTTATAATTTTGCAGATATCTTGGGTATAAAAACATTATGCAAAAATTTTTCATGATTTCGTATTCTTTGTATATAAACGTGGACTTCTGATTTCATAAAATCGTATTTTAGTTATATACATATAGCCGCTATATAGACCGATATCCCGCCTTAAAGTCTTGGGGCAATAAAATGGTAATTTTTCATCCGGTTTCGATGAAATTTGCCACAGTGAGTTCTGGTAGACCCCTTCCCATTTCTGTGAAGTGCTGTTCAAATCGGACTATATTTGGATATAGCTGCCATATAGACCTATCCCTCGATATAGAGTATTGAGCTCATAGAAGGAGCATTTATAATTGCAGCTCTATCCAAACATGGACGATATTCGACGCAAAGGTGAAGAGGTATATCAAAACGGACTATTTAAAATTTCATCAAAATCGGATGAAAAATGCTCCCTTTATTGGCCCAATACTCTATGTCGGGAGATCGGTCTATATGGCAGCAATATCCTAATA
The DNA here is from genome assembly GCF_963082655.1 of Stomoxys calcitrans. Lineage (NCBI taxonomy): Eukaryota > Metazoa > Arthropoda > Insecta > Diptera > Muscidae > Stomoxys > Stomoxys calcitrans. Next base: position 88,703,620 of record NC_081553.1, read on the forward strand.
TAGTCCGATCTGGACGATATTCAACAAAACGTTGGTGTGCCAAATTTCATCGAAATAGGATGAAAAATGCTTCTTTTATTGACTCATTACACTATTTAGTGAGATCGGTCTATATAGAAGGTATATCCTAATATGGTGCGATCTGGACCACATTTGACAGGAATGGGTAGGGGTCTATCGGAACACACTGTGCCAAATTTCATCGAATACGGGTAATAAATGGATCTTTTATGGCCTCAATACCCTATAACGGAAGATCGGTCAGTCGTCTATAGGGCAGCTATATCCAGAAATGGGAAGGTGGAGAAGTATCAGAACTCACTGTGACAAATTTGATCCAAATGGGATGAAAAATGATCAATTTATTGCCTCAAGATTTTGAGTCTGGAGATCGGTCAATATAGCGCCTATATATAACTAAAGTCAGATTTTATGAGATTAGAAGATCAGGTTTATCTATATTCTATATATAGGAGATATGTTCTACATATGGGATATATATCTAAATCTGGATCTATAAAACTTAGCATATATATCGGGATGTCAAAAAAAAAATATCGTGCTAAATTTTGTAAAAAGAAAGGTAAAAATAGCAGTTCTTTACAGACTCACTTAGACAATTTTAAGTTCATTGTGATACCAGAGTAGTGAAAAACTAAAGCATCTGGTGGAAATCGAACCCACGACCCCCGTACTGGTAATCCAAGCACGTTACCAACTAGGCTACGGGGGCAACATTTCGTAAATATCGGACTAAAATTGTGGCTACTACAGCCTTAAAAGGCCATATCGAATGAAAGATATATATGAGAGCTATATCTAAATCTGAAACGAATTTTATGAAATTTTGAAAACTTACTGAGGAAGTCAAATATAACACTTCACGCTTAGATTTGTAAAGATCGAACCAAAACTGAGGCTTCTGCGGCCTTAAAAGGCCATGTCGGCTGAAAGATATATACATATCTTATATATATCCGATATAAAGGCCATATCGGATGAACGATATATATGGGAGCTATATCTAAATCTGGAAAGACGTGAGTGTGAGCGAATTGAGATGTACAGGAATCAGAATGAAGTCCAGAAATTCTATCAAAGAATCAAACATCAAACCAATGGCTTTGGTGCAGACACATCATCCTTCTGCAGCGACAAAGGACATAATCTGGTAACTGACACAGATAGCGTGCTGAGGATATGGAAAGAACATTTCACCCAACTGCTAATGTACGACTATGGCGGCGGAAAAGATACCGCAGAACCAATCTCTGATGATGGTATAGAATATTTACCTCCTAGTCAGAATGAGGTCCAAGTAGACCCGACTGAAGAACAATAAGGCAGTTGGAGCCGACGGGTTACCCGTAGAATTATTTAAGACCAAAGGCGACACGCCGATAAGTCGTATGCGTCGGCTTGTCTGTGCGATCTTATTAAACTAACGCATACCCGATGATTGGAACCTCAACATACTAAGTCCCGTGCACAAGGAATGTGCCAGCTACAAAGGAATAAGTCTTCTGCCTATCACATACAAGTTGGAAGCTTCAGCGAAAGTCTTTTGAAGGCGATCACGATGGTACATGCAAACCGGGACAGTCAAAAGATCATGGAAAGACCAAATGGTGAGATACACCTCGAAATTTGGTGTTAGCGATTTTAAAAGGAGCGCAGAATATCGAGGCGCTAATGTTACATTCGAGAAACGCTATTCGGCTAATGAGTCAAATGTTCTGTCATAGCCAATAAAACTAAAGTTAAAGGACCGTTACGTGATGACGCGAGTTGGCAAGGAGGAGGAGGAGGATTTTAGCGAGCTTTTATCTAAAGGACAACAATCTCATACACAGCGGTTGTGCAAGATATCCACCAGGATGCTGTAATCAATTCGACCTTATCATTTTGATTCTACATATATATTACTTGGAGAAGACCCACTACTCATTGCGGATTACCGAATAGACCTGCCGAGGAAGACCAGCGAGCTAGTCTAGCCCAATTACCAACCAACCTAATTCGTATAGTTCTAGGTTAGACGGTATTATTCCGTTATATCTGCCCTACATGCAACAAAGGAGCACATGACACCATTAGCCTACATGCATCGACAAATGGCATTCAAACCTGATTAGCTTGTCATGGGCGAGACCTTTCCCACGTCAGCGCTAAGTCATTCACGAATTCCAAGTATTCCGCAACAGACTTCGTCCTCACTGTTCTCTAAACAAACGTTGTCATACTGAGTTTTGTAGGGCGGTACATCGCTCCTAAGGAATTCATTTGCGGCTATCGCAATGGCACAGACCTCTGATCGTATATTCGTCACAGGGACAAACCGATATCGAGTGTTTTTTTTCGATCCGGGTTTGCTCCGTTTTGGAGCCCAGTGTGAAGATCAAGGCCCCGTATTCCTCAAACACAACATAATTTTTTGTGGAAAACGAATTCTGAAGATCATATTTCGAGACGGCATCGGTGCCAGGTAGTCTGAAACTTTTCTCATTCTACCACGTCCTACAGAACATCCTTCTGCCGGAAGAAAAGCAGCCTAGCGTCTTTCAGGTTCTTTTCTCCAAATTTGAGAAGTGAACTTTGAAGATCTTATCTTGAATTGGTCACGGTACCAGATGGAAATGTGTCCGTACCAGCCCTCATAAAGAAAACCAAGCTTTTTCAGCCTGAATTCAACTCTGGCTCCAAAGGTTCGAAGCCAGAGTTGAACTCAGGCATGAAACGTGCGGCAGCGAAGATTATTCCAAAATTGCTACATTTTGAGCAAAAATAGGGTCGTATGGGCGTCCGTCAGAAGTTGTTAAACATCGTCAATAACAATCAAAAAAATCATAACTGGTAACGAATCATGGGTGCATGGCTATAACATTGAAACCAAAATCCAATCATCTCAATGGAAACGTCCAGAAGAGCCATGACCGAATAAAGCTCATGAAGTTGGGTCAAATGTGGTTTTGCTCACTGTTTTCTTCGTCTGCAATGGCGTGGAGCACCATGAATTTTTGCCACAAGATCGCAGGGCCAATAAGGAAGTTATGAAGTTGAAGTTATGCGTCGTTTGCGCGAAACAATTCGTCTGAAACGCACAGAATTGTGGAGAAACCAATCATGGATTTTGCAGCATGGCAATGCACCAGCTCACCCGTCGATGCTTGTGCATAAGTTTTTTGTCCAAAAACAAAGCCGTTATCATGCCTCGACCACCGTATTCACCGGACTTGGCCCACGCTGGCTTTTTCCTCTTCCCGAAACTCAAGACACCTGGAAAGAGTTTTGCTACGATAGAGGAGATAGAAGAAAAACCGAAACGGGAGCTGTTGACTTTACCAAAAAGTGCGTTTCAGAAGGGTTTCGAGGATTGAAAAAAAAGCTGGCATAAATGTATTATAACTGACGGGGATAACTTTTAAGGGGACAAGATAGTTATAATACTTTTTGAAAAAATTTTAATTTTTCAAGTTTTTGTCTGTTAAGGCGAAGATCGTTAAATTTTATAATTTTTGTTTGTTTCTCTTTCGAGACGACAAAGACGAAGATGCAAATGGAAAAGAAAAGCCAAAGATAGCAACTCACACCAACCACTATGGGACGCGTTTCGCCTTTGGTTAGAAGACTTTTCAACCATATTAGGTGTGATGGCTTCAAGGGCCGTGCGTTGGTATGTTGTATTTGAATCGTAATAATAGCGAAAACGCATCTATGATACAATTACCACATTAACCACGCTCGACAACCCTGCTTATCAGCTGTACTTTTTCCCAATGCATGTATTTTTGTATAATGACAGACATTCTTTCTGTGACAAATTACACTTCTTCCGTACTACACATGATTTTGTGCATCTGTTGGAAGTTGTTCTGACGACTTCGAACGTTAAGATAACGGCAATGGCTCTCGCTGTTGTTTCGTGTGCCCAGGTTCGAATCCTTTTTGAAAAATTTAAAATAACGATTAGTTTTGATCAGACCTCGTATTATTCGTCCACTGACAGATTTCGTTTAGATCCCCGTGCAGCCCAGGGCGGTGATTCTTAATTCTGTCTGCACATTGTTAAAAACTCTCCGTCTTAATAAAAACAAGAAAAAAAGGCGTTAAGTTCGGTTGGGCCGAACGTTGAATACCCACCACCTCGAGTATATATGTAAACCACTTATCGTCATAATCCGATGAAAATGCATAATTTATGCCCCCATAGCAGCTATATCGAAATATGGTCCAATTTGGACTTATGGGATTATTAATGTGACTTTTATGGGACCAAGACTTTAAATTGAAAGATAGGTCTATATTGCAGCTATATCCAAACCTGGACCGATCTGGGCCAAATATAAAATGGGTGTCGAAGGGCCTGATACAACTAACTGTCCCAAATTTCGGCGAAATCGGACCATAAATGCCATTAACGGGCCCAAGACCTTAAATCGAAAGATAGGTCTATATGGCAGCTATATTCAAATCTAAACCGATCTGGGCCAAATTGAAGAGGGATGTCGATGGGCCTTACACAACTCACTGCCCCAAATTTCGGCGAAATCGGACAATAAATGAGCCATTTATGGGCCCAAGACCTTAAATCGATAGATCGATCTATATGGCAGCTATATCCAAATCTGGACCGATCTAAGCCAAATTGAAGAGGGATGTCGAGGGGCCAAACACAACTTACTGTGCCAAATTTCGGCGAAATCGGACAATAAATGCGAAATTTATGGCCACAAAACCTTAAATTGAGAGATCGCTCTATATGACAGCTACATCCAAATGTGGCCTAACGCAACTCACTGTCGAAAATTTTGGTGAAATCGAACAATAAATGCGCCTTTTATGGGCCCAAGACCCTAAATAGAGAGATCGGTCTAAATGGCAGCTATATCCAAATCTGGACCTATCAGTGCCATATTCCGGGAAGATGTCGAAGGGTCTAAATCAACACACAGTCAAAAATTTTGCCGAAATCGGACAGTAAATGCGCCTTTTATGGGCCCAAGGCCCTAAATCGAGAGATTGGTCTATATGGCAGCTATATCCAAATCTTGACCGATCTGAGCCAAATTGAAGAAGGATGTCGACTGGCCTAACACAACTCACTGTCCCAAATTTCAGCAAAATCGGATAATAAATGTAACTTTTATAGGCCTAAGACCCTAAATCGGCGGATCGGTCCATATGGGGGCTATATCAAGGTATAATCCGGTAAAGCCCATCTTCGACCTCAATCTGCTTATGAACAAAAAAGAATCTGTGCAAAGTTTCAGCTCAATATCTCTATTTGCCACCGTAACGCAGAGGTTAGCATGACCACCTATGACGCTGAACGCCTGTGTTCGAATCCTGGCGAGACCATTAGAAAAGATTTTCAGCGGTGGTTTTCCCCTCCTAGTACTGGCAACATTTGTGAGGTAATATGCCATGTAAAACTTCTCTCCAAAGAGGTGTCGCACTGCGGCACGCCGTTCGGACTCGGCTATAAAAAGGAGGCCCTTTATTATCGAGCTTAAACTTGAATCGGACTGCACTCATTGAAAGGTGTGAAGTTTGCCCCTGTTCCTTAGTGGAATGTTCATGGGCAAAATTTGCAAATTTTCTATCTCTATTTTTAAAGTCTGTAGCGTGATTTCAACAGACCGACGGACGGACTGACATGGCTAGATCGTCTTAGATTTTTACGCTTTTACGATTTTTTCGATGTGTTGCAAACGGAATGACAAAATTAGTATACCCCCATCTTATGGTAGAGGGTATAAGAAAACTCTAAATAAAAAGTTTAATAAAATTTTCTGTGAAGACACAATTTTAATGAAATTTCAGGATAATTATTTCTCAGGACAAAATTTCAATGAATTTTTCTTATTGACAGTTTTTCTAAGGAAAACCCATTTTTAAAGCAAACTGTGAATGAAATATTCTTTAAAGTGGAATGAATTACAATTTCCTTTACCCATAACTTTTAAATCATATTTGTAAAAAAACACATGTATCATATAAGACTGTCAACACCCCCAAACCCCCTACGACTCATGCCTTGAATAGCCTTTAAATTGATATGATTGTCGCTGTTATCATCGTCATCGTAGTGGGCAATCTTGACCAATTAAAAATTTCTTTGTTTACTTTACAAAAATGTCCACCACCACTTGTCCCCCTCACGGCGATTGGTCATCGTTCATGGGCAAGCGACATGGCGACAAAAGGAAAGCAGCACACCGCTTGTTAAAGGACAGCATGAGATTGCATCGGCTTCAATAAAACAATTACGAGGACATGGTAATTATGATTAAAATCAACAGCCTTTTAACATGGAACGTGTATGTAATTTGTAATTTACTCGACATGCGGTGGGTGGATGGGTGGCGGTAGCTGGGTGACTATAGCAAAGGTGCCATGGCATTCATTGATTGGGGCATTGGGAGTGGGTACCAAATTGGTTGCCTTTTTGTTGAAGAAGGAGGGGAGGGAAAAATGTAATAAAACTTTTAATAACTGCTTGTATGTTAAATTTGTACCCACCAGAACCACACCTCCGTCTCCACACCATAGAAAGGACACAAAAACATTAATTAAATGACAAACATTTTTAATGTAAAGATTCAAGGATGGATTGCTTGTGTCAATATTGAAAAATAACAAGGGGGAAAGGTTGTTGTTGTTGTTGTTGAATATGGCCTAGAATAAATTGGAAACGATCAAATGTTGTGGGGTTGGTTAAAGTCAGGTGAAAATGACACAAATTTAGGACAACTTTGATAGATTGTAATTTTAATGTAGGGGGGGGGGGTGGGGGGTGTGGTATATGAATCGAGTTTTGCGGTATAAACGAGATATAAATGAGATAATAAGAGCTATGGTATAACATTGATTGTGCGTACCAATTGAACAACATAGGAGGACTTAGTTCAATTCAGTCTGATAAGAAAGTGGAGGAAATAATGAGAAGGGTCTCAGAACTTCCGCCAATCCCGTATGAAGATAAGACCTTTAGCGTTCATTCGATGGCTTCGAGGACAGTGCAAATGTAAATTAGCCACTGAAAATTCCACTAAGAAACTGGGGCAAACTTCTCACATATCGCAGAATGCTATTCGATTCAAATATTAAGCTCAATGATAGGGGGCCTCCTTTTTATAGCCAACTTGCTGACCCGGGCCCGCTCCGCTGCGCCTTCTCTTACTTTATATGGAACAAAATTTTCCTTGAACTATTTATTTTCCACAATTTAGTGAAATACCATGTTACGAAAATGGATGGTTTATGGAAGGGGTAATGCTCTAAAAACATGGTCCTACGTATTCGTATTCCACTCCCAAATACCTTTATTTGAGTTCCATATTGCGATGGTCAGTAAAAAATTGCTGTTTGTGGGGTATTTTGGGAAAGGGGTAGACCCCCAGAAAATTGGTCCCGAAAGTGGGTATCAATTCTTGCTCTACCCCCAAAGATCCCAGGAGATCGCTGTCTGAGCAGCAGCATACACATAGTAAAGGCAAATCCTCTGAAACACCTCAAGGAGGTATACTGTCTCCTCAACTTTGGAAAATAGCCATTAGCCGGAAGTGAAAGGTGTAAAAAGTTGTCGCGAATGCTGATGACGTGACAATTGCGTTAAGGGGAAAGTTTCAAAGCACTCGTCGAAGTGGTCTACCGAAAGTGGTCTAGGTGTAAATCCGTGCAAGACAGAAGCAGTTATTTTCAGCAGGAAATACAACTTGCCTTCAGTGGCACCTGTCTCCTTGGGAGGAGAGAATGTTCTATTTACAGAAAGTGCAAAATACCTGGGTGTTTTGCTGAACAGGTATTTGAACTTTAAATCCAACATTTTGGAAAGGGCAAGAAAGGCAACTCTTGCCCTATACACCTGCAAAAGAGCCATTAGCAAAAGGTGAGGTTTAGACTGCGCGTTATGCATTGGGTATATGTTGCAGTTGTCAGACCTATAATGATATATGGTGTTGTGGTCTGGTGGACGGCGCTTCAAAAGCCCACCTACTGTTCAATATTCAACCGGCTCTAAAGGAAGGCTTATTTGAGCATCACAGCCGCACTGTGGACTTTTTTGTAAACAGGCAGGTTAAGTTCGAAGATTGGCTATGTCGGACTATATCTTGATATAGCCCACATATAGACCGATCTGCCGATTTCAGGTCTTAGGCCCATAAAAGGCGCATTTATTGTCGGATTTTGCTAAAATTTGAGACAGTGAGTTGTGTTAGGCCCTTCCACATCCTTCTTCAGTTTGGCCCAGAATGGTCGAGATTTGGATATAGCTGCCATGTAGACAGATTTGCCGATTTAGGGTCTTGGGCCCATAAAAGGCGCATTTGTTGTCCGATTTCGGCACAGTGAGTGTTAGGCCCTTCGACATCTTTTTTCAATTTGGCCCAGATCGGTCCAGATTTGGATATAGCTGCCATTTGGGACAATCTGCCGATTTAAGATCTTAGGCCCACATAAGCCACATTTAATATTCGATTTCACTGAAGTTTGAGACAGTGACTTGTTTTAGACCACTCGACATCCTTCTTCAATTTAGCCCAGATAGGTCTAGATATGGATATAGCTGTCATATAGACCTATCTTTAGATTTTAGGTCTTGGGCCCATAAAAGGCGCAATTATTGCCCGATTTTGCTAACTTTTGGGCAGTGATTGGTGTTAGCACCTTCGATATATTTTTTTTAATATGGCCCATATCGGTCCAGGCTTGGATATAGTCCGATCTCTCGATTTGAAGTCCTACGCCCATAAAAGCCACATTTACTATCCCATTTTTGCTGAAATTTTAGACATTGAGTTGTTTTAGACCACTCGACATTCTTCTTCAATTAGGCCCAGATCGGTACAGATTTGGATATAGCTGCCTTATAACTGGTCTCTCGATCTTAGGTCTTGGGACCATTGTTCGATTTCGCCAAATTTTGGCCAGTGGTGGTGTTAGACCCTTCGACTTCTTTTTTCAATTTGGCCCAGATCGGTCCATATTTGCATATAGATGCCATATAGTTCGATCTCTCGATTTTAAATCTTGGGCTCATAAAAGGCGCATTTTTGGACCGATATCGCTGAAATTGAGGACAGTGAGTTGTTTTAGACCACTGAACATTCTTCTTCAATTTGCCCAGATCGGTCCAGATTTAGATGTAGCTACCGCATAGATCGACCTCGATTTTAGGTCTTGAGCCTATAACATGCACATTTATTGTCCGACTTTGCTAAAAGTTGAGACAGTGAGTAGCGTTAGGCCCTTCGACATCTTTTTTCAATTTGGCCCAGATCCAGATATGGATATAGCTGCAAAGTAGACCGATCTCTCGATTTAAGGTTTAGGGGCGATAAAGGGCGCATTTATTGTCCGATTTCGCCGAAACTGAGGTTGTGCTAGTTAATTTGGCCCAGTTCGGTTTATTTATTATTTTTAAATGTAGAATCAATGACCTAAGTAATAAAAGATACAGACTATGTTTACAGTAAAAACACTTCTAAGGGAGAACTTCTTCTTATTCCTAATTTTAATAAAAATATTTGCAGTTCTCTAGCCTTTCGCTTTCTTTAACTTCCAATTCGATGCATGCCAAGAAGCAGTTTACTTGGCAATAGCATAATTTATGCATAACTATACATGACCCTAAATCAGCCTATGTCATGCCACCTGACCACACCCTTAACACAAAACTGGTGGACATATAACATGCACCACACCACCTCCATCAGTGATGATTATAGTGATTTAAGCTCATAAATGCTTCTAACGTTTTATACTTTTTTCGTTTAGCATGTGCTAATGATTAGTCCCATTAGTGTGAGGTGAAAATGATATCATGTCTTTCTCTTCAGCTCCCGCGCTTCCTTTTCATTTTTTTTCATTCCAGTTTTTGCAACTGCTTATTATTATTATGCTTCACACATCCCCAATGTCATAAATTACACCTGAAATATGAAATCTAGAATGAATGACCATCAGCCAAACGAGCAGCCAACTAACCATTCATCCATGCAGACTGCATGTCATTATGCTGTCAAAGAGTTATTATTTAAATATGATTTGTCACGTTCGTAGCTCGTTTTAAGCAAAAAAAAAAAAAACCAAAAATAATTTGCAACTCATCAGTAGCTGTTGTATCTGACAAATATAATAACGCCAATTTGAACTGGAATGGTCATATTAGCCAAAGAGCTTTATGTGAGATTCTCATTTTGAGTTGTGATTTGGGTGTTTTTGGTCATTTGCAGGATGTGTTTTGTAAATCATAGCTTATAATCAAAGCTTTTGAACAAAATTATATAAAGGAGATTGGAGAAAATATACGATGACGATATGTATCTAAAATCAAAACGAAATATGTGAAGCAGGTTAAAATTGAAAATCTCTCTCTATTTAAAGTAGGTCACAGTAAAATTTGCAATAGTATTACTGTTAGCATGTTTGTATAATTGGGTTATAATTCACATGAAAAAAATTTAAAAATTCGATACATTCAGTCAGTAATGCTCCATTTAAATAAGGCCATAGGGAATTCACCGTGTTGCAGCCATCCGAAGGGCGGGCGGACCCTCCCCCTTACCCCAATTTTACAAAAAACGCCTGATCTGGGAATGGGATGCACTAATTTAAGCAAAATTTTGGATGCCACCTTTTGGTACCCCAAAAACTCGAAATTAGTATAAAACGTTGGGTCAAATAAAATGGGGGGACGCCCCATCCCAAAACTCACCCGAACGGACATGTTTGCCGATTGGGACAATATGGGTATCTAATGAAAGGTATTCAAGAGTAGAGTACGAACTTGGCATAAAAATGACATCCCAAGAGTCGGGAGGGAACTCCGCCCCCAAAAACACTACCCAACAGGACACTTTTACCGCGTTGGAGAATATGGGTACCAAATGAAAGGTATTTAAAAGTAGGTCCCCAGTAGGACATATTTACCGATTGGGACAATATGGGACTCAAATGAAATATATTTGAGAGTTAAATACGAATGTGGTATTAAACATTGGGTCCAAGTACCTAGAGGGCCGTCTCAGCCCCAAGACCGCCCAAAAGTAGTGCCCAAAGTCCAAAGTGGATCGATCGAGACAATCTAGGACTCCAATGAAAGTTAATCGAGAGTAGAGTATGAATATGATATTTTAAATTGGATCCAAGTATTTTGGGAGCCGCCGCAGGCCCAAAGCCGCCCCAAAAGTAATGCCAAAAATCAAAGTGAACCGATCGGGACAATATGGGACTCAAATGAAAGGTTTTCGAGAGTACAGTACGAATATGATTATCAAATATTGAAAGTTGGATGTAATTACCGAGGGGGCCGTCCAAAAACTAAAACCGTCCCAAGTGGGCATATTATACCATGATCATGATAAAATGGGACTCATAAAAAAGGTATGCGGGAGCAGAGTATGATACTTTATATAGGGTCCAAGAACCTAGAAGCAGTGCCCAAAATCAAAAATGAACCGATCGGACAATATGCGATTCAAATGAAAGAAATTTAAGAGTAGAGTATGAACATGTTATTTAAAATTTGGTCCAAGTACCTAGGGAGCCATCCTAAGCCTGGAACCGCCAGGACCGATTGGGGCAGTATGGGACTTAAATGAAAGGTATTCGGGAGTAGAATAGGAGTGTGGTAGCAAAAATTGAATCTAAATACGTAGGACGTCGAGTATTGCCCAAAATCACTTTTTATTTTAGGGAATACTCTTGGGGCGACGCCCTAGGTATTTCGATCCGATCGGGACAATATAGGCCCCAATGGAAGGAGTTTGGGAGAAGAGTATGAATATGATATTGAAAATTATGTCCAAGTACCTGAAGAGCCTTCCCAAGCCCAAAACCGCTACAAAAGTTCCGCACAAAATCACTGTGGACCGATCGGGACAATATGGGACTCAAATAAAAAGTATTTGGGAGTTAAATACGAATATGGTATTCAAAATGGGGTCTAAATGCATAGGAGGCCACCACAACCCCAAAACTCCTTTGAACAGATATATGGGACTCTAATGAAAAGTATTCGGCAGTATATTACAAATATGTCAATATGGGATTCTAATGAAAAGTATTCGGCAGTATATTACAAATATGGCATAACAAATTAGGTCCAAGTAATGGGAGGTCATCAGAACTTATTTACCGATCATGACGAACGGCGTGCCCCAGTGCGACACGTCTGTGGGTAGAAATTTTTACATGACCATGCATAGCATGGTACCTCGCAAATGTCGCTAGCATTAAGAGGCGATAACCATCGCTTTAAACATTATCCGATGTTCTCGCCAGGATTTGAACGGAGGTTTAGCGTAAAAGCGGACAAAGGCTAAAGTGGTACGAATTATACATCCACATTCAGGGCGAAGTGTACCCACCCTACAAAGATTTTAGAAAGTTAAAGAAGGCGTAGCGGACCGGGCCCGCTTCTGCTAGTCTTATGTATAAAAATCAATTTGTATTTGTTTGTTCCGTATAGACTCAAAAACAGCTAAACCGATGACTTTGTAATTTTCACTGATAGTGTAGTTTGATCTCGAAGGAAACATAGGCTACATTATTTTATGATATTGGAAGGGGGCGCATCGTCCCCCTTACCACAAAAACTCAATATTAAAAGTGTTCTGATCGGAAAAATATGAGTATCAAATGAAAGGTATTGGAGAGTGAAATGCGAATATGGTATTGTTTCTAAGTACCATGGAGGTCGTTCCAACCCCAAAACTACCCCAAACAGATATATTGGATGTTCATGTCAATATGGCACTCAAATGAAAGGTATTCGGGATTTTTTACACCCCAATTAGCCGACTATGGCTACATGGAACTTAAATGAAATCAATTTGGGAGTAGATTAGGAAAATTTGTGTTGAAGTGTTAAAGCGCTTAACCTCCATAAAACACATCATGGATAAACCATATGCTAAGGAACAGGTGGATAAATTGTGGGTCTCATGGCATAAATATAAGGAAGAAAGTGGCACAGGGCACGCCACAGGGGGGCATTTTATCGCCACTCCAATGGGTGACCAACATAAATGACCTATAAGGATGCTGACTGAGGAGGGATTTTAACCCGACAATGTTATAGTACTTCTGTGGGGTAAGGATCCGAACGAGCTATGCAGAAGGGCCGAAAGGGCCTTGCATATGGCATAAGACTGGGCTAGACCCAGAGGTCCCAATGTTAACCCAGAGAAGACTAATACATGCCTGTTCACGAGGAAGACGAAGGTGGGCCAGTTTAACGCACCACGTTTCTTCAATAAGACGATTTCGATATCTGACAAGGTCAAATACTTAGGTGTGATCTTGCACAGGAAACTGAATTGGAAATGTCACATTCAGGAGCGTACCGAGAAGGCTCACAGATGGTGGGCACTATGTAGATGGGCCGTAGACTCGAAATGGCACCTGAATCCTAGGATAGTCTACTGGCTCTACAGGAGCGTGATTAGACCAATACTTACTTACGCCTCAGTAGTTTGGTTGACTGCTATGGAGAAAAAGTGCAACATAAGGACCATACAACAGAGAACCTGTTGTCTTGGCATAGGCGGAGCGATGAGGACAACGCCCACTAGGGCACTGGAGACTATTCTAGATATCCGATCCATTGACATACAGATTAAGTATGAGACAGCCACTGCGGCTATGAGACTTAAGGCGATAGGAGAATGGACTGAGTATGGGAGCAGCTCATACCATCGCGTTACATTCGAGGCGACTATAGCAAACCTGGAAGGAAGGGAAGAGGTTTCCGATCCGATACCAGAGATGAACCTTGAAGTCGAGTGAGAGGCACTGATGCCATCGGCACAGTCTTGGATTGACGGAACCGTAGTATTGCTATCAGGAAGATCATGTTACTCGGATGGATCAAAGCTAGAGGACAGAATGGCCCAGTGGGTGTTCATTGAGAACCGAGGGACTGACATCTGTTTTAGACTACCTGACCATAATACGGTCCTGCAGGCGGAGATCCGGGCGATCACAGAATGCGTAAAGTGGTGTGGTGCTAACTCGAGGACGTCGAGTGTGAACATCTTTACTGACAGTAAAATTGCCATAAGGGCAATAACAACTAGGACGGTAAGGTCAAGAACAGTCTTGCAGTGTAAGAAGGACATTGACGCCTTCTCTGAGGATGGCAAAATACGCATCATTTGGGCCATAACGGAGTAAGGGGAAATGAAAGGGCAGACGATTTGGCGGTGAAGGCCAGAGAACTGCCGTCAATAAACTTGGTTGACCCGAAACCTTTCGGGTCGACGCTGTCCGAGTTAAGGGAGTGGGCGACGAATGCGCTTGCAACATTGTGGAACATCGAAACGGTCGGCATAGGGGGATCCAGATCGTGAGAAGACGAGACTATTGCTGAAAAGAAGCAAGAAGGAGGTCAGTCAGGACTACGAGCTCACTTATGTAAAATCGGTGCGGCAAGTGATAGCCATGTGTAGAGCATGCGGGAAAGATGATGAGACATTGGAACATTTCCTTTATCATTGCCCGGCTTTGGCGTCTAACAGATACCGGCACTTTGGTGGAAACACAATACCAGACATGAACCAACTTAGGGGAGTGGTATTGAAAACAAATTTAGGATTTTGTAAGTAGCACGGAATTCCTAACTTAAAATTTCCTTTTTAGAGGTTACTTTGTAGTTTTTAGAGAGCACAACAAGCCGATTACTGGCTTAGGTGTATGTCCATAGTGACATGGGGCGGAATTATATCTGCACCCTCTTTTCAACCTAACCTAACTTATTTGACCCATCATGACAATATGGGTCTCAAATGAAAGGTGCATTGCACCCCCTAAACGGAACTTATGTCCCGGACACATCAACATGAGGCTCATATTAAAGGTTTATGGGAGTAAAGAACGAATTTGATGCCTATTTTTAGGGCAACGAGGCGGAGTGCCAGCCCCAGCCCCAAAAAGCCCTCGGTATATATTGGGTTGCCCAAAAAGTAATTGCGGATTTTTCATTTAGTCGGCGTTGACAAATTTTTTCACAGCTTGTGACTCTGTAATTGCATTATTTCTTCGGTCAGTCATCAGCTGTTACTTTTAGCTTGCTTTAGAAAAAAAGTGTAAAAAAAGTATATTTGATTAAAGTTCATTCATTCATTTTATTAAAAATGCATTTACTTTCTTTTAAAAAATCCGCAATTACTTTTTGGGCAACCCAATATATATCGACTATGGCAATTTTGGAATTAAATGAAAGGTATTTGGGAGTAGGGTACGAGTTTGACATCCATATTTGAGCGAAATGTCTGAGGTATTATCCCACCTCCAAAAAGCACTCCCCGTCATAAAAATACATAGAATAATCAAGAAAATATAGGGCTCAAAGGAAACAAGACCTATTTATCGACTATGGTAATATGGGGCTCATATAAAAAGTTTTTGAGAGTATAGCATGAAGCTGATATCTACTTTAAGGGCCAATTGTCTGGGTGGCCACCTCACTCTCCCAATACAATATAGGAATTCAAACAAAGCTATAAGGGAATAGAGCTTAAATTTGCCATTGAACATTTCATTAAAGAACAGGGGCAAAATTCTCACATATCATTTAGTGCTGTCCGATTCAAGCTTAAGCTCAACGATAAATGACCTCCTTTTTATAGTCGAGTCACAACGGCGCACCGCAGTAGAAGCGTCTCCCCATAGAGGTGTCTATGGGGAGACGCTTCTACATGACTTCTAAGTATGGCATAGTACTTCGCAAAATGTCGACAACATTAGGAGGGGTAACAACCCAATAAAATTTTTCCAAAGTTATCACCTAGATTTGAACCCACGTGTTTAGATTTATTGGCGGACTTGCTTACCTCTAAGCATCAATGAAACGAATTCGATATCCACATTCGGGGCGAAATGCCCTTATTTTAAAACTCTACCGAAACAGGACTTATATATCGACTATTGCAATATAGGGCTCATAAAAAATGCATAAGGTTAAAGAAGGCGCTGCGAACGGGTCCGTAGTAATTTGATAAAGCTTCCGTATCCATCATTTCATGTGAGCCTTTTTCCAGACCTTCCACTATTCCATTTCTGACGGCTGATAAATATCATCTAAGTATACGCTATCAAGAAAATCCCGCAGAAAACTAGCTCTGATATTGCAATAACAATTCATTTGGTCTAACCACACATAGTCTACTTACTTACTAACGTTAGAATATTTTGTCCCTAATTGATCATATTAACTTTATTAATTTGAAGCATAATGAATATAAATCATCTAAATGGTCTCCCTTAATACAAATCCAATATAGATGCAATAAACTAAAGTCAACAAGTCGACGATTTTTTCAACACCTCCTTTGTTTTCGCACAAATGGAATAATATTATCGAACAATTATTTCAAATGTGATGACAACTTCCATCAAACACAAAAGAATAACAACAACACAACAGAACACATAAAGGCCATCAATACAGAAACGACAAAATACCAAATGTCCATATGTTGGTGGGGGTGGGGGTGGGGATACCCACACACACACACTATCTCTGTCTGTCCATCTGCCTAATACAAGACGTTAAGACCACCAATTCAATTGAGAATTATGAATGAATTGTGTGGTTGTTGTTTGGATAGGTCGGTTGGTCGTTTGCCCGATCGATGTGATGGTCGTTGGGGATAGCTGACAACGTTCATTGAAGTCATCGCAGAAGGCATTTATTGCCACCTATAAAGATGTGTTGTCATATGTTTGAATGCTTGAGCGTTTGACGTTATTTATTATTAAAAAGGCATTTGTGCATAAACAACCACATACAGGGTGGCTGATGAATATTGATGAATATTGCTACATTTTTTTTTCGGTGTATGGAATACATTTTTCTTTTATTCATGTTAAATTAAATTATTAAATTAATTATTAAATTATTATTAATTAAATTAATTAATTAATTAATTAAATTAATTATTAAATTATTATTATTAAATAGAAAAAAAGTTATTACATTTTTTTTTGGTAGCGGCTTTCATCAGCCACCCTGTATGTATGCACATGTGTGTGTGTAACCAATCTGCTTCAACTGCGATTTGAATGGGAAATAAATGCGAGGGTAATAAGAGGGAGTTTGGTAACTACCTTTTTAGTTGTGAATGAGTAAAATTTAGAATTTCCATAGAAAATGTCTAGCTTAGGTAAGGATGCCTTTAAAAGAGGGTGAGGATGTAAATCCATGATCCATGCCACTATGGACAATGTCCATTGGATACACACCTAAGCCCGAAATCGGCTTATTGTGCGCTCTAAATTCTATAAAGTTACTTCGAAAAAGAAACTCTAAGTCAGAAATTCCGTGCTATTTACAAAACCTCTTAATGTTTTCGATTCCGCAATCCTAAGTTGGTTCAAGTCTAAAATTTTGTTCCCAAATAAATGCCTGTGGCTGAAAGCAGCGAACGCCGGGCAATGATATAGGAAATGCTCGAACGCAACGTGGGAGAAAATCGAAAACAATAGTAAACAAGTAAAAAGCCATTAGGTACGGCCGGGGCGAACTTTGGATACCCACCACCTCGGGTATATATGTAAACCCCCTTTCGTCACAATCCGGTGAAAATTGGATAAATAATGCTCCAAAATTCAGCATGGACATTGAGTGGTTTATAAATAAAAGTCACTGTTGAATATTGTATTTCAAATTTAAACAAAATCGGGATTTAAAAAAGCTTTTATGAGCTTCAGACCCTTAGCCGGCATTTCGGTCTATATGATAGCTATATCTAAATACAGTCCGATATCTATCATATTTGGGTCAGATGGCGAATCGGATAAAGAATAAAGTTTTTATGGGCTACATACTCTTTATCAGGTGATCGGTCTGTATGGCAGCTATATTTAAATATAGTCCGATCCAAACCATTTTTTGGGTCAGATGGCGGGTGGCCTTAAACTATTTACTGTTTCAAATTTCAGCGAAATCGGATAAAAAATAAAGCTTTAATGGGCTTCAGACCCCTTATCGGCAGATCGGTCTATATGGCAGCTATATCTAAATATAGTCCGTTCTGAACCATATTTAGGTCAGATGTCCGGAGGCCTAAAACTACTTACTGTTCCAAGTTTCAGCAAAATCGGTTAAAAAAAACTTTTATGGGCTTCAGAACCTTAATCGGGTGATCGGTCTATATGGGTCCATACCTAAATATAGTCCGATTTAATCCATATTTAGGTCAGATGTCGGGAAGCCTAAAACTACTTACTGTTCCAAATGTCAGCGAAATCGATTAAAAACCAATGCTTTTATGGGATTCAGACCCCTTATCGGCAAATCGGCCTATAAGGCAGCTATATCTAAATATAATCCGATTTAATCTATATTTAGGTCAGATGTCGGAAGGCCTTAAACTACTTACTGTTCCAAATTTCAGCGAAATCGGTTAAAAAATAAAGCTTTTAGGGGCTTCAGACCATTAATCGGCAGATCGGTCCATGTGGGAGCTATATCTAAATATAGTCCGATCTGAACCATATTAGGGTCAGGCGTCGGGAAGCTTAAACTAACCCACTGTTTCAAATTTCAGCGTAATCGGTTGGCAAATAGAGCTTTTATGGGCTTTAGACCCTTTATCGGCAGATCGGTCTATATGGCAACTATATCTAAATATAGTTTGATCTGGACCATATTTGGGTCAGACTGCGGGAGGCCTTAAACCACCTATTGTTTCAAATTTCAGCGAAATCGGATAAAAACTAAAGCATTTATGGGCATTAGACCCTTAATCGTCAGATCGGTCTATATAGCAGCTATATCCAAATATGGTCCGATTTGGCCCGTTCAAGAACTTTACCAGTGTGCATCAAAAAGGCATATCTTTGCCAAATTTCAGCTCAATATCTCAATTTTTGAAGGCTGTGGAGTGATTACAACAGACGGAAGGACAGATGGATAGACGGACAGACACACGGCCATCGTTAAATCGTCTTAGAATTTTACGATGATCCGAAATATATATACTTTTTAGGGTCGGGAATTGATATTTCCATGCGTTTCAAACGGAATGACTAAATGAATATACTGCCCTATCCTACGGTGATGGGTATAAAAATATGTCGTGTGAGAACGGATAGAGATATCTCTTTAAAATTTGGAATGGTAAGCGAGATCGTGTGCAAAATTTCAAGACCCTAGGTTGTCCGGGCGCCTTTTATAAGGCCTTTTAAGCTGGTCACCTTGGTACTTCGAAAATTTGATGGGGCTGCAAATCTTCGTTTGTAGCCAGACTTCCAAAAAAATTCTAAGAAAAACCCAATAATAATAATTTTTTCTGAGTTTTCTAGACAAAGCTGCCCTTAACAAACTAAAAAAAAAATTGCCCGAATTTTTTACAACAATCCTTAAAATACCCCTTTCGGGCAAAGATGGCATAATCGGCATTTCGTAGTAAACTTGTGGAGGCCACAAATACTGTTAAGTGCAAAATTTTTTTTGAATGAGTTAAGAGGACATATCACACCACCTTACGCATTCCGAGATTGTCTGGACCTCCGCCTACAGGACCGTATTGTGGTCAGGCAGTCTAAAACAGATCTCAGTCCCTCGGTTCTCAATGTAGACCTCCAGGCCCAATCTATGCTCTAGCTTTGATAAATCTGTATAGTATAAACTTCCAAATGGCAATACCAGAGTTCCATCAATCCAAGACTGTTTCGGCAGCATTGCCTCACAATCGACCTCAAATGTCGTCTCAGGTATCTGATCCAAAACCTTTTCCATTTCTTGCAGGTTTCCTCTCGTCAGTCATCTCAATTATACCCATCGCCTTAAGTCTCATAGCCGCAGTGACTGCCTCATACTTAATATGAGGCAGTATGTCGGATATCCATAATAGTCACCAGTACCCCGGTGATGGCATGGTCTATGCCAAGACAACATGTACATCAAACTACGAATTTTTCAATAAGAGCCCTAGAAGTCTTTTTTTATAAAACAAAACAGGTTGTGGATATCAACGAAATTCTTATTTCTGTGAAAGTACGTTAGATGCTTTTATGTGTGGAACTCGATTTCTTTTACATGGCCACCATGGACACGCTTGCAGAAGTTTAGACGCCGAACACAATTTTCGGCGGATTTCAAGCATAAATCGGCCGATACTGCTGCAATTTTGCGTTTAAACGAAGTTCTTCAATCGTCGCGGGCTTGTTGACATAGACCAAAGAATTGACCTAGCCTCATAGGAAATTTTCTAACGGCGTCAAATCGCACAACCGAGGCGGTCAATCGACTGGACCGTTTCGTTAGATAACACGTTCTCCAAAACTAGTTACAATAAAATGATTGTGACATTCGCTATGTGGCTTGAGGCGCCGTGCTGTTGGGACCACATATCCACCAAGTCCATATAATCCAATTGGGGCCAAAAATATTATTTTGTCATTGTACGATAGCAATTCTTATTCACATGAACGTGCCGGTCTTGATCATTACAAGAGAAGTACGGCCCAATGATACCGCCGACCCATACACCGCATCAAATCGTAATTATTTCGGGATGCAATAAGGACTCATGACTGACGCATAACGCATTTTTTGAATACTGACGAAGTCATTCAGTCAGAAATGAGCTTCATGGCTAAGTTGGACGTAGCGCTCTTAACGTTGAGGCCGCTGACTCTGAATTTCGAATCGCTGTGGGTTCGTATAGCAATTTTGCGTTCAATATTCGTACAAAGTTTATCTTCGCCGGCATAG
This sequence comes from Stomoxys calcitrans, assembly GCF_963082655.1. NCBI lineage: Eukaryota > Metazoa > Arthropoda > Insecta > Diptera > Muscidae > Stomoxys > Stomoxys calcitrans. Next base: position 88,724,348 of record NC_081553.1, read on the forward strand.
ACCAAAGAATTGACCTAGCCCCACAGGAAATAGTCTAATGGCGTCAAATCGCACAACCGAGGCGGCCAATCGACTAGACCGTTTTGTGAGATAACATGTTCTTCAAACCAGATTTCCAATAAATTGATTGTGACATTCGCTGTGTGGTTTGTGGCGCCGTCCACATGGACCACATGGCCTCCAAGACCATATCATCCAGTTAGGCCAAAAATATTTTTTTTTTTTATTGTACGGTAGCGATTCTTATAAACATAAACGTGCCGTTCTTGATCATCACGGAAGAAGTACGGCCCAATGATACCGCCGGCCCATAAACCGCACCAAATCGCAATTATTTCGACATGCAATGATGACTCATGTCTGATGCATAACAAAATTTTTTGAATACTGACGAAGTCATTCAGACAGAATTGAGCTTCATGGCTAAATTGGACGTAGCGCTCTTAACGTTGAGGCCGCTGACTCTGAATTTCGAATCGCTGTTGGTTCGTTTAGCTTTCCATCATGAAATGACAAACCTTACTGTAGAGAAGTGTCAAAAGATCGGCAAAAATTGGGTGTCGTTTGCTGTCCCTATCGGTCTACTTTTGTAGCGTCCCTAAAAAAAAACTCAGTATTGCCCTTACGTTGCAATTTTCCTCTTTGGCAGTCTACCAATCTACTGAGGCGTAAGTAAGCATTTGTCTAATCCACCGTTCCTTTAGAACCAGTGGACTATCCTTGGATTCAGGCCCATTTCGAGCCTTCCGTCTGTCTACATAATTGTGTTGTTGTTGTTGAAACCACATTTTTCTGTGGAGGTGGCGCCAAGCTCCTGTAGGTGAGCAAGCTCGTTCCGGTTCAAAGGACCGATTGCTACGGAAATAGGGTGGCCACTGGTTATTTAAAAGCGCCAATAACTCGCCTTGTCATATCGAGCATCGTAGGTACGCAGTATTTGTGCAAAACACGGTGCCACCCGACCTCACCTGAGACTTTCCACTCGATACCGCTGATTGTCCGCGACTGCAGTTAAATCTACTCCGGATGGAGCATTCCACTATCCGCAACCTGTGGACTCGCCCGGCAGCTCGCAGCTAAGCTTCTCTTGACAGCAATGAACACCACACAGATCGGACCTCGATGTTACAGCTTGTGTGGTGCTCACAGCTATCCCGTGCCGTGAATCTACATAGTCTCCAACATCTATGATCATTCTCGGTATGCTTCTATATGTGACGCTTTCAATTCAGTTTCCTGTCCAAAGTCACTCCTTAATATTTGATCATGTCAGATATCGAAAACATGAGAAAATATGGAGGGTTAAATTGGACCACCTTCGTCATCATCGTAAACCGGCAGATTTCCGTCTTCTCTAGCTCTAGATTTCCGTCTTCTCTAGGTCTAGCCCAGTCGTATACCATCTCCAAGACCCTCTCGGCACTTCAACACAGCTGATACGGACGGATTCAAATCCCTCCTCAGTCAGCATGCGTAATAGATTATTTATGGTGGTCACATATAGAAGCGGCGATAAAATTCCCCCTGTTGCGGGATATGTGCCACCTTTTCCCCCATATTTATGTCATGGGACCCACAATTTATCCACCAACTCTTAAGCATATGGTTTATCCTGTCCCTAAGGACCCGGTCCACTAAGTTCTGGTCTAAGGATTGGATCAGCGTGTAGGTTCGCGCATTGTTAAAAGCCCCTTCGATGTCAATGCATACCGCCAGTGTGTATGTTTTGGCATCGAAGGATTCTTCTATTTTATGCACAACTGCGTGCAGAACAATCTCCACTGACTTTCCCTTGATATAGGCATGCTGTTTGAATTTAAGCTGTTCGCTGGATATCCTACTCCTTATCGTGGTATCCGCAAAGCGTTCCATGCTTTTGAGTAGAAAAGACGTAAGGTTTATAGGCCTTTAGGACTTGGGTGTCGCATAACTTGACTTGCCGGGCTTGGGTACAAATACCGCCCATGCCTTCTGCCAGGCTTTCGAAGTATATGCAAGTCCTAGGCACGCTGTGAAAAAAGTGGCCAGAAGGCTCATCAGATAGGCCGCCTTCTTCTGTGGCAACGCCGGAAATATTCCTCCAGGTCCGGGTGACTTAAATGGTGAAGCCCCTCAAGGCTTCCTTTACCATAAATTCTGTAGAGATAAGTTTTCGATCAATCGCATTATTCCCAGATTTCATTTCTATGGGAAATTTTGTCAAAATTTTATTTCTATGGGAAGTTTAGTCAAAATTTCATTTCTATGGGAAATTTAGTCAAAATTTCATTTCTATGGGAAATGTCAAAAATTCATTTTTATGGGAAATGTAGTCAAAATTTCATTTCTATTGAAAATTTTGTCAAAATTTCATTTCTATAGGAAATGTCAAAATTTCCTTTTTTATGGAAATTTTTTTCAAAAATTCATTTCTATGGGAAATTTAGTCAAAATATCATTTCAAAGGAAATTTTGTCAAAATTTCATTTCCCCTCAAAACGAAAAATTTCCTATGGAAATAAAATTTTGTTAAAATTTCATTTCTATGCGAAATTTTGTCAAAATTGCATTTCTTTGGGAAATTTTGTTCAAACTTCTTTCGGTAGTCCTCGTTGTTCTTTTCTCATTCATAGAATCTCTCGATACAATAGCAAAATGTTACAAATATGTTTACTTTTATTGCTGCCTCGTATCCTTATTATTGCTTTTCTGTTTTGTTTTCTGTTTTCAGAGAATTCTTTACACGATGGAGGACAGTGAAGGTTGTGCCATTGAAAAGAAATCGTCGATAAAGATGTGCTTTGTCGATTTACAGGATGGAAAACAATGACGTCGATAATACTTAATAGCGAGAATGAAGTGTTGCAGAGTTGGAGCGTGCGTCTGTATGGTGAATGGGTTTTGTGTCATCGCAAATATGTTTCTAAACTGAACAAATTGTTGGTATTCCTGGATTTGCTTTTATTTTAACCTTACGTTACTATGGCGCAGTGTCTTCTTTCAAGTATAAGAAATCACAAATGGGTGTTCCAAATAGGAAAGATAGAAAATATAAAGTTTAAAATTCAGAAAGCATTTTTAAAAAGGTTTTCCGTAGCACCAATTTATCCAAGCTCTGGTTCGCGACGAAATCTCTAAACTAGTGCTGAAGCATCTGGATATACCTGCAGTCGAGGGCCATACAACTGTCCTCAACTTGTCTTTGAGCAATCCTATAGGACCTGATATCTGGAAGATGGGCAGAGTGATCCCACTACTAAAGGCTGAAAAATATTCGATCAGGCTGATCTCTCTTTTTTTACCAGTAACCGAAACGCTTGAGGGACTACTCCTTCCGAGCCTCGTTGAGAAAATTCCGTTTGCCGAGCATTAGCATGGATTTCGAAGAACAACTTCTTTGCATGCCATCACCCCTCACATATGCCACGGCTTCAATCAGCCCAGACCTTGTTCTTGGACAGTTTTCGTGGCTCTGGACCTATCAAAAGCATTCGACACGGTCGGCCATGCTAAACTATTTGAGGACATCGCCAACATGTCTCTCCAGCCAGGGCTGAAAAGGTGGGTTACGAATTATCTGTATGATCGCCAGTCGTTTTGGAAATAAGGGAGAAGTCGAAACACCGTAGAGAGAAGCAGGGAGATCCCCAAGATACAGAAATCAAAAATATTGCCCATCAACATTCCACTAAGGAGCAGGGGAAAACTTCTCGTATATCAATGAGTGCTGTCCGATGAGAACGAAGATATCTCCGGCATTTTTTACCTCTACCTATTCTCTATTTCACCCCCGCTACGATCATGGTGCGGGCAACAGCGTTTATAGCAACTGGGACAGGCTAAATGTCTACCTCATCGATATTGCGACTTATTGGGTTGCCCAAAAAGTAATTACGGATTTTTCATATAGTCGGCGTTGACAAATTTTTTCACAGATTGTGACTCTGTAATTGCATTCTTTCTTCTGTCGGTTATCAGCTGTTACTTTTAGCTTGCTTTAGACAAAAAGTGTAAAAAAGTATATTTGATTAAAGTTCATTCTAAGTTTTATTAAAAATGCATTTACTTTCTTTTAAAAAATCCGCAATTACTTTTTGGGCAACCCAATATTTCGATGCAAAAGATTTGAGGATATGCACCATCGTATCTTCAGCCAGATTGGTCACTACATACACGCATGAGCTGAAAAATAAGCTGAGTGTGAAAGTCGATGAAGTTACGATTCCTACCATCAAGTGTCTCAAAATACTTGTTGTCACATTTGACAGCTATTACACATTCACTGTAATTTGCGATAAGATCAGTAGAAGAAACAAGATCTTCAATCGTTTGACGGCAGCATTTGGGATGCTGACAAAGGAACCTTGTTGACCACGTACAAAGCAATCGGCTGGTTTTTGGTTTAGGATTGATGCCAACGTGCGAGATGTGTATCGATTGTGACCTGGGATTAAATGGCACAACTCACTTGTTTAACTGCCCATCCAGACTCACTCGACTCTGACCCGGAACCCCATTTGGACCCACCCTACCTTAGCCGTAGTGTTTCTATATCAGGATATTCAGCAGAAACAAGCAGACGATGGAGGTTATGAAGGTTTTATACAAAAGGCGGGAAAACCGAGCCACACCTTTCCCAAGGATTACGCGCCAATTGGTTTCTTATCCTTAGTCCAAAAAAAACCCTTGAGAGACTGCTTGACACATGTGTCAGGAAATGTCCCAAACCTCTAAAAGTATGCATGCTTACGCTTTAAATTGGTCAGATGACAGTGCCCTTCAAAAGGGGGTTGGCTACATCAAAAGGAATTTTCGTATGAACGACTTTCAAAGGGGCTTTTTTATACCCTACACCATAGGATGGGGATATAATAACTTCGTCATTCTACTTGTAACTCCTAGAAATGTTCGTCTAAGACCCAATAAAGCATATACAGTATTGGTCGTCATGAGATTTTAAGTCGATCTAGCCATGTCTGTCCGTCCGTCCATCTGCCTATCGAAAGCACACTACTTTTTGAAGCAGTAAAGCTAGCCGCATGAAATCTTGCGCAAATACTTTTTATTTGTGTAGGTCGGTTGGGATTGTAAATGGGCCATATCGGTCCATTTTTTGCTATAGCTGCCATATAAACCGATCTTGGAACTTGAACTTTTGAGCCACTAGAGGGCGCATTTTTAATCCGAATTGTCTGAAATTTTGCACGTGGTGTTCTGGTATCATTTGTAACAACTGTGCTGAGTATGGGTTAAATCAGTCCTTAACCTGATATAGCTGCCATATAAACTGATCTTGGATCTTGACTTCTTGAGCCGCTAGAGGGCGCAATTTTAATCCGACTTGTCTGAAAGTTTGCATGACGTGTTTTGTTATGATTTTCAACGACTCTGCCAAATATGGTTCAAATCGGATCATAACCCAATATAGATGCCATATTAACCGATCTTTGATCGTGACTTTTAGAGCATATCGGTCCATGTTTTGCTATAGCTGCCATATAAACTGATCTTGGATCTTGACTTCTTGAGCCGCTAGAGGGCGCAATTTTAATCCGACTTGTCTGATATTTTCCACGTAGTGTTTTGGTATTATTTCTAACAACCGTGCTGAGTATGGGTTAAATCAGTCCTTAACCTGATATAGCTGCCATATAAACTGATCTTGGATCTTGACTTCTTGAGCCGCTAGAGGGCGCAATTTTAATCCGACTTGTCTGAAAGTTTGCATGACGTGTTTTGTTATGATTTTCAACGACTCTGCAAAATATGGTTCAAATCGGATCATAACCCAATATAGATGCCATATTAACCGATCTTTGATCTTGACTTCTTGAGCCACTAGAGGGCGCAATTCTTATCCGACTTGTCTGAAATTTTACATCACGTATTTTGTGATGATTTCCAATAACTGTGCTAAGTATGGTTCAAATCGGCACTAACATGATATAGCTGCCTTATAAACCGATCTTGAATCTTGAGTTATTGAGCCTATAGAGGGCGCAGGCCTATCAGACTTGGATGAAAATTCGCATGACGTGTTTTGATATAACTTCCAACAACTGTGCTTAGTATGGTTCAAATCGTTCGATAACGTGATACAGCAGCTCCCCTAAAACCGATCTCTCTATTTTACTTCTTTAGCCCTTACAGTTTTTACTCGATTTGGCTAAAATTTTATACAAAGCCTTCTCCTATGGTCTCCTATATTCAGTTTAATTATGGTCCGAATCGGACCATAACTTGACATAGCTCCAATAGCATAGCAATTATTTTCTTGTATCCTTTGTTTGCCCCAAAAGTGATACCGGGAAAAGAATTCGACAAATGCGAGCCATGGTGGTAGCACGCTTTTACTTGTTATATTTTGAAGTTACGAGTTCATACTGATCCTCTGGCGTCATGGAAAGCAAATTTGCCCATGAACCATTCCATTAAGGAACAGTGTCAAGCTTCTCACATATCACCGAGTGCTGCCCGATTCAAATTTAAGCTCATTAATAAGGGACCTCTTTTTTAGACACGAGTCCGAACGGCAAGCCGCAGAGCAAAACCTCTTTGTGGAGAAGTTTTTACACGGCAAAGTACCTCACAAATGTCGCCAGCATTAGGAGATAACCACCACTGAAAAAATTATTCCTGATGTTCTCTACCGGATTCGAACCCAGGTGTTCAGCACCATAGGGGGATATGCTAACGTATGCTCCAAGGTGGCCTCCGGCATGCGGGGGGCTTGTGGATCCCCCCTTAATAGGTGAGTTAGGCTGAGAGGCCGGATAATCAACTCGAAGAGCCCGCCTGGGTAGCCCTTCAGGCCATCAATGGGATTCTTGACTTTCGAGAAAGAGGGGTTGTTGACTACTGAGAAACGTCGTCATTATAAAGGTTGGAAAATTCATCTCTACCATTACGGTACTCTTTTAGGGAGCGTTGAGAAAGCTGTCTCGAAGGCCAAATGAATTTGGTTGGTATTAACCCCAAAAGGACATAATTATAACTTCCATCAGAGAATGAAAGCTGAACATTTTCTTGGAAGGGTTGTGATGCTTGTCCTGAAACTGAGTTGAAGAAGGAACGTCGATGAAAGAGTCAGAAGGCATCTGAATGCGCTCTACTTTCGTCGTAACTCTAAAGGAAGTAGTCTGGGCTTAGGACGTCAAAGCAACACTGGATGTTAACGGTGGCACTACGGCTGGTTTTCACTTATGGATGCTGGTATGGCATGGGGCTTTAGGCAGCTGGGCCCTACACAGGATGAGCGAGAAGGCACAGGTTACGGCGGCGGTGCTGATTTCTGGAACAAAATGAAGTGTGCCAAGAGAAGCGTTTAATGTAATGCTAGATCTGACGGCTTTCCACCTCTATGTGGTATATGCGGCAACAAAGATCGCCCTTAGACTGAGGCATTCAAAAACGTGGAAATTCTCAATCTTTGGACATTCTTCTCTTCCGGTGGGAGTAGGTGATGCGTCGTCTCGGGAGGTTATATGTGGAACGACAGATAATGTACCAACGAAGTCGTTCCTTGCTTAAGTGCTGGCCATGGTTTAACCCCGAAGTCAATTTTTGGGCTGGATACCCTGTCCTTTCCAGAGTCTTATGAATGCAAGGCTGGTTCTTAATGAAATGGTAACAACAGGGTAGGAGTCTACATTGAGGCTCTTGATATTAGTGAGTCATATGTTATAGTCTTCAAGACTGGTGTGACGTCATTCCAGCGGGATATTGGCTACCCCCAAGGCACTGGAAACGATGTGGATCCAGGGGCGGCGACCACACTATATGCAGTCCGGCGGCGATAAAGCTCTAGCCTAGGACAGCGTGAGGTCAAAACTAGTTAGGAGATGCAAAGAGTATTTTGAATCAAGCTCTGCTGGGTCCCGCATCATTTAGGGATAGTGGGGAATGAGTTGCCTGTATATATTGTGAATATCCCGAATATATCGAATATCCCAAAAACCAAAGAATTTTGAGCCTCATTAGAAGAAAACATTGGAAATCGGACATAACCACAAACCAAGATTAAGCAGCCCAAACAAATTTTCGAAACACCAAGGTGACCAAATTTAGGGGCCCACCAAAAGGCGCCCGGGCAATCTAGGGCTTTCAAATTTTGCACATGATCTCGCTAGCCCCCCAGCTCTAAGCATTCCAAATTTAAAAGAGATATCTCTACCGTTCTCACGCTTCATATTTTTTTCCAGTTTTTTTTCGCTGCAATGCCATTCTGAAAGGCCATAAACCGCCCACAAAACCCTAATGAAGTTAATGTCCCCTAAGCAATCCAGGTAAGTTTCGGGTTCACTACGTTCCGGTAAAGGCAGCCGCCTTAATTCATATTCCAGGTAATTCAAACCATTTGGCTCAACTAGGAAATGAGGTTATGCACATGAGCTCCATTAATCACTCTTTAGCAGTCCTCTTAAGCATTTATTTTTCTCAAAATAGATAAAAAAAACAATAGCAGATATGAATCTGCCTCCATAATATTTGCAATTATTTGGGTGTAAATCATGGAATATTTAACCAAGAGCATTCGCCTTGCTGTCTAACCATATTAAGCGGTGAAACACCCTTTTGTAGGAATCTATTTGCCTCAACACATTATTGCCATCGTCAATTTGTATGATGATGGTGATGAAGTTTTTGGGCCAAGTCTAAGCGTTGACATTTTTGTATGGAAATCACGTACGTGCATAAACAACAAAAACACAGCTACTGTAGAGACGTATCAGCCATATTACCATACAACCCAAGGGGAGGAGTGGAGCCAAAGACAAAGAAATGCCATATCCCCCTTTGTTGCCACACACCCACTCACCCGCACATAAATGTAATGGAGGAATGTGCAGGTTCCGCTCAATATGGCTGATGATGATCAGTTCTTATGGCACTTTTAATATGCTCTTACAAGACCAACAATATTGGCTTTTATTGCCAGGCGTTCTTCCATAAAACAAAACGAGGAGTCTCTTCGATTTTGGTATTTGTGGCATTTGTGACAAATACACTCGCACAGGCATACACGCAAACAAAAGAAGCGATACTGCAGCACCACATTTTTCAAGTAAAGATACAAACAGTGGCACATAAGAACGACAACCATAGAGAGGCACTTATAAAACCTAGGTTAATATAAAAAAGACAAGGACCAAAGGAACTTCGGTTATGCTTCTTACGTTCTGGATTTGGATTCTTAAAAATTTTGATTTGAGCTTAAAGAACAGACTTTTAGTTTGTTCTTGACAGTTGCCTTTTGCACCACTGTGCATTTTCCAGGCCACAATCCCAGTAAAGACACATTTCTGAGATTTCAACACTTCGATATGTCCTGTGTAAGACCATAAGCACCTGCTTCCTTGTTAGCAAAGGAACTCAAGGACACACTCATGATGTTCGCCCTTCGCCACAAATCCAAATCACCTACTAAGCATCACACACGTCCATCAGATTTTAAGAAAACAATATGGAAAATATTGTCAAACACCAAAACAGCTATGAGAAAAGCAATACATGAAACCAGGATACCTCAAAATGCTTAAAGATTTTTTAAGTGGAGTAAAAAATCGTTATTGAGGACAGCCAAAATGAATCAAATTTTAAATTTGTACAAACATTTTACTTGCGAGGGATCTCAGGATTAGGGTCATGGCAAGGACTCGCCGATAAAGTCCTCACAAGGAGAGATAAAGTTCGCCTTAAACTATGTTAGAATGGTCCTGTCGGCCGAATACGACTACGCTTTTAAATGAGTTAGGGGGCATGAGTCTCAAATCTCACAGGCAGCTAAGTACAAGCTGCACAGAATAACAGATGGTACTGACTTGGCACTCATGTAGGAATTTGGCACAGTGGGATAGAAACGAAAAAAAAGGTAATAAAAAATCTGCCCTTTGAAAATCGCTAAAGATAACTTCTTGAAATCGGACCAAAAATGAAGATTTAGCAGCCCCAACAATTTTCCGAAATGACAAGGTGAAAAATTTTGGGGGTTCTGCCAAAGTGTCCCCTAGAGCACTGACTTTTGCACTTTATGTCGATACCACCTCAACTCTAACCGTTTAAAATTTGAAAGACTTACTTAGAACGGGTAGGAAGTTCTCAAATGGCGGCTCTTTTTACTAGTTTTTTTATTCGATAGTTTCGATAGATAGTTTAGAAGCTCTTTACCACAGAAAATCGTTTAATTTGATGATTTGATTAATAATCGGTAGTCATATAGTCTATTTTAGACAACTGCCACGTGATGATTAATGTTACAGGTGTTAAGTCACTCCAAGCGCACAGCTCTAACATTTGAAGAAGCGCCATCTACTGGCTGTTTTCAATTGGATTTAGTTGATCCAATTGGAAACTACCAGTAGATGGCGCTAATTTGAAGAACCCAACATGAACTGAGAGAAGGCAGAGTGGTCATTACAGTGATGTTAGAGTGGTGTTATGATAACCTATCGGGCGGACCCTCCCCCTTATCCTAAATTTCAAAAACACCAGATGTCGGGGATGGTACGGCGATTTAATCGAAACTTTGTTTGCATAATTTAATTTGATATATTAATTTTGTATCAAAATCTGGGGTCGGGTGCATAGGAAGGCCACCCTCCCCCAAAACCTGCCAAAAGGATTTATAGCCCTATCACTACGATATGGGTATCAAACTAAAGATATTCGGGAGTAGAAAACAAATCTGATATTTAATTGTGTTTCGTAGGTCTCCCCTCCATCATAAAATCCCTCAAATCGAACATGTTTAACATCCATGGCAATATGGATCTTAAATTAAAGGTTTTTTGGAGTAGAGCACGAAATTGACTTTCATTTTAGGGACCAAGTCTCTGGGGGTTCACCACACCCCAAACAGGACTTTTACTTTCTTGGGATTTAAATAAGAGTTTTTTAATACATTTTCAACAAGAATTAGGCAGAAATTTCCAAATTTAGAGTACTTTTCACCAAAAAAGCAGCAGCGTAGCGGAGCGAGCCAGGATCAGCTAGTCTTACATATAAAATTAAATTTGTGTTTGTTTGTCGGTTTATTTGTATGTTCCTTATAGACTCAAAAATGGCAGAACCGATTTTCTTGAAATTTTCATAGATGGTACATTATGGACCCGTGGTGAAAATAGGGGCGAACCCTCCCGCTTACACTAATTTTCAGAAATGCGAGATCTTGAAGATGGGTAGAGCGATTTTAGCAAAATTTTGTGTGCCTTATTATAATAATCTATGTACAAACATTTGGTATACAAATGTCGGGTGAGGGGGCTGCCCCACTCCCAAAAGCCATCAAATATATATAGACCTACCATGATAATATGGGACTAAAATGAAAGGTATTTAAGAGTAGAAAACGTATCCAACGTTCAATTTTAAGACCAAGTATTAGGAAACCACCCTTAGGCTTCAGAACACCCCTAAATTGGACATATATATCGACCATGACAATATGGGCCTCATATAAATGGTATTTGAAAGTAGAATACGAATCTTATATCCATATATGAGACCAAAGGGTTTGAAGGGGGGCCGCCTCTCCACCAAAACATTCCCCAAAAAGGACAAATTTACCGACCATAGCAATATGGGGCTTAAGTGAAAAGTATTTGGGAGTAGAGCACGAATCTGATATCAACATTAGGGAAAAAGTGTCTATGGGGCATCCCCAGCCCCAGTACAACCACCAAATAGAGAGTATTTTAGAGTATAACATGAATGTGATATGTATTTTCAGGGCGAAGTCACTCAATGGCCGCCCCATCCAGCAAAACACCCCCCACCCCCAAACCCGACATGTTAGCCGACTATGGAAACACAAGTTTCAAATGAAAGATGTTTGGGAGTAGAGCACGAATCTGGTGTAAACATTCGGGAAAAAGTACCAAGGGGGCGTCCCAACCTCAACACAACTTCCAAATAGGACGTAGTTGCTCACCATGAGAACTTGGGGTTCAAAGATAGTTGAGCACGTTATTGGTAGTTTTTAGGCCCCACTCCCTAAGCTGGACATATTTGCTGACTATTGCAATAAGGTGATCAAATGAAAGGTATTTGTGAATAGAAAACGAATTTGATAACCAATTTCGGGACCAAGTATTTGAGGGGCGCCTCATCCCATAAACTCTCCTGGAACCAATGGCAATATGGGAATTAAATAAATTATACTTGAGAGTGAGCACGAAGCCAATATTTTTTCAAAGCCAAGTGTCTGGGGACCAGCCCAACCACCCAAAACACCCCTAAATTGGAAATACGTATTTACCGATCGTAGCAATATAGGGCTCAAATGAAAGCTATTTGGGAGTAACGCACGAAATTCATACCCACTTTCGGCACCACGTTTCTTAGGGCTCACACCACACCCTAAACCCACCAACCACTAGCCTAGCGCCCTACCCACTACCAATATCCATATGAGAATATGGGACTCAAATAAAGCCTATTAAGAATGGGGTACATCTAATGTCCAAACTAAAATGACCCTAAACCCTCCGAGCGAATTCTGATAAAGGTATTTATATTGCTATACTGTTGCTCAAGCGATATACGCATACTATTTTCGTAGCATGGTTTTGCCACTAAAAGCTCTTTTATTGTCAAAATATATATTCAAAGGATAATTCTGTTCCAGGTAAAAAATTTTTAAGAATTGAGATTTTGACAAAATTTCTTAAACAAGAAATTTTGAGAAAATTCAATTTGAGTTTGTTTGTTCCGTATAGACTCAAAAACGGCTGAACCGATTACCTTGAAATTTTCGCAGATTGTGCAAGTTGGTCTGGAAGGAAACATAGGCTCTATAATATTTTGATACTGGAAGGGGGGGGGGGGGGGGGGGGCGGACCCTCCCCCTTACCCCAAAGAACTACCCAAAAATAAAAGTGGAGCAATCGGGACAATATGGGATTCAAATAAAAGGTATTCAAGAGTAGAGTACGAATTTCATAATAAAAGTTGGGTCCAAGTACCTGGGGAGCCGTCCCAGCCCCAAAACCCCTTAAAATAGGTTTATTTGACAATCATGACAATATTGGATTCAAATAAAAGGTATTCGGGAGTAGATTACGAATATGGTCAGGAATAAGAAATATGGCTTTATAATTTGTTGATATCGGAAGGGGTCGGACCCTCTTCTTTACCCCAAAAATACCAACCAAAATCACAAGTGGACCAATAAAGACAAATGGGATATCAAATGAAAGGTATTGAAGAGTAGAATACGAATATGGTATTAAAAATTGGGTGCAAGTACCCAGGAAGTCACCCTAACTAAATGTCGCCCTAAAATGTCTAAAAACAGACAAATTAATCGTCCATATCTATATGGGGCTTAAATTAAAGGTATTCGGGAGTAGATTACGAATCGATCGAAGTGTAGGGGGTCACCCCACTCCCTAATAGCTTCCTAAATGGGCATATGACCCATCATGACTACATGAGACTCGTTTTTTTTTTTGTTTGTTCCGTAGAATCAAAAAAAAGAAAACATAGATTATATAATTTTTAGATATCGGATGGTGGGTGACGCTCCCCCTTACACCAAAAACGCCACCCAAAACCAAAAGAAGACTTATGGGCACAATATGGGTATCAAATAAAAGGTATTGGAGACTAGAAAATGAATATCATATTAAATTTTGGTTCCAAGTACCCAGCGGGCCGCCCGAAACCAAAAACTCCTCTAAACAGAAATATCCGACGTTTCCTATCAATATGAGACTCAAATGAAAAGTATCCGGCAGTAGATTACAAATAGGGCATAAAAAATAGGCCCAAGTAATGGGAGATCGCCTCATCCACAAATACCCCCCAAATGGGCATATTAGCCAACGATAGCTATATGGGACTCAAATGAAAGATATTTGGGAGTAGTTCACGAATATGACATTAAAATTTGCGTTCTAGTCTAAGTGGCGCTTTTCCTCCTAAAAATACTTCAAAGAGATGAATCGACCCATTATGACAATATGGGACTTAAATGAAAGGTATTTGAGAGAAGAAAACGAATTTGATATCCAAATTTAGGGGTACGTCCTAAATCATCCTTTAAACTGAACTTTACTTCCGACTTTAGCCATATGGAGCTCAACAACGAATTTGATATCTATATTCAGGGCAAAGTGTCGATGGCCTCCCCATGACCTCCCCGGACTCATGCGAAATGTTTCTGAAAGTAGAGCACAAATCTTATATCTACTTTGAAGGCCAAGTGACCACCCCCAAAATACTCCCTAAACACGAAATATTTACCAGTACAGTAATATGGGGCTCACAAAAAAGGCATTTGGGAGTAGAGTAAAAATTTACCCAGGAACCGAGCAGGGACAAACTTTTTATACATCAACGAACGCTTTCCGATTCAAGTTGAGTTTTTCAACGATAAGGGGCCTTCTTTATAGCCGATTCCGTACGGTGTGCCCTAGTGCGACACCTCTTTGGGGAGAATTTTTTACACGACCATGCATGGTATGGTACCTCGCAAATGTCGCCAGCATTAAGAGGGGAATAACCACCGCTTTAAATTTTGTCCAAAGTTCTGCCAGGATTCGAACGCAGCCGTTCAGCGTCATGGGCGGACATAGGCTACAATAGCACGATATCCATATTCAGGGCGAAGGGTCTCCACCCTAAATAGATAGTAGAGAGTTAAGGAAGGCGCAGCGGAGAGCGCCCTGTCCAGCTAGTTTTTGAAATAATTTCCTATAGAATTTTTACAATATTTCCTATAAAAATCAAATTTTGACAAAATTTCCCATAAAAATGATTATTCGACAAAATTTCCCATGAAAACTAAATTTTGAAAAAATTTGTTAGAGAAATGAAGTTTTAATAAAAATTTCTTATGGAAATGAAATTTTGACCAAATTTTTCCATGAAATTCAAATTTTGATAAAATGTCCTCTAGAAATTTAATTTAAGCAAATTTTTTTTTTAGAAATGAAACTCCAAAATTTTCTTTAAAATTAAAATTATGAAAAAATTCTCAAAAAAAAAATCAAATTTTGAAGATCTATTTCAGAGATTTTTTTTTTTTTCATTTCTTATAACTTCACTCCCATTGTAAGAATACATCAATAAAAGTAATAAAATTTCAAATATTCCTTCGCTGTAGCGGCACACTTATCATACCAATCATCACTGATATCGATGAAATTTGATGGAAATTAATTTTCGTTAGTCATAATTCAAATTTTAATATTAACAAATATTTACGATCTTATTTTAGCGCGTTCTATCTGCTTTTGATATAAAATTTGTTGTTGGGGCAACAGATTTGTGAAATTGTTTTAAAGCTGCTGCTGTTTCACTTTTTTGTTTGTTTTTTTTTTTTTCATTGCCTTTAAATTTCTTGTCAAGGTTTCTGACGTTGTGTTTTTCACATTTATATTCAAAAATCGATACACGTTCACGTTCATCGCTGATATTGAAATTATGTGCATGGGATAATCGGCATTATCTCCCTACGGCATGCAACCAAGTGCTAAACAAGTGCTTATGATAATATGGCGTTAAGTTTGTGCGGCATTATTGCTGTGCTGTGAGATTCCGATTTGGATTAATGACGATTATACGCGGCAATAAATGTTATTTAAATTTTTTTATATGTTTTCATAACGAAGTCATAAAGACGCTTGGAATTGTTTTTGAAGCGAAAACAATGAAAGTGGGTAAGACAACAAAAGCCTTAGGCGGCAGGTGGCTGCTATAGCTAAGGGATTAGATATTGAATTTAATGAGATAGGCTGAAGCTTAGAAAAGTTTTAAAGTGAACTTTTGGTCTTAAAATTTTCAAAATTATCCAATTGAAAATTCACCATAGGATGGGGATATACTAATTCCGCCATTCTGCTTGTAAAAGTGCAAATTTTTCCCATGAACATTCCACCATGAGTGCAGTCCGATTCAATCATAAGGGGCATCCTTTTTATAGCCGAGTCCGAACGGGGTGCCGCAGTGCGACACCTCTTAGGAGAGAAGTTTTACATGGCATAGTACCTCACAAATGTTGCCAGCATTAGGAGGGGAAAACCACCGCTGAAAATTTTTTTTGATGGTCTCGACAGGAATCGAACCCAGGCGTTCAGCGTCATAGGCGGACATGATAACCCCTGCGCTACGGTGGCCTCCTGCTTGTAAATACTCGAAATATTCGTCTGAGACCCCATTGCAAATTGCAAATTTTGCCCATGAACATTCCATTAAGGAACAGCCTCCTTTTTATAGCTGAGTCTGAACGGCGTGCCGCAGTGCGACACCTCTTTGGAGAGAAGTTTTACATGGCATAGTACCTCACAAATGTTGCCAGCATTAGGAGGGGAAAACCACCACTGAAAATTTTTTCTGATGGTCTCGCCAGGATTCGAACCCAGGCGTTCAGCGTCATAGGCGGACATGCTAATCTCTGCGCTACGGTGGCTTCCTCCTGAGACCATATAAAGTATATATATTCTTGATCGTCGTGACATTTTATGTCGACCTAGCCATGTCCGTCCGTCAGCCTGTCTATCGAAAGCACGCTAACTTTCGCAGGAGTAAAGCTAGCCGCTTGAAATTCAGCACAAATACTTCTCATTAGTGTAGGTCGGTTGGGATTGTAAATGGGCTATGTCGGTCCATGTTTCGATATAGCTGCCATATAGACCGATCTAGGGTCTTGACTTCTTGAACCTCTAGATGGCGCAATTCTTATACGATTGGAATGAAATTCTGCACGACATGTTTTGTTATGATATCCAACAACTGGGCGATGCATGGTTCAAATCGGTCCATGTTTTGATATGGCTGCCATATAGACCGATCTTGGGTCTTGACTTCCTGAGCCTCTAGAGGGCGCAATTCTTATACGATTGGAATGAAATTTTGCACGATATGTTTTGTTATGATATCCAACAACTGTGCCGAATAAGGTTCAAATCGGTCTATAACCTGGTATAGCTGTCACATAGACCGATCTAGGGTCTTGACTTCTTGAGCCTCTAGAGGGCGCAATTCTTATCCGATTGAAATGAAATTTTGCACAACGTGTTTCGCTATGAAATCCAACAACTGTGCCATGCATGGTTCAAATCGGTCCATAACCAGATATAGCTGCCATGTAAACGGATCTTGGGTCTTGAATTCTTGAGCCCCTAGAGGGCGCCATTCTTATCTGATTGGAATGAAATTTTGAACAACGTGGTTTGTTATGATATCAAACAACTGTGCCATGAATGGTTCAAATCGGTCCATGTTTTGATATAGCTGCCATATACACCGATCTTGGGTCTTGACTTCTTGAGCCTCTAGAGGGCGCAATTCTTATCCGATTTGAATGAAATTTTGCACGACGTGTTTTGTTTCGATATCCAACAACTGTGCCAAATAAGGTTCAAATCGGTCCATAACCTGATATAGCTGACATATAAACCGATCTTGTGTCTTGACTTCTTGAGCCTCTAGAGGACGCAATTCTTATCCGATTGGAATGAAAACACGCAAAACGTGTTTTGTTGTGATATCCAACAACTGTGCCATATATGGTTGAAATCGGTCCATAACCTGATATAGCTGCCATATAAACCGATCTAGGGTCTTGATTTCGTGAGCTTCTAGAGGGCGCAATTCTTATCCGATTGAAATGAAATTTTGCACAATGTGTTTCGCTATGACTTCCAACAACTGTGATAAGTTAGGTTCAAATCGGTCCATAACCTGATATAGCTGCCATATAAACCGATCTTGGGTCTTGACTTCTTGAGCCTCTAGAGGGCGCAATTCTTATCCGATTTGTATGAAATTTTGCACGAAGTATTTTGTTATAATAACCAACAACTGTGCCAACTATGGTTCAAACCGATCCATAGCCTGATATAGCTCTCGTATAAACCGATCTGGGGACTTGACTTCTTGAGCTTCTAGAATGTGTAATTCCTATCCGATTTGGCTGAAATTTTGCATGACGTATTTTATTATGACTTTCAACAACTGTGCCAAATAAAGTTCAAATCGGTTTATAACCTGATATAGCTGCCGTATAAACCGATCTGGAATCTGGTTTTTATATCAAAATTTCATAGAAAAATGCCTCTAAATGTGACTTTCGTATAGCTATTCACCTACAGATGGCACTGATGTCTTAAAAAAAAAACTTACTATTCCGCAACTCTTGCATTTTCTTTCTGTTTTGTGTCATTTAAAAATTCTTGAACATTAATCTGAAAGAAGTCCTGCCGGAATTTAGTAGTCAAGATTAAAGTTCTTTTGTTTTTTTTTTCATGAAATGAATACAAATGTAAAAATAAGTTTTCAATATAAAAAAAGATTTGCAATACTTAAACCTTATCGAAAATAATAAAATGTAATCCCTTTGATGTCTTTAATCCTTGTATCGCTATACAAAATCGTAATGGGCAACCAAAATTAAAAGTTCTTTGAAAAAAGTATTAAAAATTGCATTCTTTCAGAACAGAGCGCTGGAGCGCATCGTGCGTTACTTTATACATATCCATGGTTTTACGACATGCTGAGTAATGTGATTATAAAACAAGCAATGCTTTCATTAATACGTTATTTGATTTTTTTTTTTTTTGCCCCAATAGTGTATGTTAAATGCCAAATATTGAATCAACTTACGGGCATTGCGAGTATTTGGGTTATATCGACCATTAAATTGGCATCAGGCGAAAAAAAAACAAATTTCAATGTACGAGTATGTTGAGAATCAAAATAAACAAAACGACCCATAATGACTCAAGCCTACAACAAAGTGTAAATAGAATGATTTTTCTGAAGGGGATTTCTTTGATATGTAGGTGATAAATATAAAAAATATAAAATAAAAATTTTATACAAAATAAATACAGATGGCGGTTTTTGCACTCACTACCACAATAAAAGGGGGTCATTCCGATTGTAATGCATCGAAATATTGTTTTTCGTACCTATAGTCGATAGTAGGTGATTTGTATGCATCTTTTCATACCCACCACCATAGGATGTGGGGGTATACTAATCTAGTCATTCCGTTTGTAACACCTCGAAATATTCGTCTAAGACCCCACTGATCATCTCGACATTCTGAGTCGATCTAGCTATGTCCGACGTATGTCGAAATCAAGATAGCGGTCGAGCGCGTAAATCTAGCCGCTTGAAATTTTATTCAGATACTAACTCTTGATGGAGGTCGTCGGGGATTGCAAATGGGCCATATCGGTTCAGATTTAGATATAGCTCCCATATAAACCCAACTTATTAGTTGACTTCATGAGCTCCTGGAAGCCTAATTTTTTCGATTTGTCTGAATTTTTGCACAAAGTGTTCTGTTATGCCTTCAAATAACTGTGACAAGTACGGTCAAAATCGGTCTATAACCTGATATATCTCTCATATAAACCGATTTCCCGATTTCTGTACTTTCTGTATGAGTATAACCTCTGGATATGATCCGAGGTGTCACATCGTCCTTCTCTTTTCTTTCTTTCTAGGGTATAATCGGACCTGGCTAAATCGACATAGAATGTCAGGCCGAAAATATATAATTTATGGGATCGCAGTTCAATATTTCGAGGTATTACAAACAGAATGACCAGATTCGTATAACCATTCCACCCTTTTCCCCCATGCTATTGTGGTGGGTATGCGTTTCCCTATTTGAGAAACAAAAGTAGATGAGCTATTCGTTGTGTTTTCTCAAACCCTCTTCATGCTGTCCCATATTGGGAAAGTCGGCCTTTTTAGGCATTTTTCAGCTGGGTGACATCCAAAACCTATAACCCTTTTCGTTCCGCTACACATTTCGCCCTTAAACGCAAATTTGCCAATGAACACTCTTCTATGACACCTCTTCTGTAGAGAAGTTTTAACATGGCATAGTAGCTCACATCATACCATATCGCCAGCATTAGGAGAGGATAACCACCGTGGACATTTTTTTTTTATATTCTCGCCGGAAATGGATCGGGCGATCATCGTCATAGGCGGACATGCTAACCTCGGAAATACGGTGGCCCACATTACAAAAACGGATAAAAATGCCGTTCAAGATTTTATGTCGGAGATCGGCTTATATGCCAGCTGTACCCAAATTTCTTTGGATGCAGCCCGTGTGTTCGACCGCTATCGTGATTTCGACAGATGGACGAACCTATATGGCTAGATCGACTCAGAACGTCGAGAAGATCAAGAATATATATACTTTATGGGGTCTTAGACAAATATTTCGGAAAGACTGGATTAGTACACCCCTATCCTATGGGAATAAAGATCCACAAACGTTACCAAAATTATCATACCTCCACAGCCACTACCAGGTAACTACAAAAATTTGCCACCAATAACAACACCAGTAGTATGGGGAGGCTGGCATATATTGACCAAAATACGCAAAGAACCAAGCAAAAACGTGAAAACACAAAGCATCAGTCACCGTAGCTCAGCAAGAAACGCAAACACAACACTCAGCATTAAACGCATTTACATTGGCCACTGAGGCAACAACACTCACGCAATAAGCGGGAAGAACATACGTCCAGATCAGAGATTTGTTCTTAACTTTCGTTTGTTACAGAACGAAAGCTTTTTACTACCAACTTGGCCAATGGTGAATCTCCTCTACCGCTATGAGAGAGAAAGAGAGTTTTGAGAAGAACATAAACAAACATGAGGGCATTGTTTGGCCAACAGCCCTAAAGTGGTCTTATGTCTCAACAACGGTGTTGCTTGCCGAATTCGGAGTGATCCAAGCTTTTTGTTAACAATGCCAATAACAATGTTCTGTTTTTGGTCGACCGAAACAAGAAAATCAATGAGGGAATGTACAAAACGCACACCACCAGCCCAAAAACAATGCGAACAATTTGCCCAAAGCCGCACGAGAGTTTAAGAACCTAGAACAATGTTGCCGGCTTTTGGCCAAGTGATAGCTATAGCTACATCCATGTACATTCCCTCTCTCTGTTTGGTGGATTTTGTGCGTTTTGGCAACATCTTCACTTGAAGCCGCGAATTACAAAACGCTAACTGATGAAGTCGCCGTTGACGATATGGCGCCACTGCGCAGTCAAGAACTTTGGTGTTTCGCACAATAAACAGCCAAATGTTCTAAAGCAATGAGAAGGAGAGCAGCAACATCTTGACGGCAATGTTCTCAGTTGCGTCTGCAGCTGCCGCAGAGTAAGGCAATGGGGCGGCAAATTGAGCCCAATTAAGTAGGAAATCAAGCCCTATGTTCTGACGCTGCTGGCAGAATTCACCTTACAGTTTGCTTCATCATTATGATGATGCCAACTGCGATAAAGATGATGATGATCGTCGGCAGCATTCAACGGTTACAATTTAGAACAGAATCTCAACAACGACACACAAAAAGCATATAAGAATCCAATGTTACGCCTTGTAGGCGAATACTTTACGTACGATCGGTATCGAGTAATGTCGTTTGCTCCTGCGGTTATCCTGCAACGATGAGACAAGAAACTATCATCGACGGGTATTCGGTGCGAGTGTAAAACAACGAACGGGGTTTCCAAAGTGAATTGGAGAAGTGAATAAATATATAAAAAATTGATAAAAATTATAAAAATATTAAAAAAACTAATATTTAAAAAGAAATACTAAAAAGTTTATGTACTAACAAAATTAATAATTAAAAAAAAATATATACAGTGATTTTGTGAAATTTTAATAAATTTGAAAATAATTGAATGCAATCTAACTCATACATTTAGTGCAAAAATTTTAACGATATTCATCTTACGCTAAAAACGAAAATAGTTTTCGTAACATCAGAATAACGGTGAGTGTTTGTGATGAAAATTTTAAATAATTTGAAAAAAAAAAAATTTAAAACCTATAACGGATATAAGTATAATGAAATTGAAAAACTTAACAAGAAAATTTCACAGTGACTAACAATAACCTAAAAAATGCAAAACCAAAAAAAAAAAAAATTTTAATTGTTGATGAAACTGATGGACCTGTGAAGAAAAAAACTAATTTAAAAGCATTAAAAATATAAAGCCCTTAACTTCGGCCGGGTCGAACTTTGGATATCCACCACCTGGGGTATATATGTAAACCACCTTTCGCCAATATCCGGTGAAAAATGCATACCTTCTGCACCATAGCAGCTATATAGAAATATATTCCGATTTGGACCAAATAGTAATAAAGACAATAATAGCTATTTTAATAGCTATATCTAAAAATAAACCGATCTGAACCATATACGACACGGATGTCGAAAAGCCTAACATAAGTCACTGTCAAGTCACTGTCAAATTTCAGTGAAATCGAATTATAAATGCGCCTTTTATGGGGCCGAGAGTTTAAATCGAGATATCGGTCTATATGCCAGCTATAACCAAATTTAAATCGATTTGGGCCAAGTTGCAGATAAATGTCGAAGAGCCTAACAAAACACACTTTCTTAAATTTCGCCAAAATCGGACAGTAAATGCGCCTTTTATGGCCCCAAAACCTTAAATCGAGAGATCGCTCTATATGGCAGCTATATCCAAACCCGGACCGATCTGGGCAAAATTGAAGATGATTGTCGAAGGGCTTAAAACAACTCACTGTCCCAAATTTCTGGGAAATCGGACAATAAATGCGCATTTTATGGCCCCAAAACCTTAAATCGAGAGATCAGTCTATATGGCAGTTATATTCAAATCTGGACCGATCTGGGCCAAATTGAAGATGGATGTCGAAGGTCCTAACAAAACTCACTGTCCCACATTTCAGCAAAATCGGATAATAAATGTGGCCTTTATGGGCTTAGACCCCAAATCGGCGGATCAGTCTATATGACAGCTATATCCAAACCTGGACCGATCTGAGCCAAATTGAAGAAGAATATTGAAGGGCCCAACAAAACTCATAGTCCTAAATTTCGGCAAAATCGAACAATAAATGAGCCTTTTATGCCCCCAAAGCCTTAAATCGAGAGATCGGTCTATATGACAGCTATATCTAAATCTGGACCGATCTGGGCCAAATTGAAGATGGATGTCGAAGGGCCTAACACAACTTACTGTCCCATATTTTAGCAAAATCGGATAAGTGTGGCTTTTAAGGGCCTAAAACCCTTAATCGGCGGATCGGTCTATATGACATCTATATCTAAATCTGGACCGATCTGGGCCACATTGAAGAAGAATGTCGAAGGGCCCAACATAACTCACGGTAAAAAATTTCGGCGAAATCGGACAATAAATGCGCCTTTTATGGCCCCAAAACCTTAAATCGAGAGATCAGTCTATATGACAGCTATATCTAAATCTGGACCGATCTGGGCCAAATTTAAAAAGAATGTCGAAGGGTCCAACACAACTCACTATCCCAAATTTCGGCTACATCGGACAATAAATGCGCTTTTTATGGGCTCAAGACCCTAAATTGGCGAATCGGTATATATGACAGCTATAATCAAATCTGGATCGATCTGAGCCAAATTGAAGAAAGATGTCGAAGGGCCTACCAAAACTCATTGTCCCAAATTTGAACAAAATCGGATAATAAATGTGGCTTTTATTGGCCTTGGACCCTAAATCGGCGGATCGGTCTATATGGGGCTATATCAAGATATAGTCCGATATAGTCCATCTTCGAACTTAACCTGCCTATGAACAAAAAAAGAATCTGTGCAAAGTTTCAGCTCAATATCTCTACTTTTAAAGACCGTAGTGTAATTTCAACAGGCAGACAGACGAACATGGCTAGATCGTCTTAGATTTTTACGCTGATCAAGATTATATATACTTTATAGGGACGAAAATGGATATTTCGATGTATTGTAAACGGAATGACAAAATTAATATACCCCCATCCTTCGGTGGTGGGTATGAAAACGTATAAAAAGTTTGCAAGCAAAAAGAACCACATAAAAATATGTACCAAAATACATACTAAAATTATTTAAGAATCATCAAACAAAGTCAAAAGAGTCCCATATAGTCCAAAGAGCGTCAAATATTAAAAATCATTTCATACCAAACATTTTAAAAATTAAAACTTTGCGAGAGCTTTCTAATTAAAATTAATTAATATTTTGCATATATTTTCATTATATCTACAAACTAGTAAAACCGTGCTAAGTTCGACCGGGCCGAATCTTGGGTACCCCCCAACATGGATTCCGCTAAAAATTTGCTCCTAATAACTCCGTTTATATTTGAATTATTCTGCAAGCAATCAAATCGGATAATGATTGAGGATTCTGTGGAGTGGATTCAAAAACTCAACTCGGGTGATCGGCATGTATGGGTGCTGTATTCCATCCCATTTGGCATGCATTTTAAAAGCCAGAACAGAAGCCTTGTGGCAAGTTTCAGCCATATCTGGTGAAATTTGAGGATTCTAGTGGTTAAAGAAGTCAAATTCGGGGTTCTGTTTATATGGGGATGACATCAGTAAATAGACCAATTCGAAGCATACTAAGCACAGATATTGGAAATAAAACCAAAAGGAAGGGGATAGGGACGGGCGGGAAGAGAAGGGAGGGAGGGAGAGCGACGAACGGACGTTCAAGTCTAGATCGACTTAGAATGTTGAGACGATCAAGAATATAAAAGTATATTTTATGGCATCGCAAAGGTCTTACCAACGGAATGACTAGATTAGTATATCTCCATCCTATGGTGGTGGGTATAAAAGTAACAATTTTAATAGCGCCCTCTAGAAGCTCAAAAAGTCAAGACCCAAGATCGGTTTATATGGGAGCTATATCAAAACATGGAACGATTTGGCACATTTACAATCCCAAGTAACCTACTCTTGTAGGAAGTATTTGTGCAAAATTTCAAGCGCCTAGCTTTACTTCTTCGAAAGTTGGCGTGCTTTTGATAGACAGAGGGACGGATGGGCAGGGCTAGATCGACTTTAAATTTCATGACGATCAAGAATATATATACTTTATGGGGTTTTAGACAAATATTTCGAGGTGTTACAAACGAAATGACGGCATTAGTATACCCCCATCCTATGGTGAAGGGTATACAAATGTCTATCTTGGGCGGATTTAAAATAAAATTCCTCCTAAGGAATTTCAACGCCAACTACTGGGCTATATTAGTAGGTATGACCAAAAGCTGCGATAAACTAAAGTCATGAAGTCAAACAAACGTGGATCACAATACAATCAATTAAAGTTTCATGACAACCAAGATTTTAGACAATTTTCTGGAAACATAAAATTTTGACAAAGTATTTTCCAAAGAAACATTTAAATGAAGTTTTTACGTAGAAAATTTTTTTAAAGACAAAAGCTTTATGGTTTTCTTTATGAATTTAAATAAAAATTTTAATAAGCAAAAAATTTTAATAAAATTTTTTCCAAAGACAAAAAAAAACATCATCCAAAAAATTAAAATTAAATGGAATTCTTCTTAAAAGCAAGGAAATTTTTCACAAAAAGTTGCAAGAAATTCTCTCTAAAGAAGAACTTTTTACAAAATTTTCACTAAAGACAAAATTTCAATAAAATTCTGGTTAAAAATAAAACTTCCATAAACTTTTTCCTAAAGACAAAATTATCATGAAATTTTCTTTTCATGATATGTTCACTAAAGGAATAGTAACATGAAATTTTTTCTAAAGACGAAATTTCCATAATTTTTTTTTTTTAACAAAATTCGCATGAAATTTTCGCCAAGAGAAAAATCCCTATTGAATTTTTTATAAAGCCAAAATTTCGATAAAATTTTTCCTAAGGAAAAAATATCCATGAAATTTTTCTAACGGCAAAAGTTCCGTAAAATTTATTCTTAAAAAATGTCCATGCAATTTTCTCAAAAGCCAAATTTCAATGAAAATTTCTCTTAAGACAAAATTTCTATGAAATTTTCGCGAAAGACAAAATTTTTATGCAATTTTCCTAAATTTAAAATTTCGATAAAATTTTCTCTAGAGACAAAATTTCCATACAATTTTTTCTACAGACAAAATTTTGATGAAATCGGACATCAGAGTAATATTACCATGTCTGAGGTATTTTTGTTTTGGGTGTGGATCCTCCCAGATCCCAAATAAATATAATACCAGATTCGTAGTCTACTCGCTAAGCCCAAGTAGAGTCTTTGGAGCCGTCAACCAGACATTTGCTATTTATTATTTTTCATTTGGGGATGAAACGGCTCCAAGACGCATTGGGTCAATTTGTCTTTCGGATTTATTCAACTTCCAAATACAGTTCTACCTCGATTATCGGGTTTCTATTAACCGGTTACATTTGTAAATCGACTAAGCTCGGTCCCAAGCAAACCGGATAATTGAGGTTCAACTGTACCTTTAAATTTATATCCATATTGACCCAACCAGTTAACATGTCCTGTGGGTGGGATGGCCACCCTGACACTTGGGGCAAAATTTTTACATCAAATTCATACTCTACTCTTAAATATCCATATTGTCTCAATCGGTTAACATGTCCGTTTGAGTGGGTTTTGGATTGTGACATTCCTCCAGATTATCGGCGCCAAGGCTTCATACCAATTTTGTGTTTATTGGTACAAGCAAAATATCGCTTAATTCAGTATACCCATCTCCGAGACATTAGAGTAAGGATGAGGATCCGCCCTCTTTAAATTAAATATCAGATTTGTGCTTTACTTCCATAGACCTTCCATTTGAGTAAAATTTAGTACATTAGGCCCACTAAATGATACTCAGCCGTCTAAACCCCAAAATACAAAGGGAATATTTTGGGGGTGGGGAGCTCACGAACACTTTTGGCCTCAATTTTATATCATATACCTACTCTACTCTAAAATACCTTTCGTTTGATACCCATTTTTTACTAATGTCGTTTAGGGGTATTGTGGGTGGGACGCTCCCCCGGGTTATTCAACCTCAAAGTTTTATACCAGTTTTTGGTTCATCGTAAGGATGAAAACAAAATTTCGCTTTAATTCGCGCAACCATCTTTGAGATATGGAGTTTTTAAAATTTAAGTAAGGGGGGAAGGTCCTCCCCTCTCTTTGGATATTAAAAAAATTAAGGACCCTGTTTTTACCAAGTGTCATACTCTAAAATCTGAGCAAAACAGTTCCGACATTTATACACCTGGCTGTTTAAATTTTTTAAAAATTATATAAAAATCGATTCAGGTCAAGATATATTTCCTATATATATATGCATCCCCCGATTATCACATAGGGCCGTAGTTATTAAAAATTTGCACAGATTTGCTAGTACGGCTGCACCTCTTCCGAAGTCCATCAAAATCGCTTCAATATGACGTAGATTGTATTACCAAATTTATTTATTAATTTACTTATGGAGTAGTTGTAGGATTGGAGGCCACCGTAGCGCAGAGGTTAGCATGTCCGCTTATGACGCTGAACGCCTTGGTTCGAATCCTGGCGAGACGAAAAGAAAAAAAAATTTCGGCGGTGGCTTTCTCCTCCTAATGATGGCAACATTTGTGAGGTAATACGCCATGTAAGACTTCTCTCCAAAGAGGTGTCGCACTGCGGCACGCCGTTCGGACACGGCTATAAAAAGGAGGTCCCTTATCATTGAGCTTAAACTTGAATTGGGCTGCACTCATTGATATGTGAGAAGTTTGCCCCTGTTCCTTAGTGGAATGTTCATGGGCAAAATTTGCAATTTGTAGTTGTAGGATTTTATGAAATCACACCCCGGCTTTTGCCTTCCCTTACTTGCTTTTTTA
This sequence comes from Stomoxys calcitrans, assembly GCF_963082655.1. Lineage (NCBI taxonomy): Eukaryota > Metazoa > Arthropoda > Insecta > Diptera > Muscidae > Stomoxys > Stomoxys calcitrans. The sequence continues at coordinate 88,751,970 of NC_081553.1, forward strand.
TGTTATCGTTCTTTGACAAACTTAAAAATTTGATTAAACTTCATTCCCCAAATTCTGAAAATCCTCAAAAAATTTTTCATTGCTTGCATCAGTGCGCATTGCAATTGAAAATAATTTTCAAAATTTCCGAGTTGAAAATGATGTCGCATGAATTGCGAAAGGGGATTCATTAAACATACTTTATTGACGAGCTGCTCAAAGGCATAATCAATAATGCAAGCCAAGCACTCAGCTCCTGAATACAACAAAGATGGATGGTCGATGGAGAGCAGCGATAAAATCATCAGCAACAGCATTGTCATTATCATCCTCATGAAGCTTCGTCGGTGGGAATGTTGACAATACTGCGTTGGCATTTGCAGATGGACAATGTAGAATGCGTTATTATCTGTTACGTTTTGTACAAAATCAAAATCAAAATCAGAATCAACAACGGCAGGCAACAATGATAACAAGAACAAGAGGAACAACATCCATATCAACATCAACGCCAACATCGGCCATCATTGACAGCAAACACTATCGACCATTATCATCATAGAAGCCATCATCAATGGGTGCTCAAGCAAGCAACCAACCAACAAGTAAACCATCCATCCAACCATCCACAAAGCAAATCAATTCAACCACCATCATACCATCATCATCATAGTCATCCACATCGTTGGAACGAACCATCAATTCAAGGCACGTCTATCAAATTATTATTATGCGAAAATCGCTTAAACCATTCTGTCCGCCGCCATCGCCAGCCAGCCGCAGCACCTCTGCCCCCCCCACCCCCTTTGCAGTTGGCCACTGCTTCTGGCGCAGCGTTTGGCAGAAATAATGCATCCATCCATGCGACTAGGCAACCATCTACCATCCATCCGCCCCATTTGGTATGGAACAAAGCTATTCGAGCTATGCGAAAATAGCAACAACTCTATGTAAGCTAAAGCAAAACCAGAAGCTCTATCAAAAGTGAAACTCTTACAAGCAATCCATCCATCCATCCATCCACCCATTCGAACAGCATGAAGAGGATCTGCGGATGAATTTCAGAATTATTTACTGAAATGTTCCAAATACGCAAGCGAGTACTTTGTTGCTGTGCTTAAGTTTCACCAAAGTAAACAACGCCAAGGACGTCCAAAGAATTGAACCCGACGACAACGACCACAATGACAGCGACGGAGACAACAAACGGACTGTCGAAGCGCAGACAGACGGGCAGGCGGACAGACTGATAGTCATCATGTGCCAATTGCTTTCTTTGTATATTCTGATATTTCGCAATTTCCATGCCATTTGTATGTCTTTATTAAAAAAAATATTTTCAAAACATCTTTTTTTGCTAAATTTAAATTTGATTTTCGATTCCTTGTAAGGCAACGAAGAACGAGTTGCGAAGGAAGAAACAAACAAACAATAATTTGCAAATCGAAAATTTTGTTAAAATTAATTTTTTTCATTTAATTTAATTTTTATATAAAAGCTTGCCAAAATTTCACTTCTATAAGAAATTTTGCCAAAATCCATTTTTATACAAAATTGTGTCAACATTTTTATCAAATATCATTTCTATAGGAAATTTTGTCAAAATTTAATTTATTTAATAAACAAGCCGAACCGGGTCCGATCCGCTGCGCCTTCATTAACTCTCTCGTATCTTTTTAGGATGGCCTCTGTAGGCTATGTCCGACTATGACGCTGAACGCCTGCGTTCGAGTCCTGGCGAGAACAAAACTTAAAGCGGTGTTTATCCCCTCTTAATGCTGGCTAATTTGCGAGGTACGAGGTACATTTGCGAGGTCATGTAAAAAATTCTCATCTAAGAGGTATCGCACTGCGGCACGCCATTCGGACACGGCTATAGAAATTGGTCCCTTATCGTTGAGTTAAAACTTGAATTGGAAAACACTCATCGATGTGTAAGAAGCTTGCCCCTGATCAATTCCTGGGCAAATTTCATTTGTCAGGTACTAGGCCATTTTAAAACTTCTCCCCAAAGCGATGTCGCACTGCGGCACGGCGTTCGGACTCAGCTATAAAAAGGAGGCCCCTTTTCATAGAGATAAAAATTTTAATCGGACAGCATATTGCCATGATCGGGAAATATGTTGTTTGAGGGTGGTGTTGACCACAGGTTTTGTGTCCCGAAAATGAGTATCAATTTCGTACGCTACTCCCAAATAGCCTTTATAAATGCCACATATTACCATGATCGGTAAATATGTACGATTAGAGAGGCTTTTTGGGGTGGGGTGAATCCCCAAACACATGGCTCTCCAAATTCGTTTTTTTTCTCTCTCTCTCTCAAGAACCTTTTGTTTGAGCTCTGTATTGTCATGATTGGTCTATATAACCATTTGGGGGATTTTGGGTGGCCCGAGAGGCACCCGACCCCAACAATAGAAACCGTGTTTTGTTTTTGGTGATTATAAGAGAAAAAAAAAAAATTCGAACGAATCGCGTTACCAATCTCCGACATCTGGTGATTTTCAGAATTAGGGTAATTTGGTATAGTGCTTTTTAGGGAGGGAAGGTACCTCACACATATTTCAGCTCAAATATGGATATCAAATTTATGCTTCACTGGAAAATACCTTTAATTTAATACCCATATTGCCATGGTCGGTATATATGAACCGTTTGGAGGCTGTTTTGGGGCTGGAGCGACCACCGGCACTTTCCCTGAAAATAGATTTCCAATTCGTTCTTTACTCCAAAAAATCGTTGATTTGAGCTCCATATTGCCATAGTCGGAAATGAAGTTCCATTTAGGGGAATGCTTTAGGGCGTACCCCTAAACACTTGGCTTAAAAATTGGGTATCAAATTGGTTTTCTACTCTCAAGCATTTTTCATTTGAGTCCCATATTGTCGTAACGTATGAATTGACCTATTTGACAAATTTTTAGAACTCCCAAATGAGTTGGTGTGACCCCCTATACTTCAATTTGGTTTTGTATGCCAGATTCGTAATCTACACCCGAATACCTTTCATTTGAGCCCCATATTGATATGAACGTTCGATTTGACTGCTTGGAGGAGTTTTGGGGTTCGAGCGACTTTCTGGGTACTTGGATTTTAATACCATATTCGCATTATACTCTTCAACTCCTTTCATTTGATACCCATATTGTCACTATCGGTCCACTTTTGATTTTGTTTGGTGTTTTTGAGGTAACGGGGGAGGGTCTGCCCCCCTTCCGATATCAAAAAATTATAAAGCATATTACATCTCCCTGACTATATTCGTAATCTACTCCCGAATACCTTTCATTTGAGTCCCATATTGTCATGTGCGTCCAATAAATCTATTTTAGGGTGTTTTGGTTCCGAGGCGGGCCCCCAGTTACTTGGACCTCATTTTAAATATGAAATTCGTACTCTACCTCTGACTACCTTTCATTTGAGTCATATTTTGTCGTGATCGGTACACTTTTATTTTTGGGTAGTACTTTTGGGGTAGGAGGAGGGTCCGCCCCCCCTTCCGATATCAAAATACCATATAGCCTTCGTTTCCTTCCAGACCAACCTACACAATCTGTGAAAATTTCAAGGTAATCGATTCTGCCGTTTGTTGTCTATACGGAACAAACAAACAAACACAAATTAATTTTTATACCCTCCACCATAGAATGGGGCTATACTAATTTCGCCATGCTGGTTGTAACTCCTCGAAATATTCGCCTAAGACCCCATAAAACGTATATATTCTTGACCGTCATGACATATTAAGTCGATCTAGCCATGTCCGTCCGTATGTCCGTCCACCCCTCTGTCCGTCTGTCAAAGCACGATAACTTTCGAAGGAGAAAAGCTAGCAGCTTAAAATTTTACACAATCGTTCAATAACCTGATATAGCTGTCATATACACCGATCTGGGGTCTTGACTTCTAGAGGGCGCAATTTCTTTCCGATTTTGCTGAAATTTTGCATAAGGTGTTCTGGTATGACTTCTAACAACTGTGCCAAGTATGGTTCCCAATGGTCCATATCCTGATCTACAATAGCTGCCAATCATGAATCTTGACTTCTTGAGCCTCTAGAGGGTGCAATTCTTAACCGATTTAATTGAAATTTGCATCACGTGTTTTTTTATGACTTTCAAGAACTGTGCTGAGTATAGTTCAAAACGGTCCATATAAACCGATCTGGGGTCTTGACTTCTTGAGCCTCTAGAGGGCGTAATTATTATCCGATTTGGCTGAAATTTCTTGCAATGGCTTATCGCATAACCTTAGACATACGTGTCTTATATGGTCTGAATCGGTCTATAACCTAATACAGTTCTCATACAAACCGAGCAGCCTATTATTGTTGAGCCCCTTAAGGTCGAAATTATTATTCGAATTGGCTGAAATTTTATACATAATGACTTCTACTTCAATTATGGTCCGAATCGAACCTAAATGTGCTGTAGCTCTAAAAGCGTAGCAATTTTTTTCTTTTATCCTTTGTTTGCCTAAAAAGAGATACCGGGAAAAGAACTCGACAAATTCGATCCATGGTGAAGGATATATAAGATCCGGCCAGGCCGAACTAGCACACTTTTACTTGTTATACACTACCCACAAGGTACCGGGTATTATAACTTAGTGCATTTTTTTTTGTACCACCCAGAAAAAAGAGAGATAGACCCATTGATAGGTATACCAATCGACTCAGAATCTCTTTCTGATTCGATTAACCTATATCCGTCTGTCTATCTGTCCGTCTGGTCATGTCGCAATTTTCATCCGATCTTCTCAAAATTTGGTACAAGCATATTTTTCAGACTAGAGAGAAAGCTTATTGAAATTGGAAAAATCGGTTCAGATGGATATATGGTCGTCCGATTTGCTGTAATATTGCAATAAATTGCTCAATTGTTAACCAATTCTCTCGTAATTAGGCAGGAAGGATTTTCTTATGACTCCTGGTATTACTGATGAATTTGATCGAAATCGGTTCAGATTTAGATATAGCTGCCATATACGTTTATCGGCTGATTTTCACTTTTAAAGCCACTGCAAGCGCATATATTGACCAATCCTGCCAAAAATTGTTCACAACGCATTCTTCGACGACTACCGCAATATGTAAGAATTTTGGTCGAAGTCGGTTCAGATTTGGATATAGCTCCCATTTATATGTTCGCCCGATTTTTAGAAATCTTATATATAAATATCAATTTGTGTTTGTTTGTTGGTGTGTTCCTAATAGACTCAGAAACAACTGAACCGATTTTCTTGAAATATTCACAGATGGTGCATAATGATCCCGTGGTGAAAATAGGGTACTAAATTTTTTGATATCTGAAGGGGGGGGGCGGACCCTCCCCCTTACCCTATTTTTCAGAAACGCCAGATCTCGGAGATGGGTGGTGCGATTTAAGCGAAATTTCTCATAAAGTACCCTAAAAATAAAAATTTGGTATTCAAATTTCGGATGGGTACCTAGGGGGCCGCCCCTCCCTAAAACCTACCAAACATATATTTAGACAATATGGGACTCAAATGAAAGGTATTTAGGATAAGAAAACGTATCTGATATACAATTGTCGGACCAAGTGTTAGGGGGACCACCCCAACCCCCAAAGCACCCCTAAATCGGACATATTTACCGACCATGGCAATATGGGATTCAAATTAAAGGTTTTTGCGAGTAGAATACGAATGTGATATCCAAATGTGGGACAAAGTTTCTGGACGTACTCCCCTTCCCTATAACACCCCCCAAACAGGACTTATTTACTGATCATGGCAATATGGGGCCTAAATAAAAGGCATTTGAATCTTGTATCGAAATATGGGACCAAGTGTTTGGGGCCGCGTATCCCCGAGAATATCCCCCAAAAGGGGGATGGGGCTCAAATGAAGGGTCTTTGGAAGTAAAGCACGAATCCCCTTTCAATATTTGGGAAAAAGTGTCTATGGGTTAACCCCGCCCCCATAACACCACCCAAATAGGAAGTATTTACTGACCATTACAACATGGGGTTTAAAAAAAGAGGTATTTTAGAGTAGAACACGAGTCCGATACACATTTTCAAGGCCAAGTCCCTGAGTGGCCGCCCCATCTCCCAAAACACCCCCAAAATCGGTCATGTTTGCCGACTATGGAAAAATGGGGCTCAAATTCAAGGTATTTGGGAGTAGACCATGTATACTATATCAAGATTAGTGACAAACTGTCTGACGTTCCACCACTATAAAAACTTCCAAATAGGACGTATTCGCTCACCAAGATAATTTGGGTCTTAAAGAGAGTGGAACTAAATATTTATAGCTTTTAAGGCCAATACCCCCTCAAATAAAGGTATTTAGGAGTAGTGACCGAATTTGATATCCAAATGCGGGTCTATGTATTTGGGGCACCACCCTTTTCCCAAAACACTCCAGAGGGTAAACATTTACCGCCCATGCCAATATGCCGCTCAAGTGATAGGTATTTGAGATTAGAATACAAATTTGATAACCAATTTTGAAGCCAAGTGTTTGGGGGACGCCTCATCTTATAAACTCTCCTTAAACCAATGACAATATGGAGTTCAAATAAATGGAATTTGAGAGAAGTGCTGATATTTTTTTCAGGGCCAAGTATCTGACCACCTTACCCCCGAAAACACCCCTAAATCGGACATCATGAGAACATCGGGCTAAAATAAAGACTTTTAAGAATGAAGTACACCTAACATCCAAACTTAAATTCGTAGACCACTAAAGATATATGGGATTCAGATAGTCACTTATATTGTTGAACTGTTAGTTAAGTGATATACTATTTTCGTAGCATTGTATTTCACTAAAAGCTATTTAATTGACGAAAATAAATATTCAAAGGAAAATTTTGCTCCATATAAACGAAAAGAAGGCGGAGCGGTCCCGGTTCAGCTAGTATTGCAATAAAGTGCTCATTCGTTAACCGATTTTTCGAAATTTCGCAGGAAGGATTTTCTTATGACTCTTAGCATTGCTGGTGAATTTCATAAAAATCGGTTCAGATATAGATATAGCTTCCATTATGAATATAGTCCGATTTTCACTCATTCCGACTTTACTTACTGTTTATATATAAGATTTCGTCAAAATTTTATTTCTATAGGAAATTTTGTCAAAATTTTATATTTGAATATTCAAACGGCATTACTGTATAAAAGTTTACCTTTCATCTCGTTTTTACTTTGTCTTTCATGTCCTTTGGCCAAAGGAGAAAATTACTTTTCAATGGTCATTGATCCCTCCAGCCCTTCAACCATATTTACTCTACGCAACAGAGATGTTCTTAAGAGAATCATTTAAAATTGTGATTGTCTTGCCTTTACTTTTTGTGTTATTTTGTTTGTCTTACTCCCTCTTTGAGATTGTTTAATAAATTATTGTCCTTTAGTTAGCTGCGCTTCTTTGACAAGGCGAGTTATTCCCGCACCATCAAAGACAACGGTTTCGGCAAACAAACAAGTCCCACGCAGTGTTATCAAAGCCTGGTTTATTTTCACTTTAATGGCAAATCATTTTAACATATTTGACATTAAGGCCGTTACTGTCAATAAATTTAATGAAAAAAAAAAAGAAAATATCTGGTTTTTTTAAATAACTTATTTTTGTATTTATGATCAGAGTTCTGTGCTTTATTCGGTTTCTTGTTATAAAAATATTTAAATGGTGCGTTGCATAAATGAAAATTGACCCTATGGTTAGTTGGTATCCCGTTTTTTAAGTGTTAAACGGATCTTAATTGGATTTGTCATTAAATGAGTGCAAAGTTGTCGTCTGATAAGAAAGATTTCTTTGTCTTTGGGCCATTTAGTAGGCCCCCATGCTGTGATGTTAATGTTTGTTTTGACTCATCGCATGCTTTAAGGCATACTTCTCAGCGGTCAACGCCAATGGCTAATGACGATTTAAGAGCAACTGCATTATGCAACTGCAGGCAATTTGCCATTGAATATCATTTGGGAGTTGGGAAAAATCAAAAGAAGTTTATTTAAAGTAACACTTGTCAAAAGCGGCATCAGTTTTAAGTTTTGGGTTTAACAAAGGGAAACTGCGACACAATTTTCCAGGCACAGGATAGTGGTGTGCACCACACATGCTGGAACATTGAGGTCCGATCTGTGTGGTGTTCAATGCTGTCACGAAAAGCTTAGCTGCGTGCTACCGGAAACGTCCACAGGGTGCGTATGGTGGAATGCTCCATACGGAGTAACCGGAACGGCAGTCGCGGATAATCAGCGGTATCGAGAGGAAAGTCTCTCTGAGTGCCTACGATGCTCGATATGCCAAGGGGAAATTAAATAACCAGTGGCCACCTTGTTTGGAGCGGAACGATCTTGCTCAAACAGGAGTTTGACGAGGATCGCCACCTCCACATGAAAATGTGACTACAACAACAACGACACAATTTGTAGTTGTTCTACAGATAGTTCCCTGGCAAATGTGAACCTTTAGATGAAATTTCATTAAAATTGTTGTCAATTTATTGATTGCGAAATATGATTCGCATTCTATTCAACATCCAACAGTAACAACTATGAAGCAGTGATGCTTGTGATCCTGTTCGTGAGCAACAGTGTAATTAATTGAAGCGAAATTTGTATTGACGCAGCGACATGTCGCCACTATTTTTCTCTAAGAACGCAGTACCACCATTTCCTTCGTCATCATTTTTTATACCCTACACCACTACTGTGGTACAGGGTATTACAACTTAGTGAATTTGTTTGTAACACCCAAAAGGCAGAGAGAGAGAGAGAGAGAGATTCATTGATAAGTATAACGATTGACTCAGAATCACTTTCTGATTCGATTTAGCTATGTCCGTCTGTCTGTCTGTCTGTCCGTCCGTCCGTCTGTCCATGTTAATATGTGTACAAAGTACAGGTCGCAGTTCTCATCCGAACGTCTTCAAATTTGGCACAGGCATGTTTTTCAGCCCAGAGACGAAGCCTATTGAAATTGGAAAAAATCGGTTCAGATCTGGATATAGCTCCCATATATATGTTCGTCCGATTTTCAGTAATAATGCAATAAAATGGTCATTTGTTAACCGGTTCTCTCGAAATATGGCAGAAAGGATTCTTTTACGACTCTCGATATTACATGTGAATTTCGTGGAAATCGGTTCAGATTTAGATATAGTTGTCGAATATATATCGCCCGATTTTCACTTCTAGAGCCATTGCAAGCACATTTATTGACCAATCTTGCCAAAATATTGCACAACGCTTTCCTCGATGACTGCCACAATATACATAGAGTTTGGTCAAAATCGGTTCGGATTTAGATATAGCTCCCATATATATGTTCGTCCGATTTTCCGTAATAATTCCATAAAATGGTCATTTGTTGACCGATTCTTTCGAAATTTGGCAGGAAGGATTTTTTTACGACTCTCGATATCGCAGTTGAATTTCATGGAAATCGGTTCAGATTTAGATATAGTTCTCGAATATATATATCGTCCGATTTTCACTTCTAGAGCCATTGCAAGCACATTTATTGACCAATCTTGCCAAAATATTGCACAACGCTTTCCTCGACGACTACCACAATATACATAGAGTTTGGTCAAAATCGGTTCAGATTTAGATATAGTTCCCATATATATGTTCGTCCGATTTGCAATAATATTGCAATAAAATGGTCTTTTGTTAACCAATTTTCTCAAAATTCGGCTGGAGGGATTTTCTCCTCACTTTCAATATAACTGGTGAGTTTCGTGGAAATCGGTTCAGATTTAGATATAGCTCTCATATATATATATATCGCCCGATTTTAACTTCTAGAGTCACAGCACCCGCATTTAAAATGGTCTTTTGTTAACCGATTTTCTCGAAATTCGGAAGGAGGTCCATCAAAATTGTTTCAGAATTGGATATAGGTCCCACATTGTACCTCTAGGGTAGGTGTAGGGTATTATAAAGTCGGCACTGCCCGACTTTTGCCCTTCCTTACCGGTTTTACAATGCGTCGTGACCGTTGTTCCGGCGAAAAGTCCATGTCAGTACTAGATTATGTTGTGTGGGTTGCCCCCCAAAGTTGAGTTCACTCGGAGGCCAGTCTGTCCCATTGTGGTACCCTAGAAAAGGGAAGAAAAAGAAGGAAGAAAGATAGGAGAAATGGAGAAACCGAGTGGGGGTGAAGAAACGTCCATCCCCACGCAAGTACGGATGTATTTACGCCGTAGCTTATGTCACCCCCTGTTCCTTCAACAAATCTAAGGAGACCTACCAGAGGTACGTTCGCAAGTTCACCCAGGTCACGGTAGGCTCTTCCCAGAAAGGAGACCCCACGTCCCTGCAGATCCAGACATGAGCACAGCAAGTACTCAATAGTCTTCCCTTCAATCTCATCAAGGCAACTCCCACAAAAGTCATTGTGCGGTATCCCCAGCAAGTGGTCAATAGTCTCCTCTTCACTCACATCGAGGCAACTCATACAAAAGTCATTGTGCGGTATCTCCATGCCCGCCGCCATGCGGCCTATGACACAGTGTCCGGTTATAACCCCTGTCAAGGTTCTCATCGACCTCTTATCGAACGCCAGTAACTCCCTCTTCCTTCTCCGGTCTATGACCGGCCATATCGCCTTTGCCGTCCGGCAACCATCCAACGAGTCCCACCTCGCCACCGACGCCGCCCTGACCATACCCTCTACTTTGTTCAGTAGCTCGACGAATGGCACGTAGGCAAAACCGATGACTGGTTTATCCGGCACAGAGTGAACCCCTCCTGGCGCACTAGTCCGGCCTCTCATTCAATGGAATCCCCTCATCCCCAGGAACCCATGTCAGCATTACATTGTGGGCCCGAAGCCCATCCAGGGAATCCACACAATCCGCCAGACATCTCGACTCCACAATCCTCGACTATAAGGCCTTGAGCGCCGATATACTGTCCACATAAATTCTGAGTTTCGAGGGCTGTAAGTCCCTTACCAGAATTTCTTTTGCATTTAATGCAATGGCACAAGACCTCTGCCAGAAAGACCGTCCTGTAGGCTCAAGGACATACTGATATTGAGTGCATCAGAGTAGACCCCCAATCCAGTCGCTGACTCCATCTTGAAGCCATTTGTGTAGATGGAGGTCTCATCCTCTTCAAGTACAGACTTTGCCCTCCATTTTCCCTCCCAGCAAATCGAATAGCGAATGTCTTCACTCCAGTCGGCACTGGCGCCACATCCATAACACCCAGAGTCGAACTGTGGCCGCAACCATCTTCCTTCAGTATGCCGAGCTCTCTCAGCCTAAGCGCGACCCTGGCGGCGCAATTCCGGATATAGGCCTTAAAGGGCTACACCCGTTCTGCAGTCTCAGAGACATACTGATAATGAGTGCATCAGAGTAGACCCCCAATTCAGTCCCTGACTCCATCTTGGAGCCATCTTTGTAGATCGAGATCTCATCCTCTTCAAGTACAGCATTCGCTCTCCATTCGTCCCTCTCAGGAAATCGAATCGCGATTGCCCTCACTCCAGCAGGGCCTGGCGGCACATCCATAACACCCAGAATCGAACTGTGGCCGCAACCATCCTCCTTCAGCATGCCGAGCTCTCTCAGCCTAAGCGCAAGCCTGGCGGCGCCATTTCGAATATAGGCTTCAATGGGCTACATATCCAGCATCGCCTTCAGGCCTGCCTGCGGTGCGAATCACAGTGCCTCTGTCACCCCGAAGCAAGCCAGTCTCTGGACCTTTTCGAACTCCCTCGAACGCGTCCTCTTTTCTGCGGCATTCCACCATACCAGTGCTCCATAGACCAATACTGGACTCACGATGACCGTATACATCCAGTAAATCATCTTGGGGGTTACCCCCACTTCCTACCGAACATCCTCCTGCAAGAGTAAAAAGCGCACAGTGCCTTACGGCTTCTTTTCTCGGTGTTCCTCTCCCAGACAGTTTCGAATCGAGGACTATGCCTAGGTATTTTGCCTACTTCGACAGCCGTAGGGTGACCCAGTCCAAGGACGGGAGTCTGAACTCCGATTTCTTATATCTACGCGTGAAGAGCACCAGCTTGGTCTTCCCTGGGTTGGTCCTCAACCCATTTCTGGTAGCCCTTCGCGACAACCATCTCAGGGACCCTTCCAAGATCTCGCTTATCGTCGACAGAAACGTGCCTCGGACCAGCAGCACGACGACGTCCGCATAAGCGATAATCCTCGTGCCCTCCCCACCGAGATCCACCAGGATTTCATTAGTCAGTACTAGTCTTGAGAGAAAATTTCATATATATTTTTTTTTTTTTTGTGAAAATTTTATTAAATTTTGTCTTAAGAGAAAATTTCGTTTAAATTTAGTGTTAAGAGAAATTTTTGTTGAAATTTTCAATCACTTAGCAGACATTTTTCCTCCTTTACAGTAAAGCCAAATAAAATCCTTTGAGATATTCAAATAAGCAAACTGCTCCATAAAAGGAAATTTCCAATGGCGGCCATTATCACTCAAAATAAAAATCACAAAACAAATTCGAACCAAGTCAAGCACTTCCTGCATGGATATTTTTGCCGCCAAACTTTTCTTGTTGTCAATTAAATGTAACAACCACTTGTTTCTTACAAAATTTCTCCTAACGCCTGGCGGGTGGGTAGTGCTGAAATTTTGTCTTGAAAATAAAATTAGCAACGACAAATAATAATGGGCAAGACAGAAGAACCGCAAGGAAACAAATAAGCCAAAAAGTATAGAAAAAAAACACAGCACAAAACAAACGAATTCACTCACCCACTTCGCGCATTCAAAATTTACATTTTTACGTGAAAAGAAATTCAATTGAAATTTCACTTCAAATTGGCCACGCAAAGCAAAGCGAAAAAGAAAAGCAAAGACCGTCGTCAGCGACGAATATCGTCGCATCTGCTTAAAAATGAAGATGAAACTTTTAAGTGATTCTACGTGTCCATATGCAATGACATTTTAATTCTACCCTGGTATTTAATTTGGTTAAATGGACTTGTATTGTTTTTCTTGCGGTGTAGATGACGGCAGAGCTGACTTTGAATGAGTTGTTGGTTGGTTAGCAATATCTGGAATAGTGTTGCCAAACATTTCAAATAAAATTTCGACAAAATATCATATTGAACCAAACATTTGGCGAAACCAAAAACTTAATTGTCAAAATATTACTTCGATGGGAAATTTTTTCAAAATTTCATTTCGATAGGGAATTTTGTCAAAATTTGATTTCTATAGGAAATTTTTAAGATTTTCATATAATTAGAAAATTTTGTTAAAATTTTATATCCCTGGAAAATGTTGTCAAAATTTAATTTCGATAGGAAATTGTGTCAAAATTTGATTTCTATAGGAAATTTTATATCCCTGGGAAATGTTGTCAAAATTTCATTTCTATAGGAAATTTTGTCAGAATTTCACTTCTTAAGGAAATTTAGTCAGTTGATGGCCGCTGAAAATGGTAAGGAGCCGCCCTCTTACACCAGAGTGGCAAGCAAAGCACAACAGAGATGAGCTGATTTATGCAGTCATCAATATCGGCAGTGCATCCAGTAGGATTCCACCAGATCATCGGTCCCAAGTGGAGGATCTGGTTAGCGAGCGGATTTTCGAACATGTGTGGAACTCAGTAGAGGGTCCACCCATACAAATGATGAGCTGCGAGTATAGAGGGGACATCCCCATCCCCTTCCCGCCGACATGTCTGCACCTAGTCGAACGAAACATACGACAATTCTTACCAAATCCGGAAAGAAATCGGTTCGACAAGTCTAAGGTATTTTTTTTTTTGCTTCTGTTCCGATATTTAGGAACGAAATCCTAACGATTTCTGTACGGCGGGTTGGAGAAATGTTTTGTTTGGTTAATTTTTATTATTGCAAGCAACATTTCGATACAACTTGTGTGGAATATACAAAAGGTGTGGTTTTCGTGTTTTTTTTGAAACTGCGTGTAGTGTCGATAACTGTTACCTAGGAATTTTTGTTTGTTTGATCAGTTGTAAGACATTCGTCAAGAAATTGATATGAAATCGGTCAAGAAATTGATATGGAATCGTACGTATTTTGTAAGACATTCATCAAGAAATCGAACCAAAATCGTCTACGAATTCGGTACCAATTCGCTACGACATAAAATTTCCCATCCGAATTTCCCTCCGACATCGGAACGATCAGGGCTGCGGAGTCTAGCCCTCGACCCCGACCCTGGGTCGGAGTCTAAATCGGAGTCGGAGTATTAAGCCGGAGTCGAAGAGCGTTTTGGAGCCTGGGATAACGTGCTCAACTCCGAACCAAATTCCGACTGAAACTCAATAGTCCGAATCCGATTTCGACTTCGGCCTCAAAAACTCGACTCGGCAGCCCTGGGTACGATATGGCGATAAATATATCATATATCTCGCTCAGCCGTGTCGTTCCGACAACATGACAACCACTTCTCTCGTTTTTAGTTACGATGTCGGTAAGACATCGGATCAGATATCGAATGATTCATCCATTTGTCGGACCGATGTCGGACCGAAATCGAAAAATGTTGTGGGCTGGGTCTTTACGCTGCGCTTTGGTTCTGCGGAATATATTGATACCGCCAAAAAGATCGTTGGAAGTATCCACGCTCCCTGGGAGGGCGCAAAGCTCGACCTTGTGAGAAAGATGGATATCCCGCAGCTTACAAAGGCGACGGACTTCATCAAGGATGTGGGCGTCGAAATCGCGACGGAACGCATGATGGAAGCCTTATACAAGCAAAACCCAGATTTGGTAGCGGAGAAATTAGAGGTTTTCCACAGGAAGGAGAAAGAGGAACGAACTCTCCGTGTGGTGGGCATTGATCAAGTCTCCCTGACAAGTTTGGGTAAGACTAAAGACATGGCATACAACGGGCATGTGGCCGTCTTTTTCAAGATTGAGGAGACAAGGATAGGCAATTATATTCATATTAAGCCACCCAGCGGTGCAGTGGCGGAAAACGACGAGGCAGTCACCGACTCTCTTATTATTGGGAAGACTAACATAAGCAAAGATCCTAATACTAAAACATCAGGCAGTGCAGGGGCGAGAGACCCAACACACCCTAGCGAACATGGACCCGATGACGTCTTTTTGAAGAATGGGAAGACAAGGATAGGCAATTATCATCATATTGAGCCACCCAGCAGTGCAGTGACGGAACACTCAATACTGCCTTACGGACAGGGGGCAACCCAATCACCGACTCTCTCATTATTGGGAAGACTAGGATAAGTAAAGATTCTTATACTAAAACATCAGGCAATGCAGGAGCGAGAGAACCAACATACCCTAACGAACAGGGACCCGACGACCAACAACGACTTTCTCGAGATCAATCCCATAGCACCCGTTTGTACGTACCGGACTGACCCGATAGAGTTCTTGATCGGCAAGGGCTGCCGCCTCAGTGTATAACACACTGCTACAACAACAACAACTTTCTTGAGATTAGGAAGACTAGGATGGATAAAGATCCTAATGCGGAAGCACCAGGCAGTGCAGTGACAGAACACTCAATGTCGCCTAACGCAAAGGGAACCGATGATGAGACCACAACCTACATCCAAGAAGCCTAATTACTGAAGATTTGGAAGACTATTATAGGCAAAGATACTGATATTGCAACATTAGACAGTGCAACATTAGACTCAACACAGCCTAACGAAGAGGGACCCGAAGATAGAACCATTTCCGACTTTCTCAAGATTCGGAAGACTAGGATAGGCAAAGTTCCTAATATTTGGACATCAGGCAATGCATTGATGGGAAACTTAATGCAGCCTAAAGAACAGGGAGAAGACGATGAGACCATCACCTACTCCCAAGAAGCCCATCGAATGGAGGACCAATAAACCTCCACCGGAGCAAGACAGCTACTCACGCTATGATGGAGAAAATCAGCAAGGGCAAGATTTATATTGCTTTAATTTAGGAGCCATGGATGAACCGGAACAAGGTTTCTGGACTGAACCATATCAACTACCGATTATTCTATGCTAACACTGGTACCTGGCCGATGATCTGAGTTATTTGTCATAAAAATGTATATTATGTATTTTCCCCAGAGTTGCCAATGTCGGAAGCAACAGTGATGAGACAGGGAGACGTTGGAGCATACCTGGCATCACTTAATCACCGCTACCTACGTCGAAGCTGCAACGGTTGGTGAGGAAAGCAAACCAGGCAGGAAATGAGGGTGCGTTGCGAACTCCCATCACATTTATGTGCCTCTCGGCTCTCTGACAGGGAGACGGTGAAGCATACCTGGCATCGCTTTATCTGGAGCATACCTGGCATCACTTTATCACCGCTACCTACGTCGGAGCTGCAACGGTTAGTGAGGAAAGCAAACCAGGCAGGAAATGTGGGTGTGATGCAAAATCCCACCCAGTTCACTGGCTCTACAGGAGCGTGATTAGACCAATACTAACTTACTCCTCAGTAGTTTGGTTGCCAGCTATGGAGAAAAAGTGCAACATAATGACCATTCAACAGGTTCAGAGAACATGTTGTATTGGCATAGACGGAGCGATAAGGACCACGATCACTAGGGTACTGGAAACTATTCTAGATATCTGACCCATAGACATACAGATTAAATGCGAGGCTGCAACTGCGTCTATGAGACTTAAGGCAATGGGAAAATGGATTAAGGATGGCAGCAGCTCATATGAGGCGACGATAGGAAACCTGGAAGGAAGGGAAGAGGTTTCCGATCGGATACCTGATATCACACTTGAGGTCAAGTGCGAGGCACTGCTGCCAGCGGCACAGTTTTGGACTGACGTAACCCGAGTATTGCCATCTGGAAGATCATGTTACACGGATGGATCAAAGCTAGAGGACAGAGTGGGCGTGAGGGTAAACCCAAAGACTGAAATCGGTTTTAGACTGCTTGACCATAATATGGTCCTGCGGAGAACCTGGTGATAACGGAATGCGTGAGGTGGTGTGGTGCTAACGCGTGGACATCGAGTAAGTAAACAGGCCAGGGAGGCCACCGCAGCGCAGAGGTTAGCATGTCCGCCTATGACGCTGAAAGCTTGGGTGCGAATCCTGGCGAGACCATCAGAAAAACATTTTCAGCGGTGGTTTTTCCCTCCAAATGCTGGCAACATTTGTGAGGCACTAGGCCATGTAAAACTTCTCTCCAATGAGGTGTCGCACTGGGGCACGCCGTTCGGACTCGGCTATAAAAAGGAGGCCCTTTATCATTGAGCCTTAAACTTGAATCGGACTGCACTCATTGATATGTGAGAAGTTTGCCCCTGTTTCTTAGTGGAATTTTCATGTGCAAAATTTACTTGCATTTGCAAATAGGCCATAAGGGCACAACCGGGACGTAAAATCAGTATTGGAATGTAGGTAGGAGATTATAGCCTTCTCTGAGGATGGCACGATCCGCATCGTTTGGGTGCCGAGCCATAGGGGAGAAGGAGAAAATGAGAAAGCAGACGATTTGACAGTGAAGGCCAGAGAACTGCCGTGAGGTGGTATAGTGTTAATGCGAGGACGTCAAAGAGGGCGGATCGTTACTGTCCGATCCGCCCTCTTCGACGGGTCATAAGGGCAATACAACCAGGACCCTAAGATCACAAACAGTCCTAGAATGAAAGAAGGAGATTAACACCATCTCTTAGGATGACACGATTCGCATCATTTGGACGCCAGGCAACAGTGGAGTTAGGAAGAATGAGACAGCAGTCGATTTGGCAGTGGAGACCGGAGGACTGCCGTCAATAAACTTGATTACCCCAAGCCTCTCGGGACGCCGCAGTTCGAGTTAAGGGCGTGGGCGAAGAAGGCGCATGTTACCCTGTGGAACAGCGAAACGGTGAATAGGGCAACGAAAATTCTAAGGGGAGATCCACATCGTATGAAGACGAGGCAATTACTGAAAGGAAGTAAGGAGGGATGAGTATAGCTTTCGATATCATAACGGGGTACATAGGACTATGAGCTCACTTATACAAAATCGATGCGGCAAGTCCGGCTTTCGCGGCTAAAAGACACCGGTACTTAGGTGGGGACACAATACCAGACATGAACCAACTTAGGGGAGTGGTATGGAAAATAATTAAGGATTTTGTTAGCAGCACAGAATTCTTTATTTAAAATTTTGTTTTTCGAGGTTTGTATAAACTCAAAAAATAAGTATAAACTTATTTTTGCTTAAGAGGTACTGGTTTCAAAATCATGAATTCGTAGTCTAAAAACACATAAATTGTAGTACGGTTGAAAAGGCACATGAAAATTTACAAAAAAAAGATACAAATGCCGATACTCGAAGGCTTCTTAGCGGGGGCTTAAATAGCTAAACTCAGCCACTTTGTCAGCAGCAACAAATTGGTGAAATCAGCCTGACTCCTTGTTTTACTTTCCCCCTTTTTTTGACACCGCTCTACGGGTAACCTCTTTCACCTTGGTATATTGGTGGGAACCGACTGATCCCACAATACAGTCCACAACCAGTGGATGAAATAGCTTGGATAACATCCAAACCATCCGAGTATGTGGATCATTGGAGCGGCCCTCTTATGTGCTGGACGTTTCCCCCATTTTATTCATTCCCCCATTTTATTATACTTTGTAGTTTTTTGAGTGCTTAACAAGCAGATTACTGGCTAAGTTGTATGTCCAATGTGGCATGGAGCGTATTAATATCTGCACCCTTTTTTCAACCTAACCAAGGAAATTTTTATCATTGATTGCCCGAAAATGGTATCTCTGGCTTTGCCTGTCGGAGCATTTTTTTTTTTTTTGTGGTGTAATACCGGCTACCATCGTCAGGCCAATAACCACCATGAGGTGGTTTTTGGTCTGTTATTGTTTTCTTTTCCTTCATGGCTTCATTTCGCCTTGGCTCCCCAACATTTCGGATGGTGGTGTAATTAAACAATAACAATTGAAGATGTTTATTTTAAATTCCTTTAACAATCATTGAATTTTAAATGAACTAAGTGCTCGCTGGCGTGTTGTGATTGTTAAATTGGCCACGAGAAAAAACCTTCCATAAGCTGGGGTGCTGTGGCGGCAGTTGAATAACCGAATGACTCAATGAGCCTTAGCGTAAAACAAAAACAGATTTCATGGGGAAAACAATCTATGAAAATTTCTAAATAGACAAAAAAAAACTCAATTAAATTCATGAATTCAATTTTAAAGGCATTTATATGAAAAAAAAAGCATTCAACTTAAAAGGTCTCCAAGAAGAGAACTTTAAGTTCTCTAATAGCTGTTGTATTTTTGTCTGACCAAAGGTAGCAATGAAGCTAAGCCTAGAAAAGATGTTTCC
Organism: Stomoxys calcitrans; assembly: GCF_963082655.1. Lineage (NCBI taxonomy): Eukaryota > Metazoa > Arthropoda > Insecta > Diptera > Muscidae > Stomoxys > Stomoxys calcitrans. Next base: position 88,771,204 of record NC_081553.1, read on the forward strand.
CAAATTGACAAAAATAAAATTTTATAGCAGCAATTATCATAGAGGGGATCACCATTTTTTGCGTCGTCAGTTTGTTTTTTTTTCACAGATTTACCTTAAATTTGATATTCACTTTAATTTATTCCACAAAAAAGGAAAAGTTGGGTATAAAAACTCGTACATGTCATCACATACAGCTGCTATCAGGTGTTTTCCGAAGAAATTTCTATTAAATTTAATAGCCATGATACGGATAACGACTACAAGAAATCACATCCTCAAACATGACATTAAAAAAACATCATTCCATAACTTTGCACTCCTTAAAAATGCATACTTCCGGTAATAGAGGTCAAGGGCGTAGGAATAGTGAGCAGATGGAGGAAGTGGTATGGCATAAAAATATTAACCTAATTTCCTATTCTAAATATTGGCAAAATTTCTTAACCCAATTTAGACAGGTGTTGCGTCTTCGCATCAGTGACTTGTACATGAGTGACCGAGTGTATATTATATTGAAAAAAAGAACAACAATTTTTACGGACTCCTCCGAATCTTCAAAATAAATACGAAATTGGTAAAAAATTTTGAGGTCAAAAAACCTGGAGGGGGGGCGCCCCATCCCAAAACCCATCCCAATGGACATGTGTACCCATTCGGACAATATGGGTATCAAATGAAAGGTATTTAAGAGTAGAGTAAGAATTTGGTATATAAATTTCACTCTTCATTTTCGGGGGGGTCCCCCACCCCAAAAAAGCCCCAAGAGGACACGTTCACCGCTTTGGGCAATATTAAATCAAAAGTATTTAAGAGTAGAGTGCAAACTTGGCATTAAAATATTACCCTAAGTGTCGGGGGGTCCCACCCCCAAAATCACCAGCCAACAGGACACTTTAACCGCTTTGAGCAATATGGGTATCAAATGAAAGGTATTTAAAAGTTGAATACAAATCTGACAAAAAAAATATTTTTTGGTGTCTGAGGGCCCTCTTCACCCCCCAAAACCCCCCAGCAGGACAAATTTATCGATTGGGACAATATGGATATCAAATGAAAGTTATTTAAAGGTAGTGTCCAATGCTAATATAGAAAACTATTCCTTGGTGTCTGAGGCTCCTCCCCACTCCCAAAACCCCTTAACGGGCCATATTTACCGATTAGGACAGTATGGGTATCATATGAGAGATATTTGGAATCTGAGTATACATCTGTTATAAGAATTTGGTCCAGGGTATCTACGGAGCCTCCCCAGCCCCAAAAACCCCTAAAACGGGCATTAATGTCTAACGTCACAAAATGGGTATCGTATGAAAGGTCTTTGGGAGTTGAATACCAATCAGGTATGCACAATTAAGACAGAGTCTGGGACCGGCCCACCCTCTATATACCTTTCAAAAGGACGTGTAGTTTCATTGGGATAATATGTCAATTAAAAAAAGGTCCATAGTAGCATATTTTGAATCGAATGTCAGTATAACGATTCAAGTATCTGGGTCACGTCCTACCGTTCCGCAGAACAGTAGATCGCGACAATAAAAGACTCAAATAAATTGCCGTTTGGTTTTTAGCGTCGGGGGAACCTACCCTCTCCTCCCAATAAATTCAACACCAAACTGTCATGTAGGATGAACGAGAATATACTGTACTCAAATAAAAGGACATGTTAGAGGGCTATCCCCCTCCCCCTATCCTACCCCAAAAAAAAAAATACAACTAATTTATGAATAATATGAAATAATATATGAAAGCCCATCAGGATAGAATAGGACAAAAATAAAAGGTCTTTGGTAGTAGAGTACACTTTTTACCTTTTTACAAATTGGGATAAACACAGGAGGTCTTGCCGATCTTTAAGAATATGCTATCCCAAGTGGTCGCTTTGAAATATGATTTTGCATGTAGATAACCAATACAAAAAAATTATTTAGTGTGAATATGAACGAGACCCATAGCCCTGAATATCGATAGCCTCCTTCAAAATGCTTGACATTATTGACCTCAAACAAAATCGTGATCTAAGACGATGCTTACATTACTTCAGGGTAGCCTCTAAACTCCCTTCAAACCTCCCTTGCCTACTATGGCGATAAATAATAAGTATTTGATAGCAGAAAATGAATTTGATATCCAATTTTGAGGCCAAATGTTTTTAGGGGTTGTGGCAAACCATAAACTCCCCCTAAACCGATGACAATTGGGGCTCAAATTCACGAAATTTGAGAGTAGAGCACGAAGCTGATATTTTTTCAGGGCTAAGTCCGTGGGTTGCTGCCCCACCCTGCATATACCTAAAACTGGACATATTTGTATCTGTATCTGTTTCATGGCCAAGTGTTTCAGGGACGCCTCGCCTCATAAACTCCCCTAAACCACACATATATAGCAATATGTAGCTCCAATGTGGTTTTTGAGAGTGTAGTATGAATCTGATATCCACTTTTGGGGCAAAGAGTTTGGCTGCTGCAATCCACAACCAAAGCCAAGAGAATAAAGTAGATATAACATCCAAACTTTAATGGGCGGACCCTCCCCTTACCCTATTTTCGCCGATTTAATCGAAATTTAGTTTGTTTACAATAACTTAAATACAGAAATTTATATCCTTATTTAGGGTATGATATCTAGGGGGCCACCACACCTCCAAAGCTACCAGCCAAATGGAAATTTAAACCAATAATGACAATATTTGGCTCAAAGAAAAGTATTTGAGACTAGAGCACGAATCTGATACATTAGAGTTCACCTCACCACTAAAAAGATCGCGGACATATTTGCCGACCATAGCATACAAAGCTCAAATGAAAGAAATTTGAGAATAGAGCACCAATATAATATCCACATTGGGGCGAAATATCTGAAAGGCAGTACCAGCACCTCTAACTGGACTTTTTTTTTTGACCCTGCCAATATAGGGCTCAGATAAAAAAAAGATAGTGAAAGAAGGCGCAGCGGAGCGGGCCCTGTCCAGGTAGTATTTCTTCTTATATAAAAATGAATTTGTATTTGATTGTATGTATGTTCCGTATAGACTCAAACACGGCTGAACCGATTTTCTTGAAATTTTCACATTATGGACCCGTGGTGAAAATCTGATATCTGAAAGGGGAGCGGACCCTCCCCTTTACCTTAAATTTCAGAAATGCCATATCTCGGAGACGGGTAGTGCGATTTTAGCGACATTTTTTGTGCCTTCTTATAGTAACTCAAAAACAAATCATTTGGTATCAAAATTTCGAATAGGGTACCTAGGGGGGCCGCCCCACCCCCAAAACCTACCAAAAATATATATTTTGACCAATCACGACAATATGGGTCTTAAATGCAAGGTATTTAAGAGTCGAAAATGTATTTGATATCCAATAGTGGTACGAAGTGTTTGGGTGACCACCCCAACCCCCAAAACACCCCTACATCAAACATATTTACCGACCATGGCAATATGGGACTCAAATGAAAGGTATTTGCAAGTAGAATCTGATATCCAAATGTGGGACCAAGTTTCTGGGGGTCCATCCCTTCCCCAAAACACTCACAAAATAGGACTTATTTACTGGCCATTGGCAATATGAGGCTTAAATAAAAGGTCTTTAGGTGTAGAATACGAGTCTAATGTCCAAATGTGGGACCAAGTGTTTGGGGGGCCTCCCCTCCCAAAAAAGACCCCCAAAGCGTACAAATTTACGACCATTGCTATATGGGTGTCAAATGAATGGTCTTTGGTAGTAAAGCACGAGTCTGATATCAATATTCGGGAAATATACTCATTATACTACCCATATAAGACGTATTTGATGACCATTGCAACATGAGGCTCAAATAAAAGTAAAACACGAATCTGATATATATTTTCAGGGCCAAGTCACTGAGTGGCCGCCCCATCCCCCAAAACACCCACCAAAGCTAACATGCTTGCCAACTACGGAAATATGGGGCTCAAATGAAAGGTATTTGGGTGTCTGATATCAACATTCGGAACGAACTGCCTGGGGGACGTCCAACCCCCATAACAACCTCCATATAGGACGTAATTGCTTACCGTAACAATTTGGGTCTTAAAGAGAGTGGAGCTCGATATTGATTGTTTTACATATGTACTGACTTCTGGAATAAGGGATTTAAATGAAAGGTATTTGAGATTATAAAACGAAATTGATATACAATTTTGAGGCCAATAGCATTATAGGGTTCAAATAAATGATATTTGAGAGTAGATCACGATGCTGATATATTTTCAGGCCTAAGTGCTTGGGGATCACCCCCCCCAAAACACCCCTAAATCGGACATATTTACCTCATATGTTAATGTGGGGCTCAAATGAAAGGTTTTGGGAAGGGGATACCCACACCAATTGATCCCCAAAATACCCCACAAATACCAATTATTTACTGACCATCGCAATATGGGGCTCAAATAGAGCACACAACAAGCCGATTAGTGGCTTAGGTGAATGTCCATAGTGGCATAGGGAGCGGATTAATATCTGCACCCTCTTTTCAACCTAACCTAACCTAAAGTAACCTAAGAACAAAAATTTGGTAGCAAAATCTGGGGTGGGGTACCTAGGAGGGCTGCCTAACCACAAAACCCGCCAATCGGATTTATAGACCAATCAATACATTATGAACCGATTTAGATCATACTTGGCACAGTTGTAAGAAGCCACAATAAAATACCACATGCAATTTTGCAGCTATCTCGGAAAAGAATTACACCCTATAGAGGATCAAGAAGTCAAGATCCGAGATAGGTTTATAGGAAAGCTATATCAGGATATGAATCAATTTGAACCATATTTGACTAACCAGTTGGAAGTCATAACAACACACTTCATAAAAATTTCGGTCAAATGGCAGAGGAATTGCGTCTTCTGGAATTTTCTAAAAAAGAATTTTTGTTACGAGATTCTGGCTTTGAAAATTTTCAATTAAAACATATGGTCTCCCCTAGCCAATTTTTTTTCAACGCCTTTGGCAAAAACCAACCAAACACAAAAAAGGCCAACAAAAGCGACCAACACACACAGAAAAATGAAATTAAAGCCATTATTTTGGTAATGTGGTGGTGGCGGTGTACCATGCATTTCCATTGTCATCAGATCAAATGGCTGTCCAACTAAGTTGTCCCCCCTGCACCAACGAAGGCTTAGGGTCCCTAGGTAAATTTTATGTTTTCCCCCAACCCCCTCAACGGTTGGGCGACCCTATTTAACATAAATAGCCAAAAAATGTCATCACATTAACAACCATAACAATTTGGTTTACAAATTTTCCATTGAGCTCCACCAATCTGACCACTTGTTAGATGGGATCAAATCCATACCTTCATTCGTCACACTGAGGTTTTGAATAGAATGAAAGGAAAGGAAGTGGGAATATAAGCACACACACACACACTCACACACACATATAGTGTGAGTAATACATACAAGCTAGAAACGTATCCACATATATTAGAGTCCAACCTATGAGATTACAAGTCCTTTTTTCCTTCCCTCTAATAATCAAGCACGGAAGAGCGTGCCACTTCCTTCTTTGTCATCCCTCTACCCATATAGCGTCCATGCTTGTAGATGGTCTGTTTCATGTGTTGCCTTATATGGCTGGCTATACGTGTGAGTCTTTATCTCTCTTACTGTCTGTCATTTCGGCCGCGTATGGGATACCTTCAACATTTCGTTGTATTTAAGTATGGGTAAGTGTTTGTGCGTTTATGTGTATGTGTGATGGAAATGTAAGATTCTTAGAGTATGTTTGGTATGTTAATAACGATTCTGTGCTTATTGGCACATAATTGACACATAAAATTAGCATAATTTTGTTAGTCGTTTTTTTTTTTCATCTATATGCGCCTGAAATGTTGAATTCTTTCTCTTTCATTTTGCTTGGTGACTCAGGTGTAGGGTGCAGGTTATGTTTACGAATCTTTGAAAGGCATGTATGCGACATGGCAGATGATGAAGAAGTTTGTTTTCTGGTTAGCAGTGATCCAAAGACCCAAAACTGTTTTGGTCGCACGATTTGTTGGGGTTTTTGGATGGGAGAATAATATTTTGCTAGGAAATAACTTTCATTTGATTTCCATATTGAAATCATGACAGGTCTATATGTCCATATGAGGGGTTTAAGAGCAGCCACCAGATACCTGAATTCGTGCCGCACCCCTGTAGGTGATATAAGATTGTAATCAACCAACACTTATTCATATACTAAGGATGTCTACAAATGCAAATGGGGCAAACTTCTCAAATATCAAGTTCAATAGACGAGTCCGAAAGGCCTGCTGCATTGCGACACTTCCTTAAAGAGGTGGTGTATAACCAAAAAATTGGTTATATCCACCACCACAGGATGGGCGTAGTCATTCCGTTTGTACCACCCCGATATATTGATGTAAGACCCCATATAGTATAAATATTCTTGAACGTCTCGACATTCTAAGTCTATCCAGCCTTGTCCGTCCGTTCCTCTGTCGAAACCACGGTAGCGGTCGAACGCGTGAAGCTAGCAGCTTGAAATTTTGCACCGAAACTTCTTATCGATGTAGGTCGAAAAATTGAGTTAAGGCTTCCAACGTCCATGCCAATTATGATGCGAATCGGTCTATATATAGCCCCCATATAAACCAAACCCCGGATTTCACTTCTTGAGCCCATAGAAGCCTAATTTTGATCCGATTTCGCTGAAATTTAGTACAAAGACTTGTGTTAGACTTTAAAAATCCATGCCAAGTATGATCCAAATCGGTCTATAAACAGATATAGCCCCCATATAAACCGATGCCCCGATTTGCCTTCTCGAGCCCTTGGAAGCCTCAGTATTAATTCGATTTGGCAAAAATTTGGGACAAATAATTTAACTAAGACTTCAAATATCCATGGCAAGTATGATCTGAATCGATCTGTAAACAGATATAGCCCCTACATAAACCAAACCCCGGATTTGACTTCTTGAGCCCATAGAAGCCCAATTTGCATATGATTTCGCTGAAATTTAGTACAAAGACTTGTGTTACGACTTTGAAAATCCATACCAAGTATGATCCGAATCGGTCTACAAAACAGATATAGCCCCCATATAAACCGATGCCCCGAAATGCCTTCTTGAGCCCTTGGAAGCCTCAGTATTCATTCGATTTGGCTTAACTTTGGAACAAAAAATTAAGTTAGGACTTCCAACATCCATGCCTAGTATGATCCGAATCCGTCTACAAAACAGATATAGCCCCCACATAAACCGATCCCCCGATTTCACTTCTCGAACCCCTAGGAGCCTCAATTTTCATCCGATTTGGCTGAAATTTGAAACAAATATTTGTGTTGCAACTTCTAACATCCATGCCAAGCATGATCCGAATCGGTCTATGAACATATATAGCCTTCATATAAACCGATCTCCGGAATAGACTTCATCAGCCATTAGAAGCCTAGACTTCACCGAATTTGGCTGAAATTTTCCCAAAATCCCTATTTTATGACTAACAACATCAGAGCCAAGTTTTATCCGAATCGGTCGATATGGTGATATAGGCCCTCCTAAGCACCGATATGACTCCTTGAGACCAAAATAATTCAAATACAAACTCAGTTAACAAGGGTACATTTTTCGCTGAATCAATGGAGGTGGGTACCCAAGATTCGGCCCGGCCAAAATGAGCAAATTTTTACATGTTTTTGAATACTACGTCTTGTTAAAATTCTCGCCAGGATTCGAACCCTGACATTCAGCATCATAGGCGGAAAAGTTAACAGCTGCTCTAGGGTGGCTTCAAACTGGGATGTCATCCTTACCTTACAAAAGTTTAGGGTTTCTCTTAAAAAACTAATTTTCACCACCATTTATGGCATGCTCCCTGATCACTGAAATATTCCACGAATAAGGCGAGATTTTGTGATATTCGTTTTGGTACTAAATAGTTCCATAAAGTACGAAATCGTGAATCTTGTTGAGGGCGAACGCAAAGGACTAAGAAAATGAATTTGGGCTTACATTAAAGAGTGTCTCGAAAATATAAGATTTGGAGAAAATAATTTATCACAATAGTACCGCAAGTGGGAAAAAAGTACGTTTAGTACTGCAAGTGGTACTTTTTGGTACTTTCTTTGTAAATTGAGCTAGAGCTCTGAATTTCGGAACTTAGGTACACTTTGGCAGCCCAAATTTGGACGTAGGCGCGAAATAAGGCGGGATTTTGTGATATTCGTTATGGTACTAAAAAGTACGAAATCGTGAATGTTGGTTGAAGGCGAACGGAAAGGGCTAGGGGAATTTGGGCTTAAATTAAAGAGCGCGAATGAGATTTAGTGAAAATAATTTACCACAATAGTACCAGAAGTGGGGGAAATCGTAAGTTTAGTCCTGCAATTGTTACTATTTGGTACTTCCTTTGTAAATTAAGCTAGAGCGCTGAATTTTGGAACTTAGGTACACGTTAGCGACCTAAATTGGGTGACTTAATGAGTTATTGGGAATTTGTGCATTAAGGTGCTAAAAAATGTACCAAACATGTACGATATGATGAACTTTATTCAAGGCGGATGGATAGAGCTAGAATTTCGAAATTTAGACGATGCTGTTGCGAAAAAATTGAGGTGGAAAGAAAATTTTTGAAAAATAGTTCCCAAAATGGGAGTAAACGTACATTTAGTACCAAAATTGGTACCATTTGATACTTCGTTTTGTATTGATCTAAAGCTCTTTAAATTGAAATACAGGTTCAACTTAACAGTATGTATCAGGCGAACAGACGATTTGTTGAAATTCGTACATTTAGGTACTAAACATACAAAATGGTATTCCTTATGGATTGAGCTAGAGCTCTGAAATTCGGGATACCGGTATACCTTATAAGTATATACCGGAAGACTACGACATTTTTTTTTTTTGGAATTCTTACATTTAAGTACTACAACGTACAAAATAGTACTTTCTTTAAGGATCGAGATAGAGCTCCGGACTTGGGGAAACAGGTACATATTGAGAGTAAATACCTCGCGACTAGAGGAACATTTTGTTCCTTTCGGAGCACACTAAGCCACTAAAACGGTACTTCATTTACGGATGGGGCTAAAGCTATCAAAATTGGGATACAGTTACACCATGACGTTGGGGTTATAATGGGGGCAGTGAAGCGACAGGGCGTATGCTAGTCTGTTATAAAAAAATGAATAGACCCAAAAACGGCTGAACCGATTTGAAATTTCCACAGAGTTTGAGCGCCAGGTGAAAACATTTTTTGGATATCCGAAGGTGCGGCGGATCCTCCCCATTACCAAAATTTTCAAAAAATCATCCCAAAACCCACCCGAACGGACATGTTTACCAATTGGGATAATATGGGTATCAAATGAAAGGTATTTAAGAGAAGAGTATGAACTTGGCATAAAAAAGTCACCTTAGTGTAGGCGGGTCCCCACCCCAAAAAAACAACACCCAACATAACAATTTTAACGCTTTGGGCAATATGGGTATCAAATGAAAGGTATTTGAAAATAGAGAAAAAATCTGACAAACATTTATTCCATGGTGTCTGAGGGGCATCCCCACCCCCGAAAAAACGCAGCAGGACATATTTACCGATTGGAACAATATGGATATCAATTGAAAGGTAATTAAAAGTAGAGTTAAAATTTATTATAAATCTGGAAGCGTCTGACACCACACAGCACGCGTAACAATGGACTTTTTGAGTTTGAGGCGAGTTCGGTGAACATTTTATTTACCGGTCGATTATCGCTTAGATCGTGCGGTTTGACGCCTTCAGACTATTTTTTTTTGGGGTTGTGTCAAAGCTCATGTGGCATCATTGGACCGTACTTCTTCAATGATGATGCGAATCGTAACGTAATTGCAAGTGATGAGCGCTATCGTGTGATAATATCCAACTTTTTTTTTGCCTAAAATGCAATAGCTTGCGATAGCATGACATGTGGTTTCAACAAGACGGTGGCACATGCCACACAGCACGCGTAACAATGGACTTATTGAGAGTCGAATTCGGTAAACATTTTATTTAACGTTCGGGACTGGTCAATTGGCTGCCTAGATCGCGCGATTCAACAAGACGGTGCCACATGCCACACAGCACGCGTAACAATGGACTTATTGGGAGACGAGTTCGGTAAACATTTTATTTCAAGTTCGGGACCGGTCAATTGGCCGCCTATATCGTGCGATTTAACGCATTTAGGCTATTTTTTATGGGGCTATAGTAAAGCTCATATCTATACAGACAAGCCCTCTTCAATTAACGCAATGGAAAGCAACAAAGTTGGAAAGCGTATGCCAACATTGAAAAACTTTCCTACAGCTCCTAAAAAATCAAACTTTGTTATACTCAAATGATAGGGCATGGAAGAGGGCAATCCCCCCACACCTATCCTACCCATAAAAAGGAGTTGTATCTACCGACTATGGCAAAAGAGTTTGAATCTAAGGTTGATGTAAGGATTCCAGTATCTGGGTCACGTACTGCCGTTCAGCAGCACATATAAATCGCGATAATAAAGAACTAAAATAAACTGTCTTTTGGGTCTTGGCGTTGGGAGGACCGACCTTCTCATCCCAATTAAAATAACACCAAACTGTCATGTAAGATGACCAACAATATATTGTAATCAAGTGAAAGGACGTATCAGAGGGGAATCCCATCCCTCCCATCCTACAAAACAAAGGAAATATATATGCCGACTACGGCAATATAGGCGTTGAGCACGAATCTGATATCAATATTCGTGACCAAGTGTGTAGAGGCCGCCCAACTACAATAACACCCGATCCGTAGGACGTATTTGATAGCCTTGACATTATGGAGCTCAAACAAAATCGTGCACTGGCATGATGCTGATATTATTCCCGAGTCCGCCGCCTAAACTCCCATCAACCCAGCCATATTTGCCCACTAAGGCAGTAAGAGGCTCAAATAGTAGGTATTTGATAGCAGAAAACGAATTTGATATCCAATTTTTAGGCCAAGTGACTAGGGGTGTTCTCACCCCATAGGCTCCTTCTGAACCAATGGTAATTGGGGCTCAAATAAAAGGAATTTGGGAGTAGAGCACGATGATGTTATTTTTCAGGGCCAAGTGCTTGGGTGGCCGCCCCACCCTACATACCCCTCAAACTGAACATATATGTGGACTATGGCAAAAAGGGGCTCAAATCTGATATCTGTTTTATAGTCAAGTGTTTCAGGGACGCCCTACCTCATAAACCTCCCCCAAACCACACATTTATACCGACTATAGCAATATGTAGCTGAAATGTGGTTTTTGGGAGTAGAGTATGAATCTGATATCCACCTTCGGGGCAAAGGGTTTGGCTACTCCAATCCACCACCAAAATCAATGGAATGAAGATCATCTAACATACAAACATTTATGGGCGGACGCTCCCCTTAACCTATTTTCAAAAACAGCAGATGTCGGAGATGGATGGAGCGATTTAAGCGTATGGTAGCAAGTGGTGGGAGACACCTCGAAACTTGGTGTCAAAGATTTTAAAATGAGCGCAGTAGACCGAGGCGCTTGGAACGCTATTCTTCGTTCGGCTAGTGGAACAGATATTCTGTCATAGCCAATTAAAGTAAGTAAGTAAGCTGAAGTGTGGTTTTTGGAAGTAGAGTATGAATCTGATATCCACCTTCGGGGCAAAGGCTTTGCCTACTCCAATCCACCACCAAAACCAAGGGAATGAAGATCATCTAACATCCAAACATTTATGGGCGGACCCTCCCCTTACCCTATTTTCAAAAACGCCAGATCAAGGAGATGGATGGGGGGCGATTTATGCAAAATGTAGTTTGCTTATAATAACTCAAAAACAGAAATTTGGTATCCTCATTTAGGATACTAGGGGGGCCGCCCCACCTCCAACGCCCGCCAAATGTAAATATAAACCAATAATGAAAGGTGTTTGAGACTAGAGCACGATCTGATATATGAGGTCTGATTCACCCCCTAAAAATATCTCCATACCGGACATATTTACCAAACATAGCACAAATGAAGGGTATTCGGGGTAAAATCAAAGGTATTTGGGAGTAGAGCATCTAAAAAGGCCATACCAGCACCTCCAAAGAGGACTTATTTCCCGAACTTGCCAGTATAGGGCTGAGATAAAATAAGAGAATGAAAGAAGACGCAATGGAGCAGGTCCTGTCCAGCTAGTTCACTATAAAGCAATCCATTGCGAAGGGTATATAAGATTCGGCCCGGCCGAACTTTGCCCGCTTTTACTTGTTTTGTCCTTTTTATGAATTGTTGCTTCTCCCACACTGCCAAGGATTGTACAATCCTGTTGTGCATGAAATTAGGTGACATGCTTTACAAGTATGACAAGTGAAAAGAATCCGGTAAAATTGTGGCATAAATATGTGTTTGGAATAATTTCACTTTTTTTTTTTTAGATTTCATAAAGAGCTGTACCATGGTTGGGGTATGGAGAAAGGTTGCCTTGAAGTGAACAACAAAAGGACTCTGCTACCTTTACTTGCTTGGCCAAAGACCACCGCAAGACCACAACAATAGAAGGAAAGAAAAAAGGGAAAATAGCGACAAATTCTTATGGCAATTTTTGGTGGATAGCATGAGCTGAACTGTTTGAGATTGTCAACCTGGCATATGAAGGAAAAACAGAGGATAAGGCTAAGAGCTTTGGCGTCTTTTTCTGCCATGGACAACATTCAAATGGGGATATGTTTTGAAGCGTTTTTAGAATCTTTAAACAGCACTTGTCAAGTTGTACTCAACCCATCTTTTTATCAAAAAAAAAAACAAGAAAGATAAAATAAACCCCCCAAAAATATGGAATTGTGTGTAAAAACTGATTTCATTCCGTCTGTCTATCCATGTGTCTGTCCTTAGCACTTAACCATTCACCATTGTATGAAAGCCAATGAAACCGAAATTATGCCAAACAGTTTTTGGCTGCCTGATTTTAAATCTGGAATTCATATTTTTTTTTTTTTTGTTTTTGTCGCTCCTTTGGGAGGCATGTGTTGCTTCTGTCTGTGGATGGCTGCAAGGTCTTTTCTGGGTTAGCCCACAGACAGACTGTTGAGTGTTCTGGGATACTTGGCCTAAATGAAATTTCATGTTTTGCAATTTAATTTGCTTAGTTTACAGTTGTCGCCGTACAAATTGTTTCGTTGCCTCTGTTGCTGGCTAAAGATATAGTAATTTCATTTTTGTTCTGATTCGCTTTTGTTTTTTTTTCTGGCTGGCGGTGTTTTGGCCAGATTTTAATATTTTTCCCATATTTTATCCCATTTAATTTCATTTTTGGGTCAGGGTGATCTGAATCGCCAACATATCGTGCATGTACATGTGCTCCGCTCACCGATATTGAGTGGCTTGAACATTGTTTTTGTTTAAATTGCTTTTAATTTATTTATATGAATTTTTTTCTCTTTCGGATTTTGGGAGTATTTGGGAGCACGTCTGAAAATTTTGTTACCGTAGGTGTTTAAGAATTTCTCTGGGTGGGTGTGTGTGTGTGTGTGTGGGTGTCGTGTGAACCATAAACGACGAATATTCACCAAAACAAAAAACCACAAAAAAAGAAAGTTTCACTCTAGTAATCCGGCTAGAGAATAATTTTTTGTTTTTGCAGGTATTTAAAAAACTGAAAAAATCCCCAAATATGTGTGGCACGTCTGTCCCAATTAAGCGGATAAAAATAAATACAATTTACAATATGATATGTGTTGCTATTTGCGATAACGGTGCTAAAGTACTTAAATAAATACATAAACAAGTTATGAACATATTTATTTATTAATGTGTGCATGCAGGCGATTTTAAATGACTTACCTGTTGTTCCAGGAAGCAGATTTAGATTCAGGCCAAATTGACAAAAAAAATCTGTAGAAGAAAACGAAAACAAAAATTCTATAAATAAGAGAGTTAAAACAGAGATATAATAGTGAAGAGCAAAACTTTTTTTGGGAATTCGGTTATTGAAACAAAATTTTACAAGCAAATAATATTTTTAAATAAAAATAAAAAAAAATTGGAAGTTTTGTTAACATTGCATTTCTATTGTGATTGATACGTGGTTTGAACCCGCCACTGGACGACGGGTTCAAATCACGTCCAAGTTTATTCTATAGGAAATTTTGTCAACATTGCATTTCTATTGTGATTGACACGTGATTTGAACCCGGCCCTGGACGACCCGTTCAAATAAGACCAATCCGTGTACACAGAACGTCCCAGAAAAGGCAGGGTACCTACAGCCCAAGAATACCTTTTTGCAAAAACGATATTGAACCCATCAACACGGAAATACCATCCTATTATTGGGTTGCCCAGAAAGTAATTGCGGATTTTTTAAACAAAAGTAAATGCATTTTTAATAAAACTTAGAATGAACTTTAATCAAATATACTTCTTTACACTTTTTTTCTAAAGCAAGCTAAAAGTAACAGCTGATAACTGACAGAAGAAAGAATGCAATTACAGAGTCACAAGCTGTGAAAATATTTGTCAACGCCGACTATATGAAAAATCCGATTATATATTTGGGCAACCCAATATATAATCAGATCCGTCAAGCCGCATCTCCATCTCCGGGCGGAAGTGAAGTGTGTATAAAGTTTGATAAGCGGAACCTAGTTTACTGAATCGTAGGGCTATATTTTTTGCCACGCATGGTTTAAGCTTGCAACTTTTGCCAAAGGCCCTCCTGCAGGTGTATAGGGCAATACCTACCATTGGATATGGAAAACAAGATATGGTCCGGTTCGGACCACAATTAAATTATATGTTGAAGACCTGTGTAAAATGTCAGCCAATTCAAATAAGGAGAGCGCCCTTTGGGGTCTCAAGAAGTAAAATAGAGAGATCGATTTATATGGAAGCTGTATCAGGTCATAGACCGATTCAGATCATAATAAAATCGTATGTTGATGGTCATGAGAGGATCTGTCGTACAAAATTTCGGGCAAATCGCATGATAATTGCGACCTCTAGAGTCTCAAGATATCAAGATCCCAGATTGGTTTATATGGCAGGTATATCAGGTTATGAACCGATTTGAACCTTATTTGGCACAGTTGTTGAAAGTCATAATAAAATACGTGATGCAAGATTTCAGCCAAATCGCATAGGAATTGCGCCCTCTAGAAGTTCAAGAAGTCAAGTCCCCAGATCGGTTTATATGACAGCTATATCAAGTTATGGACCATACTTGGCATAGTTGTTAGACATCATAACAAAATACTTCGTGCAAAATATCATTCCAATCGGATAAGAATTGCGCCCTTTAGAGGCTCAAGAAGTCAAGACCCCAGATCGGTTTATATGGCAGCTATATCAGGTTATTGACCGATTTGAACCATACATAGCACACTTGTTGAAAGTCATAGCGAAACACGTAGTGCAAAATTTCATTCCAATCGGATAAGAATTGTGCCCTCTAGTGGCTCAAGAAGTAAAGACCCCAGATCGGTTTATATGGCAGCTATATCAAGTTACTGACCGATTTGAACCATACATAGCACATTTGTTGAAAGTTGTAACAAAACACCTCATACAAGATTTCGGCTAAATCGGATAATAATTGCGCCCTCTAGTGGATCAAGAAGACAAGACCTCAGATCGGTCCATATGGCAGCTATATCAGGTTATGGACTGACTTGAACTATTCTTAACAAAGTTATTGAAAGTTATAACAAGACATGTCGTGCAAGATTTTAGCAAAATCGGATAAGAATTGCGCCCTCTAGTGGCTCAAGAAGTCAAGATCCAAGATCGGTTTATATGGCAGCTATATCAAAACATGGACCGATATGGCCTATTTACAATCCCATCCGACCTACACTTATAAGAAGTATTTGTGCAAAATTTCAAGCGGCTAGCTTTATTCCTTCGAAAGTTAGCGTGCTTTCGACAGACAGACGGACGGACAGACATGGCTAGTTCGACTTGAAATTTTATGACGATCATGGGGTCTCAGACGAATATTTCGAGTAGTTACAAACAGAATGACGTTATTAGTATATCCCCATCCTATGGTGAAGGGTATAAAAATATTTCAATAGAATTTTTTGTTTAAATTTAAATCTTATACATAAAATTCAATTTGTGTTTGTTTGTTGGTTCGGTCGGACTTTGTGCAGAATGGTCTGGAAGGAGACATAGACTATATAATTTTTTTACTATTGGGAGTGGGGGCGGACTCTCCCCCTTACCCTAAAAGTACTACCCAAAAATAAAAGTGGACCGATCGGGACAATATGGGATTCAAATGAAAGGTATTCAAGAGTAGAGTACGAATTTCATAATAAAAGTTGGGTCCAAGTACCTGTGGGGCCGCCCCAGCCCCTAAGCCCCTTAAAATAGGTTTTTTTTGACGATCATGACAGTATGGGACTCAAATGAAAAGGTATTCGGGAGTAGATTACGAATATGGTCAGTAAGTAGTATTAGGCTTTATAATTTATTGATAACGGAAGAGGGCGGACCCTTCACCGTTACCCCAAAATCTGAAGTGGACCATCTGAAGGACAATATGGCTATCGAATGAAAAGTATGCTGGAGGTGATAACGAATCTGGCATATAAATTCATGTCGAAGTATAAGGGGTCACCACACCCCCAAAATGGGCACATTAGCCAATCACAGATATAGACTGAAAAACGCCAGAACCGATTTTCTAGAAATTTTCGCATATTGTGTACTTTGGTTTGGAAGAAAACATAGGCTTCAAATTTTCGGTATCGGAAGGGGCACGGACCCTTCCCCATATGCCAAAAACACAACCCAAAATCAAAAGTGGACCGATCGGGACAATATAAGTATCAAATGAAAGGTATTGGAGAGCAGAATACGAATATTTATACGAATATACGAATATTAGTATTAAAATTTAAGTCTGCATACCCAGCATGTAGCTCCAACCCCAAAACTTCCCCAAACAGACATATTGGAAGTTAATTTCAATATGGGGCTCAAATGAAAGGTATTCGGGAGTAGATTTTGAATCTGGCATACAAAATCAGATTGAAGTATAGGGGGCCATGCCAACCCTCAAAAACGCCATTACACCCATTATGACTATATGATACCCGGCATAACCGATTTTCTTAAAATTTTACAGGTAGGGGGGCGGCCCCTCCCCCTTACCCCAAAAGTACTACCGCCATAAAATAAAAGTGGAACGATCGGGACAATATGGGATTCAAATGAAAGGTATTCAGAAGTAGTGTACGAATTTCATAGCAAAAATTGAGTGCAAGCAACTGGGGGCCGCCCCCACCCCCCCCCCCCCCCAAAACACCCTTAAATAGGTTAATTCGACGAGCATGACAATATGCGACTCAAATGAAAGGTATTCGGGAGTAGATTATGAATATAGTCAGGATGAAGGAATAGGCTTTATAATTTATTGATATCGCAAGTAGGAAGGAAACATAGACTAATAATTCTTATATATGGGGTGGTGGGGGACCCTTCCCCTTACCACAAAAACGCCATTCATATCCGAAAGTGGTCCGATGGGCACAATAAGGAAATCAAATGAAAGTTATTGGAGACCCGAAAACGAATATGGTATTAAAATTTGGGTCCAAGTACCTAGCGGGCCAACCCCCCAATCCCAAAACTGGTCTAAACAGATATATTCGAAGTTCATGTTAATATGGGACTCAAATGAAAAGTATAAGGCGGTAGATTACAAATATGACATAAAACATTAGATCCAAGCAATGGAAGGTCGCCCACCCTATATATAGCTATATAGTACTCAAATGAAAGATATTTAGGAGTAGACTACGAATATGACATTAAAATTTGCGTTCAAGTCTAGGTGGCGCTTTTCCTCCTAAAGATACTTTAAATGGTATTGGAGAGTAGAAAACGAATTTGATATCCAATTTTGGAGCCAAGTGTTTTGGGGTACGCCCTTAAGCAGCTCCTAAACTGAACTTCATTCTGGCTGGGAATAAAGAACGAATTTGATATGTATTTTCAGTGTTAAGTGCCGGTGGCCGCCCCAGCCCCAAAGCACCCTCCAAACGGTTCATATTTACCGGCAATGGCAATTGGGGCTCAAATTAAAGGGATTTAGAAGTGCAGCACGAAGGTGCCATTCCTCCCCTAATGAAAACATTACCCTAAGGAAGAACATTACCACCAAAAACCGAGAAGGGGCAATTTCTCACACATCAATGAGTGTTTACCGATTCAAGTTTAAACTCAATGATAAGGGACCTTTTTTATAGACGAGTCCGAACGACGTTCCGCAGTGCGACACCTCTTAGGGAAAAAATTTTAAATGACCATGCATGACATTGTATTTCGCAAATGTCGTCAACATTAAGAGGGCATAAGCACCGCTTTGTCCGATATTCTCCCCAGGATTCGAACGCGTTCAGCGTCATAGGCTACAATGGCACGAATTCGATATCCGCATTCAGGGCGAAGTGTCCCCATCCCAAAAAGACATTAGAGAGTTAAAGAAGGTGCAAGTATGTTAAGAAGATCAGTAACAAAATAATTCATGCTGAATTTTGTGCAGATCGGTTGAAAATTGTTGCTACTACGGCCATTTAAGTGCAAATCGGGCGATACATATATATGGGAGCTATATCTAAATTTGGACCGATTTTGATGAAATCTTGCGGATATGCTAAAATCAGTAACAAAATAGTCGGTGCCAAATGTTATGCAGATCGGTTGAAAATTGTAACTACTACGGCCATTTAAGTGCAAATCGGGCGATACATATATATGGGAGCTATATCTAAAGCTGAACCGATTTTGATGAAATCTTGCAAATATGGTAAAATCAGCAAGAAAACAATCCGTGCTAAATTTTGTGCACATCGTTTGAAAATTGTTGTTACTACGGCGATTTAAGTGCAAACCGGGCGATACATATATATGGGAGCTATATCTAAATCGGTTTTTACCAAAATCAACAGCGTTCGTCCTTGGGCTAAAAAAGTGCTACGTGCAAAATTTCGTGATGACTAGATAACAAATACAACCTGCACTTTGATTACAAGAATACTTGGACTCACAGACGGACATCGAATCAGAAAGTGATTCTGAGTCGATCGGTATACTTATCAATGGGTCTAGCTCTTATCCTTCTTATCGTTGCAAACAAATGCACAAACTTATTATACCCTGTACCACAGTGGTGGTATAGGGTATAATTAAATAAAAAGAGAAGCAATCAAGAAATAAAATTCATTTTGACAAATTTTGTTAACATTTTTTTTTGAATAGATAATTTTGTGAAAACTCTTCACTCTTTCCAATCGCAATATCTTCTCTCATTAAAGCTAAGTAAAATTTAAAAATTGTCAAATAAATTCATTACTGGCATCATAATACCATCATACCCCCAAAAAAATTCCCTTCAATCTACAATATTGGACATCTTAATGCAGGGTCAGATTTAAAATCCTTAATAATAGCCTGTATCGTTATAAAGACAGTTATACAGTTCCTCCTTTCCTCTTCTTCACTAACAAAAGAAAATCATTCCTTAAGACAATTGAATAAATCATTATGATTGATAGATGGATGAATGAATGCTGGGCATCAATAATTGGGGGGAGTGAGGTGGAGTGGAATGGTGGGGGGGGTCATCTATCGATGTTCAGTCTACAACAGTTCCTTATATTCATTTTAAATGGACTACGGATTGGACATCCTTCACAACAAATTAACTGCGATTTCATCAATTGTTTGTAATTCTTTTGGTGGAGGTTTGTGGGTATTTCCCCCCCCCCCCCCCCCCCCCCCCCTCTGCTTTGGCCTGTTTGTTTGCCTATTTGTCCATTTATCTCTGTGTGCATGTCGTGCGTTAAGATGTTTGTACATATTTGCATTTACATTATCACTGTTGGTTTGGGGTTGTTATTGTTGTTGCTTCTTTGTTACTGTTGTTCTTGTTGTTGTTGATTTATATGATTGTAATCGATTACATCATTAGTGTACTTAGATGGGTAATTGATGATTATTTAAGTTCAAGTTTAAATTTATTACCGAATAGTAACAATATTATTGTATCGACATAATTGTCTATTTTATCGTTGTTGTTGTTGTTGTTGTGGGCATATTTGCATTTGTGAATGTACACGTTATTCAAGTGCTTATTTAAACGTGCTGCCACAGAGGCGATTGAGGGTTGGTGGGGGCCTGATTAGCAAACGTAGAATACTGATGACAAAAAAACATTTTCTGGTACTTATAGCAGGATGTGTACCAATTTAAAAGATTTCTGTTCTTTTAACAGTTAGAACTAACATAGGGGCGTGGCATGAAATCAATTAGAGATTTTCTAAGTGACACGGAATTCTTGACATACACCCAGAGAAAAGTTGATACCAAACTTGTGCTCATTTCATAACCATACGGCATTGATAGTAATGTTGCACCGTGACCAACCTCAAATCTTTGTATTCAGCAATTGATACCATATCCATCGATTCCCAGAAATGCTTTTAGTGAATACACTAACACAGCATCGTTTTCCACACAATGGACGATCATGTTTTTGATGTAGAATGTCCTCGGAATTTGAATAATTTCGATTTTCACCGCTTTCGACTATTTGAACAGGTTCTTACGCACTCAAATTGTTTTAAAACATTTTATTTATTTGTTAAACAAACTTTTTGAGATGGGGACAATATTTTAAGTACAAAGCTCAACAACACTTCCGGCGCGATGACAAGAATACAAATGAGACGCTGTCAATTCAATACCAGAAATAGCCTCCTTTGTCTGGTATTGAATTTATTTATTTATGGATTTATTGTCTACACAACAAGATAATAATCTAAGACTCCGTTTCTTTATTCCTCTATCAGATGGGCAAATATCAGTCTCTCAAACAAATATCTGGGTTTCTCTTCCACAATAATCTTATGTAAAAATATTAATGATCTGGTATTTGGAAGATTGTTAAAACTAAGTCCAAATAGAGAATGTACATACTGTAAAACATGCTGATTCCTTTTTAAACCATACACATAACGGACTATGCTATTTAAAGCTACGTTCAATTTTCGGAGGCTCAAAGAATCACAATTCGAAAAAAGTTCATAAGCATATATCAAACCTGGAATTAGGAATGTTTTCGCCAGAAGAATTCGGATTTTTATGGGTGTAAAACTGCACAAAGCTTTGCATAAGTCTGCCCGGCTGCAATGTTAGCATGATCGGACCAGCTCAAAGAACTTTAAAAACTTTGCATTAGATACAAATTCTTCGCACTAGATGCAATATCAATCCTCTGACCATTAACGTAAATATCCGGTTGTCGCATGCTGAAATTCTTGTTTTTGTGAACAACCAAACATTTAGACTTACTTGGATTTAACAACAAACCGTTTGCAGTCCCCCAGTCATAAACGCGATGTAGGTCCGCGTTAAGTTTACTTATGCAGTCGTCTACATTGTCCACAAAGCCGCTTTGAAAAATCTGCACCTCATCATACTTCATAATCTGACCGTGTGCTAGTTGACGAGGCAAGTCGTTCGCATATAATGAAAATAAAAGTGGACCTAAAATCGAGCCTTGGGGAATCCCCTTAGGTACGAACAAGGGGTTAGATAATATATTCCCTGCGAATACAGACTGCCGTCTATCGCTCATGTACGACATAATCAGACTCGTTGCCGTTGATGTGAAGTTAAAAAATTCCGTAGTTTCATGCACAAATTCAGGTGATCAACCGTGTCGAAAGCTTTGGAGTGATCCAAAAGAACCAGAAAGCCAATTTTATTGTCATCAATGTCATTTCTGATCGATTCAGCCACTTTAACCAAGGCAATAATGCAACTATGATCTGAACGGAAGCCGGACTGTCTTTCTGACAACAGGGACTCTTGGTGAAGATATACCGACATCTGTCCATGAAGAATTTTCCCGAAAACCTTAGAGAGGTAGCATAGAATTGATATCGGCCGATAATCAACGTTGGATTTGGGAATGGGGATAATCTTTGCATGCTTCCAAATATTGGGATACACACTGGAGCTCAAAATTGTAGTAAACACGTACATAAAGTACGGTACAAATCTACGTACGTACAAATATCGGATCAACTCCGTTCAAACCAATTGCATTTGACTTAACACGGACAAAACTCTCATAAACTTCCTCATGGCTAACACATCTAAACTCAAAAGGACCCATCATCATCACTGTAAAATTGCGTGTCCGTTTGTATATCGGGTATGCTTACAAAGGTCCTGTTGAGTTCATCTAGATCCCCATGGTATCGAGTGTTTGACTTGGGTTTACCCATTCCGATGTCATGTATCACCTTCCACTTACTCTTCGAGCCCACTGCGCAATCTTGAATAATAATACATCATTTTAGCCGCATTAATAAAGCTGTTAACGGTCCACAATTGATACCAAATGGTATTAAAAACCTTTGATAATGACGCAAACAAAATAATACCAGGCGGTGTGTGTTTGATGCGACATTCGCCAAGTGCGGTGGAAATCGGTCTAAAGCCTGATATAGCTCCCATATAATAAGGCTTAAATTCTGCATGATTGTTCTGTAATGTCATGACTTATTACAACTGTGCCAAACACGATCTATAACCTGATAAAGCTCCCATATAAACCGCCTTCCCGATTTGACATCTTGAACCCTTGGATGCCGCAATTTTTTGCGATCACACTGAAAATTCGCTGGGAGTGTTTCTTCATGACATCAAAAAACTGTGCCAAGAACGGTCCCCTGTCATCCCTGGGGATTAATTACATCTGGGAACCGCTTTCGCATTACTTTCGAGGTAGACCCCATATTTGGTGATTATCCATATTACCTTCGTTATGTCTGCATCCAGACCTCCGCGTTTATATTCTACGCCCCTGCGTTGAGGTCTATCTTCTTCCATCTCTACGCCCCTGCGTTGAGGTCCATCTCCTTCCAACATCCTATGGACTATTTTCGTGGGCGAAACATCCACCTTCCTCAATGAAAGCGTTCTGGAGCGGTGGCTTTATAAGTCGCTCCATAACTTTGCCAGCCGTATCCAGCATACAGAGTAGCCTGTATGAGGATGGAGATGCTGGATCTCTTTTGTCCTTGCTTATTAGCACCAGCTTCAGTCTTCACCATACTTCCGAAAAAACCACATTCAAATAGGCACCGGTTACACATTCATGAAAGAAATTCCGGTATTCCGGTCGGGTCTGGGGCCTTTTCTGCTTTGCAGGCTGCGGGCTGCATTCCTTAGCTTGTCTATTGAAAACGTGCTTATGTTGTAAGTGGGCTCTTCATAAACTTTACTTTCTCTACGGTCGTGTCGGTGGAAGAATGTGTGGACTTTGTTTTTCATTGTTCTTCCGTCCACCACCGCTTTTGTGTTCCGCGTGCTGAGTTTTTCTCTAACAATTTTTCCCTAAGGGTTTCGGTTTAAGTCTTCTCTTAATTCCTCCCACTTTTCTTTTTTGCTCCTATCTATTACGACGGCGGGAACCTTTTTTGCTTCTGCGGAGAGCTCTCGTGTATCTGCGTCATAGTTTTATGCAGTTGCTCAGCTATAACGTCATTACACCAGTGTGCTGCGGTTCTATTTCCCCTCGACCTTTTGAGTCTTGGCATGGATTTCTTGCATCCGACCTCTATGATGCCCATCACTCGTTTCACTGTCGACAGAACGTCTAGTGCATGCTCTGACCGCTGGGTTTGCCAATTAATTTCCACTAGGAGTTTCGAGAGGTCGAGCTTGTTCACGTTCCACTTTCGTGTACATGTGCTCCTTCCCTCATTAGATGTGTCCCTTCCAGTATTAAAGGAAAACATAATATGCTGATGATCGATTGCTGTGTAAGTTTCTAGTACACTCCATCTTTCTGTTGATTTCCTCGGACGCAAAGTTGATGTGGGCACGTTTCCACTGTTTACAACGAGTAAATCAGATCTTGTGGCCATGTCTAGGATTCGTTTCCTCTTGAGTTGGTCGTTGGCATTCCCCATTCTACCACTCGAGAGATCAAATCACCAGCTATTATGTAATGTCCGTCTAGTTTTTTTATTGTATCTTCGGTCTCATCAAGTTGTTCTTCGAAGGCGTCTATACTGTAACTAGGGCTTACATTAAAAGAACTATTTTCGTACTATGGATGATTTTGATCGTTGTAGTAATGAAATCTAACGTTAATATTGAACTAACGTAAAATTTCATTAATGTAATGAAACCTGTGTTACAACCAGGATTATTGTTGTTAATATCATGAATTCAATCATTATATTTACGAAACAAAGTGACCACTGATCATTGTTTTAACGATCAAATTTGTTTAACAAAATTGGTTTACATTGCATTCACGAAATGTTACTCGTTGTAATAATTACATAGAATTGTTGCATTAATGAAATCCAATCGTTGTATTAATGAACAATATTGTTCAATTTACGAAAATGTAATCGTTGTAATGATGATCAAAGATTATAGTATTGATGATTCGATTCACTAGGGGTGAGATAGCAGGCAAAAAACGTGAAGTGATCAAGCTGCATCCACATGTGTATGTCCTTTATTTACAATTGGTGTATATTAAATAAATAACATTAAAATATGACTAATAGTGAAATGTTCAGTATGAACATAGGGCATTAACAAGCTCCTTTTATCTAGCGCTATCGTTGGCCAAAGCCAAAGATTCCACGATATATGGGTTGCTTCCAATTCTCGTTTAGTATCCCCACCCAGGTGTATCAGTTTCTTTTTCCACTGCTTACTGGTGAGATGCTATTGCGGTGTGGAATCCAGATATCAGCTGCATTGTTGGAATTCTAAAGCCAGGGTCATTGATTTTTTCCTCCATATTGATCGCTTATAACTATGATGTCAGCACGTTGTTCTGCGACTATTTGCGGTAGGAGATCATAAGTGTCCTTACTTATTCTTATTCTTATCATGCATGCTGTGTTCCATCTTTACATCTTCTTGAACCAGAAAGGCTCCGAAGTTTAGAGCACTCTTTCATCTTGTGTCCACTCTTGCCGTATCATAAGTGTCCTTACTCATGTGCATGTTGGCCTGTAGTATTCTTAACATGCATGCTGTGTTCCTTCTTTATATCTTCCTGAACCAGAAAAGCTCCGAAGTTTAGTGCACTCTTTCATCTTGTGTCCACTCTTGCCGTATTTTATGCCTAGCCCCATGCTTTTTCTCTCGGATCCTTTGTATTCCCACTGTAGATGTCCAGCTCCAAAGCACCTGAAGCAGAAGCAGCGATTTCTCTCATTCCGATATTGCAGCCTACAGTTCGTCTTTCTATTCCATTATGACGGTAAGGTCACAATAGGTTATACAGTGTAAGGAGGAGATTGACGCCTAGTTAGAGTCAGAGATCAAAAGATCTACATCTTTTGGGAGCTGGCATAAAGCGGGGTAAGCAAACATGAAGGGGCCTGGCTATATGGACCAGATGACTTACATGGATAAACTTGGTGAATGCAAAGCCTTTAAAGTCAACGCACTGTTAAGGTACATGAAGCACTGTAGAGCAGTACAGCGGTGGGAAGGACGATGCAAGTGTTGTGGGGGATCCAGTTTGGGACAAAATGTGGAGAGTGAAAGTCTAAGGAAAATCAGTTTGACTTTTGATATGATAACGGTTCTCGGTTGTATTTTTGAAAATAGGTGTGTAGGGCATGTTAGCGTGTGTAGGGCATGTTCGGACTTTAAAGCATTTCCTATGCCTTTACTCGACTTTTGTGACTTACAGTTTTGAGCACTTAGTTAAACCGACATAGGGCATTTTGCACCTACTGTCTGCCTACATCTGTGATTCTTCTTGTATTCTTCAATTTGTGACACCTCCATCTCAGTTTCTTACACAAAATATTGACTTTATCAAATATTGAAATCGTACTGTTGAGGAAACGAAACTCACTTGCTTGACAGCATGCATGGTTCTTGTGGAAAAGACGACATTGGACTTTCGAGACTAACATATAGGCAAGGGTACGATACCAGTTTTGGACGGACTAACGAGTCTATCATCCATCTTCATATGAAACTTCGTCTTACTCCTCAACTTAGTCTTGCTCTTCAGTCTAGTCCAGTCGAATGTTGTCTTTAAGATCTGTTTGATCTTTCTGCATAGCTGATAGAGGTTCCTGAAGAGAACATCAGAAAAAACTTTCCGTGCTGGCGAAACTATCACCTAGTTAACAACCATTTTAAATTTCTCTATTAAGAAGTGTCAAGCCTTGGGACTGGACAACAAAACGAAGGTCCCTTATCATTGGGCTAAAACTTGTATCGAACAGTACTCATTTGAAACGGGTTCATGCCCCATAAAGGTATTAAACATCATCTGCGTAGCAGACAGGTTGAAATTCCTTTTCAGTAATTTTCCATTCATGGTGGTCACCATTAGGAGCGTCCAATGTTTTGATATGCGTTTCTTTGTATTGAACATAGGTTCGCTACTACGTGAATAATTTGATTTCGTGATAATAGGTGAGTTCACGAAGATTTTATAACCAAGGAAATATTTGTCATACATTTCACTCTTCGCATGGTTTCTTATTGTAGGCAGAGAAACTAAAGGGTTGTTAATTTTGAAGGGCCGATGTTGATTTTGAATAACTTTAACACAATGCTCTATTGCATATCTTTCCACGATTGGAATTGAGTTGGTATAAAATTGAGAAATGGTTAATGATATACAGAAAAACTTGTCGTTAAGGTGTGGTTCACATTCAACATTTGCCCATACAATTTAACCACGCCGGGCCGAATCTTAAGCACTCACCACCATGAATTCTGCCAGAAATTTGTACAGATTAAGTTAAAGGACATAATTTTACGGCAAGTACCAAATGTCTGCACAACCAGGCAAAAACTAAAGCATCTAGGAACCGAACAAGAATAATCGTGAGATGGCTTTATATGGGAGCTATATCATATAGACCGATTTGAATCATACTTTCCACAGTTCTTGGAAGTCATAACAGAATACCAGGTACAAAATGTTAGCCAAATCGGACAAATATTGCGGCTATCAGGTTATAGACCGCTTTAGACCGTACTTGGCAGTTTTTGGATGTCGCAACTGAAAATTGCCTGCAAAATTTCAGCCAAATGGGATAAAATTTCGACTTCAGTGGGATCAAGATGTCAAATCGGAAGAACTATTTATATGGGAAATATATCAGGTTATAGATTTTAATTTCAAACCGGATCAAAATAGCGGGTTGTAAGTGGTTAAGAAGTCAAATCGGGAGATCGGTTTATATGGGGGCTTTAACCAAATCTGAACCGATAAGGACCGGCGGACATGGTTGAATCAGCTGAAAATGTCGAAACATAACGAATGAATACTCTTTAATTCGAGATGTAATACTTCAATATTTCGAGGTGTAATGAACAAAATGACTAAATAAGTATACCGCCATTCTATGGTGGTTAGTATAAAACAGGAAGCGTTGCGCTTTGTTGAAGGCACCGTGGCGCAGATGTTAGCGTGAACATCAACAAAATTTTCAGCTGTGGTGCCTATATTTGTAAGGTATCCTGCCATGTTAAAACTTTTCTACCAAGTGTTGTCACTATGCGGCATGACGTTCGTACTCGGCATTAAAGAGGAAGCCCTTTTACTTTGTGCTTAAACTCTAATCGAACTGCACCCATTGATATGAGAGAAGTATCCCCTGTTCGTTAATGGAATGTTCATAGGAAATTTAGTTTTTAGTTGAGTTGGGATTTGTTTGTCATAGCCTCTACCACAGGATGGGGGTATAGTAACTTCGTCATTCCATTTCTAACATATCGATATATTGGTCTAATACCACATAAAGTATATATATTCTAGCTCGCCATAACATATGAAGTCGACCTAGCTATGCCCATCCGTCTGTCTGCGGAAAACTCAATAACCTTCGAGATAATAAAGCTAGGCGGTTGAAATTTTGCACAAATACTTCTTATTAGAGTAGGTCGGTTGGGATCGTAAAAGAGCCATATCGGTCCATGTTTTGATATAGCTCCCATATAAACCGATCTGCCGATTTGACTTTATGACTTTCATGACCTCTTACACAATTTGGCTGAAATTTTGTGCTTCTTCTATGACCTTTAACATTACAGCTCCCATACAAACTCATCTCGCGATTTTAGTCCTTGGCCCTCTAGAGGGCGTAATTCTTATCAGATTCGGCTGAAATTTTGCACAATAACTTCAATTATGGTCTCTAACATCCAAACTAAGTATAGCCTAAATAGCTCCAAAATCTGATTATGCTCCAATACCATAGCAATTCGTATAAATAATCTTTTGTTGGCTTATTAAGAGATATCGGGCCAAGAACTTGTCAAATGCGACTTATGGTGAAGGGAGTATAAAATTAGGCTCGGTACGCTTTTACTTGTTTGTCCGAGAAGACTCAAAAACGGCTAAACCGATTTGCATGAAACGTTCACAGATGGTAGAGTTTGGCTCCCGATGAAAACAGGGTACCTTCTCCCAAAACCCACAATAATTGCCACATCTCTGATATGGGTGCATCGATTTAAGCGAAATTGCGTATACACCTTTTAGTAAAACAAGTTCAGCTGGGCCGAACTTTGAATACCCACCAACTAGGGTAAACCAACTTTCGTCATAATCCGGAGAATAATGCATAATTTATGCACCCAAGCAGCTATTCAAAATATGGTGCCATTTGGACCAAATTCGGCACGAAGATTGCGTTGTCTAATAAATACAAGTCACTGTTCTATTTTGTAGATCAAAATATTGATCTTTTGGCAGCCTTATCCATATATAGACCAATCTGAAGATTATGAGTGAGTCTTCAAAAGGAACCACATTCGAGTATTACTTTATAAACTTCATACCAAATAACAGCTACGAATAGACCTATTGTCATACCGTTTACACAGAGTGATATCGACAAATGTTTGCATTACGGTGTGGTTAGCATGAGTGGTGGAGGTCGGTCTCGCAAACACACACACACACACACACACACACCTACACCGTAGGCGTTTGCTTGGTGCTGTGATTTACATACAATTGTCGGCATTTCGTGTTGTATTTGACTGAGGCCGTAAATTCTTTGCTCGCCGTGTGCTGCTGTTATTGTTCCGAATCTCAAATTTGTTTGTTTTCATTTCACTTCATTCAATTTCATCGTTTTTTTTTTTGCAGCTTGTTAGCTATCGTGTTTTTGGCGAAGTATAGTAGCAGTAGTAGTTGTTCTTGTTGCTGTTTTATTTTCTTTTCTTGTTTATTTATCCCTTAACGCTTGGCTGCTTAACGTGTTGTAGCTGGCTTGAAGGTGGTGGTGATGGCAGTGCTGCCACTCAACGACTCCACTCCAGCAGCGGCACTTTGCCGCTGATATGCACTGCCAACGCTAAAAGCCTACCAACCTGCCGATCATCATCCAGCTACCTGTGGGCCCAGCTTTTAATTGAAAAGTCAATTCCGCAATGAAGCGGCAGCAACAGTCGCAGAGCGAAAGAAGAACACCGCAAATTGATTTGTTAGCATTTCTGAGGAAATGAACGAATTGTTTCCTACATTCCGACCGACAGACCCACAACCGTAAGGTTAAAGTCAAAGATTCCCAGATAATTAACAAGTCAATACCGTTAAAGTGGCCAATGGGTATATTTTTTTCCTCCACATTTTTGGCTGTTGCTGACGGAGGGAAGGGGGAACAGAAGAAGAAAGGCCATTGAATTGTTCGCAGCGATGGCAATAGATAAGGGAAAATAAATTTGAATTGGTTCAAATAAAGCGAAATCGATTGATGGCCACAATTTGATAAAAAGGAGTGAATGGCTTTGAATTTCGAGATGAGTTTCTTTTATCTAAGCCAAAGGCAATTTAAGATTGTGTAAGAATGAATTAATGGGGAATATTGCAATATATTGGGTTGCCCAAAAAGTAATTGCGGATTTTTTAAAAGAAAGTAAATGCATTTTTAATAAAACTTAGAATGAACTTTAATCAAATATACTTTTTTACACTTTTTTTCTAAAGCAAGTTAAAAGTAACAGCTGATAACTGACAGAAGAAAGAATGCAATTACAGAGTCACAAGCTGTGAAAAAATTTGTCAACGCCGACTATATGAAAAATCCGCAATTACTTTTTGGGCAACCCAATAGTAGGAAAAAACATATTACCGGATCAAAAATATTCATGCAAAAATGTTGCAATAGAACAATTAAAAGCTTTCTAAGTTCGGTCGGGCCGAATCTTAGAGACCCACCACGATTGATTCTGCTAAAAGTGTCCATGAAGGATTTGGACCGTACGTGACACCATTGTTGAAAGTCGTAACAGAACACTACGTACAAAATGTCAGCCTTATCTGATAATAATTAAGGCTTCCAGGGGATTGAGATTTACAATCAGGAGATCGGTTTATATTGAAGCTATATCAGGTTATAGACCGATTTTGACCGTATTTGGCACAGTTGTTGGACGACATAACAGAACCCCTTCGTGCAAAATGTCAGCTCAATCGGATAAAAACTGCAGGATTTAGGGGATCAAGATGGGAGATTGGTTTGTATGGGAGCTATATCAGGTTATAGACCTATTTAGACCATATTTGGTAGATTGTTGGATGTCGTAACGGAACACTCTGAGCAAAAATTTAACCTAGGAGCTACTTTATATGGGAAGTACAATATATCCAAATCTGAACCAATATGGCCCATTTGCAATCCCCATCGACCTACATCAAAAAGTATCTGTGCAAAATTTCGTGCTCTACAAGTTCGACTGCTTTGGTGTTTTCCACAGACAGACGGACATGGCTAAATCGATTAAGAATGCCATTGGGACAAAGCGGCCTACTTTGTTTCTTGTCCCTGAATTAATTAAAACACACCGAGTCTTGTTGAGTCATTATGATTGATCGAATGTTTTGCGGTGAGGTGGTCCAGACTAAATATATCACATTCGCAGTCAACAACTTCATATAATCTTTTGAACCCTATACTGTTGTGATTGGGGCGTGTATACGAGTCGTCGTGCACAAATTACAATGTCGCACTCCACTCAAAACTATCTATCACGTATTCCCCCACTGTCTTAATAGGTCAATTAACACATTTTATACCCTTTAAGAAGGTAAAGCGCCACCTAGATAATTGGACACACTCGTAATCTACTCCCATATACCTTTTTTTCAATCCCACATAGCCATGGTCGGCTAATATGCCCATTTGGTGTGTTTTTGGGGTTGGGGAGACCCCCAATTACTTGGACCCTATTTTTTTTTTTGTCATATTCGTAATAAACTCCCAAATACCTTTCATTTGAGTCACATATTGATATGTACATCCAATATGTCTGTTTGGGCGAGTTTTGGGGTTGGGGTACCATATTCGTATTCTGCTCTCCGATACCTTTTATTTGATACCCATATCGTCCATATCAGTCCACTTTTGATTTTGAGCTAATAGCTTTCAGTTGAGTCCCATATGATCATGATCTGGGGTACCCCTCTAGGTACTTGGACCCAACTTTTGATATCAAATTTGTATTATACTCTATAATGCCTTTCATTTGAGTCCCATACTGTCCCGAGCGTTCTTTTATTTTGGGTGGTACTTTTGGCGTAAGGGGGAGAGTCCGTCAACCTTGCGATATCAAAAAATTATATGGCCTATTGCTCCTTATTCGTTTCGGTTACGGCGGTGCCGAGGTAGATAAAGTTACTGACTGTCTCAAAGTTGTGGTTCACAACTTTCTCCATTTTCTTTATCTGTTCGGTAGTGCTAGGCTTTTTGGGAGTTGAAACCATCCATTTCGTCTTATCTCCATTTACTGCCAGATCCATTTTCACTGACTCTCTTTCGATTCTTTCAAAGGCTGCAGTTACTACTTCCGTTGACCGACCTATGATATCGATGTCGTCGGCATAGGCGAGAAGCATGTGTTCTCTTGTGATTAGGGTGCCATATCTATTCACATCTGTATCTCGTATAATCTTCTCCAGCAGGATGTCAAAGAGATCACACGATAGGCTGTCTCCTTGTCTGAAACCTTGTTTGGTATTAAATGGTTCGGAAAGATTCTTTCCTATTTTTACTGAGGAACGCGTATCAGTAAGTGTCATCCTGCAGAATCTTATTAATTTTGCAGGGATACCAAACTCAGACATGGCTTGAAATACCTTTGAACGTAAAGGAGTATCGAAGGCGGCTTTGCAATCAACAAAGAGATGGTAGGTGTTGATTTGTCCTTCTCGGATCTTTTCCAGGATTTGGCGCAGTGTGTGCCAAATTATCTCTTTAGGTTTTAATCTTTCACACGGTACGCTCGAGAGTTTCTTGTATGCGATGGAGAGGAGACTTATTCCTCTGTACTTGGCACATTCCGTCTTGTCTCCTCTCTTATGTACGGGACATAGCGTTCTTCTAGCCAGATGGCGCAGATAAGCTGATGCATACGCCTTATCAGCGTGTCGCCTCCGGTCTTAAATAGTTCGGCGGGTAACCCGTCGGCTCCTGCTGCCTTGTTGTTCTTTAGTCGGGTCACTGCTACTTGAACCTCATTCTGACTAGGAGGTAAAAATTCTATACCGTCATCAGGGATTGCTTCTGCGGTATCCTCTTCGCCACCAACGTCGGACACTAGCAGTTGGGTAAGATATTCTTTCCATATCCTCAGCATGTTATCTGTGTCAGTTACCAGATTTCCTTCTTTGTCTCTGCAGGAGGATGTGCCTGCACCAAAGCCATCGGTTTGATGTTTAATTCTTTGGTAGAATTTCCGGACTTCATTCTGACTCTCCGGTACATCTCAATTCGCTCACGTTCACGTCTTTACATTTCCTTTTTCTTTCTGCGGAATAGATGTTTCTCCTCTCTCCTTTTCTCCCGATACTTCTCCTTCATCTGGCACGTTGCTACTGATTGCAGGGTTGTTCTATATTCCGCATTCTTGGCTTCAGTAGCATCTCGACACTCTTAGTCGTACCATGGGTTTTTTGGAGGAGGCTTTCGGTACCCAAGTACGGATTTCGCGGCATTTTCCATGGAGTGGGCAATAGTTTGCCACTGCGCCATTATATCATCGGAACAAGGAGTGCTTTCATCAAACAGTTGGGTCAGTCGAGTGGAGTATGCCGCTGCCATTTGTTGTTATACCCTTCACCATAAGATGGGGGGTATACTAATTTCGTCATTCTGTTTGTAACTACTCGAAATATTCGTCTGAGACCCCATAAAGTATATATATTCTTGATCGTCGTGAAATTTTGTGTCGATCTAGCCATGTCCGTCCGTCTGTCCGTCCGTCCGTCCGTCCGTCTGTCTGTCGAAAGCACGCTAACTTCCGAAGGAGTAAAGCTAGCCGCTTGAAATTTTGCACAAATACTTCTTATTAGTGTAGGTCGGTTGGTATTGTAAATGGGCCATATCGGTCCATGTTTTGATATAGCTGCCATATAAACCGATCTTGGGTCTTGACTTCTTGAGCCTCTAGAGTGCGCATTTCTTATCCGATTGGAATGAAATTTTGCACGACGTGTTTTGTTATGATATCCAACAACTGTGCCAAGTATGGTTCAAATCGGTCTATAACCTGAAATAGCTGCCATATAAACCGATCTTGGGTCTTGATTTCTTGAGCCTCTAGCGTGCGCAATTCTTATCCGAATGGAATGGAATTTCGCACGACGTGTTTTGTTATGATACCCAACAACTGTGCCAAGTATGGTTTTAATCGGTCCATAACTTGACATAGCTGCCATATAAACCGATCTTGGGTCTTGACTTCTTGAGCCTCTAGAGGGCGCAATTCTTATCCGAATGGAATGGAATTTCGCACGACGTGTTTTGTTATGATACCCAACAACTGTGCCAAGTATGGTTTTAATCGGTCCATAACTTGACATAGCTGCCATATAAACCGATCTTGGGTCTTGACTTCTTGAGCATCTAGAGGGCACAATTCTTATCCGATTTGAATGAATTTTTGCACCAAGTATTTCGTTATGATATCCAACAACTGTGCCAAGTACGGTTCAAATCGGTTTATAACCTGATATAGCTGCCATATAAACCGATCTGGGATCTTGACTTCTTGACCCCTAGAAGTCGCAATTATTATCCGATATGCCTGAAATTTTGTACGACGGATCCTCTCATGACCATCAACAAACGTGTTTATTATGGTCTGAATCGGTCTATAGCCCGATACAGATCCCATATAAATCGTTCTCTCTA
Source organism: Stomoxys calcitrans (assembly GCF_963082655.1). NCBI lineage: Eukaryota > Metazoa > Arthropoda > Insecta > Diptera > Muscidae > Stomoxys > Stomoxys calcitrans. The sequence continues at coordinate 88,805,378 of NC_081553.1, forward strand.
TTTTATTTCGTGAGCTCCAATGGGCGCAATTCTTATACGAATTGGCTGAAATTTTACACAGGTCTCCAACATATAATTTATTTGTGGTCCGAACCGGACCATATCATGATATCGTTTTAATAGCAGAGCAACTCTTTTCTTATATCCTTTTTTGCCTAAGAAGAGATGCCGGGAAAAGAACTCGACAAATGCGATCCATGGTGGAGGGTATATAAGATTCGGCCCGGCCGAACTTAGCACGCTTTTACTTGTTTTACTTACTTTCCTCGCCATGTTCAAACGGGTGCAAACCATTGCTGCAACAAGCTAATGATCCCAATCTACATTCGCTCCACGGATCGATCGTACATCTAACACGCTGCATGAATGCCTTCCATTTAGCACCACGTGATCAATTTGGTTTCTCGTGTTTTGATCGGTTGACAGCCATATGGCTTTGGGAATATTTTTATGTTGAAATCTGGTGCTACCAACTACCATGTTTTTTGCTGATGTTGAAGAGTTGGGCTTTTATGCGGATTGTGGCTAGCCTCTCATCCACCGGAGTAAAGCTGGAGACAAGTTCTTTCAGTCTTCGACTTACCACAAATCCACAGCCAAACTCATGCCTCGTGTTATGGCAGCTAAAGTATAGTTCGTCACAGTTGGGTGTTGAAGTGACGACATTCCCAGTCCATCGCACTTCCTGTAAGGCGGTAATATCTGCCTTGTACTTCTCTAATACTTCCCCCACGCGTATTCTGCACCTTCTCTATAAAGGGTGCGGACATTCCAGGTGCAGAACCGCAAATCATGGTCGTTTGCGTGAGTCGTCAACGTTGGGGTTCCTTTTTGCTATTCCTTTGTTTCTCATAGTAGTTTTCATAGTTTTCCGGGGGTGGGTTACTCGCCCAGCGCCCCAACCGCATGGGTTTTGTGGAATTGCACATGTATCCCTCGTTCTTATGAAATATTCACAATAATAATTTCACAAGTTCTTGAATATCGTCTGATTTCTTACAAAACATTCACATATTAATCATTACTTGCAATCATCGCCCATTGAGTCGCACTTGAACCGATTTTAATGCCTGGTTTGCTCGTTTATTTTATGTTCTCACATTAAATTAAGAGAATTTTAGTGGCAGTTAACTCCGAGGTGGGCCACTTACCCTTAACACTTAAATCTACACCCACACCCACATGTACATATGTAAATTCCCATTGATGAATTAATAATGATGTATTAAAAGTTTATTAAATGCCGAAGCATTTATGAGAGAAAATAAGAGACTGCATGTGGGGAAAAGGCAGAACAAGAGAGTGTGTGTGAACAGTCAGCCAGCCAGCCATTCAGAGACCTACAGACCCAATGACGACGTTTGTTAATCAAACATTTTTGTTTTAATTTTATTTTTTACCTGTGATGCTGAATCTCGTTGCTGTCGCCGCTTGAGTTGAAGTTGGTGTTGGTGGTTTTAGCGGTGTCGAATGGATTTCGGTAGGTAGCGCCACCACTTGTTTGTACACACATACATACAAATAAGCACTTAAGCTTATTTTAATGAAATCGGCGATATTATCGAACATTGAAGAAAATTGATTAATTAAAGGTAAAACCAAAGGCAAAATGTATGCTTAAATTTTCTTTTTTGCTGACAATAATGCCATATCAACGATTTAATCTATGGTGTATGTAGAGAATGATTGGGGGCTATATGAGAAGTGATTGTAAGGTGATTGAAATGTAACATAAATGGATTAAAAATATGAACTCATATAACATGCAAGGAAGATTTTCATTTCTTCTTTGTCGAGGTTTTTCCAGACCAAGAAACATGCGAATCTTAATTGTGTAAGAATGAATTTAATTTTAACTACAAGTAAAAATGTGCTAAGTTGGGCCGGGCCGAATCTTATATACCCTTCACCATGGATCGCATTTGTCGAGTTCTTTTCCCGGTATTCCTTTTTAGGGCAAACAAAGGATAAAAGAAAAGAATTGCTATGGTATTAGAGCTAGCTAGCCACCGTAGCGCAGAGGTTATTATGTCCGCCTATGACGCTGAACGCCTGGGTTCGAATCCTGCCAAGACCATCAGAAAAAATTTTCAGTGGTGGTTTTCCCCGCCTAATGCTGGCGACATTTGTGAGGTACTATGCCATGTAAAACTTCTCTCCAAAGAGGTGTCGCACTGCGGCACCCCGTTCGGACTAGGCTATAAAAAGGAGGCCCCTTACCATTGAGCTTAAACTTAAATCGGACTGCACTCATTGATATGTGAGAAGTTTGCCCCTGTTCCTTAATAGAATGTTCATGGGCAAAATTTGCAAATTTACAGCTATATCAAGATATGTTCCGATTCAGACCATAATTGAATGGAATGCTAAAGACCATTGTAGAAGTCATAGTGTAAATAAATTTCAGCCAATTCGAATGAGAAATGCGCCCTCTAGTGGCTCAATAAGCAAAATAGGGAGATGGGTTTATATGGGAGCTGTATCAGGTTAAGACCAATTCAGAAGATATTTGACACGTATATTGAAGGTCATGAGAGAAGCCTTTGTACAAAATTTCAGCCAAATCGGATAATAATTACGCCCTCTAGAGGCTCAAGAAGTCAAGATCCCAGATCGGTTTATATGGCAGCTCTATCAGGCTATCGACCGAATTAAACTATATTTGACACAGTTGTTGAAAATCAAAACAAAGCAGGTCATGCAAAATTTCAGCTAAATGGGATAAAAGTTGCGCCCTCTATAGGCTCAAGAGGTCAAGATTCAAGATCGGTTTTTATAGCAGCTATATGAGGTTATGGACCGATTTGAATCATACTCAGCACAGTTGTTGGAAAATAGGACATGCAAAATTTCAGCCAAATCGGATAAGGATTGCCCCCTTTAGTGGGTCAAGAAGTCAAGATACAAGATAGGTTTATATTTCAGCTATATTAAAACTTGGACCGATTTGGCCCATTTACAATTCCAACTGACCTATACTAATAAGAAGTATTTGTGCAAAATTTCAAGCGCTTAGCTTTACTCCTTCGAAAGTTAGCGTGCTTTCGACGGACAGACGGACGGACGGACATGGCTAGATCGACTTAAAATTTCATGACGATCAAGAATATATGCACTTTATGAGGTCCTAGTCGAATATTTCGAGTAATTACAAACAGAATGACAAAATTAGTATACCCCCATTCTATGTTGGAGGGTAGGGTAGTATAATAATGGAACTCTTAAAACTTTGCATAAAAGAGTTCTTAAGTTGTTTTAATAGGATACACAATTAATCTGTTGCAGAATTTATCGCAGTTCAGGTGCTGTAATGCATGCCATTGAGGTTTTCGTATAAGAAGTAAAGAATCTTGAGTGTGTGTGTGTGAGTTTATGCTACTGCAGTCATTGTTGCATACACACACAAATACGCAACGTTAACTTCACAGAGGTGAAAAATGTGGATCAGTTAACAATAGGTGAAATGAGAACATTATTAAAACATACATCGAAGGCTAGCATGTCCGCCTATAACACCGAGCGGGTGAGTTTAAACCCTGGCGTGAATATGAGAAAAATTTCAGCGCTGAATATCGCCTTACTAATGCTGGCTACATTAGTGAGGTATCCTGCGATGCTAAAACTTCTCTACCAAGTGGTGTTGCTATGAGGCAAGCCGTTCAGACTAGACATAACAAGTAAAAGCGTGCTAAGTTCGACCGGGCCGAATCTTGGGAACCCACCACCATGGATTCTGCAACAAATTTATCTTTCGTACATAAAATTAAATTTGTGTTCGTTTGTTCCGTATAGACTCAAAAACGGCTGAACCGATTACCTTGAAATATTCACAGATTGTGTAGGTTGGTCTGGAAGGAAACATAGGCTATATAATTTGTTGTTATCTCGAGGGGGGCGGAGCCTCCCCCTTACCCCAAAAGTATTACCCAAAATTAAAAGTGAACCGACCGGGACACTATGGAATTCAAATGAAAGGTATTCAAGAGTAGAGTACGAATTTCATAATAAAAGTTGGGTCCAAGTACCTGGTGGGCCGCCCCAGCTCCAAAATCCCTTAAAATAGGTTTTGTTTGAAGATCATGACAATATGGGACTCCAATGAAAGGTATTCGGGAGTTGATTACGAATATGGTCAGGAATTGGGAATAGACTTTATAATTTATTAATAACGGAAGGGGAAGGACCCTCCACCGAAACCCAAAAAAAAACCAACCAAAATCAAAAATGGACCGGTAAGGACAATATGGGCATCAAATGAAAAGTATGCGGGAGTAGATAACGAATCTGGCATACAAATTCATGTCAAACTAGAGGGAGTCACCCCACCCCCACAAAAACACTTAAAATGGGCACATTAGCCAATCACGGATACATGGGACTCGGTTGGTTTGTTTCGTATAGACTGAAAAACGGCAGAACCGATTTTCTTGGAATGTTCGCATATTGTGTAGGTTGGTCTGGAACGAAACACAGGCTATATAATTTTTCGGTATCGGAAGGGGGACGGACCCTCCCACTTATGCAAAACATACAACCTAAAATCAAAAGTGGACCGATCGGGACAATATAGGTATCAAATGAAAGGTATTGGAGAGTAGAATACGAATATGGTAGTAAAATTTGAATCTAATATCCATCGGGCCGCCCAACCCCAAAATTCTCCCAAACAGACAAATTGGACGTTCATTTCAATATGGGGCTCAAAGAAAAGGTATTCGGGAGTAGATTTCTACCCCAAGGAAGAACATTACCTCCAGGAACCGAGAAAATTCTCACACATCAATGGGTGCTTTCCGACTCAAGTTTAAACTCAATGATAAGGGACATTTTTTTAAGCCGATTTCGAACGGCGTCCCGCAGTGCGACACATCTTTGGGGAAAATTTTAAAGTGACCATGCATGGCATTGTACCTTGCAAATGTCGCGAATACTAAGAAGGGGATAAACACCGCTTTGTCCAATGTTCTCGCCTGGATTCGAACGCGTTCAGCGTCATAGCTTACAATGGCACGAATTCGATATCCGCATTCAAGGGCAAAGTGTCCCCACCCTAAAACAATATTAGAGAGTTAAAGAAGGCGCAGTGGTGCGGGCCCGCTTCGGCTAGTATGAAATAATTTTGGTTGAAGGGCATAATTTTATTCGACATTCCAAACATCTGTCAATCCAGCAAAAATTAAAGCTTCTACGAACCGAACAAGGATGATGGAGAGACCAGTGTACATGGGAGCTATATCCGGTTATAGACTGATTTGAATCGTATTTGGCACAATTATTGGAAGTTAGAAGTTTTTTCAGCCAAATCGGGCAAAAATTGCGGACTATAAGGACTCAAGAAGCCAAATCGGGAGATCGGTTTATATGGTAGCTATATCAGATTATAGACCGATTTGGACCGTACTTGGCACAGTTATTGGAAGTCATAACGGAACACTATCTGCAAAATGTCAGCCAAATCGGACAAAAATTGCTGCTTCTAGGGACTCAAAAAGTCAAATCGAGAGATCGGTTTGTATGGGAGCTATATCAGGTTATACACCGATTCGGACCGTACATAACATAATTGTTGGAAGTCGGAATCGGAAAAAAATGGCGGCTTCGAAGAAGTCAAATCGGGAGATCGGTTTATATGGGAACTATATCTACATCTGAACCGATATGGCCCATTTGCAATTCCCAACGACCTACATCAACAGGAAGTATCTGTGAAAAATTTCAAATGGGTAGCTTTACGCGTTGTAGTCAATGCTTCTATACTATAGATTTCGTATAGGTTTTTTAAATGTAGAAAAACATAAAAAAGACAAATTTCTTCACCATTTAAAGGTGATGAATGCATCAAATTACCCAAATTATCACATTACTAAATGCTTGAGCGCTACGTCTTATGGGAAAGTGCATACCATTTCAAGTGTACTTATTTTAACGAAAACCACTTCACTTTACGAATTTCTCCAACTATCGCATTCATTTGTTTCCCACTTGCTCAAAATGAAATCATAGACCATTGCAATATTGAAAATTCCTACAAACATTACCTGCCTATCAGCCTACATATCATAGGGACGAGACTTGATGTTATCCACATGTCCTGACTCAAATTCATATCGTTCTAAGTTCGAGAGTTGGTATATTTTGGCAAAGTACTTTTGTAAACCTGAAGCATTCTAAATACGGCTCATATTGATTGGCCAACAGGGTTGCCATAAGTTAAATTGAAGTTTCATAGATACATTTTTAAAGTTATTAAAATAAAATAAGCAAAAGTGTGATAAGTTTGGTCGGGACGAATCTTGGGAGCCCATCATCATGGATTTTGCTAATATTCTGGGAGCTATATTAGGTTAAAGACCGATTTGGACCGTACTTGACACAAAGGTTGGAATTCATAATAGAACACTATGTGTTCCTAAAATAAGATTTTTGTTAAAATTTTCTTGAATCTTTTTTTACAGCAAAAGGCAACACTAGTCCCATATGAGGCATATAGCTTCTTAGGTGGCTTGTATGTTATGTTTGGGCGGAATCAGGTGATTTCAAATTTGTGTATATGAGTGCCAATGTATTTGTGTTTGAAGTGTCTTTAGCGCAGTGAAGCGTAAAATTTCTCAAATTACTTTCGATTGGTACTGTGTTGTTGTCGCTGATGTTTTTTGGTTAGTGGTAGTGCTGGTGGTGACTGGTGGTGCTGTTGCTTGTTGTTATGTTGCCAACATTTTGTTATCCTTGTTTTTTTTTTTGCAATGGGGCCGGAAGGAGGGAATGGGGGCGATCTGCAGCTAACAGTTGTAGTAGTTGGCATTTTAAGTAATCATAGCCATACAACACAACAACAATCAATATGTTGCTATTGTTGTTGCACAACAGCACAATTGCCAACGAAATCTCTTCCAGCAATTGGGCAAGCAATTGAGTGTGGTGCACATCCTTGTGCTCCTTTTGGTTTATTTTCTTTTTTTTTTTTTTTGTTTTTTGCTGTGCTATGCTGCCCTTCGCTCATGTTGCAATGCAATTCGTTGCACCTCCATCACCTCAACTGGCCTGCCTTGGTCAATCATTGGTTACATTGGTTGTATACGGATTCGATACTGCAGGTGGAGGGTATGATTAAACGGAATTGTGAGACGTGAGAGTTTTTTGATTGTTTGCTGCACTCTGTGATGGACAGACGTACTAGACCATTCTTGATTGTTTATGTCATTGAATGATTGTTGTTGCTCTGCAGCGATTGTTGTTGCGACTGCTGCTGCTCTACTTGATTTGAAAGTCAATTGGTTGTTGATACTGTTGCTGCTGCTGTCTGCTATCACCCTTCTCCCTCATAGCAATTTGTGTATTGCTTCCCTGCCATTGACAGTATACTAAACGTTATTGTTTAGACCAACAAAGTAACTATTTTCGGCCGTTGAGTTGACAAGTTTGTAGTAAGGATGGAGATTGAATGAGGGGTTTTTTGTCAATATTGATTGGATTTTGGCAAAATGTTGGTATAAGAAACACTCAAAATTAAATATCTTTGCCAGCTGGTAACCAAAAGTGCATTGCAAGGAAAGCGAATGATTTGAAAGATAAGTGAAAATTTGACAAGTTTGTATATCACAGATAGGAAACATAAAACCCTGTTTTGAGATCTTAAGTTACACAAGTGAGGCCGCTTTAAGTTTGGTGGGGCTGAATAAAAATATACGTTTCAAAAACGTTAAATCTCTGACATGCCCAACAAGCCTAAAATCATGAATTTATTAAAGATATTAAGTCAAGCAAATAAGGAATACCACCCATTCCAAAATCTACCCAAACGGACATGTTTACCGATTGGGATAATATGGGTAGAGTGCGAATCTGGTAAATGCAAATTGCAAATTTGCCCATGAAAATCCATTAAGGAGCTGTGGCAAACTTCTTATAAATCAATGAGTACTGTTCGATTTAATTTTAAGCTCAATGAAGAGGGACCTTCTTTTTATAGCCGAGTCCGAACGGCGTACCGCAGAGCGACACCTCTTTGGGGAGAAGTTTTATACGGCAAAGTACCTCACAAATGTTGCCACCCAAATTTCTTACTTATATGCAAAGTCAGTTCTGTCCGATTCAAATTTTAAGCTCAATGATAAGGGACCTTCTTTTTATAGCCGAGTCCGAACGGCGTGCCGCAGAGCGAAACCTCTTTGGGGAGAAGTTTTATATGGCAAAGTACCTCACAAATGTCGCCAGCATTAGGAGGGAATAACCATCGCTGAAAATTTTTTTCTGATGTTCTTGCCAGGATTCGAACCCTGGCGTTCAGTGTCATAGGCGGACATGCTAACCTCTGCGCTACGGTGACCTTCATGTTACGAATCTGGTATAAGAATTTGTACCCAACTAACTGAGGGAAAACTCACCTCTAAAAAACATCTAAAAGTGGATATCTAGGCCGATGGCAGAAAATTTTTTCAATGTTTTTTGATATTAGAATACGAATATGATATAAATACTAAGAACCCAATTAACATGTAAGCTGATCACGATTCTATTGAAACGTCTTTGGGGAAAAAAGTAAGATTCTGATGTTAATATTTGAACCCAGTCTCAGGGCAACTCACCACCAAAATACTCTCCAAGTAAATATAAAGGCCGATCGGCACAAAATGGGATTCAAGCGAAAAGATTTTGAGATTAGAGTAATATTTGGAAATAAATATCCGGTGCACGTCACACCCAAAATAAAAACTCAAAAGGATGAATGGTGCCCTGGATAAAATGGGTCTAAAATTAAAGGCCTAAGGGAGCATATATCATACAACAAAAACGAAGGTCGACCAGGACAATATGGAAAGGGACTTACGTTTGAATCAAGCTTGAATATAGCCTCCCACAACCAAAAAATATGTTTGTAATTTTGAAAAACAACAACTTTGGTCGAAAAAACGACGACGAAATTTGTTAATTTTTCTGCAACAATTTATTTCAAATCTCAGCGACCGAAAGTACAAATTTGTTGTTGAAACGCACTCTTTGCAAGCCGACATATAACAACAACAACAATATATCCACAAGCAAGAAAAAACCGTTTAACCAGCCACCACAACATGTACTTTGTGCTGCTACACGGCTTTGGTGTGTGTATTGGTGTTTTTATTTTCTTTGTAGTAGGCTTATGGGGAGATCGGCTAATATGGTTTTAGACTGATTTGGACAATACTTACCAAGGTTATATATGTTCTTGATCGTCTTATATACATTTAAAAATTTTAAGGCGATCTAGCCATGCGCGCCCGTCCGTCTGTCTGTTGTAATCACGCTAAATTCTATCAAAATAGAAATATAGACATATTATACATCGATATAGCCCCATATAGACCGATCTTCTAATGTAAAGAACAAGGCCCATAGAGGCCACATTTATTTCCCGATTTCGCTGAAATTTGGCACTGAGAGCGGTGTTAAGCCTCGTTGTCCGTGCAGAGTATGATTCAGATCGCATCATATTTGGGTATAGCTGCCATATACACCGATCTCGCGATTTACGAGTTTTCACCTATAAATGGTTTGAATTATTTTTCCAACTATCACATCGGGAATTGGTTGCGTCAGCATGGTTTCAAGTAGTCATATCAGGGAGTCGGTATTTACGGACCTATATCAGTGTATAAACCGATTCGGATCGTACTTGGAAGTCACGCTGGAAGTCATAGCACAATTCTTTTGTGTCCAATTTCAGCCAAGTCGGGTGAAAATTGAGATCTTTAGGAGGTCAAAAAGTCAAATCTAGGGATCGGTTTGTATGGGTGCTGTATCAGCACAAAGACCGATTCACATTAAACTTGCCACGGATGTTGGAGGTCAGAATGAAAGTCCTTAAGCAAGATTTCAGCCAAATCGGATAAACACTGAAACTTCTAGGGATTTAAGAAGTCAAATCCGGGTATTGGTTTGTATGGGGGCTTTATCAGTGTATAGACCGATTCATATCATACGCGGCACTGATATTTGAAGTTTTTGTGCCAAAGTTCCGCCAAATCGGGAAAAATTTAAGTCTCTAGGGGCTCAAGAAGTCAAAACTGGATTTTAGTTTATACTGAGAGCTTATATCTAAACCTGAACGATATGACCCATTTGTAATCTCCAAAGACGTGAATCTATAAAAAAAAGAATCTGTGAAAAAATTTCAAGCGGACATCTTTATTCGTCCGAACGCTATCGATATCGACAGACGGGCGGACAGACATGGCAAGATTGAACCAGAATGTCAAGACGATTAAGAATAGGTATATTCTAAAGGGTCTCCGATCTATATTTCGAGGTGTTACAAATGGAATGACTAGATTAGGACACCCCCATCCTATGGCGGTGGGTATAAAAATTGTGTCGGCTACCCGGTATATATACGTTTTAGGCTCGGAAATGGATATCTCAATGTGTTTCAAACTTAAGACAAACAAATTACGTTGGTTCCGGTAGTTTCGATCTTGACGTTGCAACACGTCCTGGAAGGCCACTGTGGGTATTTAACTTGGCATTTTTGGGAAATGCTATGGATTAAAAAAAAAAAAATCAGTTGTGGATTTCCCCTCCTCATGCTGGCACCATTTAAGAGGTTAGGGTAGTTTGAAAAGAAGGTGCAGATATTAATCTGCCCCATGCCACTATAGACGTACACCTAAGCCAGTAATCGGCCTGTTGTGCGCTCTTAAAACTAAAAAATACCTCGAAAAAGAAAATTTTAAGTTAGAAATTCCGTGCTACTTACGAAATCTTAATTGTTTTCCAAACCATTCCCCTAAGTTGGTTCATGTCTGGTATAGTGTCGCCACATAGGTACCAGTGACTGTTAGCCGCGAAAGCCGGACAATGACGTAGGAAATGCTCCAACGTCTCATCATCTTCCCCACATGCCCTACACATGCTATCACTTTACATACCGACTTTACATAAGTGAGCTCGTAGTCCCTTGGAAGCCACCGTAGCGCAGAGGTTAGCATGTCCGCCTATGACGCTGAACGCCTGTGTTCGAATCCTGGCGAGACCATCAGAAAAAGTTTTCTCTGATGGTTTTCCCCTCCTAATGCTGGCAACATTTGTGAGGTACTATGCCATGTTAAACTTCTCTCCAAAGAGGTGTAGCACTGCGGCACGCCGTTCGCACTCGGCTATAAAAAGGAGGCATCTTATCATTGAGCTTAAACTTGAATCGGACCGCACTCATTGATATGTGAGAAGTTTGCCCCAGTTCCGTAGTGGAATGTTCATGGGCAAAATTTGCAATTTTTTGCGCTCGTAGTTCTATGTGTCCTGTTATGACACCAAAAGCTATTGGGTTGCCCAAAAAGTAATTGCGGATTTTTCATATAGTCGGCGTTGACAAATTTTTACACAGCTTATGACTCTGTAATTGCATTCTTTCTTCTGTCAGTTATCAGCTGCTACTTTTAGCTTGCTTTAGAAAAAAAGTGTAAAAAAAGTATATTTGATTAAAGTTCATTCTAAGTTTTATTAAAAATGCGTTTACTTTATTTTAAAAAATCCGCAATTACTTTTTGGGCAACCCAATATAGTGACCTCCTTCTTACTTCCTTTCAGCAATAGTCTAGTCCTCTCACGATCCGGATCACCTCATGCTATTTTCGCCGCCCTACCAAATGTTTCGCTGTTCCATAGTGTTGCATGCGCGTTTGTCGCCCACGCCCTTAAATCGGACTGCGTCGACCCGAAAGGCTTCGGCTTAACCAAGTTTATCGATGGCATTCTCTGTTCTTCACTACCAAATCGTCTGCCCTTTTATTCCCCGGACTTTGCCATCCTCAGAAAAGGCGTCAATCTCCTTCTAACACTCCAAAACTGTTCGTGATTTTACAGTCTTGTTGTTATTACTCTTAAGGCCATTTTACGGTTCGTAAAGATTTTCACACACGACGTCTTAGCGTTGGCACCACACCACCTCATGCATTCCGTGATCGCCTGGATCTCCGCCTGCAGGACCGTATTATGGTCAGGCAGTCTAAAACAGATCTCAGCCGCTAGGTTTTCAATGCTCTTTCTTCTAGCTTTGATCCATCCGTGCAACATGATCATCTAGACGGCTATACTTGGGTTACGTCAGTCCAAGACTGTGCCACTGGCAGCAGTGCCTCGCACTCGACCTCAAGTGTCATCTCAGTTATCCGATCGGAAACCTCTCCCCTTCCTTCCAGGTTTCCTATCGTCGCCTCGATTATACCGGGATGGTATGAGCTGCTCCCATCCTCAATCCATGCTCCCATAGTCGCAGTGGCTACCTCACATATAATCTGTATGTCAATGGGTCGGATATCTAAGATAGTCTCCAGTGTCCTAGTGGGCGTGATCCTCATCGCTCCGCCTATGCCAAGGCAACATGTTCTCTGTGAGGTTAGGTACTATGCCATGTAAAAATGTCTCTTCAAAGAGGTGTCGTACTGCGGCATGCCGTTCGGACTCGCCTATAAAAAGGAGGACCCTAATCATTGAGTTTAAACTTGAATCGGACTGCACTCATTGACATGTTCCTAAGTGGAATGTTCATGGTCAAAATTTGCAACTTTTATTACCACCATAAAAAAGGGGGTATATTCATGTAGTTATTCCGTTTGTATTCCGTAAATATTTCTGATCTGATTCTAAGACAATTTAACGACGTGTGTGTGCTTGTCCGTTAGTTGTAATCACTCTACAGTCTTTAAGAATTGAGATATTGAGCTGACATTTTCTACAGACTCATATTACTTCTATACGCCGGTTCTTAAGTTCTTAAATGGACCAAATCGGACTATATTTGGATAAAGACCGATCTGGCGTTTTATGGTCTTAAGCCCGTACAACCAGCATTTTGTGTCCTATTTCGCAGAAATTTGAAACAGAAAGCTATACTAGGGTCCCCGATATTCAAACTGAATATGGCCCATATTGGACCATATTTACTGCCATATAGACCGATATGCCGGTTTAGGGTCTTAATCCCATAATAGGAGCATTTATTATACGATTTCGATGAAATTAAAAACAGTGAGATGTTTTCAGCCTCCCGATATCCGACACAAATGTGATTCAGATCCGTCTATAAGCAGATGTAGCTGTCATATAAACCGATGTGCGGATTCAGGGTCTTTAGCCCATAAAAGCCGCAATTATGACCTGATTTCGCTGAAATTTGCAGCAGTGAGTTATTTTAAACCTGCCGATATCCGATACGAATATGGTTCAGATTGGTCTATATTTAGATATAGCTACCATATAGAGCAATCGGCCAATTAAGGGTCTTGAGCCCATTAAAGCTGCACTTATAACCCGATTTCGCTGAAACTAGACACAGTGAGGTATTGTGAGATTTCTGTCATTACACTATTATTCAGATCGGACAATATTTAGATATAGCTGCCATATAGCCATATAGCCCATAGAAGCCGCAATTATTATCCGATTTCGCTAAAAACCTCCCTTTTAAGCCTCCCGATATTCGACTCAAATATGGTCCGATTTCGCTGAAATTCGAAACATTGATTTTTAAGCCTCCAGCTATCCGACCAGTACATGGTCTAGATCAGACTACATTTAGGTATAGCTGCCATATAGACTGATCTTCCAATTTAGGGTCTTGCTCCCATAAAGAGAGGATTTGCTTCCCGATTTTGCTGAAACTGTGACTTGTATAAGAGTTTTCGGGACCTCAATCAAACATGATGCAGACCAGCCCCGATTTGTATATCACAATGGATACGTTAGTGGAGTTGTTATAAGAGAGGATGGTTAATTTATCCGTAGTGGTGGGGATCCAAAGTTCGGCACGGCAGAATTTAACATGTTTTTGCTTTTTTTTTTGCTGTGGACTCATAGGGTACCAGCAAAAGGTAGCGCATGATTTTTATACCCACCACCATTGGATGTGGGTATACTAATCTATTCATTCCGTTTGTAACACCTCAAAATATTGATCTAGGACCCTATAAAGTATATATATTCCCGACTGTCTCGACATCCTGAGTCGAACTAGCCATTTCCGTCCATCCGTCTGTCAAAATCACAATAGCGGTGGAACGCGTAAAGCTAACCGCTTGAAATTATGTACAGATACTTGGTATTGATGTAGGTCGTTGGGGATTGCAAATGGGCCATATCGGTAGAGATTTAGATATAGCTCCCATATAAACCGATCTCCCGATTTGACTTCTTGAGCCCCTGGAAGCCTTAATTTTCATTCGATTTAACTGAAATTTTGCACATAGTGTTCTGTTATGACTTCCAACAACTGTGTAAAGTACGGTGCAAATCGGTCAAGAACCTGATATAGCTCCCATATAAACCGATCTCCCGATTTCACTTCTTGAGCCCGTGGAAGCGTCAATTTTCATCCGATTTGGCTGAAATTTTGCACATAGTGTTCTGTTATGACTTCCAACAACTGTGTCAAGTACGGTGCAAATCGGTCATGAACCTGATATAGCTCCCATATAAACTGATCTCCCGATTTGACTTCATGAGCCCGTGGAAGCGTCAATTTTCATCCGATTTGGCTGAAATTTTGTACAAAGTGTTCTGTTATGACTTCCAACAACTATACCAACTACGGTCTAAATCGGTCTATAACCTAATATAGCTCCCATTTAAACTTATCTCCCGATTTCACTTCTTGGATCATTACAAGCCGCGATTATTATCCGATTTAGCTGAAATTTTGCGTATAGTGTTCTGTAATGACTTTCAACAACAGTGCCAAGCACGGTCCAAATAGGTCTATAATCAGATATAGCTCCAATATTTTACCAGAATCCATGGTGGTGGGTTCCCACGATTCCGCCCGAAATTAGCACGCTTTAACTTGTTTTAATTTACTTATTTTTAATTTAACCTTATTAAGCAATAAATAAATTAGAATACCACCTACAAAAAATCTAATAAATAAATTTTTTCTTTTCTTTTCAGGTAAGTAAATGCATTATTTTTCCCTTAAAACCTACATACCATAGGTGAGTCAATTAAAACTGAAACATAAAAATTTGATATCAGTTTGGTATAACCCTTACAAATATTCTCAGTTATGCAGTTCTTGATGTAAAAATATTGATTTTCACCATGCATCCCCTATGCAGCACTCACAGAAAGTCTGCCATCTATTAGTGCCAGAAACATCGCCCGGAAAAGTTCAAATCAACATTAAAGAAATTTCGCCTATGTCAAACAAGAAATCGTCAAAATGTTGCCATCGACATACAATTCCAGTTGAATTGATTGATTGGATGGATGGATGGACGGATAGATAGTTGACTTGACTTCTTCACAGCCACTTCAATTTGGCTGCTATGGGTACTGTGAATGAGCGACAAAATAACCGAAATGGATTCGTTTGTTGTTTATCCAAGTCACAACATGACAATCACAATGACCATGAAATGCACGAAAGACCGAAAGAATGCATCCACATCGTTGGAATGGATGGATGGATGGTTGGTTGAATGCTAGGCATAGAAACAAACAAACAAACAAACATCATTGGATGACACAATGGTTACCTGTTACACTCACTATCAATTCAGCAATGGCCTACTTCAGCTCCAGCCTCGTAGTCGCTACTTATCGCATGCCAAGTAAAAGAGGACATAATGCTCATATGTGAAAGGACTCATAGTTTCAAAATTGTTTCAATAGATCGCAATGTTTGGCAATTTCATGTACGACTGATTATTTTGTCTTTTGAGAGTTTTAGCCTAAAAAATACCCTACACCATAAAAAAGGGAGTGTAGAGTTCTCTACTCGTAGAGAAAATTCAGATGGCTTAAGGCTTCTTATGTTAAGCCAAAGAATAATCTAAGCTATGATGACGATTTTTGGGGATGCTTATAGGGTTGTCTGTGTGACGGACCACGTGGAAGTCGATGGAAAGTCTATTCGTGTGGTTCCCTTTCTTAAAGTCTGTCTGTAGGCCTTTCAGACTCATATGATTGTCGGCTCATTGATCCATCTGTCTTCAAATTGGTTTGCAGTCCCTTCGGTCCTGCTATAGATACCATGCCAGTATGTCGGTCTCTCCGGCTGTTTGACAAGTCAGCAGGGCAAGTAAAAAGTGACTTCGAGACGTGTGGAGAGACATATTGACAGGAGATATACATCAGAACCGAAGGGCCTGCAGACTAAAAGGAAGACATAAGACTGAACAAATTTGATACGAGTCTGAACATTTATACAGAGTCTGAACAATGCCATGGCAGCCGGTTGTACCGAATGCACGGTAAGTACCGGATTGAGCCCATAGAGTCCTTCATTGGCAAGGGCTGCGGCCTCAGTGTGAATCGCACTGCTGCAGCTGCAGCATATAGAGTCTGAAAGACCAAGTGTCGTTTTTTAGACGTTTTTGTTGATTATGTTGAGACTATAGAGTGGGTGTCTTGGCAAAAAGTTTCCTGTTATATTACTACAATCGTCATAAGGTACTGCAGAATCGGCTTTGAACGACTTTTAGCACTTATCCATGTTAAAAAAAAAAAAAACCAAAAGAGGCAGTTTGTTGTTCCTACACATATACAGGAGGAGGACATTGGCTATACGAAATATTCTTCAGTCTCAATACAATTCACATGAAATTTGCAAACAATAGCTCTAATTTGCAAACACATTCATAGTTATGGTTTGTTTTTCAGATGTGACAATACAGCGAACAGCAAACTTCATGTCCATTTCCATTTTGCTGAAAAATTAGATGAAGGAAGTGTTTTGGTTGTCAACTATTCCCAACAATGAATGAGAATGACCCCCACCCACCTAACAGCAAATGGGAGGCTCTGATTTGTATTCACATCAAATAAAGCAATGACAAGCATTATGAACTATTTTGGAACTGTAAGGGAATTCGAAAAGCACACTAAGAGAAATATCATGGCAAAATATCATTGTCATTGTGGAACACAGAAAAAATTGTTGTATAATAACTTAGTGTTTGGATAATTGTATCAGAGAATATAGAAGAACCAGGATAAGTCTCTGGGGGGGTTTTACATGACCACAGCTTCGCTGGTCAATATAACATTAGCTTCAGCCTTGACGATAATTACTGCAGAATTGGTCTCCCTGGCAAAAGCTAAACATTCTGCACGGCTATTAGCCTGAAAACAGGGTGGAAACACCGGAGGTCAATATCCTCCTGGTGGTCGAAAGAATCACGAATGCCTATGTAGAGCCAAACTAACCGCAATCAGCGGTAGCATTGATGGAGTTAGTTAGTCTAAGATGGGTTGCAGACAACCCTTCAATAGGGCGAAAGGCACAAGGGAACCACACGACTGAGACGTCTATAAGGCTAAGGCTGAAAAGGCTCCAAACAAGTTCTGGGTAGATTTCTGAAGCTCCGCGGAGGATTTCTTCGAAGTCTCTAGGCCACGGAAAATCGTAGTCTTCGAACCTATTGGGTTGCCCAAAAAGTAATTGCGGATTTTTCATATAGTCGGCGTTGACAAATATTTTCACAGCTTGTGACTCTGTAATTGCATTCTTTCTTCTGTCAGTTATCAGCTGTTACTTTTAGCTTGCTTTAGAAAAAAAGTGTAAAAAAGTATATTTGATTAAAGTTCATTCTAAGTTTTATTAAAAATGCATTTACTTTCTTTTAAAAAATCCGCAATTACTTTTTGGGCAACCCAATATTATGGGAAATGTCTAGTGGGGAGACACTACAACTTTTTCTGAATATAAAAATTCCCTGATATGTATTCATCGGAGATTGATGGGGAAATTATGCCAAAGTATCTTTCGAGCGATAAAAATTTTTGAATCTTTTAAATTGCTGGAATACAGGTTGAATGTCAAGAGTGGCTACTTGGTTAATAGAGAGATGTTCTTTGTTTGTATCGAAATGTCTTGGAGAGACACAAGGGTCACTTTCATTCAAAAGCTAAAGATTTCCTTCAATCCTTTATATTTAGACCAGAGTCGGAAAAGCAGTTGTTAATTTTTCTAAATTTTATTAAAATCCTTGAATAAGGTAAGTTCGGTTGTGCGGATCTCACCATGGATCTCATTTGTCCAGTTCTTTGCCCGATATCTCTTTAAAGGCAAACAAAGAATAATCGTTAAAAATTGCCATGCTATATCAGCTACATATATCAGGTTATGAAACAATACTCGGACCATACTGATTTGGATGTTGGAGACCATGGCAGAAATCATTGTGCAAAATTTCAACCAAATCGGATATGAAATGCGTCCTTTAGGGGCTCAAGAAATAAGATTGGGAGATCGGTTTAAATGGGGGCTGCATCAGGTTATGAATGGATGTAGACCATACTTGGCATAGTTCGTGGAAGTCGAGACAAAAAACTTCATGCTAAATTTCAGCTAAATCGAAAAACAATTGCTTACTCTAGACGCTAAAGCAGTCAAGATCAAAGATCGGTTTATATGGAAGCAATATAAGGTTATGGACCGATTTAAACCATACTAACGACAGTTGTTGGAAGTCATAACAAAACAGCTCATACTAAATTTAGTCTAGGGACTCAAGAAGTCAAGATCCAAGATCGGTTTATATGGCAGCTACATCAAAGCATGGTCCAATATGGCTCATTTACAATCCCAGCCGATATACACCATGCCTTCTATTTCCTACCGTTGAACTATCCAGATCGCTTTAAAAAGCCAAACAACTTGCGAATGTTCACATTCTAAAACTAAATCAGACAAATTCTTAAAGAAATGAGCAAGTCTCTTCTTCTTCGACGACCGCACAGCTTCTGCACGAGTCGTTACTTGCAACCTTCATCTGTCAGCATGTTTTCCAATCAGACAGTGACCTGTCATGAAGGACACAAGTGACCATTTGTCACTCGTTACCCTTCGGGCCTGATTCTGAAGAGCTAGGTTACATGTCGCTAGAGTTATAACCTCAGATTCCAGTTGCCCTGTAAGTTAGTTCTTAGTCTCGCAAGCTCGTCTGCTCTGCAGTTCCCTGAATATCTCTGTGCCCCGTCACCCAAAACTCACCAGAACTCACCCAGAACAGTTCAGTCATATCGTTGAGACATCTGCGAAAGTCGAGGGCGGTTATTGAATTCAGAAATACGTTCTGCAGATATTATTATTTGGGCCAATCGTCGTTATGACATTATATCTTAGCCATTTCAAAAATTCTTTAATTGCAAGGATCTCCGCTTGATACACACCATACAAGGCAAGGAATTCAAAAGATACAACACTCAGTTCCACATTGCGCCAGTGCGCCTGTTATGAGATTAAGACTGCTCAATGCAATAGTGAAAGCAAATATTTTTCCAGGAAATTCAACATTTGAGTTGGTAAAACTTCGTACCAGCTAGCCTGTACATAAGTCTATATTCGAAATTATCGTAGACTCAAAAAATTTTCTGAAAAAAAACCTAGAAACCATCCAAAACATTCAAAAATCTAGAGTGATCAATAAACCGGATTTTTCCTATGAAGATCAAACCCCAAGGAAATATTTTCAAAAGACAAAAAATTCAATGAAATACAAGTGATAATTATGCCCAAATATGATTAGAAATTAACCGTTTGTAAGAAATCGGTTAATTTTGGCAAGAAATCAATTTAACAAAAACCCGAAAAATGGCAATTTTCAAAAAACCGATAAGTATATTAAAAAGACGAAAAACCGGTTTTCAAAAACAAAACTCAATATCCTAAAAAAAAAATCACAAACTCGTTAATGACTGCGAAATGGGTACCCTTATCGATGAAACCGTTCTGAAACGAAAGTTAAATAAGCATAGTTTCTCATCCATATAGGCCTATACTCGAAATTATCATTAAAATATTTTCGGTTGACAGTGCCATTCATGATGAGCCAGGCATTGAAGTGAATTTTAGGGGTGGGTGACTTCACTTTGGAAGCCCTCTTAGATAGATACGATGCTGAAAGGCCGGACTATCAACATATCATTGGCGATTTCGATTAGGAAGATTGAGACCAGAGGAAGGCTTTTGTACTCTCCTTTGGGTCTTAAAGTTAACAACGAGAGCTCATCAAGTCTTGCGAAAATAAGAGGGTGAGGGCATTTGTCTACGGGAATGACATTCGCATTATGATGGGTGACCAATCCTCTCTACTATTACGGACCTTTTAGTTGAGAATTCGCACCACTACCGCCAGCCAGTGCACCGTTCACGAAATAAGCCCCCCACTCTTTCTTTTTGAATTGCGAAAGGAGAAGAGCGCATTCAGTTCTCTTTTTACCCTTCAGTTTCTTCACCATCTTAGTAACTGGAGTCCGCAGGGAGTCCCATCCTGGATGGGTCCTTTGAAAACACTTAGCTTTCGCCTACTTGGGACAAGTACCAGTTCAGATTTTTTGGGTTTATATGGAGGCCGTTGGCCCTCGCTCAACTTACTTAATGCTTCCAGTGTGGGCGATAGTAAGGAGTTGAGGGCTTAGGGCGGTGAAGGTACACTGGATGCCTTGTATGGCATCAGACTCTGCACAATTGCGCCTTCCGGACGATGGAGAAGGTACAGGGTGCCGACTCGGAAGTAATTTGTTCCGCAAAGACGAATGTTCAAGAGAGTCGCCGAATGCCGTTTAACCTGACGCTACTTAAACTTTGGGAATTCCTCTGTTCTTCTAGGTAATGGTGGTGCGTCGCGGAGACTATTATATCGGCCCGATGGATTATGTAAATAGCAATGCAATCCTTCTATGTTGAAGGGGTGAACATTCTTTTTTTTTGGCCTGTGGGTATCTCGACTTTCCCGGGACCTTCAGTGTATAAAGATATTTCTAAACTGAAGGGGGACCCAGGGTGGGAGTATTCATTGAGTTCCTTGCAATCAGAGAGAAGGTCTTCACCGTCTTGAAGGCGGGTCTTCACCGTCTTGAAACCACTGAATGTTGATAGGCGAGCGGCGAACAGATAGGGTTAATCAGAAGGCGCTGAAGACTCTGGCATTGGGTCATGTACGGTCAAGACTGATGAGAAAATGTAAAGAGCTTCTTCGAAAATTTGAATAGTCTGTTAGCCTCTGCTAGATGCCAAATTTTCAAAGGTTGGCGGAGAACAAAGCGACCGACAAGTTCGTCGGGAATGGATCACAGATTGGCCCAGATCGCGATACGGAATCAGTGAGCCCTCCCTTTTAAGAGCTTCGTTGGGTTCGAAGCCCTCCATGTTGAACTCGCGAATGAGTGAGCATGAACTAGTGCCGTTGGATGCATTTTAGCAAAGGCCCTGTAACTGAAAATTTCGCGGAGCAGGATGTCATTTATTCTGGGGCTGAGGAAACATCACATCGGACTGCTGATAGTGGTGTTGTTGTTGTTGTAGCGACATTGCATACTCCTCCTCGAAACTCCTAAATATGAGGAAGCTCGTTCCGGTCCATAGGACCGACCGCTGCAGGAACGTGAAGGCCATATGACGCCTTGTCATATCGAGCATCATAAGCACTCTGTATTTAAGCAAATTCCAGTGCCGCCCGGCCTCTCACTGAGACTCTCCAATTGATACCATTGATTGTCCGTGACTGCAGTTGCAGCTACTCCGTATACGAAGCATCCTACTATCCTCCACCCGATAGCTCTCAGTTGAGCCTCTCGTGATAACAACATATGACCACTACAGGGATCGGAGCTCAATGTTCCACCCTGTTATTCCTGATTGGTCATCGCAACGTCGTATCTTTCATGTCATGTTGCACACAGGTATAGGCGGAAATCCGTCAGTGGTATGGCGAGACGATCGTTCACCTTTCCGAGCACTATTTACCTGCGTTGATGCCCTGCAGGCACTTAGTTATCTGTCATTTTGGAGTTCTGTAAAGGCCTGAATCGGGAGACTGTATCATAATCTCAGGCAACCGTGGCGCAGAAGTTATCATGTATGCTTATGACACTGAACGCCTGGATTGGAATCCTGGTAAAAGCATCAGAATATTCTTAGCTGTGGTTATCCTCTCATAACGCTGGCGACATTTGTGAGGTACTATACCATTTGAAAAAAAAAATAGAATGGCAGCCATTTAAAAACTTTTCCCCAAAAAGGTATCGCACTCGGCTAGCCGTTCGGATTTGGCCATAAAAAAGGGGCCCCTTACCATTGCCCCTTAAACTTGAATCGATCCGCACTCATTGATATGTGAGAAGTTTTCCTTAATGGAATTTTCAGGGGCATGTTTGCATTTTACCCTGCTCTCAACGGTGAGTCATTGCTGTTGCCTTCCACCTTACTGTGATGTATCTCCATCTGTGTTCCTTCGAATTCTATCTCTCTTTTAACTTCTTCTTAGTCTCCGAATGAAGCAGCTAGTAACCGAGATTTCTAGTAGCGGGCCCAAACCTTACCTGTCCTTAAATTATCGATTTTTTTCTGAAACACTTGGAAATATATTCGAAAAATCAAATTTGCGTGGACTACTGTGCAAAAGTGGAGACCGATGGAATCGGTCTCAAAAGACCATAAGCTTAGAAAGACCTTTCTGCAAACGACACTTTCTGATTTAAATACGCCAATATTCGAAATTGTCGTTGGTTGGTTGGTTGTCTTGTAAGCTATATGCACATGTGATAGTATGTCCATCACTACTCTTCACAAAGGCGATTTTTTAATCACTCCCTGAAACTTCATAAAAATCAAAAGCTTATAGGGAACAACTCAACTTAGCAACTATCACTTCAAAAAAGTCATTCAAAAATAGGAAATTTTAAAATTCATCTTCTGGTTGCTCTCAGCTTTTCTCCAAAATATCACCTATGCCTCAAATTGCAATTGGATTCTTGTGGCGCTGTGACTCAATTATGGTCTCGTCATGCCGTACAGACAACATACAACCTATACCAATTGC
This sequence comes from Stomoxys calcitrans, assembly GCF_963082655.1. Classification (NCBI taxonomy): domain Eukaryota; kingdom Metazoa; phylum Arthropoda; class Insecta; order Diptera; family Muscidae; genus Stomoxys; species Stomoxys calcitrans. The sequence continues at coordinate 88,828,171 of NC_081553.1, forward strand.
CCAGGAGTAGTGGATGCAAAAGTAATTTCCATCATTGTCAATTGGTATGAATCGAGAGGGAGAGACAGTCGAGACACGCCATTGACGTCAGAGAAGTCATTGAGAATTGAGGGTGCATTGGTACATTTTCCGAAATACCTGATGGCATATTCCAATGAATGTCATTTCAAAGATGTCACCAAGGCAGTGAACATTAAGCAAGGAGTAAAATTGAGTTTTAGTAGGAAATACACACGATGGTATAGAAACTCGAAAATTTAAACCAGGGGCTATGGCAATCAGACCAACATTGAACAAACATTGATGGAAAATTTAGTCGAAATTGTTATTTACTAAAATGTTTGTTTTTTTTTTTGGTATTTATAACAATCTTTCTGAAATATGATTTGTAAAGAAATGTTCGTGGAAGTTTGATTTTCATGGATAATTTTAGCATTATTCTGCAAATTTTATAAAGTTATTGAAAACATTTGAGATAAAAAATGTGCTAAATTCCACCTTCATCCAAAAATTTTGGAACACCAGAATTTTTAACAACGCTCAATTTTTAAATAAGATTTAATTTCCATAGAAAATTTTGTAAAGCTTAGATTATTTCTTCAAAAGCTACTTTTATTTCTATCCTCCTGCTTTAATCTTTCTTCTCAAAGTCCTTGAGAACATTGTGGTCAATTTTGAACCCATTTTGGTTATTTGAAGACCTGAATAAATTTAAATCTCAAAGTGCAATTGCGTGAGTTTTTCGTGTAATTAAATCTGATCGCATTTCGATGACATTCATTCAATGACGGCAATTCTGTTCGTTCATTGCTGGCCAGCATTTTGTGTCAACTCAGCCTGAAGAATAAATCCCCTCCATTTGCTAAACATTGCTCCATTGCCACTGAATGAATGAATGAAAAACTTTGAAAAGAAGTTTGTAGCCTGGGTTGGAAAACAATTTCATGTTATTATTCTGTGTAAGTACAACGATTCAAAGATGCCCATGTCAACCACAAGGTAAGGTGGAAGACAATGATGACGATGTTAATGACGATGACGGGCTTGTGTTGGCCATGCCACCACTACTATCGATGGCGACAAAGGCGACATCACTTCGATGCTTGTGATGTTAGCAATGACGTCGTCGTCATCGTCATCGTTGTCAATGTTGATGATAAAAATCTCTGTCATAAAATTTGCATAAAAGCTTCCGTGTAAAATTCATTTTAAATAAATAAAATCCTTTACATTTTTGCTCTTATTTTTCTTCTGTTGCCATTGTTGTTGTTGTGTTGTTGTTGTTTTGAAAACAACTAAACAAACAAATACCGGAAGGCCCAAACTGGCAGCCCAAAGACCCCCAAACGGAAGACACTCGAGTGTAGACAACGAGAAACCAAAGTACTTGTCAGGCAAGAGGCATAAACATAAACTATCGAACACTTCAAAAGACAAATCTACATTTTTATGCAAAAAAACAAAACAGAGAGGGAAAAGAAAAATACAGCCCCAAAAAGTAAAGGCCTCAGATTTACAAAAATACAAAATTTCTATAAAAAATTTTACAAAAATTCAATTCCTTTTGGAAATTATGTCAGTACTTCATAGGAAATTTTATCAAAAATCTTTCCATAGGAAACTTTGTCAAAATTTAATTTCTATAGGAAAATTGGTCAACATTTGAATTCTATAGGAATTTTTCTCAAAATTTCATTTATGGGGTTGCCCAAAAAGTAATTGCGGATTTTTTAAAAGAAAGTAAATGCATTTTTAATAAAACTTAGAATGAACTTTAATCAAATATACTTTTTTTACACTTTTTTTCTAAAGCAAGCTAAAAGTAACAGCTGATAACTGACAGAAGAAAGAATGCAATAACAGAGTCACAAGCTGTGAAAAAATTTGTCAACGCCGACTACATGAAAAATCCGCAATTACTTTTTGGGCAACCCAATACATAGGAAATTTCACCAAAATTTCATTTCCATAGGAAATTTTGTCAAAATTTAATTTCTATGGAAAGTTTTGTCAAAATTTCATTTCTGTTTGTTTCTCTTTCGAGACGAGCTCAATGATCGGAGATGCAAATGGAAAAGGAAAGCCAAAGATAGCAACACACACCAACTACCATATTAGGTGTGATGGCTTCAAGGGCCGTGCGTTGGTATGCTGTATTTGAATCGTATTAATAGCGAAAACGCATCTATGATACAATTACCACATTAACCACGCTCGACAACCCTGTCGATTAGCTGTACTTTTCCCAATGCATGTATTTTTGTGTAATGACAGACATTCTATCTGTAACAAATTACACTTCTTCCGTACTACACATGATTTTGTTCATCTGTTGGAAGTTGTATTGATGGCTTTGAACGCTAAGACAACGGCAATGGCTCTTGCTGTTGCTCCGTGTGCCCAGGTTCGAATCCTGGCCGGGCTCTGCCGAACGACGGACGGCCGTTGAAGCCATCACACCTAATATGGCTGAAAAGTCTTCTAACGAAAGACGAAACGCGTCCTATAGTGGTTTGTGTGTGTTGCTATCTTTGGCTTTCCTTTTCCATTTGCATATCCGATCATTGAGCTCGTCTCGAAAGAGAAAGAAACACAAATTTTAAAATTTAATGATGTCGCCATAACAGGCAAAAAAACTTGAAAAATTAAAAATTTCATTTCTATAAGAAATTTTGTCAAAATTTAATTTCTACGGTAAATTTTGTCAAAATTTTATTTCCATAAGAAATTTTATCAAAATTTTGAAAAATTTAATTTCTAGGTAATTTTGCTAAAAATTAATTTCTATAGGCAATTCTATCAAAATTTCATTCTTTTGCAAACTAGCTGAACAGGGCCCGCTCCGCTCTCTTTCACTCTCTTATTTTATCTGACCCCTATACGGGCACATCAGGAGATAAGCCCTTCAGATATTTCGCCCCAATGTCAATATCATATTGATGCTCTTCTCCTAAATACCTTTTGTTTGAGCCTTATATTGCTATGAGCGGTAAATATGTCCAGTAGGGGGTATTTTTGGGGGTGAGGTGGACCCCCATATCTCAGATTTGGGCTTTAGTCTTAAATACTTTTCAATTGAACCCTATATTGTCATTATTGATTTCCATTTGGCGGGCTTTTGGAGGGGAGCACCCCTCCCCCCCCCCCCCCTGGAAATCCCATCGTAAATAAGGATACCAAATTTCTGTTCTCGAGTTATTAAAAACAAACTAAATTTCGTTTAAATTGCCTCACCCATCTCAGAGACCTGGTGTTTTTGAAAAAAGGGTAAGGGGAGGGTCCGCCAATTAAAGTTTGGATGCTGGATCTACTTCATTCTCTTGGTTTTGGTAGTGGATTGGAGTAGCCAAACCCTTTGCATCGAAAGTGGATATCAGATTCATACTTTACTCCCAAAAATCACATTTAAGCTACATAACGCTATAGTCGGTATATATGTGTGGTTTAGGGGGAGTTTATAAAGTGAGGCGTCCCTCACTTTAAGACCCTTTTGCTATAGTTAACAAATATGTCCAGTTTGAGGGGTATGTGGGAAATGGAGCGGCCACCCTCGCACTTAGATCTGAAAAAATATCAGAATCGTGCTCTATTCAAATGTGACATTTATCAAAGCTCCATATTGCCTTTTGTTTAAGGGGAGTTTATGGGAAGGGGCGGCCCCCAAACACTTGGCCTCGAAATTGGTTATCAACAATAATTGCCGTTTGTGGGGTGGTTAGAATAATTGGTCCCGAAAATAGGTATCAATTACATGCTCTACTCCCCAATATCCTTCATTTGAGTCCCACATCGGTAAATATGTCCGATTTAGGGGTGTTTTGGGGAATGGGGTGGTCCCCCAAGCACTTAGCCCTGAATATATATCAGCATCGTGCTCTACTCGCAAATATAATTTTTTTGAAGCCCATATTGTGGGGTGCCCCCACAGACACTTCGTCCCCAATGTTGATATCAGATTCGTGATTTCCTACCCAAGACCTTTCATTTGAGCCCCATATTGCTATGGTCGTAAATTTGTCTTCTTTGTGGGGGGGGGGGGGGGGGGGCGGCGGCCCCCCAACGACTTGTTCCAACATTTGGATAACAGATTCGTATTCTACACTCTAATACCTTTTATGCGAGACCTATATTGCCATGATCAGTAAATAAGTCCTGCTTGTGTAGTGTTTTGGGAAGGTTCCACATTTAGATATCAAATTCATATTCTGCTCGCAAATACCATTAATTTGAGTCCCATGTTGCCATGGTCGGAAAAAAAGTCCTGTGTGGGTGCGGCGTTTTGGGGAAGGGGTGAACCCCCTAACACTTGGTCCGACAATTGGATATCAGATACGCTTTCTTATCCTAAATACTTTTCACTTGAGTCCCATATTGTCGTGACTGGTCTAAAAATATATTTTGTAGGTTTTGGGGTGGGAAGGCCCCCTTAGGTACCCCTCCCAAAATTTGTATACCGAATTTTTGTTTTTAGGTTACTATAAAAAGCACACAAAACTTCGCTTAGAGCGCACCACCCCTCTTCAAGATCTGGCGTTTCAGAAAATTAGGATAAGGGGGAGGGTCCGCCCCCCCTTCGATTATCAAAAAATATAGTACCCTATTTTAACAACGGGATCATTATGCACTATCAGTGAAAATTTAAAAGACAAACCGACAAACAAACACAAATTGATTTTTATATATAAGAATAAGATTTTGTAAAAATTTCATTTTTATAGGAAATTTTGTCAATTATTCAAAAAAAGGCCCTACAACAGGCCCAAAAGCCGAAAACAAGAAAATCGCAATCTAGTCTTGTAAGTTGAAGCATTAATGCAAAACACTTGGTGAACTTGTGTTGCTGCAGCAGTTGCGTTAAAAGAAAAAGAAGAAAATTCTATCATGAAGTAAGCATGTAGAGCCTACAGTAGTTTAAGTCTATGAAAAATTAAAAAAATTTTCAATAGAACGAAAATATTGATACAATCGAATATTATCCGGCTGCAGACCGTAGGGTTTTTTGTTTCCATTACAAATAGAACGGAAGCCACCGCAGGGCAGAGGTTAGCATGTCCGCCTAAGACGCTGAACGCCTGGGTTCCAATCCTGGCGAGACCATCACAAAAGTTTTCAGCAGTGGTTTTCCCCTCCTAATTCTGTCAACATTTGTGAGGTACTATGCCATGTAAAATTTCTCACCAAAGAGGTGTCGCACTGCGGCAAACCGTTCGGACTCGGTTACAAATAGGAGGCTCCTTATCATTGAACTTATACTTGAATCGGACTGCATTGATTGATATGTGAGAAGTATGCTCCTGTTCCTTAGTGGAATGTTCACGGGCAAAATTGGCATATGCATTACAAATAGAACAAGTGAAAGAAATTAAGTTCGGCCGGGCCGTACTTTGGATACCCACCACCTCGTCATAACATGGTGAAAAATGCATTATTTATGCACCCATGGCAGCAATATCGAAATATTGTCCGATTTGGACCAAATTCGGCACGGACATTAAGTGTTCTAATAAATACAAGTCACTGTTCAATTTTGTAGACCAAAAAAAAAATGCTCCATTTGACAGCTATAGTCAAATATAGACCTATCTGAACCACATAGGACACGAATGTCGAAAAGCCCAACATAAGTCACAGTGTCAAATTTCAGAGAAATCGGAGAATAAATGCTCCTTTAATGGTGCCAAGACTTTAAATCGATAGATCAGTCAATATGGCAGCCATATCCAAATCTGCACCGATCTGGGCCAAATCGAAGAAGGATATCGAAGGGCCTAACACAACTCGCTGTCACAAATTTCAACCAAATCGGACAATAATAGCGCCTTTTATGGGCGCAAGACCTTAAATCGAAAGAACGGTCTACATGGCAGCTATATCCAAATCTGGACCGATCTGAGCCAAAATGAAGAAGGATGTCGACTGGCCTAACACAACTCACTGTCTCAAATTTCAGCAAAATCGAATAATAAATGTGGCTTTAATGGGCCCAATACCTTAAATCAAAAGATCGGTCTATATGGCAGCTATATCCAAATCTGAACCGATCTCTGCCATATTGCAGAAGTATATCGAGGGGCTTACTGTCCCCAATTTCGGCCCCATCGGACAATAAATGTCCCTTTTATGGGCCCAAAACCTTTAATCGAGAGATCGGTCTATATGACAGATATATCCAAATCTGGACCGATCTGAGCCAAATTAACAAGGGATGTCGAAGGCCCTAACTCTACTCACTGTCCCAAATTTCAACAAAATCGGATAATAAATGTGGCTTTTATGGGCCTAAAACCCTAAATCAGGGAATCGGTCTATATGGCAGCTATATCCAAATCTGAACTGATCTGGGACAAATTGAAGAAGGATATCGAAGGGCTTATCACAACTCATTGTACCGAATTTCAGCAAAATCGGATAATAAATGTGGCTTTTATGGGCCTAGGACCCTAAATCGGAGGATCGGTCTATATGGCAGCTATATCCAAATCTGGACCGATTAGAGCCAAACTGAAGAAGGATGTCGACTGGCCTAACACAGCTCACTGTCTCAAATTTCAGCAACATCGGCTAATAAATGTGTCTTTAATGGGCGTAAGACCTTAAATCGGCAGATCGGTCGGGGCTATATCAAAATATAGTCCGATATAGACCATCTTCGAACTTAACCTGCCTATGGACACAAAAAAAAATCTCTGCATTCTCAGCTCAAAATTTCTATTTTTAAATACTAAGACTTTTTCGAATAGAAAAACGCTAGTCATAGTAAAATACCGTCTCCATAATTTCAGGCAAATCGAGTAATAATTGCGCCCTCTAGAGGCTCAAACAGTCAAACTGGGAGATCGGTTTATATGGCAGCTATATCATTTTACATACCGATTAAGACCATACTTGGAACAGTTGGTGGAAGTCATACCAAAACGACATATGCAAAATTCCAACCACATTGGATAAGAATTTCCCGCTCTAGAAGCCCAAAAAGTCTAATCGGAAGATCGATTTATATGGCGGCTATATCAGGATATCGACTGTTTTAGACCATACTTGTTGCAAGTCATAACGAAAAACTTCATGCAAACTTTCGGCCAAATCGGATAAGAATTGCGCCCTCTAGAGGCTCAAGAAGTCTATTCGGGAGATCGGTTCATATGGCGGCTATATCAAGTTATGGACTAATATAGGCTATACTTGTTGTTGGAAGTCATAGCTAACACTTCATGCAAAATTTTAGCTAAATCTCCCTCTAGAAGCTCTAGAAGTCAAGACCCAAGGTCGGTTTATATGGCAGCTGTATCAGGTTATGAACCGATTTAGACCCCACCTGGCACAGTAGTCGGATGTGATACTAAAACACCTCGTACAAAATTTCAGCCAAATCGGATATAAATTGCGCCCTCTAGAAGCTCAAGAAGTCAAGACCGAAACTGATCTTCGGTCCTGACTTCTTGAGCTTGAGCTATGGCAGCTATGTCAAAACATGGACCGATTTGGCCCCTTTACAATCCCAACCGTTTTACACTAATAAGAAGTATTTGTGCAAAATTTTAAGCGCCTAGCTTTACTCCTTCGACAGTTAGCTTGTCTTCGACAGACGGACGGACATGGGCAGATCGCCTTAAAATGTCATGACGACCGAGAATATATATACTTTATGGGGTCTTAGACGTATATTTTGAGGTGTTACAAACGGAATGACGAAATTAGTATATCCCCCATCCAATGGTAGAGGAAATAAAATCCCTATTTTAAAGTATATTTCGTTTTACCCACCAGCATAGGATGGGGGTATACTGATCTGATCATTCCGTTTGTAACATCTCGAAATATGGATCTAAGACCCCATAAAGTATATATATTCTTGATCGTCTCGACATTCGGAGTCCAACTAGCCATGTCCGTCCCTCCGACTTTCGAAATCGCGATAGCAGTCGAACGCGTAAAGCTAGCCGCTTAAAATTTTGCACAGATACTTCGTATTGATGTAGGTCGTTGGGGATTGCAAATAGGCCATATCGGTTCAGATTTGGATATAGCCCCCATATAAACCGATCTCCCGATTTGACTTCTTAAGCCCTGGAAGCCGCAGTTTTTGACCGATTTGGCTGAAATTGTGCACATAGTGTTCTGCTATGACTTCCAATAACTGAGATAAGTACGGTCCAAATCTGTCAAGAACCTGATATAGCTCCTATATAAACCGATCTCCCGATTTTAATTCTTGAGCCCCTAGAAGCTACAATTTTTGTCCAATTTGGCGGAAATTGTGCACGTAGTGTTCTGCTATGTCTTCCAATAACTGAGATAAGTACGGTCCAAATCGGTCAAGAACCTGATATAGGTACTATGTAAACCGATCTCCCGATTTTAATTCTTGAGCCCCTAGAAGCCACAATTTTTGTCCAATTTGGCTGAAATTTTGCATGTTGTGTTCTGTTACGACTTCCAACAACTGTGCCAAATACGGTTCAAATCGGTCTATATCCTGATATAGCTCCCATATAAGCCGATCTCCCGATTTTAATTCTTGATCCCCTAGAAGCCACAATTTTTGTCCAATTTGGCTGAAATTTTACATGTGGTATTCCGTTATGACTTCCAACAACTGTGCCAAGTATGGTTCAAATCGGCCTATAACCTGATATAGCTCCCATATATACCGATCTCCCAATTTGACTTCTTAAGCCCCTGGAAGCCGCCATTTTTGTCCGATTTGGCAGAAATTTTGCACACAGTTTTCTGTTATGACTCTCAGCAACTGGGCTAAGTACGGTCCGAATGGGTCTATAACCAGATATAGCTCCCCTTTTTCAGCAGAATCCATGGTGGTGGGTTCCCAAGATTCGGCCCGGCCGAACACGCTTTTAATTGTTTTCAGTGGAGGGTATAAAAATTTGGCAAAATAGATTCGAAACTCTAAACAATTTTCTTTTTTTTAAGTTTTTTTTTATAAAATTTGAAGTTTAGACCTCGAAAACCACTGTAATGTGATGTAACAACGAAGTGCCTTACAACGAACATCACCTTACATCAAACTAATACTACAATTGGTGGCAACAGGTGTAGTTAAGGGGCCTATAAAAATCCCTTCGTACATAAATATTTACTTAACCATGAGTTGTGGGTTTTTGGTGGAGAGTTAAAAGTCAACACAGGCTACACCATTGCCATAACCATTGATTCCAATGTAAGGAAATCCTTGTACAAGAATAGCACCAGGGATGGATGATTTACATTTCCTGACTATTTGGGCGGCGTGAACATTTGTTACAATCTACTACAAACACACACACACACACAAGCAAACAACAATAGCAGCAGCAACAACAACAGCAACAAAAGTTGTTGTCATAGTTTAGAGATTTACATTGTCAAAATACACCAAAAAAGCCTCAACACTTAGAATACAAAAATCCTCTCAAAGTCAAAGCTCAATAGGTAGGCTGGCAGAAGGGCTCGAAGGTCTTCCGAGGCAACTGCGAAAAACCCACTTGTATGCAAATTGCAAGCTAAGCCCCTCTCATGATGATCTCGTTAATCTAATGTCATGCCACACAACAATCAGACGACATTGTGGCATACACCAACACCAAGTCATTGCATGGTGCACAGTACAAGGATCTCCCAACCGGAGGATGATGAAAGGATATCCTACATGGTTTTCAGTTTGGTCTAAGTGTGGGGGGGGAAGGGGGGCTATGTCTATGTATGGCAAAGGCTGAGGACTATCAATAGGGCAATGCCGCCACACACAATTCACTCAAGAAGAAGAAGGCGGCAAAGAACTATTCTAGTGTTTGTGAAAATGACAAAGAGAGCATATAACAAAATGCACAAAAGCCAAGGGAAAAAGACACAGCAATAATCGTAAATTTTTAAAGAATATAAATTTAAAAAAAACAAAATGTTGGCACTACTTTCAGAAGCATAACAAAACAGTTCAATAAGGACAACTTTTGGGGGAGGAGTGCAGGAAAATTAAAATAAACAGCAGCAGAGGCAAGAGCTAACACTAGACCACAGACTAATTGCAGTGGCGAGAGAAGTTGAAAAGTCACCGTAAAAAGCATCGAAACTATTCATGTGGGAGCGACATTGCTAGAAATGGCTGTGTTTTGCTAGAATATCAAACCACTTTCCTCACTAAATGCTGCCGAAATGTGTGAGTATTTTAAAAAATTCTCTTCGACATGGTGTCGCTTTGCCGCTTGCAACGAGATACCGCTGTTGTTTAATGGCATGATGGTGGGACAATTAGGCAATTTTTTTAGACAGGTCTCCTTATTATTCCTTTTTTACCCATTCGGGGTAAGTGGACTAATATTTATCGGAAATATGATTTGCCTAAAATATGGCGGCATTATCAGTAAAGGTTAGGTACTTGCGTTTGTATTGGTCTATGAGAATGACACGATGACTTGAAATTATCTTCTCCCACTCTGAGTTCAATAACGCCTCACCCTCGATTCCGTGTCCAATTTAAATGAAATATCATCTATATATAAATATATAAAAAGAGTTGCGTGACTAACTGACTGATCATCGCCCAGGCCAAACGACTATAGCTAGAATAATGGGATATGGCTGGATATGGTGATATTCGTACGTTTAGGTACTAAAAAGAACGAAATGGTACAAATTTGCCCAGCGCGAACGCAAAGGGTTCGAATTTTATTTTTGGGCTCAAAATAAAGAGCGTCCCAAAAAAAGAAGACTTGGTTAAAATATTACGAAGAATCGTAACGGAAGTGGGGGGTACGTTTAGTACCGCAATTGGTACTATTTGGCAGATTTTTTGTAAATTAAACTAGAGCTCTTAATTTCAGAACTTGGGTATACTATGGCAATCTCAATTGGGTGACTGTAAGAGTTTTAAGAAATTTGTACATTTAGGTACTAAAAGAAGTACCGAAAAGGTACGAAATGGGGAATCTGGTGCAAAAGGATGAGGGTGAAAAGAAAATAGTGGTACTACAATTCGAACCATTTGGTACTTTTTTTACAGATAGAGCTAGAGGTCTGAAATTAGGCATGATAGTACAACTGGGAAATATGTGATGGGTGACTAAATGATCTACGCAAAATTTGTACTTTTTGGTACCAAAATTGGTACTTTCTTCACAGATGGAGCTAGACGTCTGAAATTTGGTCGACCATCATACATTTCTAAGTTTTACCAACATGCCAAATTTTAGGCCTCTAGCATTGTACTTTGTTAATTCGAATAGTTTGGTACCAAAACTGGTTCTATTTGGAACTTTCTTTATAGATGGAGCTAGCTCCATAGGTCTGAAATTTGGCATGTAGGTACAACTAAGAAATAAATTATGGATGACTAAATGATCTATACAAAATTCGTACATTTTGGTACAAAAATTGGTACCATATTGTACTTTCTGTTCAGATGGAGTTGGAGGTCTCAAATTTGGAATGTAGGTACACCCAAGAAATATATCATGGATGACTAAATGTTTTATTAAAAATTCGTACATTTTGGTACCATTTGGTACTTTTTGTTCAGATTGAGCTAGAGGTCTGAAATTTGGCATGTAGGTAAAACTTAGAAATATACGATGGGTGGCTGAATGATCTGTTCACCATTTGCACATTTTGGTACCAAAATTGGTACCATTTGGTACTTTCCTTATGGATGGAGCTAGGGGTCTCAAATTTGGCATGTACATGTAAGAAATATATGATTGGTAACTAAATAAACTATTAAAAATTCATACATTTTGGTACAAAAATTGCCACTATTTGGTACTTTCGTTACAAATGGAGCTAGATGTCTGAAATTTGGCATGAAGGTACAAGAAGGAAATATATAATGGGTGATTAAATAATTCATTCAAAATAAGTAAATTTTGTAACCAAGAAGTGCAAAAAAGTACAAAATAGTTTATCTTCGCCTACAGCGAAAGATGGCTGATAAAACAAAGCATTTTTACAAACATTTTCCCGGTCTTGACAAAAATACGTCATGTGGAAGGAAAAGTACTAATTGTGGTGTAATTGGTACCTTGAAACAATAAATTGGGCGGCTAGAAGATATTTTTTCGTATGTTTGGGTACTCAAACGTGTAAAACAGTTCTTCTTAACGGAGTGAACTAAAGCTCTCAAAATTTTGATGCAAGTACACACTTGCAAGTAGCACAAAATCATGTGTAGTACGGAAGAAGTGTAATTTGCCGCAGAATGAATGTCTGTCATTACACAAAAATACATGCATTGGAAATAAGTACAGCTAATAAGCACGGTTGTCGAGCGTGGTTAATGTGGTAATTGTGTCATAGATGCGTTTTCGCTATTAATACGATTCAAATACAACATACCAACGCACGGCCCTTGAAGTCATCACACCTAATATGGTTGAACACTCAATGTAAGAAACATCCATAACATTATTATACAAATCTCAAAGAAATTAAGCGGTAATCTTTCAGACATGGTAGTCTCTATGCTCATTTCTGGAAACGTTTTCTAATCTCCACACCACACTTGTAGCCCAGTGCAACTGCAATTGTCTCACCACAGTAGCTGCAACATTGGCCAATAACGGTGGCAGTAAAAATCAATGAAACCCCATATACTAACAACATGACTTAGCACCAAAGGGCTAAAGAATGACATAACCAAAAGCTTGCAAACAAACCCACGGCCCCATTATTACCCCCTCACTTGAACTGCCAACCAAAATTGCTCTTTTCCATACCATAAACTCTAGTACGAAACGAACGAACAAACAACAGAATAGTTTCATGAATGTATCAATGAATGACTAAATGGGAAACAATGAGAATTGCAACAATAACCACGAAGCATTTCTCATCATCGTCGAAAAAGAATGCCACGAAAAAAATGAAAAACACTCTGCTTACCAGAAAGTCATCATATGTTGGTTAAGTCTTGAATAAAGTCCCCACGATGTCTGAGTTGAATAATGTGGCTAAGATTTGGGATTATTACAATGATATTACAAGAAGAACCATGAATAAGCTTTCAAGTGGCGTCTTCCTTGCCGCAGTCGAAAGTTTGTCAAAATGTTGAAAGAAAAAAAAAAATTCCCAACCACGTTGTCAAAACATTGGTACGAAAACGACTTCCAATAAAAGTTGTGAGTTAATATTAATAAGCGGCAATTTAAATGAATGAATAAGGCAATAATAGTAGTAAATATTCCATAAGATATCAATTATCACTTGCCTTTTCTGGCTGCGCATTCCTGAAAAGATACAACCATATGAAGTTTTATAAGAATGTGTGTATATGTATAATGTATATATATTAGAGAGTCCCAATAAAACAAAAAGTAGTTGTTTTGAAACGCATTTTATTTTCCTTGTGATCCCAATAAGAAAAACTAAGAGCGTTATAAGTACACCCGGGCCGAATCTTATATTTGGTTGCCCAAAAAGTAATTGCGGATTTTTCCTATAGTCGGCGTTGACAAATTTTTTCACAGCTTGTGACTCTGTAATAGCATTCTTCCTTCTGTCAGTTATCAGCTGTTACTTTTAGCTTGCTTTAGAAAAAAAGTGTAAAAAAAAAATATTTGATAAAAGTTCATTCTAAGTTTTATTAAAAATGCATTTACTTTCTTTTAAAAAATCCGCAATTACTTTTTGGGCAACCCAATATATCCTCCACCATGAATTGCATTTGTCGAGTTCTTTACGCGGTATCTTTATTTAGGCAAACATATAGTAATGCATAAGGTTATGGACCGATTTGAAGTCAAGACCCAAATATCGGCAACTATATCAGATTATGAACCGATTTGAACCACATTTTCCACACTTTTGTTGGAAATCATAACAAAACACTTCATGCAAAAGTTCAGCCAAATCGGACAAGAATTGTGCCCTCTAGTGACTCAAGGAGTCAAGATCCAAGATCGGTTTATATGGCAGCTATATCAGATTACGAGCCGATTTGAATCATACTTAACACAATTGTAGGAAGTCACAATAAAACACGTCACGCAAAATTTCAGCCAAATCGGATAAGAATTGCGCCATCTAGTGGCCAGAGAAGTCAAGATCCCAGATCGGTTTCTACGGCAGCTATATCAGGTTATGTACCGATTTAAACCATTCTTACCACAGCTTGTGAAATTCATAACAAAACACCTCATGCCAAACTTAAGCCGAGTCGGATAAGTATTGCGCCCTTTAGTCGCTCAAGAAGTCATGATTCAAGATCGGTTTATATGGCAGATATATCAAAACATAGGCCAAAATGGCCCATTTAAAATCCCAAACTACCAAACTCCTATCAGTGTTAGGAAGTATTTGTGCAAAATTTCAAGCGCCTAGCTTTACTCCTTCGAAAGTTTGCGTGCTTTTGACAGACGAACGGTCAACCGAACAATGGTGACAAAGAGATCGGTTGACGTGGGAGCTATATGAAGTTCTTGACCGATTTGGACCGTACTCGGCACAATTGTCATAACAGAACACTATGTGCAAAATTTCAGTCAAATCGGACTAAACTTCGGCGGCTTCCAGGGGCTCAAGAAGTTGAATCGGGAGATTGGTTTATACGGGTGTTATAAAGGGTGATTTTTTTGAGGTTAGGATTTTCATGCATTAGTATTTGACAGATCACGTGGGATTTCAGACATGGTGTCAAAGAGAAAGATGCTCAGTATGCTTTGACATTTCATGATGAATAGACTTACTAACGAGCAACGCTTGCAAATCATTGAATTTTATTACCAAAATCAGTGTTCGGTTCGAAATGTGTTCAAATTTTGACAAATTTTGTTCAGCGATGAGGCTCATTTCTGGTTGAATGGCTACGTAAATAAGCAAAATTGCCGCATTTGGAGTGAAGAGCAACCAGAAGCCGTTCAAGAACTGCCCATGCATCCCGAAAAATGCACTGTTTGGTGTGGTTTGTACGCTGGTGGAATCATTGGACCGTATTTTTTCAAAGATGCTGTTGGACGCAACGTTACGGTGAATGAACACATTTCGAACCGAACACTGATTTTGGTACACGGATAGGTATAAGGGAGTTGAGTAAAAAATTTCCTCAAGAACAAGGGCAAACTTCTCACACTTGTGTGCTATCCGATTCAAGTTTAAGCTCAATGATAAAGGATCTCCTGTTTTATAGCCCAGTCCCAATGGCGTTCCGCAGTGCGACACATATATGGGGGGAAATGGAAAAACTTAAATAAAATGGAAAAAGAAAACATTTTGGGGTAAGTGTCTGTGCGGCTGCACAATCTTAACTTTTTGAAAAATGCACTGTATTCAACCGAAAGATATTGGCAAATTGTGTATGCCAACAATGAGGAGTATATTTGAAGTCAAGATACACCCATAAGACCTTAAAGTTTAGGTTATCAATAGAAGTACATAAGTATTAAAGTGACAGGGGCCTGTGCTTTTCCCGCCACCAATTCAACTGATTGCGGAAAAATTGGGACTCGAATTATATAAAAGTAATTGGGAGTAGAATACGAATTTGAATTTAAAATTTGCCAATGTCTCAGGGAGGCCGCCCTACCCCATAAACAAAACCCCTTCAAACGGACAGGAGACTGATCGGTACAATATGGGACTCAAATTAAAGAACAACAAAATTAAATGTGGGACTAGAACACATCTTAGTAGTGCCACTCCTGTCCACTCCAAAATTGAAAATTAGACCGATAGCAACAGAATAGAACTCATATAAAAGGAATTTGGCAATAGAATACGAATTTAATATCAAAATTTGGCACCGACTAACAGAGCCACCATAGCCCAAAAATCCTCCCTTCCCTAAAATACTGGAGTATGAATGGGGTAATATTGGACTCAGTTGGAAGGTATAGAATATGAATTTGATATCATAATTTGGCACCAACTAACACTAGGCCACCACTGCCCAAAAATCCTCCATCCCTTATAATGCCCCTCCCCTAAAATATTCCTCAAAGAAAAAAGTAGTATGGTAATATTGGATTCAGTAGGAAGGTATACAAATGCAGAGTAAAAAATTTTAGTTCCAAATTCGGAACAAACGTCAAAAGATCCTCAAAGAACATGTGGGACGATCGAAACAATATGGGACTCATATTAAAGGCTTAATATTAATTTTAGACGTCAAGTGTCTGGGGAGCCTCTCGACTCAGAAAAAAAAAGTCCAAAACTGAAATGATTGTCACCGGGACAATGTGAGACTTTTGAAAGGTCCTAGAATATTAGGAAACAAGTGTCTAAGATACTCCAAATAACCCCCAAATTTTATGCGCGCCAACCGGGACAATATAGGACTGAAATAAAAGGACTTTGGGAGTAATATACGAATCTGATATTCGAATTTGGACACTAGTATCAGGGGACGCCACAAATCCCCTTTAACGGATATGAAGGCCAATCGAGGCAATATGGGACTAAAATTAATGATGATGTTGATTGTCCAAGAAATTGTAGTATTTTTTTGACATGTAGCACTGAAATCAAACATGTGTGTTCGTTTGTCGACAAAAAAGTGTAACCCCATCACCGGTTGCAGTTCTATTGGTTGCCCAAAAAGTAATTGCGGATTTTTTAAAAGAAAGTAAATGCATTTTTAATAAAACTTAGAATGAACTTTAATCAAATATACTTTTTTTACACTTTTTTTCTAAAGCAAGCTAAAAGTAACAGCTGATAACTGACAGAAGAAAGAATGCAATTACAGAGTCACAAGCTGTGAAAAAATTTGTCAACGCCGACTATATGAAAAATCCGCAATTACTTTTTGGGCAACCCAATAGTTTATAATGTTGTTGCCTACAGAGAGTGCAAAAATGTTGCATTTCCTACACCGTGCATGACGATGTAGAATTAGAAGAAGCATTAAATCTTAAAAAGCCACTTTAAAGTGTAGCGAAGCACACCGGGCCAACTAGCAGACAAATAAAATGCGTGATAAGTTCGGCCGGGCTGAACCTTATATACCCTCCATCGTTTAGCGCATTTATCAAGTTCTATGCCCGGTATCGCTTTATAGGCAAACAAAGGATAATGGATAAGAATTCCTTTGTTATAGGAGCTACATAAGGTTATTGAAAGATTTGGACCTTAGTTGGTTTGGATGTTGGAGACCATAGTAGAAGTCATTGTGCAAAATTTCATCCAATTCCGATAACAAATTTCGCCCTAAAGGGGCTCAAGAAGTAAAATCGGAAGATCTGCCGATATGGAAGCTACATCAGGTTATGAACCGATATACACCCAAGTATGATGTATATCGGTTGTGGAATATCGAAACACAACTTTTCTTGCAAAATTTCATTTGTTGGATCTTAAATCAATATTTCGATGTTGAAGTACATCGAAGTGGAGTGACGAAATCAGTAAACCACCATTCTGTGGTGGAGGATTTATAAAAGGAAAGTCTCAATAGTACTAAAATGTTGGGAAAATTTTCTCAGACCAAATCTAAAACCAGTAAGGAAGGACAAAAGTTGGGCGATGCCGACTGTATAATACCCTTCACCTACCCTATAAGTACAATGTGGGAGCTATATCCAATTCTGAACCAATTTTGATGGACCTCGGCGGATGTTTTCAGATGGGTTAGTTATCCCTATCAAATTTCGAGCAAATATGTTCAAACTTTAATAACCACGGTTGACAAATGGCATCATTATTGCAAATTAAACAAAATCTCAGAATCAGAATGTGATTCAGGGTCGATCGGTGTACTTATCAATGGGTTTATCTCTCTTCCTTCTGGGTGTTAAAAAAAAGAGGACTAAGCTATAACACCCTGTAACACAGTGGTGGTGTATGGTATCATTTGTTTACCAAATTTTCAAAAAAAAGTTTTTTAAAAAAATTTTATATGAGGACCTAAAACGAGACTTCAAAGGTTTAATCTGAACAAAAAACCATCTTTGCCTAAACGAAAGTAAACATTTCTAGCATCACCTCTTTAAACATCATCTCTTTTGCTTTCTGTTCTGTGCATTTGTTTCATGGCCATCCTCATTCGGATAGATAAATAGACTTGCACTTCTCTATCCATCAGCAAGCAGCACATTATCACCATGGAAAGCATATTGGCATTTGTTTTTCAAAAACAAAACCGAAAACATAATTGAAACTGGCAGTCTTTTTGGTAAGAGAAATAGCAATTGGATTGAATGTGAAATTGGCAGGGCAAGGCAAGAGTCAGTCAATGAAAAATAGTCTAAGAAATCATCGATAACACATCGATTTAAATGCAAAGCAATTTAAATCAAGTGTTTTGTGTGAAAGTGAGTGTTAGTGAGTGGGTTTGTTTTACTCCTCAAGGATCAAAGAGGACATAACAGCTTCATTATGGGAAACACACGTGCATGTGTAATTTGAACTTTATCACAAGACCGAACAAATGTCAGATAGAGGTCTTAATCTCATATATATCCGCCTAGGAAAATTGCAAAACGGTTTCCCATGGATATGCTTTGGCCACGTGGAAACTCCTCTCATTTGCATGGGAAATAAACCAAAGGTAGGGAGGAGTTCGTTCAAATCAATACAAATGGTTTCAGCTATATTTATGGGGTATTTCGGCTTTTTCAAATGAATCTCCATTAATGATGTCTTATTTTCATTGTTGCTGTGGCAAAATCTCATTACAAGCAATTCCGTAAAAAAAACAAAACAATAACAGCCAGGAAGATTTTGTTTTTAAGTTTGAAGTAAACAATGGTAAAAGCGCTATATTAGGCTTTCAAGAGAAACATTTTGTAACAACACATTTTTCTAGTTAGAGAAGTTTATGTAGTTTATGAAGTTTATGTTTGTAGATTGGGAGGTGAACTGTTGTTTATTTGATGTCCGTTGCCATATAAAAGGATCGAGTTTAGGAATGAGAGGCAAAACTAAAGAAGTTTAGGTTGGCAAGTGGGTGCGGACACACGAATGTCGAGTTTTACGCAGATACCTGCCATCACGGCCCAAACCTGCGAGGCCCAAGGCCCAAGGGTGAATACAATGCGTCTACCAACGCGCCAACATGTGGTAACCCACATATGAGTACCAATTTGATCCCACGTATTTGGACGTGTTCACCTCCTTGCTTAGGAGCGGAGCACTACCTAAAACTCCTTCCGATCTATGGGTCACGGCACCCGGTTGAAAACGCAACTCCACGCCGAGCTTATGCTCTACCCGCGATTTGGGTACAAACCACAGCCACCATGTTGCTCCCCACTGGGGCCTCACCATTGTCAGGCTGGAACCAAAGTTCCAGGGGCTCCTGACACCCGTGGTACCAGATTAAAGTCTCCGGTCAGACTTCGTAGCCTTGAAAGACTACTACCAGTTGAACCCCAAACAGTTCCGGACTGGTCACCTGAGTGGAAGAAAATCACCCTACGCCGACCTCAGCCAACATACAAAAGTATGCATCAAACATACAGCCAGACAATATACACAAAACACAAACAGGACACGGCAGCCCTCACGGGCTACGCCACATAAATCAACAACATGGGACTTTACAATCAACGCGGCCACCCTCACGGGTGACCGATCACAACCACAACAGCTAAGGGAATCAAGAATGGGCAAACACCGCTGCATCAACATGGGCAAGGCAGGTGCCAGGCCATGCCATGCGCAGCACCAAATCACACAGTCGCGCCAGCACAGCAACACCTCGTTATGGATAACTAGCGTGCATTCATACCTCCACTAAGTCTAGTCCGCCTCCTAAGAAATACTTCCCGGGAAAAGGTGGCCAGCCTTGCAACAGTCGTCTCGTCCTCAAGGGCCCTAGTGAAATCCCACACCGCCTCGCTAATCCCCATCGCGCCTAAATCTCTAATGTCTGCATAGTACGGGCATTCTGTCAGTACATGCCTCCAGTCCTCACGTCTCCTACAGTCGCACATATCAGTCGCGGACAGGTTCCTCTGATGCAAAAATGCATTAAAGGAACCATGTCCCGTCAGTATGAAGCCCAGACTTAGGCCGAAGCCAAAGTCCGGGAGGTCTCGTGCGAACGTCGCGTCACGAATAAAATCCTCCACCTATCATCAAAACGCTCCAAAAGGAGTGTCTTGAGCCGCCTAATATCCCCACCTGCAAGCTCCGAAGCGGTGAGCCAATTCTCACGCACTAATGGAATTCCCTTTTTCACACTATACAGAACGGCCATGTAACTCACGAGTAAGTCAAGCGGGGGCGCGCCAAGCAATACCTGTAGTGCATCTGTCGAAACAGTCCTGCACACAGGCAAGCAAGCCAGCATTGCCACCCTCTGACAAGAGAGGATCTTCTTCCGTCATAAGACAGTCGCAGCAATTCCGTGCCATACAGGCGCTCCATAAGTTGCACAAGCAACAAATAGACCACCATATATGGACCGAACAGCGCGACGACTAAGACCCCAATCACGATGATTAAGACCCCAATGAACCGAAAAAGGATAATCGAGAGACGGGTTTATATGGGGGCTATATCAGGTTGTGAATTGATTTGAGCCTTACTCGGACAAAAATTGTGGCTTGTAAGGGCTCAAGACGGACGGACGAACATGACTAGATCGATTCAGAATCTTGAGACATCCAGAATATATATATTTTACTTCCCGAACCGGGCCCGCTCGGGGCACTTGGGGCACTTCGTCCTGAATGTGTATATCGAATTCGTGTCACTGTAGCCTATGTTCGCCTATAACGCTGAACGCCTGCGTTCAAATCCTGGCGATTACATTGGACACAATTTAAAGCGGTGGTCATCCCCTCTTAATGCTGGCGACATTTGCCATGTATGGTCATGTAAACAATTCTCCCCGAAAAGATGTCGCACTGCGGCAAGCCAATAGGGCTCGGCTATAACAAAAGTCCCTTATCATAGAGTTTAAACTTAAATCGGAAAGCTTTCATTGATGTGTGAGAAGTGTGCCCCTTCTCGGTTCCTGGGTAAATTTTTACTCCACTCTCAAATACCTTTTTTTGGAGTCATATATTATCAGATTGGTAACTAGGTACTACCTTACACATTCTAGAGGAACCGGAACCTGAGGGTAAGCCTAGCAGTTATGAACATTCGCAAACTGTTAGGCTTTTTAAAGCATCCTCCTTGTTTTTATGGTATTACAATGGACGAAAACGTCTAGGTGAGTCTGGTGGCAGACTGCCAATTAAACTTACCTAAAATAAAATCAAGGACTATATTGGACAGCAGATGCTACTTGGGCACTATTGAGGCAGTTCTTGGAGTGTTTAGGAGAAAGATTCTTTGAAAAATACGTGGACCAGTCTACGTTGATGGGGAATATTGGCGTCATATGAACCACGAGCTATATGAGCTATATTACGACAAAAGCTCCATCAAAAGAGTTATACGAGAAACCATCGTGGCATATGCGGAGATCGGTTACTAAATTATTGACTATTATTCAACATCGGACGAAAATAGACATGTGATCTGTATCTAAATCTGAACCGATTTCTTTTAAATTCAAAAGCAATATCGGGTTTCATAAAGGAAACATTTGTGCCAATTTTCGTGTAGATCGGTTAACAAATGACTGAGTCCAAATCGGACGAACGTATATATGGGAGCTGTATATAAATTTGAACCGATTTCGACTAAACTCTGCAGATATTGTGGTAGTAGTCGGGGAAAACGTTGTATACAATTGGGCAAGATTGCTCGATAAATGCGCTTGCAGTGACGCTAGAAATGGAAATCGAACGAAAATATATATGGGAGCTATATCTAAATCTGAACTGATTTCTATGAAATTTATAAATAATGTCGAGAGTTGTAAGAGTGTCGAGCGAAATTTCATAAGAATTGGTTAACAAATGACGAACAATTTTAATAGGCTTTGTCTCTAGGCCCAAAAGAATGTTTGTGCCAAATTTGAAGACGATCGGATGAAAACTGCGACTTGAACTCTTAACACAAATTAATATGGACAGACAGACGGACATAGCTAAATCGAATCAGAAAGTGATTCTAAGTCGATCGGTATACCAATCAATGGGTCTATCTCTATTCGTTTCGGACGTTACACACAAATTCACTAAGTTATAATACATTGTACCACAGTAGTGGTGCAGGGTATAAGTCTGTCACAAAGTTAAAATATTCACTAATGCCCCCAACATTAGTAAGGGGGTAGGTTATGTTAGGTTGAAAAGAGGGTGCCACTATGGACATATATGAAGCCAGAAACGGCTTGATGTAACCCCGAAAAAGAAAATCAAAGTGAGGAATTCCGTGCCAGTTACTAAATCCTTAATTGTTTTCCATGCCACGCCCCAAAGTTGGTTCATGTCTGGTATTGTGTTCCCCACCAAAGTGCCGGTGTCTTTTAGGCGCGAAAGCCGGGCAATGACATAGGAAAGGATCCAAGATCTCATCATATTCCCCATATACCCTGCACATGCTATCCCTGGCCGCAACGATTTTGCATAAGTGAGCTCGTAGTCCTATGTGTCCCGTCATGAAACCGAAAGCTTATTGACCTCTTGCCTACTGCTTTTCAGTAATAGATTCGTCTTCTCACAATCTGCATCTTCCCATAGGATTTTCGCCGTCCTACCGACCGTTTCGCTTTTCCACAGGGTTTCAGAGGTCCTTGTTAAGGGCGTGGGCGTAACCCATCCTCAGAGAAGGCGTTAATCTCCTTCTTATATTCTAAGACTGTTCGAGAGTTTCTCTTCCTGGTTGTTATTGCCCGTATGGCCTGTATACTGTCAATAAAGCAGTTCACACTTGACGTCCTCGTTGTAAAGGGTGATTTTTTTGAGGTTAGGATTTTCATGCATTAGTATTTGACAGATCACGTGGGATTTCAGACATGGTGTCAAAGAGAAAGATGCTCAGTATGCTTTGACATTTCATCATGAATAGACTTACTAACGAGCAACGCTTGCAAATCATTGAATTTTATTACCAAAATCAGTGTTCGGTTCGAAATGTGTTCATTCACCGTAACGTTGCGTCCATGTGTTCATTCACCGTAACGTTGCGTCTCAAAAAAATCACCCTTTATAACCACACCACCTCAGGCATTCCGTAATCGCCCAGATCTCCGCCTGAAGGACCGTATTATGCTGAGGCAGTCTAAAAAAGAACTCAGTCCCCGGGTTCTCATTGTAGACTGCCAGGCCCACTCTGTCATCTAGCTTTGATCCATCCGTGTAACATGATCTTCCAGATGTCAATACTAGGGTTCCGTAAATTCAAGACAGTGCCGCTGGCATCAGTGCCTCTCACTCGAACTCAAGTGTCATCTCAGCTATACGATCGGAAACCTCTCCCCTTCCTTTCAGGTTTCCTATAGTCGCCTCAATTATACAGCGATGGTATGAGCTGCTCCCATCCTCAATCCATTCTCTCATCGCCTTAAGTCTCATAGTCGCAGTGATTGCCTCGCACTTAGTCTGTATGTCTATGGGTCGGATATTAAGAATAGTCTCCAGTGCCCTAGTGGACGTGGTCCTCATCTCTCCGCCTATGCCAAGACAACATGTTCTCTGAACCTGTGGTATGGTCCTTATGTTGCACTTTTTCTCCATCGCAGTCCACCAAACCACTGAAGCGGAAGTAAGAATCGGTCTAATCACTCTTCTGTAGAGCCTGTGAACTGTCCTCCGATTGAGGCCCCATTTCAAGCCTACGGCCCGGCCCGGCCCGTCTACATAGTGCCCAACATCTGTGAGCCTTCTCGGTACGCTCCTGAATATGATACCTCCAATTCAGTTTCCTATCTAAGATCACACCTAAGTTTTGGACCTTGTCAGATATCGTAATCGTTAAAAAAGTGAAGGGATAACAACAGCTGAAAATATTGTTGATGCTCTCGGTAGGACTTTCAGCGTTGATCCCACTCACCGGTGTGGGCAAAAACTAGGGATAGTTTAAAATAATTGTAAGATTTCCTTAATTGTTAAATGTGTCATACTTTAAATTTTTGCGACGTATGTATTATGCGTCGGAAATGTTTAGTGTGTGAGTTTCCGATAGGCAATCTCTGGTAGTAGGTCAATTTGCAACTATTGGGTTGCCCAAAAAGTAATTGGATTTTTCATATAGTCGGCGTTGACAAATTTTTTCACAGCTTGTGACTCTATAACTGCATTCTTTCTGCTGTCAGTTATCAGCTGTTACTTTTAGCTTGCTTTAGAAAAAAAGTGTAAAAAAAGTATATTTGATTAAAGTTCATTCTAAGTTTTATTAAAAATGCATTTACTTTCTTTTAAAAAATCCGCAATTACTTTCTGGGCAACCCAATATATCAAGATGTAGTCCGACTTAGTTCTGTTATGGCCGATTTCTGAACCAAGACTGTCGGTTATACAAACACCACATCGTGCTTTAGTTTATTCGTAATCTTTCCTTTTATTAATGGTTTAGTAATAATGACAGACATTTTAGAACTTCATAACCATTTCGACATTTTTTTGCCTTTTATACTTCTAGTAAGATCATTAAAATCGCCATAATTTTGGTACTCATTTAAATTATCCCCAATGCCAAATTTAGCACAATATTTTATTACCTCTTATCTCTATTGATGGCCCATTAAAAACCTTTTAAACATCATCGATTCATGCCTTAAAGTTTTCCTCTTGAATGGCAGGCAGTCAGTGTTGGAGTGAGCTCTACGAAGGACAACAAATAAATGGAGGTCCATTTGGCACTGCTCCTTTAAGAAACTAAATTTATCCTCGGGGATTTTTGGTTGGCTTGTCTTTCTCTTGTCTCTGCGCGATGTTGTCAACTTTGTGTTGTTGCTAAGTTGCTGGTATTGCTGATGCTCAGCTTTTCGACAGCTTTGCTGGCATTTTCAGAGATTGATATGACTCAGGTCCTTTTGTACGCTGTGTAGTCGTGTGACAAATCATAGCCTTTGGCGTAGAGCAAACACGGTGTGTAGCGACAATTTTATCGCAGATAATTGAATTTGCAAGCAGAGCTCTTACTCCTACTGCTGCTGCTGCTGCTGTTGCTGCTGCTCAACTGAGACTGACTACTGATCTAACAAAGGACAACCAACAAAAGGCAATCGATATGATTTCCCCTTTGGCATTGTCGTGTGAAATATTAAGCAAATGCTGCACCTTTTAATTCTGTCTTTGATTTGTTGTTCAAGGTAATTAAGTTAATTAATGTTTAATGACTTCATCGAAAATGAAGCACTTCATTTGTGAGCTTTAATGTGTATGACGGAAAATTAAGTTAATTGAAGACAAGATTTTTGTATAGAAACAATTCAGTAAAATGTTTGTTTAAGACAAAATTTTAATGAAATTTTTGTCCGGACCTTAGTTTCAA
Organism: Stomoxys calcitrans; assembly: GCF_963082655.1. NCBI lineage: Eukaryota > Metazoa > Arthropoda > Insecta > Diptera > Muscidae > Stomoxys > Stomoxys calcitrans. Next base: position 88,853,431 of record NC_081553.1, read on the forward strand.
TATAATTTTCGTGACCATTTGGGGCTCAAAGATAGTGAATCACAATGTTGATCGTTTTTAGAACCCATCCCCCACAACGGACATATTTGTTGACCCTTAAACCAATGGCAAACTGGGGTTCAAATAAATGGTATATGAAAGTAGAGCATGATACTGATATTTTTCACGGCTAAGTATTTGGAGACCACCGCACTCCCGAAAACAGCCCATAATCGGACATATTTACCGACCATGACAATATGGACCCATATGAAAGGTTTTGGGTAGTAGGGCACGTAATTGATGCCCGCTTTGAGGACCTAGGGGTCCATCCAATAGTGGGACCAAGTGTTTAGGGAACCACCCCAACTCCCAAAAAGCCCATAAATCGGACAAATTTACCGACAATCAATAGGACGCTTAAATGAAAGGTATTTGGGAGTAGAGCACGAACTTGATACCCACACTTTCGGGATCAAGTTTCTGGGGCCGCCCCTGACCCATCATAACCCCTAAACAGGACTTGTTTACTGATCATAGCAATATGAGCTCAAATAAATGATATTGGGGGGTCGAATACGAATCTGATATCAAAATGTGGGACCAAGTGTTTGGGGGTGCCACCCTTACCCCAAACCAGCTCCCTTAGAGAAAAAGTTTACGACCATGGCAATATGGGGCTTAAATGAAAGGTCTATGGGCGTAGAGCACGAATCTGAAACCATTATTCGGGAAAAAGTGTCTATGGAGCCATCCTACCGCTATAACATCACAAAATAGGACATATTTGCTGACCATTTCAATGTGGGGCTCATATAAAAGGTATATTAGAATCCCACTCCCATAACAACACCAAAATAAGACTCATTTGCTCACTATGAAAATTTGGGGCTCAATGATAGGCTCAATAGGCAAGTACATATTTCCAAACCGGAAATATGTACTTGCCTATTGAATAAGGAAACAAATTTGATATCCAATTTTTGGGCCAATGCGAATTTGAGGTTCAAATAAACGATATTTGAGAAAAGAGCACGTTGCTGTTATTTTTTCAAGGCTAAGTGTTTAACACCCAAACACCCCGTAATCGGTCATACCCTTTCCCACCATGGCAATGATGGCAATGTAGGGCTCAAATAAAAGGTATTTGTGAGTACAGCACGAAAATGATACCCAGTCTCGGAACCAAGTTTCTGCACCCACAGAAAAGTAAATACCAAACGTGCTCATTTCAGTACCATACAGCATTGATAGTAAAGTAACACCGTATGGTGCTAAAACAATACCGGATGGTATGGATGAAACACAAAATGATTAGTACCGTTTGGTACTAGCCTTATTACCGAACTGGTATTGGTTTTAATACCAATCTGTTATTGGTTTTAGCACCAGACTGTCATTGGTTTTAATACCAGACCGTTATTGACTATTCCAGCCCCTAATGAACCAAATAAAAAACCATTGAAAATTATTATAATATAATTATATTTCAATGTCAATAATTACAAAAAGTAATGTTACACCGTGGGCAACCCCAACACTTCTGGCGCGATGGCAAGAATATAAATTTGACGACGTCAATTCTTAATAGCCTCCTTTTTCTGGTATTGAATTGATACCAAATGGTATTAAAAATCGTTGCCAATGATGCGAATAAAGTAATACAAGGCGGTATTGGAAAAATACCGTAATTTTAATATGAGCATGTGAACCCCATACTGATAGAAAAATTGTCCCACCAACAGGAGTTATTTACTGACCATGGGGCTCAAATAAAAGGTATTGGAGTGTAGAATACGAATCTGATATCCAAATGTGGGACTTTGTGTTTGGGGTGCCACCCCTCCCCCAAATCAACCCCCAAAAAGGACAATTTCGGGACCATGGCAATATGTGGCTCAAATGAAAGGTGTTTGAGACTAGAACACAAGTTTGATATCCAATTTTGGGGAAAAGTGTTTGGGTGACGCCTCATCATCATAGAGTTAAGCACGATGCTGATATTTTTTTCAGTGATAAATGTGTATGGGACCACCAAAATGTTCATGAAATTCGCTCTAAAGACAAAATTTCCATTTCAACTTGCTTTTACATAGCATTAAAAAGTTTTAGCAAAAAATACTTGTGTGGTTCGTTTAAACAAAAACTGGTCAAGGTTAAATAGATGAAAATGAAACAATTTTTTTTTTTGGCAAAAGGGTCTGTAATATGCTAACAAAGATTTCTTTCAAAAAACTAAGTAAACAGCAGTTTTGTCGTGTAAGGTCACACTGCATTCACCTTAAAAGATGAATTGCCATGAAAAAAAAAAACTCATTACTAAAGCAATTGCCTTGTCCTATAGGAATAAATTATAAGTCTCCCCTTTTCTTTTCTCTTCACTGTAGCTTTGCCCACATTTACTTTCACTTGCATTAATGTATTTAACCTACTGGCTTTCGCCTTTGCCTTACCTGCGACCAATGCAAAGAGGGAACTAAGTTGGCTTAGAACTCTTAGTTTCAACTCTCACCAGTTGTTGCCTGCCTTGCAACAACGATGATGACTATGTTCTTTAGCACAATACCTTAATAACCCAGAACATGACCATAAGAAGACACATGGTCCTTCCTTTCCTCCTGCCGGTTATGGTTCTTATGGGTCCCACCTTACAAAGAACATTAAAAAATGCATTTAGCTTTTTCTTCTTTGTGGCCCCCTTTTGGCTATCAACGTGAAAAAGACGCATAAATTTGTTTTCCTGGTTGTTCCGCTTTGTGTTGTAGTCCCTTACTCTCGCTCTCTTTCTGCTTCTCTTGTCTTGCCGACGTTGGAATAACAGATATTGTGTAGACCAACTACATGGCCATTAATAAATGCACTAAACGACCTTGAGAGTCGACAATATTTTTTGTGTATTTTCATTATTGAGAACAAGACTTCTTTGTGAGCAGTGTTGCCAACTTAAGTTAGGAAGGTCTTATCTGAAGCAGGGTACTCTGTTTTTGGTTGTGAAAAACTTCAACAAAAAAAATAATCTTAATTTACTTAAACATATTAACGGCAAATTTTTTGAACCAAAACAATCCTGCCTTCATATTACGCTAGGATTTATTGTGCCTAATTGCTAGCTTTTAAGTCATAAGCCAAAAAAAAGTTTTACATTTTCTTTTCTATGGAGTTTGACAGTTGTTCACGTGAAAAGCCGAATAGAGTACCAACCCTAAGGAAGTATTTACAAAAATCGATTTTTGACTATATCCATGAAACTCTTCTTCCAATGAGACGTTTGAACTCAATTAAATGCGAAATTTTCTATGAAACCCAAATGAACTTTTATTTTCATGAGACTCTTCTATTCGTAAAATCAAATCCACTAAAACAGCCCTTCACGACCTAGTCGGCTACATAGAGGGTTCTGTCGCTGTCAAGGAATATACAATGGTCCCATTTCTTCACATTGAAGGTTCTTTGAATAATGTAAAGCCGACGTCAATCATGAAGGAGTTAGAGTTTCTAACCATCAACTCTACGGTAAAAAAGTTTATAAATAATTTACTTACTAAAAGAGGCATTACGGCATACTTGGGATCGGTCGATCTCAAAAGATGGGTCAGCAGAGCAACTCCTCAAGGAGGTGTACTGTCTCCTCTACTTTGGAATGTAGCCATGTTTCATGCAATGGGTATATATACTGCAGTTGTCAGACCTATAATGCTATATGGTGTTGTGGTCTGGTGGACGGCGCTTCCAAAGTCCACCTACTGTTCAATAGTCAACCGGATCCATAGGATGGCTTGTTTGTGCATCACAGCAGCACTGAGGACGACACTATCTGATGCAATGCTTTTAATGCTACATGTAATGCCTCTGGACATTGTGGCTAGACAAATTGCATATACAATGGTAGCATTTCTTGACATTGAAGGTTCTTTGAATAATGTAAAGCCGACGTCAATCATGAAGGAGTTGGAGTTTCTAGGCATCAACTTTACCGCGAAAAAGTTTATTAATAATTTACTTATAAAAGATGCATTATGGAATGCTTGGGATCGGTGGATCTAAAAAGATGGGTCAGCAGAGCAGCTCCTCCAAGAGGTGTACTGTCTCCTCTACTTTGGAATATAGCCATATTTCATGCAATGGGTATATACTGCAGTTGTCAGACCTATAATGCTATATGGTGTTGTGGTCTGGTGGACGGCGCTTCAACAGTCCACCTATGGATATTTCCAAACTAAACCACCAGGTGGGCTTTGGGGTGTTCTCTAAAGTTCTAGAACTGTCATTTCGAAAAGGTTACCCGTCCACTGCAGTGTGCATCAAACGGAGATCCTTGCTATTAAGAAGTGGTGGAATGACAAAGATATATTGTCATTACGACGATTGGCATAAATATCGTATCAGACAGCCAGGCAGCCATTAAATCCCTAAAGAACGTATTTCTGAACACAAAAACCGCCCTCGACTGTTGCAGATCTCTCAAGGAGATAGCTGAATAGTTCAAAGTTCACTTGTTCTGGGTGCCGGGCCACAGAGATATTCCAGGGAATTGTAAAGCGGACGAGCTTGCGAGACTAGGAACTTCCCTAAACATGCCAGGGATACTGGAATATGTGGGTATGCCTCTAGCGACATGTTTCAGGACCAGGCCCGAAGGAGAACGAATGATAGATGGTCACAAAGAGGGGGCTGTGAGCATTCCAAAACTATGCGGCTTAATCTAGACCCGTTTTTCTGTCATTTGCTAGAACAGATGTCTCAGTCATTGTGCCTCTCATGAGAGGTCGCTGTCTAATCGGAAAACATGCTGATAGACTGAAGGTTACCAGCAACGACTTTTGCAAAAGCTGTGAGGACATCGAAGAAGAAGAGACTGTAGAACACCATCTGTGTGTGTGTCCCGCACTAGCAGTCAGAAGGTGTTCCACTTTAGGTTCTTATTTCTTTGAGAACCTATCTCATTTAGCGGATGTGAACATTCGCAAGTTCTTGGGCTTTTAAAGCGATCTGGATGGTTCAAAGGTAGGAACTAGAAGGCGTCTTTCGTCTTCTGTTCCTGTGGTATAACAATGGACGAAAACGTCTATGTGAGCCTGATGACAGACTGCCACTTATACCTAACCTAACGTAACATTTCGATTAAATGTTATATGACAATCAAGTTTATTTGCATGAACATTAAATATTGACATCGTCTTCTTCGAAGATTTAGATACCATGAACCTGCCACTTTTCCACGAATTCTGACGAAAAATCGAAAACCCTGAAATTTTTGATCAAGCAAAAGGAGGGAATGCAAAAGCCCTGATGGGGCAGATGAAACGATCAGGGAAAGAAAGAAATCGGACATTCAATTTAGAAAATGATGAAAATGGACATAAGACTGGCAAGGGCTAAATGAAATGTGAACATTCGCAAGTTCTTGGGCTTTTAAAGCGATCTGGATGGTTCAAAGGTAGGAACTAGAAGGCGTCTTTCGTCTTCTGTTCCTGTGGTATAACAATGGACGAAAACGTCTATGTGAGCCTGATGACAGACTGCCACTTATACCTAACCTAACGTAACATTTCGATTAAATGTTATATGACAATCAAGTTTATTTGCATGAACATTAAATATTGACATCGTCTTCTTCGAAGATTTAGATACCATGAACCTGCCACTTTTCCACGAATTCTGACGAAAAATCGAAAACCCTGAAATTTTTGATCAAGCAAAAGGAGGGAATGCAAAAGCCCTGATGGGGCAGATGAAACGATCAGGGAAAGAAAGAAATCGGACATTCAATTTAGAAAATGATGAAAATGGACATAAGACTGGCAAGGGCTAAATGAAATGTGAACATTCGCAAGTTCTTGGGCTTTTAAAGCGATCTGGATGGTTCAAAGGTAGGAACTAGAAGGCGTCTTTCGTCTTCTGTTCCTGTGGTATAACAATGGACGAAAACGTCTATGTGAGCCTGATGACAGACTGCCACTTATACCTAACCTAACGTAACATTTCGATTAAATGTTATATGACAATCAAGTTTATTTGCATGAACATTAAATATTGACATCGTCTTCTTCGAAGATTTAGATACCATGAACCTGCCACTTTTCCACGAATTCTGACGAAAAATCGAAAACCCTGAAATTTTTGATCAAGCAAAAGGAGGGAATGCAAAAGCCCTGATGGGGCAGATGAAACGATCAGGGAAAGAAAGAAATCGGACATTCAATTTAGAAAATGATGAAAATGGACATAAGACTGGCAAGGGCTAAATGAAATTTTAATGGAACTCAAGGAGGAATTTGATCTGTCTGTTAGTCCGTTTGGTGGTTTATTGGAGAGTAGCCGGGTCTCCAAAGACTTGGCCATCAATATAGGATGTCAGATTTGTATTCTACTCCAAAATACCTTTAATTTGTTGCCCCTAATGTTTTAATCGGTCTAAATAATAGTTTCGGAGGTTTGCTCGTCTTCCAACGTCCTTGAACCCACATTTTGAGTTCAGAGTCGTACTCCGATCCAATTATTAACACATTGTTAATTTAAACCAGTAAGGAAGGGCAAAAGTCGGGCGGCACCTACGTATAATACCCTTAACCTATCCTATAAGTACAATACAATAAGGGAGCTATATCCAATTCTGAACCAATTTTGATGGACCTCGGGATGTTCCAGATGGGTTATTAAACAATCCCTGTCACATTTCGAGCAAATATTTTCAAACTGTAATAACTACGGTAGACAAATGACAAACTACCCAAAATCTGACGAACATATATATGGGAGCTATATCTACATCTGAACCGATTTTGAGCAAACTTCTCAGATATTGTGGTAGTGTTCGGGGAAAGCATTGTACAAAGTTTTGGCAAGATTGGTCAATACATGCGCTTCCAGTGGCTCCAGAAGTGAAAATCGGGCGAAATACATATATGGCAGCTATATCTAAATCTGAACCGATTTCTATGAAAGTCACCAGCAATGTCGAAAGTCATAAGAAAATTCCTCCTGCCAACTTACGAGAGAATCGGTAAACAACTGAGCAATTTATTGCAATATTTCTCAAAATCGGACGAACATATATATGGGAGCTATGTCTAAATCTGAACCGATTTCGAGAAAACTTCTGGAATGTTGTTATAGACGTCGAGGAAAGCGTTGTGTAAAATTTTGGCAATATTGGTCAATGAATGCACTTTCTGTGACTCTAGAAGTAAAAATCATGCGCTATATATATATATATATATATATATATATATATATATATATGAGAGCTACATCTAAATCTGAACAGATTTCTATGAAATTCACCAGTAATGTCGAGAGTCAAGAGAAAATCTTTCTTGCCAAATTTCGAGAGAATCGGTTAACAAGTGAACATTTCATTGCATTATTACTGCAAATCGGTCGAACATATATGTGGGAGCTATATCCAAATCTGAACCGATTTTTTCCAACTTCGATAAGATTCGTCTCTAGGCCCAAAAACATGCCTGTACCAAATTTGAAGATGATTGGATGAAAACTGCGACCTGTAGTTTGTACACAAATAAGCATGGACAGACAGATAGACAGAGGGACGTAGCTAAATCGAACCAGAAAGTGATTCTGAGTCGATCGGTATACTTATCAATGGGTCTATCTCCCCTCTTTCTGGGTGTTACAAGTAAATGCACTAAGTTATAATACCCTTACCACAGTAGTGGTGTAGGGTGTAAAAATGGTTAAAGCGTTTTGTCAGCAAAAAACTTTTTTTTTCTGTGGCAACACTGGCTTAGAACCATGGCAAAGCTAAGACGACTGCATCTTTTGTGCTTTGAGTGTATGCATCGTTTTTGGACAAAACTATTCCCTTGGCTCCATTTCTGGGAGGGCTACAGACAGACTTTTTTTTTTTGCTTTGTAGTCATCGTCGACGACTTCGAAAACGCAATACTGCCTCTTGGGTTTCTGCAAAGGCCTTCACAACATTTGTCTTCCTTTTTAAGCCAGTGGACGTATGTCCTCCATGTTACATGGGCTAAGGAAGCGCGAACTGTTTGTTTGCCGGACTGCAGCATCAGGTTAGTGTTTGATGCAACAACAGCGAAAAAGGCAGAAATGTCCACAGGGCTTAGGGAGCATATAAAACGCAATGTAATAGTCATAGAGGGCTGAGGGTGAAGGACAGCGCAGGTTAGCGCATAAAGGTGTTTACTTCATCACTGGCCTTGTTGCCAATGCGCCGCTACTTCTTGTCCGCAAAACGAACGAAGTGCCATAAATTATTGAGCTGCTTCTTTGTGTTGCACACACAAATCAGTTTATGGCTACGTATTTAGGGGGACAAACCTTGGGTTCCTACAATGATGATGATGATGAGTAGCATAACCAAGACAAGAAGGCTCATTCCAATGATGACACAACAGATGCTGAAAGACCCTTCATTGTTTGTGGTGGCTAATTATGGGGAGAAGGAACTGCCTACCTGGGTCGACTTGATTATTTCTTTGCAAAAATTAATGTTCCATTAGGGTATTTAAGTCATAACAAATGGTTATTCGAAGCCACTCTGAGGGGCTGCCTATTTTGCTCGTTTTCTTGAAGCGATGGGTATTTTTTAATTGGAAATTTGCATATCAACACATGCTGTGTTTGGTAGTTACCTTGATTTATGTAAAACCAGGTATTTTAGCGATTTAAAAAGAATTATGACTATTGTACGTATTAAATATTCATTAAGCTGGTTGAGGTAAATCGCAAAAAATATTTAAGAATTTTTCCAGTATATCAGAGTTGACTTTAGTCAAAGAGAAACACAATATTCCAATTGCCACTGAAAATAAACCCTAAAGAAAGGACATAACTTAAGCTGAAAGTATTTTAAGGCGAAGTATGTTTTCAAATTAAATTTTAACAAAATTTTAAAGAATATTTCGAGAAAATTTTCTGTAAAAAAGGATATGTTAGGGTTCCCAGAATGTAGAGTTTAGAAAATTATAACAAAAATTGAAGAAATCTTATACATTTATATTCAGGGACGTAGCCAGCATTTTATTTTGGGGGAGGGCCCACCACATATTTTTTCAAAAATTGCTGAAATCCTTCTGTTACTGTGAAATTGGTAAAGATACCTCCATTTTTTTTTTAATTTGTGGTCTGTATATGGAAGCTATAAACTAATCTAATGTGACCTGATATGGCCCATTTCACTCCCCAACGACCTACTTCAATAAGAATTTTTTGTGCAAAATTTCGTTCGTACTACCACGTAGAGCAACATACTCCCATGCAATTCATGACTTGCAAAACCACGTTCCAATACCCCAGTCGGTCAAAAAAAGTATTTTATTTTTTTTTTTCTTTAAACCTATTTTATAAAATTCGGCATAAAAAATATGTATCTCACATTCAAAACAAGTTTTTTTTTTTATTTATTTAATTGGGACACTTATTACTGCAGTAATACCTATTTAGTTACAAGCTGAACCAGGCCTGCTCCGCTGTGCCTTCTTTTCCTTTATATGGAACATAATTACCTTTGAATATTTATTGTCGACAATTAAAGAACTTTTAGTGAAATACAGTGCTACGAAAATAGTGTACGTATATCACTTTAGTAACAGTTTCCAAAATAAATGCCTTTATCTGCATGCCATACGATCTTTATTAGTCCATGAATTCGCTCGGAGGGTTTAGGATCATTTAAGATTGGATGTTAGATGTTCCCCATTCTGAAAAGACTTTATTTGAGCCCAATTTTTTCATGCTGATTTTGGGAGTGGAAAGGCCCCCTAAAATGATGGTTAGTGAGTTAAGGGGTTGGTGTGGACCCTCAGAAACGTAGTCCCAAAAGTCGGTATCAATTTCGTGCTCTACTCCCAAATACCTTTAATTTGAGCCCCATATTGCCATGATTGGTAAATATCATTATTCGATTTTAGTGGTGGTTTGGGGGGTGGAAAGGTCCCCAGGACACTTTGGGCTGAAAAAAATATAAGCATCGTGCTCTACTCTCACATACCTTTCATTGGAATTTCATATTGCCATTGGTTTAAGAGGAGTTTAAACACTTTGCCCCAAAATCGTTTCTAATCTCAAATACCTGTATGTGGGGAGTTTTGGGGAAGAAGTAGACCCCCAGAAACTTTGTCCCAAAAGTGGATATCAATTTTGTTACCTACTCCCCAATACCTTTCATATTAACCCCACATTGCCGGTAAAGATGCATGGTCGGTAAAGATGCATGATTTTAGGGTGTTTTAGGGAGTGGGGTGGTCCCCCACGCACTTAACCCTGAAAACACATCAGCACCGTGCTCTACTCTCACATATCATTTATTTGAACCCCATATTGCCATTGGCACCAAAATTGGATATCAAATTCGTTCTGTATTCTCAATTACCTTAAATTTGAACCCCTAATTGCAAAATTCAGCAAATTTGTCAGGTTTGGGGTGTGGACCCTAAAACCTATCAACACCGAGATCTCTTGGAGCCAACATTTTTCATGATGAGCAAATACGTACTGTGGGGTTGTTATGGTGGTAGGACGTCCCCAAGACAATTGGTCCCGAATGTTGATATCAGGTTCGTGCTCGACTCCCAAATATCTTTCATTTAAACCCCATTTTTCTATAGTCTGCAAACATGCCCGATTTGGGAAGTGTTTTGGAAATGAGGCGGCCACTCAATGTTTTGTTCTACTCTAAAATATCTTTTATTTGATCCCCATTTTCAATTGTCACCAAATACGTCCTATTTTGGGTGGTGTTAGGGGGGTTGGTTTGCAACGTTGACACTTTTTCCCGATTGTTGATAGCAGATTGGCGCTCCACTCTTTCATTTGAGACCCATATTGCTATGGTAGTAAATTTGGCTTCTTTGGGGGGTGTTTTCGGAGAAGGGCGGTCACCCATACACTTGATCTCACATTTGGATATAAGATTCGTATTCTACGCTGAAATACCTTATATTGTCATGGGACTACAAAATTTATTTTAATTTAAAATATGGATAAGGGGGAGGTACCCTGCACCCACCCCACCCCCCATCCATTCAGATATCAATAAATTTGGTACCCTAATTTTAACACAGGATCATAATGCACCATCTGCGAAAGTTTCAAGAAAATCGGTTTAGCCGCTTTTGAGTCAATACGGAACAGACAAACAAACAAACACCAATTGATTTTTATATAAAGGGTGATTTATAGCTATTATCTTTTTGGCAAAACTAATTCAAAATGCTCACGCACATTCTGTGTTTTGTTTCACTGTCAAACATCTTCAGCGTGTTCTATAACCTAACCACGTTGTAATCGTCTTACAAACGAACAACGTTTGCAAATTATTGAATTTTATTATCAAAACGCTTGCTCAGATAAGAAAGTTTATCGCGCGCTTCTTCCATTCCATCGACCAAGCTCATTGTTTGCTCAATGAGTACGTTAATAAGCAGAATTGTCGATTTTGGAGTGAAAAGCCAAAGTTTTGTGCGGTTAATGGGCTGGTGGCATCATTGGACCGTACTTTTTCAAAGATGATGCGAATCGTAACTTAACTGTGAATGGTGAGCGCTACCGTGAGGTGATATCCAACTAGTTTTTTGCAAAAAATGCAGGAGCTTGACTTACATGACATGTGGTTTCAACACACAGCACTCATAACAATGGACTTATTGAGAGATGAGTTTGGTGAACATATTTCACGTTCCAGACCAGTCAATTGGCCGCCTAGATCGTACGATTTAACGCCTTTATACTATTTTTTGTAGAGCTATGTTTAAGCTCATGTCTTTACAGACAAGCCCGCTTCAATTGACGCATTGGAAGACAACATTGAAGCATTTATTCAGGAGTTACCGGCCGAAATATTAAGAAGAGTATGGCAAAATTGGACTAAGCGGATGGACCATTTGAGGCGCAATCGCGGTTAATATTGGCATGAAACAATCTTCGAATTCAAACATTAAATGATTTGGACCGTACTATCGATTCGAATAAAGATTTCATGCATTTTTCTGAATTTGATGTGTTTTTTTTTTAATTTTCTATAGCTTTTAAAAAATCAGCCTTATAAAAAAGTTTCATCATTAGGAAAATGATGTCGGTAGGCTAGAGGATGCGTGCAAGACTACCAACCATGAGACCATGAGTTCAATCCTCTGCAGCGTCAAATTTTTTAAAATGTTTTTAAGACTCATATAGAAGAGAGAGTGACAGAGAAAAGCCGAGAGCACAGTAAAAGGAACAAGACAAGCAGCGTGACCCGAACAAAGAAAATACAAACACCACACCGAAGCTGTGCGTGCAGCAAAGCACATGTAGTGGCTGGTTAAATGGTTTTTTGTCTTTCCTTTGGATATATTGTTGTTGTTGTTATATGCTGGCTTGCAAAGAGTGATTTTCAAAAACGAATTTGCACTATCGGTCGCTGAGATTCAAAATAAATTGTTGCAGAAAAATTAACAAATTTCATCGTATTTTTTCGACCAAAGTTGTTGTTTTTCAAAATCTTCTTTATCTGTGTATTAAAGTCGCGGCATAAGAATAAAAAATTTATGTTTGTTTGCTAAACCGATTTTCTTCTTTTTTTCACAGGTGGTGTAGAATAAGACACTCTATTTTTCGTTCGATACTTGAAGGGTTTAAGCACCTTCTTCCTTGCAAATGCAAATTAGCCCAAGAACATTCCATTAAGGACAAGGAGCAAACTTTTCACATATCAATGAGTGCTGTCCGATTCAAGTTTAAGCTCAATGAAAAGGCGCCTAATTCTTAAAGCAGATTCCAAACGGCGTGCCAAAGACATCGAAAGAGCTTTCGCTTTCGGGAGAAGTTTTTACATGGCATAGTAAGTCACTAATGGCGCCAGCACTAGGAATAGAGAATAAACACTTCTAAAAAAATTTTCTGATGTTCTCGCCAGAGGAACCCATGCGCTCAGCTCAATAGACGGAAATGATAACGTCTGAGGTACGGTGGCCTCCTCCTCCTTACTTAAAAAACGCCAGATTTAAATTTTGTCAAAAATAATTAAGTAATTCTGTGAAAAAAACACGAATTTGGTAAATAAGATGGGAAAAGGAATTTTGGGCGGTTTACCCCAACTCAAAAAAACTCAAACGGATTGGTTCTGCGATAATCTATTCGCAACCATCGTCGGACACTAGCAGATGGGTAAAATGTTATTTCCATATCCTTAACACACTATCTGAATCAGTTACCAGATTTCCTTCTTCGTCTCTGCCGGAAGATGTGCCTGTACCAAAGCCATCGGTTTTATGTTTGATTCTTGAATAGAATTTCCGAACTTCATTCTGACACCTGCACATCTCAATTGGCTCACACTCACGTCTTTCCATTTCCTTCTTCTTTCTGCGGTATAGAGGTTTCCTCTCTCTCCTTCCCTCCCGATACCTCTCCTTCATCTGATGCGTTGCTACTGATTGCAGAATTGCTCTGCATGCCGCATTTTAGGCTTCAGTAGCATCTCAACACTCTTGGTCGTGCCATCGGTTTCTTGGAGAAAGTTTCCGGTATCCAAGTACGGATTTAGCTACAGTTCTCATGGAGTTGGCAATGGTTTGCTACTGCGCCGTTTATCATCGGGACAGAGAGTGCTTTCATAAAGCAGGTGGGTCAGTCGAGTGGAATATGTCGTTCCCATCTAAACACAAGGGGCCTCGTTTTTAATGCCGAGTCTGAACAGCGTGCCGCATAGCGTCACCACTAGATAGAGAAGTTTAGCAAAGCAGGATATTTCAAAAATGTAGCCAGCATTTGTAAGGAAATAAGCACCGCTAAAAATTTCTCTGATGTTCCCGCCGGGATTTGAACCCTGGACTACGGCGTCATAGGCGGATCGTTCGTTTGTTTTTATGTTGACACGGACGCTGGACATTGAAAAGCTGCAAACAAAATAAAGGGTGATTTTTTGAGGTTAGGATTTTCATGCATTAGTATTTGACAGATCACGTGGGATTTCAGACATGGTGTCAAAGAGAAAGATGCTCAGTATGCTTTGACATTTCATCATGAATAGACTTACTAACGAGAAACGCTTGCAAATCATTGAATTTTATTACCAAAATCAGTGTTCGGTTCGAAATGTGTTCATTCACCGTTCAGCGATGAGGCTCATTTCTGGTTGAATGGCTACGTAAATAAGCAAAATTGCCGCATTTGGAGTGAAGAGCAACCAGAAGCCGTTCAAGAACTGCCCATGCATCCCGAAAAATGCACTGTATGGTGTGGTTTGTACGCTGGTGGAATCATTGGACCGTATTTTTTCAAAGATGCTGTTGGACGCAACGTTACGGTGAATGAACACATTTCGAACCGAACACTGATTTTGGTAATAAAATTCAATGATTTGCAAGCGTTGCTCGTTAGTAAGTCTATTCATGATGAAATGTCAAAGCATACTGAGCATCTTTCTCTTTGACAACATGTCTGAAATCCCACGTGATCTGTCAAATACTAATGCATGAAAATCCTAACCTCAAAAAAATCACCCTTTATTTTGTTTGCAGCTTTTCAATGTCCAGCGTCCGTGTCAACATAAAAACAAACGAACGATCCGCCTATGACGCCGTAGTCCAGGGTTCAAATCCCGGCGAGAACATCAGAGAAATTTTTAGCGGTGCTTATTTCCTTACAAATGCTGGCTACATTTTTGAAATATCCTGCTATGCTAAACTTCTCTATCAAGTGGTGACGCTATGCGGCACGCTGTTCAGACTCGGCATTAAAAACGAGGCCCCTTGTCATTGAGCTTAAACTTTTATTGGACTACACTCAATGATATGAGAGAAGTATCCCCTGTTTCTAAATGAAATGTTCATGGGAAATTTAGTATTTAGTAGCATATCATCAACATTCTTACCGCAACCATATAATAAGCAAAATTTTAATGGTTTCTGACTCACTTTTGATGCTCATAGTAGTTGCCTTAGCAGACCGATTTCCCCATTTAATGTTTGTCCACATAAAAAGCGTTTTAGTTACTTAATATCGGATATCAAAAGTACGGTCTGGTCGAACGTAATGCGTTTTTACGTGTTCTGTTTGCTTTAAAAACGTTTTCCCTCACAAATTGTTTCCATTATTTTTTATGCTCTTTCAGATAGGCTGCGTTCCCTTTGGTAATTATTTCGTATTTTTTTATAATTTCCTTTCAAAAATATAATTTAATTTATTTCCATTTCCAACCACATATTGTGGGGGTAACAACTGTTCCATCGACTGCAAATTAGACATTAATCAAATTTCACTTTTCTCATTTTTTTTTTTCATTCTTTCAGAAACGCCAAATAACACATCGATACGTAATATCAGGTAAGATGATCTAAAACATAATTTCCCCATTGCAAATAGGGTTTCGTGGTGTGGCAGAAAGCACACCTGCTTGTTGGCAACAAATCACAGAATGTTGTTGCCATATGTCCGACACCATCACCGCCGAGAACTTATTCTACATACATTCGTATCTCATCACATTTCAAAGTTGTGATAACGCATCTTTAGTCATTAATGTACTTTTTACACAAAACGAGGCCCCTTACCATCAGGGCAATTTAGACCACCTCTCCCGTTCTTTGCATATTGCTTCCAAAAATACCTATCCAGCTCTCCTTTTACCTCTGCCAGAAAGACGAATAAAATAAAGAACATTAAATTGATTTATGATTATTGCAAAAAAAAAAAGGGCGCAAAAAATTGAAGGGACTCAGACATGAAAACCGCGGGCACATTAAAAACGCTTTACGTTCACCAACAACTCAACGGCATCACAACCACACTGAGAGAAAGTGAATATATTTAATGTGGATTAGAAAATTTTTACAATAGAAAGTAGAGTCATAAGTTTTCATTGTATAACAGTTATCATTATGAGTTATCATTGTATAACAGTTATCATTATGAGTTATCATTGTAGTACAGTTAAAGAAAAATGTTATTCTATTGTACTGCAAAGAAGAGAAACTTTCGAAAACAGGTATTATTGAATGCCATAGCATTCCAAGTCGACTAATTGATGTTCAACCGTCTGTCTATCGACTATCACACTTATTTTAAACGATAAAAAGTATCTGTAGGGATCCATTCCTCCCATTAACCTGATATTTTGAATTATCTGCTATGTGGAATTCAACACTAGTAGTATGTATGGTCCAAATTCTTCCAAAACCTGATATAGCTTCACCTTAAACCCGTCCAGACTTTCGGACTTCCTGAGCCTGGACGTTAATTTTTTTCCCAGTGTGCCACACTGCAATACCTTTAACACACATTTTAATACCCCAAAACTCCTCTGCCTACTCCTCTCGCTTTGTGCAACAACTCTGATGGCTACAAATAGTCAACGTCAATTTAAACAGGAGACAAGTGTTTTCATGAAATTGTTAACGCCCCTGTTGGCGATATCATTTTTAATTTGTACAACAATTTATTTATTATTTTTATTGTGTCCCAACTCCCCTCCCTACGACTGCTTATGATGGCCTCGGCGGCAGTGATGGTTTGCTTGTGAAATTGATGTTTGCCATGGGGAGAAAAGAACCAACAACCACCAGCGCATTAACTAGTGGCTCCTTTTCAAGTCTGCCTCACTTCGGCGAACTTGCAACACTCCACACCTTTCACCCAAATAGGCCCACAATTTATGATGGTATATTACCTTGGAAAATGCTACAAATTAATTTGATCAACATTTTATTAAATATACCATGCGGGCCGTGTTAACATGGCCCTTCATCTCGCCCTGAGAACAGTAATGTTGTCGACACAGGTGCGCAGATGGCTGCGACTAGACAAAAGATCCTTTATTAGCCAGAAGCATTGGAGGTCATTGCTATACAACAGAGGCCAGAATTTATAGTTAAAATGAATAATGGCCACCTCAGTTGCTAAGGGATAGCGGTAATTAACAGTAGCGAGATTTAATTGCCTCATTGTTTAAGGCAAATTCTAAGCAACATCAAAATGATGGAATTCGTTTTTGTGAATGATTGGCCTTAGAATGCGATGTGGTTAGAAGCCGAAAAAATGTGAGCAAAGACGGAAAATTTTCCGAAAACAAAAATAAACTATTTAACGCGAGAAAAGTGTGGGTTGGGACGAATCTTTTATAACCCCCGCCATGGCACAATGGGACAAAATAGATTAGAAATTTGATGTGTCATGTGAAAAACCACATGTGCTTCACGAATCAACACTTCATCAACAAAAAATAGCAGTTTTGTGCGGTTTGCATGCCGGTGTCGTCATTGCACCATACTTCTTTGACGACGATGCCAACAAAGTTGCCACAAGCCACAGAGCATATGTTGCAATCGATTTATTGAAGAATAAGTTTGATGAGCATGTTATCTTATCACAGTCGCCTCACGCGTTCTATTTTACGCCTCTGGACTAATTACTTTGGGGCAACATTAAGTCATTGGTCTATACCAACAAACCGACGGCGCACAGTGGGAGAAAATCGAAAGAAACTAGCAAAAATATGCCGAGTAAGAACGGGTAGAGATATCTCTTTGAAATTTAAAATAGTTAGAGCTGATGTTTCAAAGAGATTGTGTGCAAAATTTCAAGACCCTGCGTTTTGGAAGGCCCCTAAATTTGGTCACCTCGGTATGTTGAAATATCAGACCATAAATGAAGATTTAGCAGCCCGAACAATTTTTCGAAATACCGAGGTGACCAATTTTAGGGGCTGACAAAAGGCGCCGGGACAACATAGGGCCTTGCATTTCAAATTTCAAAGAGATATCTCTACCTGTTTTCACACGGCATATTTTTCAATACTTTTTTCTAATTTTCTCCCACTATGCGACGTTGGTAGAGCTCGAAGCTAAAATTGGAGGGAAATAGCGACCGTTTTGACTAAAATGTGTGGCTGAGTCATCGAAAATTGGGTCCAATGTATATACAGATGCAAACGTGCCCACGTTGGCCATATGAACGTAGTCGAGTTCTATTTATAAATGTTTTGAATGTTCTTCAAGCCGATAATCAAGTTTTTGAACTTTATTAAATGGTTTGCGTGTTATTTAAAATAAAAGTTGTCAAGACCTTATTGGAAAACCCGATACTTTTAGGTCGAGATGGTTTGAATAGATTTTTCGCTGTATTGGGAAAATTATTAGCTGGCTTTATAAAGATATTACAATAGGTGCTTTGGTACGTTTAGCTACACCCTGAAACGGCTTCTATACCCATCATCCTAGAATGAGGAGTATACTAATCTAGTCATTTCATTTGTAACACCTCGAAATATAGATCTTAGACCCTGTAAAATAAAAATTCTAGATCGTCTTGGCATTCTGAGTCGATCTGGCCTTGTCCGTCTATCTAAACCCCGAAAGCGTTCGAACGAATAAATATCCGCTTGAAATTTGGCCCGACACTTCTTATCAATGTATTGGGTTGCCCAAAAAGCAATTGCGGATTTTTCATATAGTCGGCGTTGACAAATTTTAAGCAAATTTTAATCATCAATCGAATTGGATCGTCATGTAATTGAGCGTGAGATAGGAGAGAAGTTAAATATACCAAAATCAACCGTTCATTATCACACAAAAAGTCTTGGACTGGTGAAAAAGCTTGATATTTGTGTACCACATACATATATTGAAAGAAATTCATTTAACAAACCGAATCAACGCTTGTGATATGCACCTTAAACGCAATGAATTCGATCCGTTTTTAAAACGAATCATAACTGGAGATGAAAAATGGATTGTTTACAACAACGCTAATCGAAAACGATCATGGTCCAAGCATGGTGAACCAGCTCAAACCACTTCAAAGGCTGATATCCACCAAAAGAAGGTTATGCTGTCTGTTTGGTGGGATTGGAAGGGTGTGGTATATTTTGAGCTGCTTCCAAGGAACCAAACGATTAATTCGGATGTTTACTGTCAACAATTGGACAAATTGAATACAGCCATCAAGGAAAAGCGACCAGAATTGGTCAATCGTAAAGGTGTCATATTCCACCAGGACAACGCTAGACCGCACACATCTTTGGTCACTCGCCAAAAACTGAGTGAGCTTGGCAGGGAACTTTTGATGCATCCACCATATAGCCCTGACCTTTCACCATCAGACTACCATTTATTTCGATCTTTGCAGAACTCCTTAAATGGTAAAACTTTCGCCAATGATGAGGCTATAAAATCGCACTTGGTTCAGTTTTTTGCAGATAAAGGCCAGAAGTTCTATGAGCGTGGAATACTAAATTTGCCAGGAAGATGGCAAAAGGTTATCGAACAAAATGGCAATTATATATTTGATTAAAGTTCATTCTAAGTTTTATTAAAAATGCATTTACTTTCTTTTAAAAAATCCGCAATTACTTTTTGGGCAACCCAATAGATCGTTGGAGATTGCAAATGGACTATATTAGTTCATATTTAGATATGGCTGCTATATACACCGATCCTCGGATTTGGCTTCTTGAGCCCCTAGGATACTCTATTTGTGTCCTATGTGGCTGAAATTTGGCACAAAAACTAATGTTCTTACTTTTAACATTCGTGTTAAGTACGATTCGAGTCTGTCTATAAACTGATATAGCCCCCAAATAAACCGTTTCCCCGATTTGAGTTCTTTAGACCCTAGAAGCTAAAATTTGCATCCGATTTGAAATTTGGCACAAGGATTACTGCATTATAAAAGTCGGTTTATATACTGATATAACCCCCATACAAACCCATCCCCGGATTAGAATTCATGACAGCCAGCATCCGCGCCAAGTATGATCCGAATCGGTCCATATTCTGATAAACACCTCTTCAAATACCTATAAGCCAATATCACTTTTGAGACCATAAAAGCCGCAATCAATTGCCGATTTAATTGTTGCAAAATAATTCGAATACGAACCTTTTTTGAGTTCTATTGGGTCCCGATCGGGACAAAATAATTCAAATAAGAACTGAGTTAATACCCAGAAGAACAAGAAGTTCAGAGCTATTGGTCCTTCACCAATTCGTATTATTTAATTAATAAGCGCGTTTGTTACCTGCATTTAAGATCATGACATAAAGGCATCACAAAACTCTCCGTGTCCTGTCAAGGTAAGCGATACTTCAAATGGGATTGTCAGATTTGTCTGTACTCCCAAAAAGTCTTTATTTGAGTTCTATTGGTTCCCGATCGGAACATGCTCATACAGGGGGATCTTTGGGCGTTGGATGGCCCCAGATAATTGCCTCAATACTGGATATCGGATCGGAGTAACATATTGTATCTATCGGCCGCTTTTATGTTCTATTGGTATAACCTTGATCCCTAATATTATTATCAGACTCGTATTCTACTTTCAAAAACCGTACATTTACGTCCCATATTGTTCCGGTCCACATGTACTGAGGGTTCGACCCACATATACTGAGGGAGGTTGGGTGTGTCTCCTAAACTGTGCGTCCTAAAAGGAAATGAGCCCTAATTCGTGGCACCATCAAAAAATTAGAAAATCCATTAAAAATCGACATTTCAGTTTGTAAACTTTAAATGGGTGTGTATATAAAGCTGTGAGTCCTAAAAGTAAATGGGTCTCATTCGCGACTCAATCAAAAATTCAAAATTTCATCAAATATACATTAAAAACCCATATTTCACTTTGAAAACTAAATATTGCTGCAACTTGTGACACAATCAAAAAATGCAAACATGTAATTATTAAAAATCGTAATTTCAGTTTGAAAACTTGAAATGGGTGTCTTTTAAGCTAAGCGTCCTAGTGAGAAATCAAAAATCCTAGAAGGAAGTGGGCCTCCACTCGGGACACCATCAATAAATTAAAAAATTCATTTAAACCATATTTCAGCTTGAAAACTTAAAATGGCTGCAATGCCTAAATTATTCGTCCTAAAGCGAAATAGGAATAATTTAAAATGTCATCAAAAATTAACTAAAATCCCATCATTTAGTAAGAAAATTTAAATTTGCTGCATTTCTTAAATTATGCGTCTTAGAGCGAAATGGGCCCATATTCGTGACACAATCAAAAAATTCTAAAATATCGTAAAAAATCCATTAACAATCGAAAAAAAATTTAAATGAGTGTGTATCCTAAACCGTGCTTCCTAGAGGGATATAGGAATTCATTCCGGACTCCATTAGCAGATGCAAAATTTCATTGAAAATCCATTCAAAACAAATTTCATTCTGAAAACTTAAAAGATCTGTATGTCCTACTACACTAAACTACACGCCCTAAAAGGAAATGGATTTTCATTCGTGACCCCATCAAAACTTAAAAATTTCATCAGAAATCCATTTAAATTCCATATTTTACTTTGAAAACTTCAAATGACTGCATCGAATAAATAATGCGTCCTAAAGCGAAATGGGAATTAATTCGCGACACATCCAAAAAATTTAAATATCTCATCGAAAATCCATTAACAATCGGAATTTCAGTTTGAAAATATAGAATAGATGTATATCTTAAAGTATGCGTCCCAGAGGAAAATGACCCTTAATTCGTTACTCCATTAAAAAATTCAAAATTTCATCACACAATCAAAAAATTCAAACATGTTATTAAAAATCGAAATTACCGTTTGAAAACTTAAAATGGGATGTGTATCCTATACCTCCTCCACTCGGGACTCCATCAAAAAATTTAAAACTTCATGAAAAATCCATTAAAAATTCATATCTCAGTTTGAAAATTTAAAATGGCTGCATCGCCTTAACTGAGCGTCCTAGAGCGAAATCGGCCTTAATTTGTATCACCATCAAAAATTCAAAAATTTCATCCATTAAAATCGAATTCCAGTTCAAAAACTCAAAATGGTTGTATCTCCTTAATTAAACGTCTCAGTAGGAAATGGGCTTTAATTCCATCTGACTCCATCAAAAACTAAAACCTTTATCAAAAATCCTAATCATCGAAATTTAAAAATAGATTTCAGTTTGAAAATTAGAAATGGCTGTATCTCCTAAGCTATGCGTCCGATAGGAAAATGGCCCATTAAAAAATTCAACATTTCATCTAAACTCCATTAAAACTCGATATTTCAGTTTGAAAACTTAAAATGGCTATAACTTCTAAACTATGCGTCCTAGAAGAAAATATGCCTGAATTGGTGACTCCATCAATATATCCAAAATTTCAAAGTCCATTAAAATTCGATATTTCAGTTTGAAAACTTAAAATGGGATGTGTATCCTATACCTCCTCCACTCGGGACTCCATCAAAAAATTTAAAACTTCATGAAAAATCCATTAAAAATTCATATCTCAGTTTGAAAATTTAAAATGGCTGCATCGCCTTAACTGAGCGTCCTAGAGCGAAATCGGCCTTAATTTGTATCACCATCAAAAATTCAAAAATTTCATCCATTAAAATCGAATTCCAGTTCAAAAACTCAAAATGGTTGTATCTCCTTAATTAAACGTCTCAGTAGGAAATGGGCTTTAATTCCATCTGACTCCATCAAAAACTAAAACCTTTATCAAAAATCCTAATCATCGAAATTTAAAAATAGATTTCAGTTTGAAAATTAGAAATGGCTGTATCTCCTAAGCTATGCGTCCGATAGGAAAATGGCCCATTAAAAAATTCAACATTTCATCTAAACTCCATTAAAACTCGATATTTCAGTTTGAAAACTTAAAATGGCTATAACTTCTAAACTATGCGTCCTAGAAGAAAATATGCCTGAATTGGTGACTCCATCAATATATCCAAAATTTCAAAGTCCATTAAAATTCGATATTTCAGTTTGAAGATTTAAATTGACTGCAAGCCTAAACTGAGCGTCCTTTGTATCACCATCAAAAAATTCAAAAATTACATCGAAAATCCATTAAAAATCGAAATTCCTGGTTGAGAATGGTTGTATCTCCTTAACTATGCGTCCAGGGGAGTAATCGCAATTAATTCCTGACTCCATGAAAACACTCAAAAACTCTACTAAACATCGAAATTTAAAAATAAATTTGGGTTTGAAATGGCTGAGTCTCCTAAGCAATGCGTCCTAGAGGGAAATGTGCCTTAATTTGTTTCTCCTTCAAAAGATTCAATCTTTCACCTAAACTCGATCAAAACTCTATATTTCATTTTGAAGACTTAAAACAGCTGTATCTTCTATACTAAGCGTGCCAGAGTTAAATGTGCCTCAATTGGTGACTCCATCAAAAATTCACAATTTCATCTTAACTCCATTAATGCACGATATTTCAATTTGAAAACTTAAAATGAGATGCGTATCCTAAACTTAGAGGGAAATGGGCCTTAATTCCTGACTCCAATAAAAAAATTGAAAATTTCATCAAAAATCCATTAAAAGTCGAAATTTCAGTTTGAAAACTTAAAATTTGTTTATCTCCTTAACTACGCGTCCTAGAGGGAAATAGACCTTATTTCGTGATTCCATCAATAAATTCAATATCATCAAAAAATCATTAAAACTCGTTATTTCAATTTCGAAACTTAAAATGGCTATATCTCTTAAAATATGGGTAATGGACTCAGATTCGTATATTACTCTCAAATTTCATTTGAGTATCATGTTGAGCCTATCAGTCAACATGTGCTGTTAGGAATTCTTTTAGGGTAACCCACGCCGACCATTAGTCTTTAATAATAGCAGATTTGCACTCTACTGTCAACGACCTTTTACTTTATTCTATCACAATCGCCCCATACGTTCTGTTGGAGGGTTTTTAAGGGTGGACCCTTGCAACGAAAGTAATATATCAGATTCGTACCCTAGTTACAAAGACCTTTCATTTGATAGTCATGTTGTCCCAATCGGAGGACCTGTCCGCTAAGGTGAATTTTTTGGTGGAGCGTTCCGCCAGTAGGCATAACCCCAAAAATGTTTTACAAACACGTGTCTTATTTTCGCTTAAATTGGAGCACCGATCTATGATATCTGGCTTTTTTTGTAAATAAGGATAAGAGGGAGGACCGGCCTTCCATCTTATAATGATTGACAAATTGTTCATTTGGGAAGATATTTTGGCGGTGGAGCGGTCCCCAGACACTTGGGTCCAGAATTGTATATCGAATTTGCACCCTACCTCCATATCCCTTTCATCCGATAACAATATTGTCCCACTCGGTAGTCCATTTCTGTGAGTTTTGTGGTGTTCTTAAGTCTCAAGTAAATCATAAAATTCCGACAACTAAAAAAATCACATTAGAGGATCGGTTTATTAGGGTTAATGGGATTATTGTATTAGGGTTAATGGGGTTATTATTTATATTTTGATTGGGTGACTTTAAACGTTCGAAAGGTTTAGAGTTTTTGATTGGCAGATTGACTTCGTTTTATTGCCGCAGAACCTTATGGTAAACAAGCATATAGATACATACAGGGTGGTGTAAGAAACTGTAGCAAAACATACGTAGAGTTCAATAAACTGAAAACGTGAGGACGCAGCTGTAGTTGCAGGACAATTTTACGCCATTTTTTACGAAATGACCGCTATGTTAAATATAATAACATGCTATTGTTGTACCCACAACCTATTATTATACGAACATTCTATAGGCCCGGAGATGGAAGGTTAAAGAGATGGGAGGTCAGCAATTAATAAAAATCCTTCAGTTCTTATGATGTTTCCTAGGTCAAATAAGCTCGATATTTCCTAGTTCAAATATGCTCGACTCTTTCCCCTTTGGGATGAAAACTAACGTAAATTTTCTGATGATGTTTGACACCGATTAATGATTACCTTGTCCGACCTTGCTTTTTATATAATTTTTATACTAACCGCCAAAGGATGAGAAATTTCCATACCGTCATTCCGTTTGAAACAACGAAATATTATTTCGTACCCGGATCGTGGTGACTTGAAAATATTTAACTTTACTGACTCAAGCGGCGATTGCAATGAAAATATAAATTTTAGAGACCTCTCCACAGTCTTTTTAATTTAAATCTATAAATAAACTTATCACAAACTCTCTCTCTCTCTGTTTCCTATCAAAAAACAAAATTTTCAATTGATTTTTCCTTCAACTATGAAGGTACTATTGCAGCTAATGCCAGCCTCCTACAAAACCCAAAGCAATTTCCTAAACCACAGTAACAAATGTATCACCAAAGTCAACTTGGCATGAAAATGAGTTGGGGAGGGGTGGGGACGTAGCCATTTGACCCATCTAACAATTTCAAATGGCCATTCATACCGAGAATGATAAAACCAAATAACCGCACAGCACATAAATCTTAAATAAGAAGCTCACATTTAAGCAGACGGACAAACAAACATTTCTGCATACAAATGCATATGGCAGGCAGGCAAGCAGGCAGGATATTGCCCAGGCAGTACTATCTTGTGCAGCCTTAGCAGCTACCGCCCTCTAACACAACAACAAACAGACGTTCACAGAATCTCCTCATTCACATGTATGCGCTTATTAAATACAATGTATTTGATTTGAGAAGTTAAGAGAAATGGTAAAGAATGTTGGGGACATCAAAACTTGGGCTCCCTACCACCCCCTACTATGAATGAATGAAGGGCTTGATAGTTGAAGGAGTGAGTGTGAGAGAGGTGTATGTGTGGGTTGAAAGGCGTTGGGCAGAAAAACTATATTTTCACAAATTATGAGCATCTGTTTTGACGGACATATGCAATGAATGTGGGTGGTTATAATTGGTAACATGGCTGTTTGGTTGGTTGGCTGGCTACTCACAGATATGGCAATGAAGGCAAATACTAAATACACATATTCTCACTCACACACAGAATCTCATTAGAAAGCAAATTTATGGAAACAAACAAAAAAAAAACACAAACACACGAATAGATGTAAAGAGAGTTACCGAAGAGCGGCAATTTTTGTCAAAATTTCATATCTATAGGAACTTTTGTCATATCTATAGGAAATTTTGTCAAAATTTCATATCTATAGGAAATTTTGTCAAAATGTCATATCTATAGGAAATTTTGTCAAAATGTCATATCCATAGGAAATTTTGTCAAAATTTCATACCTATAGGAAATTTTGTCAAAATTTCACATCTATAGGAAATTTTGTCAAAATTTCATATCTATAGGAAATTTTGTCAAAATTTCATATCTATAGGAAATTTTGTCAAAATTTCATATTTATAGGAAATTTTGTCAAAATTTCATATCTATAGGAAATTTTGTCAAAATTTCATATCTATAGGAAATTTTGTCAAAATTTCATATCTATAGGAAATTTTGTCAAAATTTCATATCTATAGGAAATTTTGTCAAAATTTTATATCTATAGGAAATTTTGTCAAAATTTCATATATATTTTGTCAAAATTTCATATCTACAGGAAATTTTGTCAAAATTTCATATCTATAGGAAATTTTGTCAAAATTTCATATCTATAGGAAATTTTGTCAAAATTTCATATCTATAGGAAATTTTGTCAAAATTTCATATCTATAGGAAATTTTGTCAAAATTTCACATCTATAGGAAATTTTGTCAAAATTTCATATCTATAGGAAATTTTGTCAAAATTTCATATCTATAGGAAATTTTGTCATATCTATAGGAAATTTTGTCAAAATTTCATATTTATAGGAAATTTTGTCAAAATTTCATATCTATAGGAAATTTTGTCAAAATTTCATATCTATAGGAAATTTTGTCAAAATTTCATATCTATAGGAAATTTTGTCAAAATTTCATATCTATAGGAAATTTTGTCAAAATTTTATATCTATAGGAAATTTTGTCAAAATTTCATATATATTTTGTCAGCATCGTGGAGCATCGTGCTCCACTTTCAAATAAATTTCATATGAGTCCCATATTGGCATGATCGGTAAACAAGCTCTGTTTGAGGGTGGAGTGGACCCCAGGGTCGTCGTCCCAAAAATGAGTATCGATTTCGAACTTTACACCCAAATAGCTTTTATAAAAGTCACATATTGCAATAGTCGGTAAATACGTCCGATTCGGAAGGTACTTTGGGGTGGGGCGACCCCCATACACATGGCTCTTCAATTGGATATCAAATTTGTTTTTTTTTTTTTCTCTCAGACACCTTTCGTTTGAGCCCTGTATTGTCGTGATTGGTCTATATATCCATTTGACCGGTTTTGAGTGGCTTCCGAGGCACCCGAACCCAACAATAAAGTCCATTATTTGTTTTAGGTGACTGTAAGGGTGCAAACAAAATTCGTACGAATCGCATTACCAATCTCCGAGATCTGGTGTTTTTGAAAATTGGGTAATGAGAAGTGGGAAAGGGGAGGGATGGCACCTCCGACATTAAGACTCAAATATCGATATTAAATTTGTGCTTCACTCCCAAATCCCTTTAATTTGAGCCCCATATTGCCATGGTCGGTGAAGGTGAACCGTTTGCAGGGTGTTTTGAGGATGGGGCGCCCACCGGCACTTAGCCCTGAAAAAAAGATATCAAATTACCGTTGATTTGAGCTGCATATTGCTAAAGTCGGAAATGAAGTTCAGTTTAGGGGGTGCTTTAGGGCGTATCCCCAAACACTTGGCTCCACACTTGGATATCAGATTCGTTATCTTCTCTTAAATACCTTGAATTTGAGTCCCATATTGTCATAATGGGTCAATGAACCTATTTGACGTAATTTTAGAAGAAAAAGTGTCACCTAGACATGTACGCTAATTTTAATGCCATATTCGTAATCAACTCCCAAATGCCTTTCATTTGTGTCACTTATAGCCATGGTGGGCTAATGTGCCGCCCAATTGGGGGGTATTTGGGGGTGGGGCGACCTTTCAATACTTGGACTTAATTTTATATGCCATATTTGTAATCTACTGCCAAATACTTTTTAGTCGACATGAACGTCGAATATTTCTGCTCAGATAAGTTTTGGGGTTGGGTAGGCCCGCTGGGTACTTGAAGCCAAAATTTTGATACGATATTCATTTTCTGGTCTCTAGTACCTTTTATTTGATACCCATATGGATTTTAGGTGCTGTTTTTGGTGTATGGGGGAGGGTCCCCCCCCCCCCCCCCCTTCAATATTAAAAAATTATATACCCTATGTTTCTTTCCATACCAACCTAAAAATTTTAAGAAAATGGTTTTAGCCGTTTTTGAGTCAACGGAACAAACAAACAAACCAGTCCCATATACTCATTATTGGTTAATATGACCATTTGGGACTTTTTCGGGGGGTTGATGTGAACCCCCATACTTCAATCTGATTTTGTATGCCACATTAGTAATTTACTCCCGAATACCTTTCATTTGAGTCCCATATTAATATGAACGTTCAAGTCGTCTGCTTGAAGGAGTTTTGGGGTTAGGGCGACTTCCTGAGTATTTGGACCAAATTTTTTATACCATATTCGCATTCTACTCTTCAATACCTTTCATTTGATATCCATATTATCATATCGGTGCACTTTTGATTTTGGTTGATGTTTTTGGGGTAACGGGGGAGGGTCCGCCCCCTTCCGATATCTACAAATTATGAAGCCTATTCCTCCCTCCTGCCCATGTCCGCAATGTACTCCCGAATACTTGTCATTTGAGTTGCATATTTTCATGATCGTCCAATAAACCTATTCTAGGGGATTTTAGGGTTGGGGCGGCCCCCGAGTTACATTGACCCAATTTTTAATATGAAATTCGTACTCTCTTCCTAAATAACTTTCATTTGAGTCCCATATTGTCCCGAATCGATACATTTTTATTTTTGCTTAGTACTTTTGGGATAAGGGGGAGGGTCCGCCCGCTTCCGATATAAAAAAAAAATTATAAAGCCTATGTTTCCTTCCAGATCTGTGAAAATTTCAAGGTAATCGGTTCAGCCGTTTTTGAGTCTATACGGAGCAAACAAACAAAGCTCAACAGTTTAATTTTTAAATAAAAGATTTTTTTTTTGTAGTTTTTGTCAATGAAAAAAATTTTTTACTGTTCAAAAAAATTGTTGCTCGGACAAATTTTTTTCTACTGGCAACTCTCTCAAGCATGCCTCACACACACACACACATACACCCACTCGCAATAGTACGTTCATATGTAATATATTCCTTGGTATTTGAGTTGCATTAGAAATCCAATGCATTTCATTTAAGTTCCTTCTGTTCTCTGTCCCTTCTTGCATTTACTCACGTGTTCAGCATACAGGATACCAAATAAAACACACACATACACAATCACACACGAATGAGCAAACAAACAAACAAGCATAGAAAAAGCATAACTATGGGGACAAGTGCTCACTCATCCGCCTTTTCGTCCGTCCATCTGTGCAAAGAGAGTTTTTGGACTTTGTGCAGCAGGGCAGATATCAGAAATGAAATGGAAATCCAGCAAATTTACACAAACCAAACAGTCCAGTCAGGCATTTGAATTCAAGAATTCGAAAGGGGTTCTTGGAAATGTTAGTAGCTTTTCTTTTTTATTTTGCACTTCTATGTGAAAAACTGCTGCTTTTGCTTATAAGCAGCTCGTTTCATACAATTACCGGTTCCCGTATCAGATGACATAGTTTTCAGGGAAAGAGAATGAAAGAAGCAAAAATCTGTTTGGGGTCTAAAACGAGTTCATTCGAAGAGGGTCTGAAAACAAAGCCTTAAGGATTGCGGCAGATTAATTTACCAACGTATGGCATTGACAGAATTTAGGGAGAGGCTAGTTCGAAGGTACACATACATATACAATACTATGTTAAATGTATGTATGTGTCTTAGAGAAACTTTCGAAAACAACGATGTAAATATCATTTCAATGAAATGTTGCATAAAGTTCAGATTTCGTCTAATTATGCGGAAAAAAATAAAATTTTAAAAACTTTAGATTTGTTATGAAATTCAAATTTGGCTAAATTATCAATGAAAATCATATTCATCAGGTATAAAATACAAATTATAAAAAAGGAAAAAGGGGGTTTGGACCGTCCCTCTAAATCCAATTTTCAAAAACACCAGATTTCGAGGCGGATGCACCGATTTAAGCAAAATTTTGTATGCCGTATTATGGTAACCCAGAAACACAAAATTGTTATACAAATTTGGGGTTAAGTAACCCGGGGGGACGCCCTATCCCAAAACCCAACTGAACGGACATGTTTACCGATTGGGGCAATATGGGTATCAAATGAAAGGTATTTAAGAGTAGAATACGAACTTGGCATAAAAATGTCACCTTAAGTGTCGGGAGTCCCCCACCGCCAAAAACACCACCCAACAGGACACTTTCATCGCTTTCACCAATATGGGTATCAAATGAAAGGTATTTAAAAGTAGAGTATAAATCTGACATAAAAATTTATGCCATGATGTCTTAGGGGCCTCGACTGGAACAATAGGGGAGTCAAATGATAGGTATTTGGGAGCTAAATACGAATATGGTATTAAAAATTGGGTTCAAGTATCAAGTATCTTTGGGCCGTACCAGGCCAAAAAACCGCCCAAAATCAAAAGTGGGACAATATGGGACTCAAATAAATGATATTTAGAAGTAGAGTATGAATATGATATTTAAAATTGGGTACAAGAATCTAGGGAGCCGTCCCAAGTCTAAAACCGCCCTAAAAGTACCGACAGAAATCAAAGTGGACCGATTGGGACAATATGGGACTCAAATTAATGGTTTTCGAGAGTAGAATACGAATATGGTGTCAAGAATTGCATCCATATACCTAGGGCGTCGCCTAAGGGGGGTACCAGCACCCCCAAACAGGACTTATTTCCTGATGTGGCAGTATAGGGCTCAGATAAAATTAGACAGTGAAAGAAGGCGCAGCGGAGCGGGCCTTGTCCAGCTAGTTTTTTATAGAAATGATATGTTAACAAAATTTCCTATTGTAATGAAATGTTGACAAAATTTCTGATCAAAACTCAACTTGACAAAATATCAAAAGGGGAGTAGTGTTTCCCAAACATCCCATTATGGAAAACTAACTGAGAAACTAAGTTCCCACAATATTAATTGAGTGCTGCCCGATTCAAAAAATTTCCTATTAGAAATTTTGACAAAATTAGCTATAGAAATAAAATGTTGACAATATTTGCTATAAAAATGAAATTTTGACAAAATTTCCTATAAAAATGAAATTTTGACAAAATTTTCTATAAAAGTGAAATTTTGACAAAATTTTCTATAAAAATTTAATTTTGACAAAATTTTCTATAAAAATTTAATTTTGATAAAATTTCCTATAAAAATGAAATTTTGACAAAATTTCCTATAAAAATGAAATTTTGACAAAATTTCCTATAAAAATGAAATTTTGACTAAATTTTCATGAAAATGAAATTTTGACTAAATTTCCTATAAAAATGAAATTTTGACACAATTTCTTATTGGAGTGAAATCTTGACAAAATTTCCTATTAGAAATTTTGACAAAATTAGCTATAGAAATGAAATGTTGACAATATTTGCTACAAAATTTTTTCAAAAAAAACCTTTTTATATCATGTTACAAAATACAAAGTTCAATATAAAGATTTTTATTCAAAATAAAGCTTACCTTTTTGTTATGTTGAATGTTATATTATCTGAAACGAACATAGAGAATAATAGTATTTTGTTATTACTTCTGTACTTTTTGTTGGTGTAATAATTATTATCGATAAGTTATGTTCTCATATAAACAAGTCATAGAATTGTGCTTTGATTGTTTGTTTGTTTCATTCTTTCTACGTTCCATTTAGATTCAAAAATGATTGCATTGATGCTAAAGTGAACCTCCCAACAATTTAAGCAAAATATTGTTGAAATCTTATGGCACCATAAAACCTTGCATTTGTTAAATAAAATTTTGGTCTACATGGGGATAAATCCTATCCCAAAACTAACCAAAACAAATATGTTTACCGATTTGGAACACTATGAGTATTAAGGATTTGGAAAAAGAGTGCGAAGCCGGCCTATCATCAAAAACCACTCGAAATAGCCACAAACTAGCAAAAAACTTGCCAAATTTTCATCAGGTTTGTAAAAAAAGTTCAAGCCAGCGCTACTGGTGCACTAAATTCACTGGTGTCACTATAAGGCAATGTCTCACTCTCAACTATTATAGAAGCACAATATAGAGAATAGGAATTTAATACCACTCTTATTTTCGTTAAAAATTGTTTCAAGTTCTGCAATTTGTTAAATGTCTTGTCAAAACACAATAACAATGCTTCTTTACAGAAATGCACCTCTGTATGTGTTCATGGAAGTACCCGCTTACGCCAGTGCATCGACAATGCGCACGTTTCAGCACTACATTTTTTTTTCTTCCAATTTTATGAAAACTTTTTTCCGGGTAAGGTTGAGCTGGATAATAAGGGCGTCAAACGGAAACTTTTTGAAAGTAGATCGCAACTGATATTAATATTTTGTACCAAGCTTCTGGGTGGCCGCAAACAAAATAAACTCTTATGCGACTCAAACGAAGGATTTTTTTAATAGACCACCGTATGAATCTGCTAATTAAATTTAGGTGCATGTGACTAGAGTGCCGCCAACGCCCCAACAAACCATCAAACGGTGGAAAAAAGCTATTTAAAAACAAGTAAAAGCGTGCTAAGTTCGGCCGGCCGGATTTTATATACCCCTCACCATGGATAGCATTTTTCAAGTTCATTGAATGGCTTTTTCAAATAGAAAAACACAAGTCCGAAATTTCGGGCAAACTGAGTAATTATTGTACCCTCCAGAGGCTCAAAAAGTCAAACTGGGAGATCTGTTTATATGGGAGCTATATCAGGTTATATACCAATTTAGACCATACCTGGACAAGTTTTTGGAAGTCATACCAAAACGACATATTCAAAATTTCAACCATATTGGAAAAGAATTGCGCCCTCTAGAAGCCCAAGAAGTCTAATCGGGATATAGGTATATATGGCGGTTATATCAGGTTATGGACTGTTTTAGACTATAATTGGCACATACCACAATTTCAGCCAAATAGGATAAGAAATGCGCCCTCTAGAAGTCAAGACCCAAGGTCGGTTTATATGACAGCTATATCAGGTTATGAACCGATATGAACCAAACACAGAGTTGTTGGAAGTCATAACAAAACACGTTATCCGAAATTTCAGCCAAATCAAGAAGTCTAATCGGGATCTCGGTTTATATGGCGGTTATATCACGTAATGGACTGATTTAGACTATACCTGGCACAGTTGTTGGATGTCATACCACAACACTTCCTGCAGAATTCAGACAAATCGGATAAGAATTGCGCCCTCTAGAAGCTCAAGAAATCAAGACCCAAGATGGGTTTATGTGGCAGCTATATCAAAACATGAACCGATTTGGCCCATTTGCAATCCAAACCGACCTACCTAATAATAAGTATTTGCGCAAAATTTCAAGCGCCTAGCTTTACTCCTTCAAAAGTTACCGTACATTCGACAGACGGGTCGCCCCAACCTTAAAATCTCCTAAAATAGATCTCTTGGTCGATCATGACAATATGGGACTCAAAAGAAAGGTATTCGGGAGTAGATTGCGGATATGGGCTGGAGGGAGAAACAGGCTTTATAGTTTTTTGATATCGGAAGAGGGCGGACTCTCCTGTTACCCAAAAAAACCAACCAAAATCGAAAGTGGACCGATAATGACAATATGGGTACCAAATGAAAGGTATTGAAGAGTTAAATGCGAATGTGGTATTAAATATTGAGTCAAATTACCCAGGAAGTCGCCCTAAAACCAAAACTCCTCTAAGCAGACAAATGTAACGTTCATATCAATAAGGGGCTAAAATGAAATGTTCTTGGGAGTAGAAAACGAAGCTGGTATACAAAATCAGACTGAAAAATAGGCGGTCACACCAACCCCCCGAAAACGCCCCAAATGGGCGTATGAACCAATTTTGGCTATATGGGACTCGATTTGTTTGTTTGCTCCGTATACTCAAAAACGGCTGAACCCATTTTCTTAAAAGTTTCGCAGATTGTGTAGCTTGGCCAGGAAGGAAATATAGGCTAAATGATATCGGATGGGGGCGGACCCTCCTCCATACCCTCCATGGGGGCGGACCCTCCCCATACCCAAATCAAAAGTTGGCCAATAGGCACAATATGGGCATTGTTTGTAACTACTCGAAATATTCGTTTGAGACCCCATAAAGTATATATATTCTTGATCGTCG
Source organism: Stomoxys calcitrans (assembly GCF_963082655.1). Taxonomy (NCBI): domain Eukaryota; kingdom Metazoa; phylum Arthropoda; class Insecta; order Diptera; family Muscidae; genus Stomoxys; species Stomoxys calcitrans. Next base: position 88,887,422 of record NC_081553.1, read on the forward strand.
CGAAATTTTGTACATAGTGTTTTAGTATCACTTCTAACAACTGTGCTAAGTATGGTTCACATCGGTCCATAACCTGGTATAGCTGTCATATAAACCGATTTTGGATCTTGAGCCTCTAGAGTGCGCAATTCTTATCCGATTAGAATGAAATTTTGCACGACGTGTTTTGTTATGATATCCAACAAATGTGCCAAGTATGGTTCAAATCGGTTTATATCCTGATATAGCTGCCATATAAAGCGATCTTGGGTCTTGATTCTTGAGCCTCTAGAGGGCGCTATTCTTATCTGATTGGAATGAAATTTTGCACGACGTGTTTTGTTATAATATACAACAACTGTGCTAAGTATGATTCAAATCGGTCCATAACCTGATATAGCTGCCATATAAACCGATCTTGGGTCTTGACTTCTTGAGCCTCTAGAGATCGCAATTAGGATCGGATTTGCCTGAAATTTTGTACGACGGATCCTCTCATGACCATCAACATACGTGTTTACTATGATCTGAATCGGTCTATAGCCCGATACAGCTCCCATATAAATTGATCTCTCTATTTTACTTCTTGAGCCCCCAAAGGGCGCAATTCTTATTCGAATTGGCTGACACTTTCCACAGGTCTCCAACATATAATTTAATTGTGGTCTATACCGGATCATATCTTGATATCACTCTAATAGCAGAGCAAATCGTTTCTTATATAATTTTTTGCCTAAGAAGAGATGCCGGGTTTTTTTGTTGATCTGTTTGTTCATAATTCTTTTTGTTCTCTATGTGCGTTCAAGACCATGTATTGGGTTGCCCAAAAAGTATTTGCGCATTTTTCATATAGTCGGCGTTGACAAATTTTTTCACAGCTTGTGACTCTGTAATTGCATTCTTTCTTCTGTCAGTTATCAGCTGATACTTTTAGTTTGCTTTAGAAAAAAAGTGTAAAAAAAGTATATTTGAATAATGTTCATTCTAAGTTTTATTAAAAATGCATTTACTTTCTTTTAAAAAATCCGCAATTGCTTTTTGGGCAACCCAAATATTTTTGGTTGACGTTTAGGCAAAAAATCTGGCTGTGAATAAGCAATTGTCAAATTATTGATCCATCACAACTATTACCTCTGGCAGCCATATTCTCTCATATATTCTTAAACAGAATCCCCCAGGCCTAACAGGGATTTAAGGTGAAACTTTAAGTGCTAATTTACATTCACCAACACATTTGCCCTAAAAACGAAAATGTTTAAAATACTACAAAGAAAAAACTTTGGTGTTTGTAAACAAAAATATGAATGTGTCTAGAATCTATAGTCCCTACAAAGCATGACCAAGCACTCAAGGATAACAGGAAATGCATTTACTACAACTATGCCTCATCTCTACTATACCACAACACACGTGCACACATACTGACCATCATGACACTCCATATGCCACAGATCTATGGCACACTTTATTCATATGCAATATTGCAGTTCTACCCAAAAACAAACAGAAAAAGCAATGCAACTGAAAAACGTTCTTCGATCTCCCTCCAGTTGCCTATAGCAACCTACAGGAATATCCGTTGTTTTGTTACAGTCAGCAGAAATATCCTATGGCAGGACATGACCATACGCACTATGGCAAGTGCGAAGCCCTTCCTAAACAGTGTTTGTTTATTTTCTTCTTTTTTTTTAGATTTTTCTTTTCAATACTTAGTTGGTTTAGAATAGGGAATGAAAGAAAAAAAATATAGAAAAAGCCATGCAGCAGAACATGTTTGCTAGTTTGCCACTCTTTGTTGTTGTTATTGTTGTTGATGTTAGCTATTTTTACCGTATGCATTGCCATGCACAGGACGGATGCACTTCTCGTTGTTGCCCATAGCATAGGGTAGAATTTTAAATATCAACAGCCGCAAGAAGTTTTCTAAGGGAAAACTTTATTTAAAACTTGGCAAGGACGTACATTTTGAAATCGTAGCTATTTGCCTAATTGCGAAAGGGTTGATATTTAAAAGGAGAGAAGTGGATTGAATGTGTGGGCACAAACAGGTATTGATTGTACTGGCTTTGAAAGAAAGCATTTAACTCTTGGTAAACATAACGTATCAAACATACTAAGATATATAGCGGTTTAGAATTAAGTGAATTACAACTTCACCAGCTTAAGAATTGAGAGTTCGGTTACTTCGAACTATTCAACAATACTTGTAAGTTGTATCAATATTTACTTATTTAAATTTTCATTGAAATCAAATGAAAAACATACCCTTGGAACATACCTTGGAATGTAGAAGGGGCTAATGTCACTCACCATTCCCAATTTTATCGGTCTATATGGATGCTATATGAACCTATAGTCGGAGTAGCCCATTTTCTCACATAACCTAATGATCGTAACTTAAACATAACAAGTAAAAGCGTGCTAAGTTCGGCCAGTCGGAATCGTATATACCGTCCACCATGGAATGCATTTCTTAAGTTCTTTGTATTTTTGTTTTTCTTTGACTGCAGTTTTTCAAATAGAAAAACTGCAGTCATAGAAAAACACCACCTCCAAAATGTCAGGCAAATCGAGTAATAATTGCGCACTCCAGAGGCTCTAAAAGTCAAACTGGGAAGTCGGTTTATATGGCAGATATATCAGGTTATTTAGACCATACTTGGAACAGTTGTTGGAAGCCATACCAAAATGGCATATTCAAAATTTCAACCGTATTGGATAATCGGGAGATCGGTTTATATGGCGGCTATATCAGGATAGGGATTGATTAAAACCATACTTGATGGAAATCAAAATGAGACACTTCATGCAAAATCCAGGCAAATTCAAGGTCGGTTTATATGGCAGCTATATCAGGTTAACAACCGATTTCAACCATATTAAGCACAGTTGTTGAAAGTCGTAACGAAACACGTCATGCGAAATTTCAGCCAAATCCGATAGGAATTACGCCCTCTAGATGCTCAAGAAGTCTAATCGGGAGATCTGTTTATATGGTGGTTATATCAGATTATGGACTATACTTGGCACAGTTGATACCAAAACACTACGTACAAAATTTTAGCCAAATCGGATAAAAATTGCGCCCTCTAGAAGTTCAAGAAGTCAAGGCCCCAGATCGGTTTATATGGCAGCTATATCAAAACATGGACCGATTTGGCCCATTTAAAATCCCAACTGACCTACACTAATAAGAAGCATTTGTGCAAGTATACCCCCCATCCTAAGGTGGAGGGTATAAAAGATTTTGTTTTTATTATATACTAGCCGAACTGGGCCCGCTCCGCTGCGCCTTATTTAACGCTCTAATATAATTTAGGGTTGGGTTCGTACCACTGTAGCCCTTGTTCGCCTATAACGCTGAACGCCTGCGTTCAAATCCTGGCTATAACATCGGACAAAATTTAAAGCGGTGGTGATCCCCTCTTAATGCTAGCGACATTAGCCATGCATGGTCATGTAAAAAATTCAACCCAAATAGATGTCGCACTGCGGCACCGCATTCAGACTCGGCTAAAAAAAAAAAGTCCCTTATCATTGAGTTTAAACTTAAATAGAAAAGCCTTCATTTATGTTTGAGAAGTGTGCCTCTTCTCGGTTCCTGAATACATTTTTACTTCACTCCCAAATACCTTTCTTTTGGGTCCTATATTATCGTTTTAGTGAATATTTCCGATTTAAAGACACTTGGCCCTTAATGTCAAATAGCTTTTATATATATAGGTGTTATATATATAGGTGTTATAATAGGGAGGTGTTTTCGGGTGGGGCAGTTCCCCAGACACATGGCTCTTCAATTGGATATCAAATTCGTTTTTTTCTCTCAAGCACCATTCGTTTGAGCTCTATATTGTTGTGATTGGTCTATATACCCATTTGGCGGGTTTTGGACGGGCACCGTGGCATCCGACCCCAACAATAGAAACCATGTTTTGTTTTGACTGTAAAAGTGCAAAAAAAATTTCGAACGAATCGCATTACCAATCTGAGAGATCTGGTGGTTTTGAAAATTATGGTAATGAGGGGTCCTTTTTAGGGGAGACATATATATCCTATATTTCCTTCCAGACAAACTTACACAATCTGTGAAAATTTTAAGAAAATCAGTTCAGCCGTTTTTGATTCTACGGTACAAACAAAAAAAAACCGAGTCCCATATAGTCATGATGGGTTATATGCCCATTTAAAGCCTTTTTGGAGGGAAGACCCCCTATACTTCGATCTGATTTTGTATGCCAGGTTCGTAATTTACTCCCGAATATCTTTCATTTGAGGCCCATATTGACACGAACGCCCAATATGTCTGTTTGGAGGAATTTTACGACTGGGGCGGCCCGCTAGGTACTAAGATCGAAATTATAATACCATATTTGTATTCTATTTTCCAACACCTTTCATCTGATACGCATATTGTCCCCAACGGTCCACTTTTGATTTTGGGTGTTGTTTTTGGGTAAAGGGGGAGGGTCGCCCCATTCTTAATTTAACAAATTATAAAGCCTATTTCTTGTTCCTGACCATATTCGCAATCTACTCCCGAATACCCTTCATTTGAGTCCCACATTGTCATGATCGTCCAAAAAACCTATTTTAGGGGATTTTGGGGTTGGGGGGACCTTCCAGTTACTTGGATCTAATTTTTAATATGAAATTCGTTCTCTACTCCTGAATTCCTTTCATTTATGTCCCATATTGTCCCGATCGGTCCACTTTTATTTTTGGGTCGTACTTTAGTAGTAAGGGGGAGGATCCTCTTTCGAAGGAGTAAAGCTAGCCGCTTGAAATTTTGCAAAAATACTTCTTATTAGTGTAGGTCGGTTGGAATTGTAAATGAGCCAAATCTGTCCATGTTTTGATATAGCACAGATACTTAGTATTGATGTAGGTCGTTGGGGATTGCGAAGGGGGTATCTCGGTTCAGATTTAGATATAGCTCCCATATAAACCGAACTCCCGATATGACTTCTTGAGCCCTTATAAACAGCAATTTTTGTCCGATTTGGCTGAAATTTTGCATGTAGTGTTCTGTCATGACTATGTCCAATAACCGTGCCAATTACGGAATAAATCAGTCTTTAACCTGATATAACTCCCATATAAACCGGTCTGTCGATCATCATTGTTCGTTTCCTTGAAGATTTAATTTTTGCTTGGTTGATAGAAGTTTTGTATTGGGTTGCCCAAAAAGTAATTGCGGATTTTTTAAAAGAAAGTAAATGCATTTTTAATAAAACTTAGAATGAACTTTAATCAAATATACTTTTTTACACTTTTTTTCTAAAGCAAGCTAAAAGTAACAGCTGATAACTGACAGAAGAAAGAATGCAATTACAGACTAACAAGCTGTGAAAAATTTGTCAACGCCGACTATATGAAAAATCCGCAATTACTTTTTGGGCAACCCAACCCAATATATAGAATAAAACAATGCCCTACAACTGAATTTATTTTGTATAAATATTTAGCAGAATCCATGATGATGGGTTCCTAAGATTCGGCCCGGCCGAACTTAGCACGCTTTTACTTGTTTACGCTAATACCATTTCAGTGTCTGAAATTTTTCTTTAACTTTAAAAAAAGCTTTTAAATCACATTATCCTTCTGCTAAAAGTATGTAGAACACAAAATTTTTATTCTAGCACTTATTGACACTTATTGACTTATTCTTTAGCACTTATGTATTGACACGACTCCTCATAAAAAATGTTTTCTTTTAAATGTTGTTGCTTTAATTAACCATTCGGGGATCTTACACAAACTCACATACATACATATATATATGCTTTGGTGAAATTCAAGACTTTTACAACAACAAAAAATAGGAAAGCGCATATTTTACCAAATACATTCTCCTCACAGCCCCCTTTATTGAGGGTTTTTGAGGGACACCACTTCATACAACAATCACCTATACATAAATGTTACATACTTACCCAAAAAATATACTCATAGAGAAAAGAGGCATACATTTGACCACATGCTTCCCCTGCCACCCGCATTTTCAAACAATATTCAATATTGTGAGTAATTAGGAGCACAACCAATGATCTCAACCAACTGCTCTCATTTCATCTCACACTAGCATTCTGCAACAACAATAACAATGCACCACTAACTGTATTCTTTGGCATGGTAATCCAAAGAAATGTTTTTTCTTTGCAAAATTTCATAATGTTCACACACACTTTTCGCATTAAATTATTTGTTTTTTGTCAATAATTTTATACACTATTGTAGCAAATTGTTTATAGTTTAACATGTAACACTTTATTTTTCACTAACTAGTCTTAAAGGTATTAAAATCATGGTCATAAAACAAGACTTTGGGAAAACGCGACCGCTTTTAACGAGAATAATTTTGTACTGAACTATGGTAGAGTGGAAGAGGGTGGAAAAAGATGAACTTGAATATTGATTGCTGCAGTTTCATAAATGCGAATTTGAGAGAGCTGCCAGTGCATACAAAAATATGCCCTGGTAGCAGGGCTGCCACATAAATTTGGTAGAAAGTCAGCAGTTTTCAAGAAGAAAAGAAAAGGTGTTTTCGGCACGGAACATTTGTTTTAACAATAAAAACAATTGGTTTTAATAAAAATTTGGTAATAATGTCTTAAGTATGGGTGAAGTTGGGTATGAAACCAAAATAATGGTTTCATTTTAACCCGGGTAAAAAATAAAACTTATAAAATCTTCATCTATGACCATATTTCTTACGAAATTATTTTTTGGGGAAATCAGATACAAATGCTTCATGCATGAGATCGAGCAAGACATGGGTCGAAATGATAAATATATCGAGATATGGACCGATTTAGAAAGGATTTGGCGTGGGTATCAATACCACTCTATATACCAACTTTTCGCAAACTAAGGCAAAAATACTGGTCAAATGAAAACAAGAAGTCTAGAAATCCGATCTTTATAGCAGCAAAGTTCAAATGACTTCTGATTTGGAGTATATAGGGTATATATGCAAATGCAAATTTTTCCCTATGAACATTCCATTAAGAAACAGGGCCAAACTTCTCACATATCAATGAGTGCAGTCCGATTGAAGTTTAAACTCAATGATGATGGGTTTCCTTTTCATAGCCGAGTACTAACGGCGTGCCGCAGTGCGACACCTCCTTGGAGAGTACTTTTCATATGGCATAGAATTAGAGCTGGCAAACTGTCGATAGTCGCAAAAATCGATATTTTCGATATTTCTAATAAGAAATATCGGAAGTAACGATACTATCAATCAAAATATAAAATATCGATATTGCCATTGATTCTTTGCCAGCTCTACATTGTACCGCACATATGTTGCCTGCATTAGGAAGGGAAACCCACTGCTGAAAAATTTTTCGAACCCAGACGTTCAGCGTCATAGGCGGACATGCAAAGCTCTGCCACAGTGGCCTTTACGGTATATAAAGGGTCAAAAACATGCTTAAAAAGAGCAAAAGAAATGTCATCAGGAGACCTGTATGTATGGCAATTATAAACAACTCTCCGTAACAATTTTAAACGAATTTGATAAAAAAAAAATGCGTCTTTTTTGGTCTAAAGAAGTTCAATCTGAAGATCATTTGATATGAAGACTATATTAAGATATGGCATATCATGGAACTTAATCTGCCAATGGGGAAAACAATTGCTTGTGCCAAGTTTCAGCCAATACATTCATTTTTAACAAGTGTAGATTGATTTCTACTAAAAACGGATGGACATGGTTTGGTTACCTTAGAATTTTTCTACGATTAAGAATTTAATGCTTTTTAAGGTCAGCAATAGATTTTTCGATGTATAGAAAGCAGAATAACAAAATTAAAATACCTCCACTCTTCGGTTGTGGATATAAAAGTAAAAAAAATACTGTTGTGAAATTTTTAAAAAATCTGAATTTCCAAAGTAAACACTGAAAATCGGCACTTTGGTCATTTTGAAGCTAAAGATCGATAAAATGGCGAAAAATTGGCAAATCTCGCAGCACTGCCTTGTAGTAAGCTTTTAGATCATAGTAAGGTTACACTAAGCTGGATTTCTATAAAATAAATTATTAATAGAAAGGGAATTTCACGCCCTGTTATACTGCCTAATAACTCAGGTATCTATAAGTAGATGACGAAAGGACAATTTTGTATAAAAATATGAACTTAACAAATAGTTTCTTTTTTTTTGCTTTATACACGCAAAAAAAAGAGTCGTGGGGACGAAAATTTCAGCATCTACAGAATACAGAAATCTCATCGGATACTTTTAGGTGTGGATGCTTCAAGGGCATTGGAAAAAGAACAACTAGCACACAGGGTGTCGTGATTGGTTAGTGTCATACTTATATAATAAAGGCGCTTTCGCAATGAATTCGATATAAAGGGCAGTATGCACCTCTGGCGAAATGTTAGTTACCACAACAAGTGCATCCACATATCCTTAGAAAAATTTCCGTTGTGCAAAATTTCGATTGCAGGTACGCAGCTCAAATGAATTTTAGGTTGCCTTGGCTGCAACCTAAAATTTCTTTTGGGGTGCGTATAAATTGCCAACGTCCGGACCTCGTAGACTTTACACCTAGAAGTATTCGATGAGATTTCCGAAAAACCACACTATTTGGTGTCCGCTAGCTTGCTTATCGATTGTAAAAAAATTCGTCAATCATTAAGGTCGTCGCGAAAGAGGAAAAAGTGTATTATAAAAACTTTTTATTATTATTATTATTTTAGTTCTAAATAACCAAACATTTTGATTTCGTGTAAAATCGTTTACTTTGTTAAATGTACTATACTCTGTCCAACACGCGGCCTAATATTCTGAAGATATTTTGGTCGTCGCCGTTGTGATTTGCCCCTTGTAAACTTTCTTAAGGGTATAACCAAGCTAGAACGGATATTGTAGAGATTTAGCTGACGTATTTGGATTTTATGCCGCTGTTGGACGACTACGAATTTCTGTAAATAATAGGTTGGAAATGAATATTTCGATGTGATGCAACAAGAATAAAAAAATTTACAATAAAAAAGCGAATACGTAGGGATACGTATTCTTCTTCGTAACAAGATTCATAACAATTTACAATTTTTGGCCTTAAAAAAATTAAATACCTATAGAAATTTGAAATTTCATTGTTCGCCTTCAAAGTTCTTTCAAAACAAGTTTTATCATTTTTAGCATTAACATATTTTTAAGTGCTATGATTTCGCCACAAAAATTGTCTTTCAAAAAGGTATTACTCAATCACTTGCTTTAATTTTGCGCACAGGGCTTTTTCAAATCGGCCACTTACAGACATTTATGCTGCCAACAACATTGGCAACATTGAAGATTCTGACAACAAACAAATGAATAGCAAAGCAAACAACAAATCTAAACACTTACTCAAAATATTCGTTGACAACAGAGGCGCTCCACATGCAATCCCCTTACCACCCTCTTCGTTTCTTAGCATCTTGTGGAGAGTTAAAAGGGAACACAACAATGTTGTTTTGCATTCCATTGATCCCAACCAACTGCTCTCATTCCTTCTCACACTAGCACTCTACAAAAACAATGGCAAAGCAGCACTAACGGTAGTCATTGGCAATCTTAGCAAAGGGTATACTTCATTTGGTAATGTTTAATGCAAACATCCATTTGTAATTTGTGTGTTGTTAATAATTTGATTTATTCTTGAAGGAAATTATTTATAGATTATAATTGATCGCCCTATTTTTATCATCTATAGTCTCGAAGTTCTTGAAACAGTGGCTTCTTTGGGGAAACAACATGCGACCGCTTTTAATGACTTATTTACTGAGAGTTGGTAGAGTGGAAGTAGATGGACTTTGGTATTAATTGCTGCTTTTGGGTTCCAAAAAACAAAGGCTTATTATTTGCAGTGCCTTTGGTTTTTTGGTAATTGTAAAGGAAAGTTAAGATAAATTTTCACAAAATATACCATCGATGAGATGGGGAGTTTCACTGTCTATAAAAATTTTAAATAAGTCCATCAGCTAGATGTTGTGAACAAAGTGGCAGTCATGTGCCAGGGTCAAGCATTTTTAAGCTGATTGAGTAGACTCTCAACACAAATTGTAAAGTTTAGGCCAAGTGAGATACATTTTATACAATTTTAAAAATTTTGATTTTTTTGTTTTGTAGTTGTCGAAAATCTAAAATTCGAGCAATGGCATGCGTTTTTATATTTTTTTATTGCTTTAAATGGTCAATCCTTTGCTAATGGTATGAAAACTTTAAAACATATTTTTTTTAATCTACTTCAACCAATTCTACGAATACAGGAAACATTGCTTTTGGTATAGAAACGGAAAACTTTTGAACCACAGAACGATGATCAAAATGTGGGGTTCGGGTATAAATATTTACAAGGGGGTGGCAATACATCACCCACATCTTTAGGTGATGGATATGAAAAATAGAAAAAAGGATTCCACAATTTAACCGACAAGACATAACTTTCCATCGAACTCTTCTTTGTAATTATTTATAAATTATTATTATTGTTTTAGAACTTTAACCTAAAGCGTAAAGCATATGTACATATGTATACTGTTAAGAATTAATATGCATTGTCGTGCAAAACAAAAACAACACTTTTACATAGTGATGAAAATAATCCTAAAATTCAATTAATGCATTAAGTGCATACTAAGCTTTATAACCATATTATTTTACGTACTAGAAGCTATAAAGCCATAATTCAAATCGGGGTTTTAGACCAATTCGACTATATAAAAATGGACGAACGCTATTGATTTTGAACAAAGTCGGTTCAGATTTAGATATAGTTTCCATCTTTCAGCCGAAATGGCCTTTAAGGTTGTAGCAGCAACAGTTTTGATGTGATCCTTACAAAATTTTGTATGAGATGTTTTATTTGACGTCCTAATACGGATTAAAATTGGATCAGTTTTAAATATGGCTTCCAAATATAACTTTCATCCGATAAAGCCTTTTAAGGCTGGCTCCTACAGCCAATACAATTTTTGTCCGATCTTTACAAAAGTTAGCATAAGATGTTTTTTTTTTTTGTAATGTCCCAATACGTGTGCAAAACTTAATTGAAATCGATTAGTTTTAGATATAGCTTCCATTTATATATCTTTCATCTGATATGGCCTTTTAAGGCTGTGGTTCTTTTCAATATTTCAATAGGTATGCAAAATAAAAGTGACTAGATTTCATAATAGGTTCCATGTATGAAGAGTAGTACGTATTATCGGTGGTGTAGGGTATAATATAGTCGGCACCGCCGACTTATGCCCTTGCTTACTGGCTTTGTACATTATTTGTGTATGTACAATGACATCTTCCCGCATACATTGTTACGTCGTCTGTGTCTCCTTCTTGAATAGACGGGCATAACCTACGCATTTCACTATAATTACGCCTACAAATAAGATCTTGACGAATATTATACTATTTTGTATACGAATCTAAATTTGTGGTCTCAAAGTTTGAAATAAATTTGACGAAATTCAATTTTTTTATCGCAGCTCATAATTTTTTTTGCCCCAAGGAAAAAAATACTGGTACATTTTGTGAAAACTCCTTGCTCAACAATTCCTAGAACAAAATTATCCATAAAACTTCCATTAAAATCCTTAAATTTTGCTTCACTTGTAATAAAAGTATAAGGCGTTGCTTTTGTTTTGCACACTAATTTTTGGGCTATTTGCATTTATTTTTATATCTATAGGCCAACATAACTACAAAGCGGGAAAATTTTTATAGAGATGAAAACTTCCACTGGTGCGGAAGTCCTTTAGTAATTTTCATTAATCTGTGTCAAGTACACTTTTGACAATAATAACTTCATTTCAGCTGTTAAAAACGTTGCTTTTGTTTTGCACGACACTGTATATAGGCCCTACATAAAAATACTTTTTGTCGACTAACTGTAATTTCTGTAGATTTTGACCTTGCAAAGCGGTCTTGTACGTCGTCGTACAGAAAATGTTAAACAACCATTTAGTTTGGTTGCCAACATAATTTTTATTCAATTCGGAATTTTAAAATATAAATATTTTTAAAATAATCCTCTATTAATTTTTTTCAATTCACCATACAGTGTTTTTTAATGCCACCATTAACAGGCTCTCTGCTAACGACTTAGGAAACATTGAATATTCGGACAAAAAACGAATAACAAAGCTAATAACAAATCTAAACACTTACCCACAACCACTTGTTAGTTGACAGTTAGATGTTCCAATTCCACTACTTGCATTCCCCCACCACCCCTTTAGTGTTAACACCTTGTTGAGAGTAATTGAGGAGCATCTCTTTAATTATGTTTGTTGTTTTGCTTTGCATTTATCCCAACGAACTCTCTCTCCCCATCTCTCATTTCATTTTACACACGCACTCTGCAACAACAATAATAATGTAACACTTCTATGTTCTTTGTCATGTTTGGTCAAGGGAAGACTTTTCTTTGCAAATTTTTTTCATATTTAACACACAGTTTTCACAAGTAAATTGTTGGTTTTTTGTTAATAACTTTATATATTCTTGAAGGAAATTGTTTATGGTTTATTACTGACCACTTTATTTTTCAATCGTTAGTCTTTGAGGTCCGAAAGTAAACACTTTTGGGGGAACTATTAGATAATGTGAAATTACGCGACCGTTCTTAATGACTATTAATTTTAACTGCGCGTTGATAGGGCAGAAGCAAGAGGTAAGGAATATTGATGAGTGCTTGACGAAAAAGTAAGAAAGAGTTGCCAACGCACCGTAAAATCGAACCTTTTTGTAATGTGTTGTGGGAAGTCGCACGGGAAAGAAAGGTCCATAATTATCTTTAAAGTAGGATTTTCTTGGTTTGGTAAAAAGAAATCAGTTTTTTATATGCAAGTTAATTTTAATAGAAATAGATGTCATATTCTCCATCCGATGTAGATAACATTTAAAATAGTGGTATGATGCATATAGTTAACCCAATCTGTATAGGCCCTTTAGGATTTAATACCCAATGTACTCCTAAATTTAGTAAAGCTTTTTAAGTTTGTGGCGCGATTTATACATTATCCTATGGACTTTTCATGTGTTATGAGAAAGTTTCATCATTTGGAATAGCTGGTTAACAAACATTTTTATGCCTTTTCATTTTTGTAGAATACTTTTTTCCTAATTGCCTTTTGCAAATCATCTAAGTGAGATACCACTTAAATTTTACATACATAAAATAATCAATGCAATAACACTGTTTTACCTGGGCTAACAACAAACAATCTGTACAACACACTTTACATCTAAACCTCAGGTATAAGAGTTCTCTAAGTGTTTTCAAATCTTTGAAAGCCACATAAGAACATAAGTAGAAGCTGTTCGTATGGAGCCCAATTTTTCATATGCAATGTCTTTGGGGTGTTACAAAAACATCATCAACTCGAGAATGCGCAAAAAAAAATAAGCAACCAAGACAAACAAAACAACTCATAAACAAATTCAAAACACGAGGCTTATGTCTAACAAATCCTTTAGCATTAGCAACTTTTTACCTTATTTTTCAAAACATTTTTGTTGTTGTTGTTGTTACTTCTTTTTGTGGATTGTTGTATTTTTCTTTTACCTCTCTAGTGAGACTGACATAAAGTTATATATGTGTGTGTGTATTTGATTTGTGGCTAAAAAGGGGAAAGAAAAAAATTGAAACTTTTCTTTAAAAATGTTGAAGGAAAGGCAAGGAGAAATTTTTTACTGCTGTATAAAGTGAATTCCCAAATGTAGTTAAACTCGCTCACATCTAAACAAACATCAGATTCTCGTGCAATATGTTTCTTGTATGTTTGGCCCTGAGTCTAAGCAAAGCGAGAAAAATCCTTTTTAACAGGATTTTATTATTATTTTCTCTTTTTTCTTGCCTTGAACTCATATCTTCAAGTAAGATTTCATTTGAGTGGCTTTAGGTGGAAGACAACATAAAGGGAATTGTTGGCCTTTGATAAGGCTTAAGTGTAAAAAATCATGTTTTATAGTCCTGGGAATAGTAGAAAAATTTTGTGTGAGTTGTGGAAAAAAAACTGAAAAAAATAGGCGAATGTATGGTTGGCAAAAAATGATAAATTGAATTTTATCGAAAGATGTTAGGTAGCTTAAAGTTCTGGGTTTGAGAGAAATAATTTTTCCCCAATCATGAAATGCTTATAGATCAGCATGTACAACAAACATTTCAAGATTGATGAAAATTGAGCCATAGAGGAGCAATCTATCTGGTTCAGTTCCCAACTATGTGCAGAAGCTAAGTCGGGGTGGATGGTTTCTATAACAGCGGTATCAAAAGTTCATTGGAGAAGCTGATATGATTCGGTGCTCCAAATTTCACCTAAATCAGCTGAAAATTAACTTTCAGTTAGCTTAGAAGGTTAAAAACGATAAATTGTTCTAAAAGCTACATAGAAAAGATGACCTTAAAACATTATACTTGCAACAAATGTAAAATGGAATAATGTAAGCAGCTAATTCTTTGGAATTCATCGGTCATCATCATCAAAACGACATAGCATTACAAATATTTATGCTGTTATATTGGCAACATTGGCAAATAAATGAAACGGAAAAAGTGGAGTACGCACCTTATACGAAATTTTCGATTGAAACCAAGATATTTATTTCTCCACTAGAAAATAGTTGTGTAGACCAGGGCTCGGAGTCAAAGTCAAAATTGCTCGACTACATCTCCGGAGGCGACTTCGGGCACTTAAAATGCTATATTATATACCCACAACTAAAGAACGACAGTGATATTCAACCTGGGCAATATGGATATCAAATGAATGGTATAAGGTAGATTACGAATATGTAAAAACAAACAAATTAAAGCGTGCTTTGGATACCCTCCTCCTCGGGTATATATGTAAACCCCATTTCGTCACAATCCAGTGAAAATTGGATAACATAAGCACCCAAATTCGGCACGGACATTGAGTGGTCTAATATATATGCCACTATTCAATTTTGTAGAATAAAATATTGGTCTTTTTGGCAGATATATCCAATTATAAACCGATCTGAATCATATAAAGGTGGAATAACGTGAGTCTCAGAAAAACTCACTGTTTAAAATTTCAGCGAACTCGGGTAAAAAATAAATCTTTTATGGGCTTCAGTTCCCTTATCGGCAGATCGGTCTATATGGCAGCTATATATAAATATAGTCCGATTAAGACCATGCTAAGGTCGGATGTTAGTAGGTCTTAACCTACTCACTGTTTCCAATTTCAGCGAAATCGGGTAATAAATAATGCTTTTATTGCCTTTTCGGCAGATCGGTCTATATGGCAGCTTTATCTAAATATAGTCCGATCTAAACCATATTTGGGTCAGATGTCGGGAGGTTTAAAATAACCTACTGTTTTAAATATCAGCCAAATCGGGTAACAAATAAAGCTTTTATCTGCTTCAGATCTTTTAGCGGGAGATCGGTCGATATGACAGCTATATCTTAATATAGTCCGATGTAAACCATATTTACGTCAGATGTTGGGAGGCTTAAAATAACCCACTATTTTGAGTATCAGCGAAATCGGGTAAGAAATAAAGCTTTTATGGACTTCAGACTCTTTATCGGGAGATCGGTCTATATGGCAGCTATATCTAAATATGGACCGATCTAATCCATATTTAGGTCAGATGTTAGGAGGTTTAAA
The DNA here is from genome assembly GCF_963082655.1 of Stomoxys calcitrans. Taxonomy (NCBI): domain Eukaryota; kingdom Metazoa; phylum Arthropoda; class Insecta; order Diptera; family Muscidae; genus Stomoxys; species Stomoxys calcitrans. Next base: position 88,903,036 of record NC_081553.1, read on the forward strand.
ATAACCCATTTATGCAAATTTCTGGGAAATCGGGTAATAAATAACGCTTTATCGGGAGATCGGTCTATATGGTAGCTATATCTAAATATAGTCCGATTTGAACCATATTTGGGTCAGTTGTCGAGAAAACATAAACTACTCACTGTTTCAAATTTCAGCGAAATCAGATAAAAAATAAAACATTTATGGTCTTCAGACCCTTTATCGGGGGATGGGTCTATATGGTAGCTATATCTAAATATAGTCCGATTTGAACCATATTTGAGTGAGTTGTCGAGAAGCCTTAAGCTACTCACTGTTTCAAATTTCAGCGAAATCAGATAAAAAATAAAGCATTTATGGGCATTAGACCCTTTATCGGCAAATCGGTGTATATAGTAGCTATATCCAAATATGGTCCGATTTGACCCGTTCAAGAACTTAACCAGCGTGCATCAAAAAGACGTATCTATGCCAATTTTCAACTCAATAACTCAATTTTTGAAAGCTGTAGAGTGATTACAACAGACGGAGGGACAGACACACGGGCATCGTTAAATCGTCTTCGAATTTTACCACGATCCGATATATATATATATACTTTGTAGGTTCGGAAATTGATATTTCGATGTGTTGCAAACGGAATGAATAAATGAATATACCCCCTATCCTACGATGGTGGGTAAAAAAAATCTTAACAATAGTGCATTATAACATTTGTGATGTGCGGAGTCGCAGTCGAAGTTATGTTTTCGACGCCGACTCTAGGGAAAATTGCTCGACTCCGACTCCGCAGCCCTGGTGTAGTAGACTTCAACGAAAATTTCGCTGAGGATATGTCAAAGCATTTCTTATGGTGACGAACTTTTCGACAGAGGTGCATTTCGCCAAATATTCAGAGTTATTAGAGAGCACAGATCACAACGTCATTGCCTACGTCGTCATTCTTGTTTCATTTCGCATACATTTCACATGTTCTCTCCCACCACAACCATTTCGGAGAGCACTTCGTTCGATACCACTTTATTGAGAGTTATTGGGTTGCATTACTTGATTTAAAAACAAACAACAAGTCTCATTTAATCTTGCACACACACACATTACAAAAACAACAAAGCATAACCTATTGTATTCTTGGCGTTGCTGCTGGGAATATTTTTTGTTTGCTATTTTTTTAAAAACGTTTCGCAAACGAAATTATAGGTTTACTTTAATACTTTAAAGTTTAATACTGATTGAATTATATTTTTAAATCTCTTGGCTTTAAGTTCCCCTAAAACGTTTTAAGAGCACCACAAACGATTAAAGTAACTCGCTAACGATTTCAATGACTTTCAATTTTAACTGAGGTAGAATTTTGGGGAGCATTTGTAGAGTTGTAGGAGAGCTCTTTGTAATTTATATCTCAATGAGGCATAGATCCCAAACAACTGTTTTTGTTTAATCTTGCACATACACACTACAACAAAAACAACAACACAGCTAACCGTACTCCTGGATATCACTTTTTTTATGCAAACGTTTGTTTTAAACACTTCACGTGGAAATTTATTGTTATACCCTGCACCATAGGTTGGGGGGCATACTAATTTCATTTTGTTTGTAACACTTCGAAATATGCGTCTACGACCCCATAAAGTATATATGTATGTATATTCTTAAGCGTCATGACATTCTAAGTCGATCTAGCCTTGTCCGTCCGTATGTCGAAAGCACGCTGACTTTCGAAGGAGTAAAGATAGCCGCTTGAAATTTTGCACAAATACTTCTTATTAGTGTAGTCGGTTGGGATTGTAAATGGGCCATATCGGTCCATGTTTTGATATAGCTGCCATAAAAATCGATCTTGGGTATTGACTTCTCGAGCCTCTAGAGGGCGCAATTCTCGTCCGATTTGACACGTGGTGTTTTGGTATCACTTCCAAAATCTTCGCTAAGTATGGTTCAAATCGGTTCACATGCCATATAAACCGACCTTGGGTCTTGACTTGCATGATGTGTTGTGGTATGACCTCCAATAACTGTTCCAAGTATAGTCTAAATCAATGCATAACCTGATATAGGCGCCATATAAACCGATCTCCCGATTAGAATTCTTGAGCCTCTAGAGGGCGCACATCTTATTCGATTTTCCTGAAATTTAGCATGAAGTGTTTTATTTTGATTTCCAATAACTGTGTTAAGTATGGTAGAAATCAGTCCATATCCTAATATAGCCGCCATATGAACCGATATACCGACTAGGGCTTCTAGATAGAGCTGGCAAACTATCGATAATCGCAAAATTCGATATTTTCGATATTTTTTAATAATAAGTATCGATAGTATTGATACTATCGTTAATATCCTACCACTTATATTTCAAACAAAAATGATAAATAAAAATCAGGAAATTGATTTATATAAAGGGTGATTTTTTGCTATTATCTGTTTGGCAGCACTGGTTTAAACAGCTCACGTTTCGTGTTTTGTTTCACTGTCAAACATCTTCAGTTTGGTCTATAATTTAACCATGAATCCGTCTTAAAAACGAACAACGCTTGCAAATGAATTTTATTATCAAATGCGTGCTCTGTTAAGAAAGTTCATTGCGCGCTCATTTTTGGCATAATGGGTACGAAAATAACCAGAATTGTCGATTTTGGAGTCCAGATCAGCTAGAAGCATTGCAAGAGTTATCAATGCAGGTGCGGTTCTTCAAAGTTGATGCGAATCGTAACGTAACTGTGAATGGTGAGCGCTACCGTTAGATGGTATCATAACTTTTTTTTGTCCGAAATGCAAAGGCACATATAGCATTTTTTTTTCAATCACCACCATCACCTTTGGATAGGGGGTATATATTTGCAAAATATCGAAATATCCATTTTCAACCCTACAAGGTATACTCGTGTATTATTTTGATCACCATAAGTTTAAAAGAGAATTACCGCGTGTCTGTCCGTCCGTGCGTCAGTTAGTTCTCATCACGATACAGTTCTTAAACCGAGACATTGGGTTGAAATTTGATACAGACCCATTTTTCTTACAAACTTAGGACTAAATGGTGATTTTTTAAGAGCTATATAAAAGTTTTTCGAAAAAAACAAAAAATACATAAAATTTAAAAATATGCATGAAATCTTTATTTGAATGGACAGTACGAACCATTTAATTTAATGTTTGAAGATTATTTCATGCAAATGTTGACCGTGACTGCGCCTCAAATAGTCCATCTGCTTAGTCCAATTTTAGCATACTCTTACCAACATCTCTGCCGGTATCTCACGAATAAATGTTTCAATGTTGTCTTCGAATGCGTCAATTGAAGCGGGCTTGTCTGTATAGACATGAGCCTTAACATAGCCCCACAAAAAATAGTCTAAATGCATTAAATCGCACGAACTTGACGTTCAATTGACCGGTCTCGAACGTGAAATAAAATGTTCACCGAATTCGCCCCGCAAGTTCGGGGTGAAAATGCAAGTCAAGCTCTTGCATTTTGGGCAAAAAAAAGTTGGATATCATCTCACGGTTGCGCTCACCATTCACAATTACGATTTCCATCATCTTTGAAGAAGTACGGTCCAATGATGCCAGCAGACCATAAACCGCACCAAACTGTGACTATGTCTGAATGCATTGGTGACTCTTGCAATGCTTCTGGCTAATCTTCACTCCAAAATGGACAGTTTTGTTTTTTTATATTTGGATATAACTGCCATATAGACCGTTCTGCCGATTTCGGGTATTAAGCCCATAAAAAATGCATTTATTGTCTGATTTCGCTGAAATTTGAAACAGGGAGTTGTACTAGGGACCCCGATATCTGACATATAGCTGTCGGATATGCCGATTCATAGCTTTAAGCCAATAAAAGTCTCTTTTGTTGCCCGATTTGGCTGAAATTGCCAAATTTGGATATAACTATGGATATAGTCGAGTTATAATAAAATAGGATAATAAATATATCCACGGTGGTGGGTATCCAAAGTTACGCTCGACGGAAATTAATACGATTTTACTTGTTGAAATTGCGACCTTCCTGCCTTAAAGTTCATCAACATACCCTCACTTAATGCCACCCCAAAAACTTAAGTCCAAACCAAAGAGAAATGTGATGTGAATAAGTTTGTGACGAATCCCGAGACGACGAACGCATGGGACGATTTAATATCTTGACATTCCCACATGCGTTAACATACCTACGCACAAACATACATTCATTCATATGCATAGCTCCATATATGATTTATGCATATGTGAAATCGTTGAGAAATATAAGTCATCTTCAGGTGAAATGAACGATGAATGTTGGGAAAAGTTAAAAGTCAACAATTGTAGCAACAACAACAACAACTGTTGCAATGACGGGCAACGAGGAGTGCAGCAATACAACCGTGACATCAACAAACGACCCAACGGTGCATAAAGGAAAGAAATATAAAAAAACAACAAACGAAAGTAATTTCTTATGCACGTCATTACCTCACATAAGTACTTTTTAACATGACATCTGTACGAACGAACGCATGCATATCCTGCAACAATGAATGTGTTTCTGAGTGTGTGTGTGTGTGCAAAGGTTTTAAAGTGTCAGCGTATTTCTACGGGTGAGTGTGTGTGTGACATTTCTTTACAATTTGTGTTGGTTTTACAGCTTCGGGCTGCTTGCATCTGCTGTTCACAGCAGCTTTTCTTGTTCTTTAGGTTGATTTTAGATGCTGCTGCTCTGCCAGCTAAAGTATCTTTCGCTGTTGTTGTTTTTACAACTAAGGCTGTTGTTGTTTTTGCAAAGCATTCATATTTTATATGCATTTACAGCTCGTTTAATATAAAAAGTTTGCTTGTTTTTTTTTTGTAGCATTTGCATAAAACTGCCAACACACTCACATACTAAATAACACAAACACTTATGCATTTGAACACTTGAACTTAGACATGAATACATGAAGGTACATACATACATATTTATTTGAATCAACATAAGCACTTAAGAACACCACAGATCGTTTGAATAGGTATTCTAAATATTTTAAAGCAGTGATGCATACAGAAGCAAAATAATTTACATCCATTTACATCGAAAACTAAAACAGGAAAGGAAATCTATAATACCCTGTACCACATTAGTGGTTTGTTTGCAATGCTAAGAAAGAGACGAGGTAGCCCAATTGATGAGTATACAGATCGGCTTAGAATCACTTCCTGAATCGATTTAGTTATGTCCGTCTGTTTGTCTATCCATGTATTCTTGTAATCAAGGTATAGGTCGCAATTGATGTCCGATTTTCACAAAATTTGGCATAAGTCTTTTTTTTTTGGTCCAAGGACGAAATCGGTCCAGATTAAGATATAGCTCCCATATATATCTTTCATCCGATGTGCCCTTTTAAAGCTGTAGGAGTAAGAATTTTGGTCCAATCTTTACCATATTTAGCATAAGATGTTTCGTGTGAAGTTTTAATACGTGTGCAAAATTTCATCTAATTCGGTTCAGATTTAGATATAGCTCCCATATATATCTTTCATTCCATATGCCCTTTTAATGCTGTAGGAGTCACAATTTTGGTCCGATCTTTACCAAATTTAGCATGAGATGTTTCGTGTGACGTCTTAATACGTGTGCAAAATTTCATCTAAATCGGTTCAGATTTAGATAAAGCTCCCATATATAACTTTCATCCGATTTGAACTATTAAGGCTGTAGAAGACACAATTTTTGTCCAATCTTTACCAAATTTCCCACGAAGTGGTTTTTGTGACGTCCCAATATATGTGAAAAATTTCATAAAAATCGGTTCAGATTTAGATATAGCTCCTATATATATCTTTCATCCGATATGGTCTTTTAAGGTTGTAGAAGGCACAACTTTGGGCCGATCGTTGCTAAATTTGGCTTGAAGGTCAATGTCCTGGAATGTCCACACCTTCTCTATAGAAAAGGTGCAGTATACGCACGGATGTATTGGTGCAAAGCAGATATTACCGTCTATTACAAGGCAGATATTACCGATATTACAGTAAGAGCGATGGACCGAGAATGGCGTCACTACAACACCAAACGGCGATGAACTACACTACAGCTGGCATAACACGAGGCATGAATTTGGCTGTGGATTTGTGGTTAGTCGGTGACTGAAACACCTTGTCTCCAGCTTTGCTCCGGTGGATGAGAGGCAAGCCACAATCCACATAAAAACCAAATTCTTCAACATCAGCCTTATGGATATTTTCTATGAGAGCCTAGATAGAGAATATGACCACTGCCTGGCCCATGATATTAAAATCGTTCTGGGAGATTTTAATGCAAAGAGAGGGAAGGAAATATCTTTGGCCCAACAGGCAGAAAATCTAGAATACACGAAGAAACTTTCCATAATGGATTGAGGCATATAGATTTCGCCGCGGCAAAGAACATGGCAGATAGTAGCACCAGATTTCAACTTAAAAATATTCACAAAGCAACATGGCTGTTGCCCCCCCTAGGTACCCCATCCGAAATTTGAGCGTAAAATTTTTGTTTGTAGGTTACTATAAGAGAGCACACAAAATTTCGCTTAAATCGCACCACTCATCTCCGAGATCTGGCATTTCTGATAATTAGGTTAAAGGGGAGGGTCCGCTCCCCCTTCAGATATAAAGTCTATAATTAACACATAAACAAACACAACTTGATTTTTATATATAAGAATTAAAATAAAGTTGAAGGTTCATTAGACCCTCGAGGTCCATACAGCGTATGGCCTAGATCGGGCCAATTTTTGCTACTATTTTTCAATTTTTACTATTTTTCTGCGAATTTTAATTCCCATACAAAATTAATTGTTATCTGCATATTTCCCAAGACTCCACAGTGTTACAAGTATCCTTAGTTTTTTCGCAATGCCACACACACACCCCCCTAATGTTTATTTAGTTCCACTACTATGCATGCACTTCATATGGTCTTTTGTTGTTGTTATTATTGTTGTTTTTATATTCAAGATGAACTAAGAAATGCATGTAAGTGACATGACCGTGTTTATCTCTCTTATCCTTTGAAACAATACAAAAATTATAAATTTGGATTATATCTTTTAGGTCTTTGCTGCTCTATTGTCGTCTATTTTTCTCATTTTAAGCCAAGCGCACAAACATTATCGCCTTTAAATATGCATGCAAATGTTTCTGTTCACTTCATGCAATCTTGATGAAAGAAAAAATGTGGGGGAGGGAACAAAACGTTTGAAGAACAAGAAAAATTATACACCCACATAAAAACAAAGAAAAAGTGAGAATAGTATAATGTGATCAAAGAGGGAAGGAAAGAAGAAAAAACATTTACAAATTATGGTGAATTATTGTTTAATAAATTTTGAATTAGAGAAAGTGTGGTAAAGGGATTCAAGTCAAAATTGAGACAGGCAGGCGAACAAAACTATTGGCGGCCTTGTCATTTCGAGTATCACAGGCTCTGGTTGCTGGAGCACAGCTCAGCGCGGGCAGGGTCCGGGGACAAGTCTCTGTGACGATACATAGCGATCACATAAACTGAATTTCCGATAAAAAAGTTCTAACAAGTAAAAAGGCATTAAGTTCGGCCGGGACGAACTTTGGATACCCACCACCTCGGGTATATATGTAAACCACCTTTCATCAAAATTCGGTGAAAATTTCATACCTTATACTCATATACCTCATACCGATCTGAACTATAAACGACACGGATGTCGAAAAGCCGAATATAAGTCACTGTGTCTAATTTCAGTGAAATCGGATTATAAATGCGCCTTTTATGGGGCCAAGACTTCAAATCGAGATATCGGTCCACATGGCAGCTATATCCAAATCTGGACCGATTTGGGCCGAGTTGCATAAACATGTCGAAGAGCCTAACACTAAGCACTGTCCCAAATTTCGGCGAAATCGGACAATAACTGCCTCTTTTATGGGCCCTAAACCTTAAATCCAGAGATCGGTCTTTAAGGCAGCTATATTCAAATCTGGACCGATTTGGGCAAAATTGAAGAAGGACGTCGAAGAGCCTACCCAAACCCACTGTCTCAAATTTCAGCGACACCGGACAATAAACGCGTCTTTTATGACCCAAAAACCTAAAACCTAGATATCGGTCTATATGACAGCTATATCCAAATCTAGACCGATCTGTGCGATATTGCAGAAGTATGTCAAGGGGCTTAACTTAACTCACTGTTCCAAATTTCGGGGACATCGGGCAATAAATGAGCATTTTATGGGCCCAAAACCATAAATCAAGAAGTCGGTCTATATGGCACCTATATCCAAATTTGAACCGATCTGGACCAAATTGAAGAAATATGTCAAAGGGCCTAACACATCTCACTGTCCCAAATTTCAGCAAAATCGGATAATGAATGTGGCTTTTATGGGCCTTACACCATAAATCGGAGGATCGATCTATATGGCAGCTATATCCAAATCTGGACCGATCTGAGCCAAATTAACGAAGGATGTCGATAGGCCTTACACAATTCACTGCCCCGAATTTCATCAAAATCGGATAATAAATGTGGCTTTTGTGGGCCTAAGACCCTAAACCGGAGGATCGGTCTATATGGCAGCTATATCCAAATCTGAACCGATCTGGACCAAATTAAAGAAACATGTCAAAGGGCCCAACACAACTCACTGTCCCAAATTTCAGCAAAATCGGATAATAAATGTGGCTTTTATGGGCCTAAGACCCTAAATCGGCGGATCGGTCTATATGGGGGCTATATCAAAATATAGTCCGATATAGCCCATCTTGGAACTTAACCTGCTTATGGACAAAAAAAGACTCTGTGCAAAATTTCAGCTCAATATCTCTATTTTTAAAGAGTGTAGCGTGATTTCAACACAGACGGACAGACGGGACGGACATGGCTAGATCGTCTTAGATTTTTACGCTGATCAAGAATATATATACTTTATAGGGTCGGAAATGGATATTTCGATGTGTTGCAAACGGAATGGCAAAATGAATATACCCCCATCCTTCGGTGGTGGGTATAAAAAAGTTCATAAAAGTAAAATTTTTTGGACCAATTTCCCTGAAATTTGGAACTGAGAGATTTCCCGAAACAGTATTACCCCCCTTGTGATCCGTTACGAGTATAGTGAGTATAGTCCAGATTGGAAAATCTTTGAATGTGGCTACCCTTCACACTTCTGACACATCAATAAGTGCTGTTCGGTACAAATTAAGCTCAATGATAAGGGATCTGCTGTTTTTAGCCGAGCAACAGTACACCCCCTATTTGGGGTGAAGTTTTTATATGACTTCAATGCAAGCCGTACCTCACAAATGTCACGAACATTAGTAATATTAGCCGCATTGATAGGACCCAATTATCTTATTGGCTTTAGGTTTTAATCTTTTACACAGTACGCTCAAGAGTACCTTGTATGAGATGGGGAGGAGACTTATTCCTCTGTAGTTGGCACATTCCCTTTTGTCTCCTTTCTTGTCTGAGGTTCCAATCATCTAGCCAGATCGACCAGACAAGCTGATGCATCCGCCTTATCAGCGTGTCGCCTCCGATCTTAAATAGTTCAGCGGGCAACCTGTCGGCTCCTGCTGCCTTGTTGTTCTTCATTCGGGTCAATGCTACTTGGACCTGATTCTGACTAGGAGGCAAGCAGACAAGTTGATGCATCCGCCTTATCAGCGTGTCGCCTCCGATCTTAAATAGTTCAGCGGGCAATCAGTCGGCTCCTGCTGTCTTGTTGTTCTTCATTCGGGTCAATGCTACTTGGGCCTAATTCTGACTAGGAGGCAAACATTCTATAACAACATGAGGGATTGGTTCTGCGGTATCCTCTTCGCCGCCAACGTCGGACACTAGCAGTTGGGTAAAATGTTCTTTCCATATCCTCAGCACACTATCTGTATAAGTTACCAGATTTCTTCTTTGTCTCTGCAGGAGAGTGTGCCTGCACCAAGGCCATCGGTTTGATGTTTGATTGTTTGGTAGAATTGCCGGACCTCATTCTGACTCCTATAGATCTCAATTCACCCACACTCACGTCTTTCCATTTTCTTCTTCTTTCTGGGAAAAAGACTTTTCTCCTCTCTCCTTTTCTTCCTTCATCTGGTGCATTGCTACTAATTGCAGTGTTGCTCTATTTGCCGCATTTTTGGCTTCAGTAGCATTTCGACACTCTTGGTCGTACCATGGGCTTCTTGGGGGAGGCTTCCGGTAACCAGGTACGGATTTTGTGGCATTTTCCATGGAGTAGGCAATAGTTTGCCACTGCGCCGTCATATCTTCGGGACAAGGTGTGCTTGCATCAAGCAGTTGGGTCAGTCGAGTGGAGTATGCCGCTGCCATCTGTTGTGTTTGCAGCTTTTCTATGTCCAGCTTCCGGGCAGTGTCAGATCGTACTGTTCTCGCCGTGTTCAGACGGGTGTTAATCTTTGCTGCAACAAGGGAATGATCCCAATCTATGTTTGCTCCTCGGATCGATCGCACATCGAACACCCTGGATGAATGCCATTGATCTATTTAAATAATTGGTTTCTTGTGTTTTGAGCGGGTGGCAATCATGTGGCTTTGTGAATCCTTCGATGTTTAAATGTGGCGCTACTTACTACCGTGTTGTTTGCCGCGGCGAAATGTATATGCCCCAACTCATTATGGAAAGTTTCTTCGTGTAGGCAAACTTTTTCGACTGTTAGACCAAAGCTATTTTCCTTCCCTATTTTTGCATTAAAGTCTCCCAACACGATTTTAATATCATGGGCGGGGCAGCGGTCGTATTTTCTATCTAGGCGCTCATAGAAAATATCCTTGGTCTGCTCGTCCTTGTCTTCCGTCATGGCATGGGCCCAAATAAGGCTGATAATGAGAAATTTGGCTTTAATGCAGATTATGGTTAGCCTCTCATCCACCGGAGTAAAGCTGGAGACAAAGTGTTTCAGTCTACGACTCACCACAAATCCACAGCCAAATTCATGCCTAGTGTTATGGCAGCTGTAGTATAGTTTGTCACCATTTGGTGTTGTTGTGACGCCTTTTTCCCTGTTCATCGGACTTCCTGTAAGGCGGTAATATCTGCCTTGCTCTTCTCCAAAACATTCGCCAGTGCGTATATTGCACCTTCTCTATAAAGAGTGCGGACATTGCAGGTGCAGATCCCCATATCATGGTCCTTTCTCGGTTGTGTGGGTCGTCAACGTTTGGGGGTCAGTTTTATACCCTCCACCATAGGATGGGGTTATACTAATTTCGTCATTCTGTTTGTAACACCTCGAAATATGCGTCTGAGACCCCATAAAGTATATATATTCTTGATCGTCATGTCATTTTAAGTCGATCTAGCCATGTCCGTCCGTCCGTTCGTCCGTCCGTCTGTCTGTCAAAAGCACGCAAAATTTCGAAGGAGTATAGCTAGCCTCTTGAAATTGTGCACAAATACTTTTTATTAGTGTAGGTCGGTTGGTATTGTAAATGGGCCAAATCGGTCTATGTTCTAATATAGCTGCTATATGAACCGATCTTGGGTCATGACTAATTGAGCCTCTAGAGGGCGCAATTCTTATCCGATTTTATTGAAATTTTGCACGTAGTACTTTGGTATCACTTCCAACAACTACGTTATGTATGGTTTAAATCGGTCCATGTTTTGATATAGCTGCCATATAAGCCGATCTTGAGTCTTGACTTCTTGAGCCTCTAGAGGGCGCAATTGTCGTTCGATTTTATTGAAATTTTCCACGCAGTGTTTTGGTAGCACTTCCAACAACTACGTTATCTATGGTTTAAACCGGTCCATGTTTTGATATAGCTGCAATATAACCCGATCTTGGGTCATGACTTCTTGAGCCTCTAGAGGGCGCAATTCTCATCCGATTTAATTGAAATTCTGCACGTAGTGTTTTGGTAGCACTTCCAACAACTGTACTAAGTATGATTCAAATCGGTTCATAATCTGGTATAGCTGTCATATAAACCGATTTTGGATCTTGATTTCTAGAGCCAATAGAGCGCGCAATTTTCATCAGATTTAGCTGAAAGTTTGCACGACGTGTTTCCAATAACTTTGCTAAGTATGGCGCAAATCGGTATAGAACCTGATATAGCTGCCATATAAACCGATCTGTGATCTTGACTTTTTGAGCCTATAGAGGGCGCAGTTGTCATCTGATTTGGCAGAAATTTTGTATAACGACTTCTCTCATGACCCCCAACTTACGTGTCTAATATGATCTGAATCGATCAATGGCTTGATACAGCTCCCATATAAACCTATCTCCCGATTTTGCTTCTTCAGCCCCTACAAGGCGCAATTCTTATCCGAATGGACTGAAATATTACACAATGACTTCTACAATAATCAGCATTCATTTATGGCCCGAATCGGATTATAACTTGATATAGCTCCAATAGCATAACAGTTCTTATTCAATATTCTTTGTTTGCCTAAAAAAAGATACCGCGCATTGAACTCGACATATGCGATCCATGGTGGAGGGTATATAAGATTCGGCCCGGCCGAACTTAGCACGCTCTTACTTGTTTCCTATTCTTTTGTTTCTTAGAGTAATCGTAATTTCACGAGGGCGGGTTGCTGGGACAGGCCCCTCATGGATTCTGTGGGATGGCACATGTATCCCTGGTTGTCGCGAGCCGCTTGCTCCAAGATTCGATGCTCGCCTCGCCTCGCCTCAAAAATTGGGAGCTGAAATTTGTAGTCTTGACATTTTAGGTCGATCTAGCCATGTTAGTCCGTCCGCTTGTCAGTCGAAATCACGATAGCGGACGAACGAGTAAACCTAATCACATTCAATCTTACGTTTGCAAAGGTCGCAATTTTTTTTTATACATATACGCAAGCACTATCATTTTCTAATGAAAAAAGAGCTAGTAAGTCTTATTTTTTACGCTTATATTCATGTTGCAAACAGTTTGGAATCAAAAACGCATAAACCAATTAAAATCTCCCCATTTGTCAGCAGATTCTATTCCCTCCCATCTCAGATAATCCAGAAAACTGTTAAAGGTTTGCTGTTTTTCACTTTCATGATGTAACGCAGATTCATTGCTAAGATTGTCGGTATCATAGCAAAAGACAGAGCAAAAGCTGCTTCCATGGTGATTTCAATTCACTTCCATAATAAATTTCAACTTTCAGACGAGTTATGTTTGTCTGCTACACTTCCACAGAGGAGTATAAACAAAGCCAAGCAAACACCGAAGCAACTTGGAAACCCGTCAACCTTCTTCCTCGTCTAGGAGATCAGGATAGTTGGCAAAATATGTTCTTTGCCATAAATACGAAGAAAAAAAAAAAACACCAGCTCAAGAATTACACAAACCACTTCAAATGCAAAAGATGAGTTAGAACCAAATAATCTGTCACAATTCTTAAGCAAATCTGAATGTTGCATCTAAGGACCCAGGAAGGGGAGATACACACCATGCAACACAAAGCCATGTAAAGAGATTGAAAATTCCTTCTTTGGTTACATTGAGTCTTTGTGTTTCTTATACTCCTACTACATGGATACAAGCGAATCCGAGGTAGAACATAGAAAACTTGAAACTATGGTAACATCTTTTTTTTGTTAGGAAATGCACGACAGTTTGGGGGAATTATGCAAGAAAATATGTGAAAATGTATATTGGGTTAGGAACCGTGAACTTTGGTGAAAACTTTGAATAATGGCGGCGAAAAAAAAAACAACTTGGAGAAAGAAATTTCTTTCATAAAAAAATATTTTTTAAATTCTGTTTTTATAAAGTCAAAATAGGATTTTCATAGAAAAATGTGTCTAAATATTCAACTGCGCTTCAACTGACTTCCAAACTGTATAACTTTTAATTCAATAACCAGATGTGGAAACTTGCCACTGCAACGTCGTTGTAAATTTTATCACAAATCTAAATCTTGCACAAAAATAAAAATCGAAGCAAAAATTCTTTCGAAAGTTGCAAAATACGAAGCAGATCTCGGTCAAAATTGTACAAAAAAAAAATAAGGTCGAATATCTTCGAAACCAGTGGAGATATTGTAGACCCTAAAAGGGATTTTTTGCAGGGATTTTCGGGCACTGTACTGTACTCTATAGGTAAAAACTGGCCCGAGGGCTTTAAGCCGTCGCCTTTCGTCCTGAAGACACTTTAGATACTGCTGGACGCGTACATCGGGGATTTTCTTGACCCATCGTGGATAAATGGCAGCCATCATGCCTACACCAAGGGTAGGTCAGTTGACAACGTCTTCAACAATGTGTTGAATTACATAGAGATCAGGCGACTTCATTTTGGAGGCCTTCTAGGATATAGAAGGGGCTGTTAAAAACGTAGAGTTCGGGTGCATTTGTCCCAGAGAACGTTGATATGGTCACCCCTCTTATGGTGAACTAGATTGATGTTATGCTTCATAGCGGAATTATGAATGCATCACAGGCTGAGAGCTTGGTGGGGAAGGCTGTGACCAGGGTTACTGCAGGAGGTAACTCCCCCTCTTGTGCCACTTGGTTATTAATGGGATTCCCAGGTCCTTCATATAAATAAAAACATTAGCCTATTTTCGGCGTTAATGTTTTGCTTTAAAGCATAAATATAATAGTAGTAGTTGTTTTGTCTGCTGTTATTAAAATTCGTTCAAAAATAGGAAAATTGTAGGAAATTGGAAAAAAATACGTTATATGCTTGTAAAATTAAAAGATAAGTTTGGAATATAAAAACGTTTGAAATATTTATGAAATTTTTGAGCTTCAAACTTTTTATCAATTGAAAACAGCAGAAAATGTTTGCTATTTTAGCAAAAAATTACTGCTTTCCCATTTTTAGCAAACTTGCCGTTGTTACAGCAAAAACTTTTGCTATTTTTACTAACAAAATTCTCTGAGTGTAGTATCATGGATATCCTTCAGGGCATGCTAAGAAAGCTGTTTAGATGGGTGTCAGCCAATGGGCATGGCTTGAACACTAAAAAGACAGAGCTGGTTCTGTTCACAAGGAGGAAGGAATATGTCCAGTTCAAGTTGATCGAGTGCAGCTGCCGCTCTCTCGGGAGGGTTATTCTTGGCTAGAAATTGAACTGAAGAAGAAATGTTGAGGATAGAGTCAAATGGTGGCTGAATGCGTTCTACTAATGTCTAGCAATTCGAGTTGGGGACTTTGGCCAAGTCAACTGGATGTTCACTGCTGTAGTTCGGCCGATGCCCACCTATGAATGCCTGCTGTGGCACCGGCATGATGGAAAAGGTACAGGGTATTGTGGCAGTGCTGATGTCGGGAGCGAGGAGGAGTGCTTCGAGAACAGCTCTGATTACGATGCTTTATCTAAGACCTTTACACTTGTACGTAGAGTGCACGGCGTTGAAGATAGCCCAGAGACTGAGAGAGTCAAGGACGTGACGTTCTTTGTATTGGTGGTATGAAATAAGGCCAGAATGCAATAAGACCCCAAACTGGAAACGAAATAATAATCCAAAAATGGGGCTGAATTTTATAAGGAAATAAGACCGTTTGCTGTCCGTGACGGTAAAGTAAACTTTAAATAGCAGAGAGACAAACCCATTCAATTAGCATCACTCTGTTACAAGCTTAGCAGCTCAGAAGAAACGACAACAAACGCAATAAAAGGACCACAAACATTGCAATTTTGTAAACAATCAGGAAACAACTTAAAAGATGCATAACGGACAGATCTACGGCACTAAAAAGTCCAAAGCGAACAGTGAACTTCCTTCACTATAAACGGGTGCCCCGCATCCCTCTTAGTGGGCCATTCTAAGACGATTTAACGATGTCCGTGTGCCTGTCTGTCCATCCGTCTATCTGTCTGTCCGTCCGACTGTTGTAATCACTCTACACGCTTCAAAAATTGAGGTATTGAGCTGAAATGTGGCGCAGATACATTTTTTTGATGCACGCTGGTTAAGTTCTTGAACGGGCCAAATCGTACCATATTTTGATACAGCTGCTATGTAGACCGATCTCCCGATAAAGGGTGTGAAGCCCATAAAAACTTAATTTTTCATCCGATTTCACTGAGATTTAAAGCAGTGCGTAGTTTTAAGCCTCCTAAGATAGGACCCAAATATGGGACAGATCGGACTGTATTTAGATATAGCTGCCATATAGACCGATCTCCCGATAAGGGGCGTGAAGCCCATAAAAGCTTTATTTTTTAACCGATTTTGCTGAAATTTTAAACAGTGAATAGTTTCAGGCCCCTCAACTTCGAAACTTAATATAGTTCAGATCGGACTACATTTAGATATAGCTGCCATATAAACCGATCTGCCGATAAATGGTCTTATGCCCATAAAAACTTAATTTTTCATCCGATTTTGCTAAAATTTTAAACAGTAAGTAGTTTTAGGCCTCCCTGTATCTGACCCAAATATGGTTCAGATCGAACTATATTTTGATATAGCTGCCATAGAGACCGAGATTCCGATAAAGGGTCTGATGCCCAAAAAAACTTAATTTTTCATCCGATTTTGCTGAAATTTTAAACAGTAAGTAGTTTTAGGCCTCCCCACATCTGACCCAAATATGGTTCAGATCGGACTATATTTAGATATAGCTGCTATATAGACCGATCTCCCAATAAAGGGTGTGAAGCCCATAAAAGCTTTATTTTTAAACCGATTTTGCTGAAATTTGAAACAGTGAATAGTTTCAAGCCCCTCAACTTCGAACCTTAATATAGTTCAGATCGGACTATATTTAGATATAGCTGCCATATAGACCAATCTGCCGATAAAGGATCTGAAGCCTATAAAAGCATTATATTCACTGAAATTTGAAACAGTGAGTAGTTTCAGGCCACCCGCCATCCGACCCAAATATGGTTCAGATCGGACTGTATTTAGATAATGCTGTCATATAGACCGATATGCCGGTTTAGGGTCTGAAGCTCATAAAAACTTTATTTATTCCCCGATTTTGTTGAAATTTGATATACAAAATTCAACAGTGACTTATATTTATAAGACCACTTAATGTCCGTGCCGAATTTGGGTGCATAATTTATCCAATTTTCGTCGGATTGTGACGAAAGGGGGTTCACATATATACCCGAGGTGGTGGTATCCAAAGATCGGTCCGACCGAACTTAATGCCTTTTTACTTGTTTCTAATTTCAATAGGCTTCGTCTCTGCTTCGAAAAAAATGTATGTGCCATATTTGATGATGTTCGGATGAAAGTTACGACCGGTATTTTTTACATAAACAAACATGGAAAGACAGACGTACCTATAAAACTTGAACCGGAAAGTGATTCAGAGTCGATCGGTATCATTATCAATGGGTCTACCTATGTTCCCTCTGGGTGTTACAAACCAATCCACTAGGTTGTAATACCCGGTACCGCAGTGGTGGTGTAGGGTATAAATACAATTTGTACCCAGTACCACTACTTCGGATGCGATTAAAAATATGGTTCCACTCATAAATTCCTCTTGATTCGGTTTAGCCATGTCCGTCTGTCCGCATATCCTTTCTGTGCCGTTTGTCCGTCTGTAGCTTTTTTGTATTCAAGGTGAATATCGTATTTATTGCAGTACCCAATCATCACGAAATTTTTCATATATCACTATTATTAGGAAGCTAAGAGTTTTGAAAAAAATCGCTTCAGATTGAGATATAACTCCCATATACATCAGTCACCCGATTTAAACTAATAAATGAATATTTACTAAAATTTTCAACCGATTTTCACGAAATTTAGTATAGAATGTTGTAATACCCATCTGAAAATCTCTGCTAAATTTTATCACAAGCAGTTCAGTTATAGATGTCACCAGTTGATATGAAGATCCACCCTATTGTCCATATCACAATTATAAGATCTGACAAACAAGCGCTGTTGGCGGTGGAAACTGATGATGATTTGGTCTGTCGTTGCTTCTATGCTTGGTGAAGAGTAAGTCACTTTGCAAACATGAAACGTGACCTTTTTCCATCAGTTGTGTGTGTGTGTGTGTGAGTGTGCTATTTTCTAGTTTTGTTTATATTTATAGCCCTTCATAATCCTGTGTCTATTGGCGGTCTGTGAACTTGCATTTATGCTGTTTGCATTTTGAAATATTTATAACCGCATTAATGGCATATTTTCTTATGCACTTACATTCCTCTTTGTACATCTGTTAAATGGTTTAGATATTTTGTTGCATGATGATGATTTCAACTGTAGTGCAATAGGGGCCAATCACCTTTTGGTTTCAAGTCGTCTGCCACGTGCATTACATGGGGTTTAGACAATTTAAAGAACTGTTCTACAGATTTGTCATGGTTAGTATTTTTAAACTTCAACTTTGTAAGAACTAACCAGTGCCCAATAGTGTCATCTTATACCAATGTCCCTGGGTTGAAAGTCTTTTAAACGTTATGCAATTGAAGTAATTATTAATTCGGTCTGCCTGAATTGCCCCCCACAAAGTGTTTCACTCCGAGTCTTCAATTTTTCGATTTGAGTAGTAACTCCCCAATTTGCTTTATAATCGATATTACAGACAGCATCCTTTAAGCTTCAACATTACAACAATATAGAGAAAATGAAAAAAAAAAATTACGAAAAGAGACAATGGTTTGGCAAAAAAAAAACTTCTAGCATGTAGACAAAAATAAATGAAAAACAAATCGTATAAATAAACAAAAACGTAACACTTGATTTAATTGAATATTCTTATAAATAATTTATTTCTACCCCCCCCCCCCCCCCCAAAAAAAAAAAGGACCACATATGTATGCAGAAAGAAAGGACACAATATGACAAAGCTAGGAGTACAAAGGAACCAAATGACTATAAATACTCACAAGTGTGTGTTGGTGTAGATACCGACATTGTGCGCCCTGGAGACAAAAGTTACTAATGCAATTAAAGGAATATGCTACAAAGACACCTAAGCATGAAACCAACACAACAACAAAATTGGACATCTTCGTTATATTGGCTTTAATTGACTAATACCGTATCTATGATTGTAGTAAGCAAGACCCCATATAAAAATAACGTAACTAAAATCATGCAAAGAGTGTGGGTTTTGGTACGGAAACATGTCGTTTCCTAGCTTTGAGAATGTACGATTTTTTTTTTCAAACTTTTTCCTAGAAGACTTCAAATGGTATTTTTTATCATCGTCCCATGCTGAAGGAAAATTTGAGATTTTAAATTTGCTACTGAGAACAGAAGGTAACATTTCAAAACACATAGCATATTTTGGTCACAACATTGACTTAACAATGACTCTATGGGGATTGGTAGCAACTAGACAATTAAATCAATCGACATATGTCCAAAGAAAAAAAGTCACATGGCTATGGGAAAATAAAGGCAACTAATTGAAGCAAAACTATAGCACATTGGAAACAAAAAGGTGAATAATATGAGAAACAAGTAAAAAGGCGTTAAGTTCGGCCGGGCCGAACTTTGGATACCCAACACCTCGGATATATATGCAAACAACCTTTCGTCATAATCCGGTGAAAAATGCATAATTTATGCCCCCATAGCAGCTTTATCGAAAAATTGTCCGATTTGGTCCAAATTCGGCACGGGCATTGAGTGGTCTAATAAATACAAGTCATTGGTAAATTTTGGTTCAATTTTGGTCTTTTTAGTAGCTATATTCAAACTGGACCGATTTGAACCATTTATGACACGGATGTCGAAAAGCCTTACATACGGCACTGTGTCAAATTTTAGCGAAATCGAATTATAAATTCGACTTTTAGGGGGCCAAGACCTAAAATCGGCAGATCGGTCTATATGGCAGCTATACCCAAAACTGAACTGATCTGGGTCAAATTGCAGAGAGTTGTCGAAGAGCCTAACACAACTCACTGCCCGAAATTTCGGCGATATTGGACAATAAATGCACCTTTAATGTTCCCAAAACCATAAATCGAGAGATCGGTCTATATGGCAGCTATACCCAAATCTGAACTGATCTGTGTCAAATTGCAGAGAGTTGTCGAAGAGCCTAACACAACTCACTATTCCAAATTTCGGACAAATCGGACAATAAATGCGCCTTTAATGGTCCCAAAACCTTAAATCGAGAGATCGGTCTATATGGCAGCTATATCCAAATCTGATCGAATCAGGGCCAAATTAAAGAAAAATGTCGAAGGGCCTAAGACAACTCATTTTCCCAACTTCGGCGACACCGGACAATAAACGCGCCTTTATGGGTCCAAAACCATAAATCGAGGGATTGGTCTATATGGCAGCTATACCCAAATTCGATCCGATCTCGGCCAAATTGCAGAAATATGTGGAGGATCTCAGCACAACTCACTGTTTCAAATTTCGGCGACATCGGACGATAAATGAGCCTTTTATGAACCCAAAACCTTAAATCGAGAGATCGGTCCATATGACAGCTGTAGCTAAATCTAGACCGATCTGGGCCAAATTGAATAGGGAAGTGGAAGAGCCTTACACAACTCACTCTCCCAAGTTATGGCGAAATCGGACATTAAATGTGAGATCCTTAATCGGCGGATCGGTCTATATGGGGGCTATATCAAGATATAACCCATCTTCGAATTTAACCTGCTGATGGACAGAAAAAGCATCTGTGCACAGTTTCAGCTCAATATCTCTATTTTTAAAGACTGTAGCGTGATTTCAATAAACAGACGGATGGACAGACGGACGGACGCAAGACAAACGGAGAAAAATATACATAAAGTCGGAACCGAGTAAGTGAAATGCTAAAAATTTATCAATTTGTTTCTACTTTTTCGTTATTTTCAGTTAACCGCATTGATATCAAGGGAGCTTT
Source organism: Stomoxys calcitrans (assembly GCF_963082655.1). Classification (NCBI taxonomy): domain Eukaryota; kingdom Metazoa; phylum Arthropoda; class Insecta; order Diptera; family Muscidae; genus Stomoxys; species Stomoxys calcitrans. The sequence goes on from NC_081553.1 coordinate 88,923,753, forward strand.
CAACAATGTGCGGATCGACACACTTATCCAATCCTTACACCAATAACGGGTGGATCGGGTCCTTAGAGACTGAATAAATCATATGCTAAGAAACAGATGGATAAATAATGGGTCCCATGACATAAATATTAGGGAGGAAGTGGCACAGGGCACGCCACAGGTGGGCGTTTTATTGCCACTCCTATGGGTGACCACCATAAATGACCTATTACGGATGCTGACTGAGGAGGGATTTGAACCCGTCTGCTATGCAGACGATGTTATAATGCTTCGAAGGAGTACGGATCCGAACCAGCTATGCAGAAGGGGCCGAAAAGGTCTTACATATGGCATACGACTGGGCTTGGCCGTAGGGTTCTCAAGGTTAACCAAGAAAAGACCGAAATCCGCTTGTTCACGAAGAAGAAAAAGGTGGTCCAATTTAACGCATCACGTTTCTTCAATAAAACTATTTCGATTTCTGACAAGGTCAAATACTATGGTGTGATCTTGGATAAGAAACTGAATTGGAAGTGCGCCTCAAAACGTCCATTCGCTTAGTCCAATTTTGGCATACTCTTTCCAACATTTCGGCCGGTATCTCACGAATAGATGCTTAAATGTTGTCTTTCAATGCGTCAATTGAAGCGGGTTTGCCTGTTAAATTATAGACCAAACTGAAGATTGATTTGACAGTGAAATAAAACACGAAACGTGCGAGAGCCACAGATATACAAATTATGCGTGAGGCAGCCATTGCGGCGATGGGAGAATGAATAGAGGATAGAAGCAGGTCATACCATCGCTGTATAATCGAGGCGGTGACAGGAATCCTGCAAGGAATGGAAGAGGTTTCCGATCGAATACCTGAGATGACACTTGAGTTCCAGTGCGAGACTATGCAGCCAGAGGCACAGTCTTCAAATGACGGAACTCTAGTATTGTCATTTCGGAGATCGTGACATACGGATGAATCAAAGCTAGAGGGGTTTACATTGAGGCCTTGAAAGTTTGTACATGATGTCGACAAAATTTCAACTCTAATCAAACCAAAACACTTCAAGCATAATTTCAGCCAAATCGGATGATAATTGCGCCCTCTTTCGACCCAAGTAGTCAAGATCCAATATCGGTTTATATGGGAGCTGTATCAGGTTAAGAACCGATTTGAACCATACTCGGCAGAGTTATTGGAAGTCGAAATTAAACATTTGGTGCAAGATTTTAGCCAAATCGGATAAGGACTGCGCCCTCTAGAGGCTCAAGAAGTCAAGATCCGATATCGGTTTATATGGCAGCTATACCAAAACATGGACCGATTTGCCCCATTTACAATCCCAGCTGAACTGCACTAATTAGAGGTATTTGTGCAAAATTCCAAGCACTTAGCTTTACTCCTGCGAAAGTTAACGTGCTTTCAACAGACTGACGGGCGGATGGACAGACATAGTTAAATCGACTAAGAATGTCATGACGATCAAGAATATATGTACTTTGTTGGGTCTCAGATCAGTACTTCGATGTATTACAAACGGAATGATGATATTAGTAGACCCCCATCCTATGGTGGAGGGTATAATAAGTGGATATCGCGGCATACGTAAGCTAACTTCCTCAAACGGGTGTTGAAGGTAGCTGTCCAAGGTGACACCACGGAAAGGTCGGTGCCTACAACTGATTTGACGGAGGAATCAAATTTGGCCCGGAGTGTACCAAGTTAAAACTAATCAGAACCATTACTTATTGTTCATTATCCTCTACGTAACCCGTTATAGCTTCCATATAAACCGATCTCCCGTTTTTAGTTCTTAAGACGATTTTAGCTCTAGAACACCATTTGGCCTTTCGAAATGTTTGAATGCCATGTTATGATGAGCCTTCCGATTGTCACTGTTGCTCAGTTGCTAGTACTCATCTATGGGTTTACCAATATCCCATCGGGATTGTTTATAAAAAAGCACACACACACACACACGCACACATTCCCCTTTATATGAAACAAAAAGAAGAAAATTACTACAATCATTGGACATCTCATGTTGTGGATGAGCAAAAAAAAAAAAAAAAAAATCAGGAGAAAATTCTCAGACTCTTTGGCATTGATAATTATGAAATTGTTTGGCATGCCAAACATTTCAGTACTTTGGTTTTCGTCCTTTTTTCTTGATCCTTACACATATTTCCATCGTATATGGGTGTGTCCGACAAAGGACAATAAGAATTGAATAGCAGGAGTTCTTTACTTTTGCAAACTATGCTGAATAAAGAAAAACAAAAAAAAACACACACAACCAACAAAAACAAACTGGAATGAAACGATGCTAAAGCAGATCATGATGTATGAAGTGCAACGAAAGGATTCAGAGAAGATTGTTTATTTTCCTTTAGCCAATTCTTTTTTTTTTTTGTTTTTCTATTTCTGACGTTGGCAATGTTAGAAAATATTTGTACAATTTACATTCCAAAAATAACGAAAGGAAAGGAATAACATGAACAAGAGTTTGTATGCTAGCATGATAGCATGCGTGTAGAGACCACTTGGTCCCACCTCAGAGGCGGGAGGTAGTTGTGATGGTACGATGGTGGTAGAGGATTTGCATTTTTGCCTCAGCAGTAAGAATTTTTGTGGAAACTAAGCTAACAATTTTGCAATATTAAAGTATGCAATGAAAAAAAGTAAAATGCTAGTAAACACTTTTTATTATTGCAGGTCATGGGATAGTAAAGTTGCATATGTTAAAGGAGAAATTAACTAATTAGCCAGAGTTGGCTTTTAACATGTAGTAAGTTAACATTCTTGTTCCCCCATTAATCAAGCTAGAAGAGTTTTGGAAAAAACAAAAATTGATAGGAAAAACAGAAATAGTTTCTAGCCAAAGGATAGCCAAAAGCCAATGCAATATTCTGTTTCGGTTTTTTTTTAACCTACATCTCATAATAAATTTGCAGTAAATTCGCTGATAAATGGGAAAGGAGTAAAAAATGCTTTTGAGCCCACAAACTCAGTAATTGTTTATATATAATTTAAACAAGTAAAAGCGTGCTAAGTTCGGCCGGGCCGAATCTTATATACCCTCCATCATAGATCGCATTTGTCGAGTTCTTTTCCCGGCATCTCTTCTTAGGCAAAAAAAAGCGATATCAAGATATGGTCCGGTTTGGACCACAATTAAATTATATGTTGGAGACCTGTGTAAAACGTCAGCCAATTCGAATAAGAATTGTGCCCTTTGGGGGCTCAAGAAGTAAAATTTAGAGATCGATTTATATGGGAGCTGTATCGGGCTATAGACCGATTCAGACCATAATAAACACGTATGTTGATGTTCATGCAAGAATCCGTTGTACATAATTTCAGGCAAATCGGATAATAATTGCGACCTCTAGAGGCTCAAGAAGTCAAGATCCCAGATCGGTTTATATGGCAGCTATATCAGGTTATGAACCGATTTGAACGACACTTGGCACAGTTGTTGGATATCATAACAAAATACTACGTGCCAAAATTCATTCAAATTGGATAAGAATTGCGCACTCTAGAGGCTCAAGAAGTCAAGATCCCAGATCGGTTTATATGGCAGCTATATCAGGTTATGGACCGATTTAAACCATACTTGACACAGTTGTTGGATATCATAACAAAACACGTCGTGCAAAATTTCATTCCAATCGGATAAGAATTGCGCACTCTAGAGGCTCAAGAAGTCAAGACCCAAGATCGGTTTATATGGCAGCTATATCAGGTTATGGACCGATTTGAACCATACTTGGCATAGTTGTTGGATATCATAACAAAACACGTTGTGCAAAATTTCATTCCAATCGAATAAGAATTGCACCCTCTAGAGGCTCAAGAAATCAAGACCCAAGATCGGTTTATATAGCAGCTATATGAAAACATGGACCGATATGACCCATTTATAATATCAACCGACCTACACTAATAAAAAAGAAGTATTTGTGCAAAATTTCAAGTGGCTAGCTTTAGTCCTTCGGAAGTTAGCGTGCTTTCGACAGACAGACGGATGGACAGATAGACGGATATGGCTAGATCGGCATAAAATGTCGCGACGATCAAAAATATTGTATATATACTTTATGGGGTCTCAGACGAATATTTCGAGTAGTTAAAAACAGAATGATGATGGTGGAGGGTGTAAAAAAGTTTTATGTTGACATGTTGACTTACATGTTGCCAATATTAAGAATTCAAATAATTATGTATTCTTTTCTAAATAAAATAAGGTTATACTTACAGTCTAAATGAAATAGTCGTGGTCATTTTCAAGTAACCTAAAAAAAAGAATAAAAAAATAAAAATTATAACTAAATAATAATACTGTAAAACAAAATTATATTTTTTAAAAGAAAAAAAAAAGCTAGAAGTTGAAAACATAGGGAATGCTTTTTAAGTCGAGTGTGAATATCTTCACTGTCCATAAAGATGTTCGCACTCGACGTCCTCGCGCTAGCAGTGTAATCGCATGTGATCGAAAGCCTCTTCGTCGCTTCTATTATACAGCGATGGTAAGACCTGCTCCTTCTCATCTATCAATTAGTTCTGTCTGATTCAAGCTTAAGCTCAATGATTAGGGATCTTCTAGCCGAGCTTGGCCTACGGTAAAAGGACCTTTTTATTGTTGCAAAACCAAAACTCTTTAATGGCAAACGAGTTTCGATAGTCGCAAACGATTATACGTTTACCGGACCAATAATTATTCTCTGGTGTCTCCTCTTTTAAAAAGAACTGGTGACTACTTGAGCGTATAGACAAGTAAAGGGCAAATATGTCAATTGTAAGCTCGTCACCGGTATAGACACATTCTCATACGCAACGTTGTTTCCCTTTTTATACCCACCGTCATAGTAACACCTCTAAATATTGATCTGGGACCCATAAGACATGAATATTTTTAATCGTCTCGACATTCTGAGTCGACCTAGCTGTGTCCGTCAATCTGTTCACCCGTCCGTCCGTCCGTCCCTCTGTCGAAATCACGCAAATGGTTTATATAGGTTCACATTTGAATATAGTTGCCACACAAACCGATCTCCTGATTTGATTTTGAAGCCTCTGAAACGCGTAGTTTAATCCGATTTAGCTGAAATTTAGTGTTTTGATATGACATTACTTACAAGAATTGTGCCTAGTACGGTTTAAATCGGTCCATAACTTGATATAACTCTCATATAATCCGATTTCCCAAATAGTCTTCTACAGCTCCTAGATGCTTCACGTAAGATTGTTTGTGAAATTTTTTTGCAGAGTCCATGGTTGTGGTTTCCCCAGATTCGTCCCGGCCGAACGAAGCACTTTTTTACTTGTTTTAACTGAGCAAGGAGCGGTCAGTATGTTGAGCAGCTCGGTCGAGTGCGGATGGTAAACTTGAAAAGTGAAAAGTTGTATAATTTCAATTTGGATACAAAAATGCTGGTATGTTCCATGGCAAACATCATTAGAACAACAGATAAATGGCTGCCAGGTACAAGACAACACAAAAAGAATTTTTAAGGCACATACATTGGTTGGTAATATTTATGCGATAGATAAATATCCATCCTAAAGTAGGTATTTAAATGTGCGAAAACAAAACTCTAATTTTTTGTTTTACTTCAAGCGTAACGAATACAGCAGACCACAATTCAAAACCATATTTCAGTATTGCGCAATTTTTACTTGATTTTTTATACCTACCACCATAGAATCTCGGTATGCAAATTTCGTTTGCAACACCTCGAAATATTTATATTCGGCTGAGCCGAATCCCAGTTGCTATGCTGTTGTGGCTATATCAAGTTATAGACCGACACGGGACTTACTTGGTTTGGATGCTGAAAATCGTAGTAGTAGGCATTGTGTACAATTTAAACCAAATCGGGTGAGAATTGCGCCTAACAAGGGCTCAAGAAGTAGAATTAAGAGATCGGTTTATATGGGCTATATCTGGTTATGGACTGATTCAGACAATATTCGACACTGTTAAAGTAAATGTGGAATATTCAAAATTCAACCTTATCAGACATGAACTGCGACCTCTAGGGGCTCAAGAAGTGCAATCAGGAGATTGGTTTACAGGTTTTGGACCGATTTAAACCATAATAAGCACGTATGTTAGAAGTCATAGAAGAAGTCACTGTGACGAATCGGATTAGAATTGCGCCCTCTAGAAGCTCAAGAACTCCAGATTGGAGATCGGTTGATATATGAAAGCTATATCAGGTTTTGAACCGACTTAGACCATACTTAGCATAGTTGTTGGAGGCCGAACAAAACACTTCATGCATCGTTTCAGCCAAATCCTTTAATTATTGCGCCCTCTAGAAGCTCAAGAAGTCAAAATCCAAGATCGGTTTATATGGGAGCTATATCAGGTAATGAACCGATTTATACCATACTTAGCGCAGGTATTGGAAGTCATTACAAAACACATCAAGCTAAATTTGAGACAAATCAGATAAGAATTGTGCTGTCAAGAAATCAAAATCCGAGACTGTGGCAGCCAAATCAAAACATAGACCCATATAGCCCATTTACAATATTAACAGACTTTCACTTATAGAAAGTATTCGTGCACATTTTCAAGCACCCCGACAGACGGACGGACATGGCTACGTCGACCTAGAATGTCACGACGATAAATTTTCGTATTCATAAGTTTTTTAACGAATAGAGTTAACTCTATTCGTTAAAAAAACTTCTTGCCAAAAGGTATCGCACTGCGGCACGCCGTTCTAACTCGGCTATAAAAAGGAGCTCCTCCATCATTGAGCTTAAAACTTGAATCGGACATCACTCATTGATATGTGAGAAGTTTGCCCCTGTTTCTTAGTGAAATGTTGATGGGCAAATTTGCATTTGCAACTCTATACGATCTCAAATGTCAGATTTTTTTCTAGTTTTTTTTTAGATTCTGTCCCACAGTGCAATGGTTATCAATTGGAGTTACCAGTGCATTCAGAACACTTCCAAGTTAATGAAAATCAGAAAGCTTTCCATACCGTAGCACACATCTACAAAATATTTAACCATGTTAACATTTTGCGAAATTATTTGAGTTGATCCTTCCCTTGTTAGTTTGTTGGCTAATTTCGTTTGTAGTTTGTTTGTTAATTCATATTGCAATAATTTCCTTAGCCGTGTACTTTGTTAAATGAAAAATGCAATTTGAAAATTCCAAAATAAATGTT